>NW_022984652.1:12749-612749 GCF_008694065.1 Daldinia childiae | reverse complement strand
GTGCCGCAAGCGAGCGCGCAAAGTGCCGTCTACGATACGAGTCAACAGTTCCCGTCACGGCAGCCTGCAGCACTGCAGATGATACAAACGGACGTGTCCAACCCCTATTTCCCGAGCGAACCGACCAACGCGGCCGCAGCGACTAGTTTACAGTCACATGCCGGTTCTTCAAGTACATCAGCAGCAGTATATCAGCAGAGTCCAGTTGCCCAACGTGCAATGCTTCAGAACTATCCAAGTGGGATACCGCCAGTGGGCATGGCACAAACGAGCACGCCCGAGCAGGCTGTAGAGGAACCCGACTACTCACAGACGGCAGAGATGAGTGAGGCCTATGCGCGATACCAAACTGCTTTGGGGGAGGTTTTCACCAACATTCGTAACGGGGTGCTACAAGCTGCAAGCGAGTCGCTCTTGAACATTTCCGAGTGGTTGCTCTCCAAAGTTGTGGAACTAGGTGAGTCCATTTATCGAATAGCGCCATGACGTTCGTGAATTTAACTGTTGAAGGCCTCGCAGCGGACGATGAAAATCTTTACAGAGATCGCATCAAAATGTGGCAGGATTTTAATCATGCATGGCTCTCGTTATTCCAAAAACAAAAGGATATGATGGAATCTGGCGCGCCGCCTCAACGAGGCCAGACGCTAATTAGCGAAGATGGATTGAGAAAGATGGGGAAAGAGATTGTGAGGCTTTGCGACGGGATTGATCGGCACGGTCTAGTAGACTACGAATATGGAGTCTGGGAAGAGTCTATTGTTACTAGTACGTTCCTACCCGATAGTGATATCGTGCGCAGTGCGTATTCTCAGTTTACTAACTAGCTGTACCAGTCATCGAGGATTGTCTCGATCTTTATGAAGACGAAGAAGAGGCCGAACCTTCCGGTTCCTCCGCCGCGAATCCTGCCGGAGCGGGCCGTCGTAGCCATCGCACTTCTCGATAGTGATTACGTGTTTCGACAGGGATAGGATGCGTGGCGGGGCAGTGCCGGGGAATATGGATCGGTTATGATTTGAAATATATACGGGGCGTTCCATTCGGTCACGGCGATTATTTGCATAGCAGGTTGTGATACCCATCGATTCCACTGACGGCACGGGAACGTCATCGGTCCATATCTCGCGCCGGTACGGATGACGATGATTAACCCGGGAGTTAGACGAATTACGACGTAGTATTTAGTTGCATGCTGGCCTAACTTTATGAGGCGGTACGCCTACCTGGATTGGTTACGGAATATAGTCCCGTTCTGCTAGAGTGGTAATATATCGAGTTGGGGGATATGTGGAAGTATTCAGGACCTCTTAAAGGGAGGGTGGGTATACGTTACGGCTGTAATGAGAGATATGCGATGGGACGACAAATGGCAGAAAAGGGGGGGAAACATGGGGGATATGGGATGGGCTCATTAGAGCGGAGGTGTACGACTATATGATGTTGTTTTCGGATACCCATGGAAACTGGCGCGAGTGTAGGAATGGTCAAAAGAAGGTATAGAATAGAAAGGCATATACTGCTCTCGCGAGCTTGTTCGCTTAGTTTCATTAATATGGATTATTCGCGTTGATACTATAGAGGTATCATACCAGTTTAGCGACATCTGTGTTTAGATATATGTATATAATTACCTATACATTCTTAAATGCGTGATCTCAATAAAACAACAAGTGACAGGTACTTAGGTACGATTTCGGTCTGAATATGGAGTTATACAATTTACATAAAATAAACTTCAGTTAGGAAGTACCTTAGGGAGTTACAGAAAAATAGGCTAAAGTTTAATGATTTAAGATTTGGTGTGCTGATTCATCCATCGAGCTCTTCTTTTCTTTTCTTTTCAATCATTTATCACTTTATATTATGTACTCTCCTGTTTTCATCTATTCCTGACTAAAGAAACATATTTGTAGAACCATTCAGGAATTAATATCCATCTTACTGACTCATTTCCTGTGGATATCCAATGTATATTATATTGATTAAATTTCGGTCTGCCGTCCTATAGGCACTTACCACCACCCTTACGTATATCGATATAGGCTCTTTAATCTCCTTTCACTGCATTATTTCGAAACGCTTTTCCTTCATCAGCTGCACGCATCTCTTATAGGAAAGGCATATGTCAATTACGAACAAATTGATACCAAAGAGTAGCAAAGAAAAGCCTCGAGGCTTAAAGAACCCTGAAGAATTACTATTTACGGCGAGATGTTAATATTGATTGGTCGGTCGCAACAGCCGCAATGATGCAAGTCGATCTCGGAAGTATTCCGATTCAGCTGGACGTGTTTTCTGACAGGTAGGCGGCGAAGATCAATTAGCTGCCGTCTTGCTTAGACGATGGGCGTCTTTGTAAGACAAGTCACGACAGCCATTGATTGATATGATCGGACCCGACACCATGGAATCCTTGGTCGTGGCTCTGCATCTCCGGTTTCGCCTCATCTGATAGGATCTAATAGATGAACCGTGCTACCTTTCCAATCTCAACCGTTCCATGGACGGATTAACTAAGGCTCAACTGCAAACATGGAAGATGCATTACGCTATGCTACCACTCGGCGAAGCTTCAATTTTATGATGTGTCACTTTTTGTTAGACTTGCACCCTGTCCGATTTAGACAAGGATTTACGATACGTTCAGATCGAGCGACAAGGGTTCTAATACACATCAGACGAGTGGATTTTATTATCAAATTACCCTTGATTTTAATATTACTTACTATGCTATACTCTTTTTTTTCTTTCCGCTTTTTTCCTTCCATGTCTGTGTCCAATCGCGTAACACACAGAGAGGCACGGATGGGCCCTTGTGGTGTTTGCAGCTGAAGCGCTGAAACAATCTCAGCAAACAAGCAGTTTGTTTATTACTCATTTCTAAAGACATTGAAGGGGTTCGGGTCTAGGGGCTTAAATATATTTGTACGACATTCAAGGACCCCTAGTCATGTCTCATCAACCGACTTCGACATTGTCATCCACTGTATCCTACCAGACAGTCGGGCCCGACAACGCCGAGGCCGCCTTCGCCTTCTAAGTCCTAAGTCCTAAGACGCTAGAGAAGCCAAAGGGTACCTATCCATGTAGGGCTGGGCTGTTGAGAACTCAGTGCTACCCTATCCCAGACTATTGGAAAGAAGAGGCTGAGGGAGTCTTGACGTCGCATCAGCGAATGTTTCGCAGGAGCTGAACTTGAACGGCTAGACCTGCAGTTGTGCACGCCTTGTATGTTCTAAGATCTACAGTAGAAGGTGGTTTCGTCACCGGCGTCGATCCCGACAGGTCATCACTCACATGTGAGAACCGACAGAAATTTCCCATCTTAGAGAAAAAGAAATGTCACCAATGCAGCTACCCGCACGGCTCATCCCCGAATACATACAAACGCCATAACGGTCAGTACCCAGTCCAAACCCACTCCCCATTTCCGCCTACATGAACGCAGGGAAGTTCTTTGACCAACCAGTTCTGCTACCACGGCGTTGGTCTTACACGGAACATTCGGCCAACCTTCCAATTCCTTTCCCGAGCCTTTCATCTCCACTCTACTCGGTGTAGGCCTAACACAAGACATAACCAACTCGACGAGGCGTTCATTGGCCTGGGATATGAAACCCATCTGAAGGAACCCCCACCCATATCCTCTATCAAGTAAAGCTTACAGTCTAGGACGTTGTGCAATATGCATGCAGGCTCCATCTTGCATGCATACATTAAATGGGATATAGGGAGAGATGCAGGTTCGTCACATGTGTCATCTCACGGGACGCTCCCGCTCCAGGACCTGCAGAAGATCAACTGTTTCATTGCCGGCTGCGGAGCCGGTCTGACCCTCCCTCAGCCGGAGCGTTACTAGTTAGGGCAGAAAAGTTTGATCGCCATCGCTCCTTGCGGTTTGTGGCGTCGGTCGATTAGCTTACCTAGCTTTTTTCGATACCCTTCACAAGTCTTTTCCTTTTGCGTCGAGGCGTGGGTAAAGATTCCTATGCGTCTTATCTTATACCGAACTGTAAGTAGCCGTGGGGGAATGAATCATCCCAAAGTGATCCCTAAAAGGAGTTATACGTTCCTGTTTAGGAAGGGGGACGGGAGGAGGATAGGTAAGAAGGGGGAATCAGGTCCCGCCTAAAAGTATTTGTGCTACTTACTTTATGCGGCTGACCGTGGTCCTACAACTGGTGTATGCAGCGGTGAAGTCGAAGTTCTTATCTCCAGAATGCCAATGTAAATTCCCTTATCCAGATCCTTCGAAAGGGCTCACGTTAATTTTTAAGTTATATCATTCACTTCTTACAGTAGTTACGAGCATTATATCACGTCCACAACTATCCTCATGTGTTGTGATTAAATCACTTTAGGGAGGTAATTACAGAAATTTCAACTTTATATTTGACGTCCTCGAGCCCATGCGAACTTTGTGTCCCTTGCATAGTATATATCTAAATTAGCATGATTGTAACGAGGAAACTGATCTTTTTACTACTTATAGGTGCAAAAGAATTTACAATATATTTATTTTATCAGACTTCTATTGCTTGGGTTAACAGCAACAAACGCTGGCCGTTCACATTGCCTAGCTGCTATGCTACGAATAAGTAATTCTATAAAAAGCTCAGTGGCATTTAATTTCTTTTAGAGGTATATAGTTAGGGAATTCTTGTTCACGTACCTGACTATACATAACAGGCATAAATCCCAACTTACAGTAGTTATAACTAAGTTAATTCACACGATGTGTTCATGTAGTATATGGTTTGTGAGCAAGATGATTTAAGTTTCTTCATAGTAGTTGAACGCCGCACAACTATTTTGTTCGGCCGTACTCGGTAAATTCAACAAGAGGTAATATATAGGTGGGATAGTATTCCAAGTCTTTAGAGCCTAGTATTCATACTTCAGGTGGAATTTTAAGGATACCAACAAGTCTAAGTATTTAACTATAACATATATAAGGGTTGTCACCTACAATTGGCAGGTACCTAGTAAGCCAAATGCCACAGCCTACACTATTAATGTTCGGTCTTTTCGTGGAACTCAGCTTCGATCCTGTGACGGAGTAGTAACTTTCTCTTACTCTTCGAGTCAAATTTTATCAGGGTCGGATTTTTTGGGAGCTAGCATTATGCTATGTTTTGTTTTGTTTTTCGTGCTGTCGTGTATTTTAATGTAGTTATTTTCTTTTCTGATGTCTTTTATGAAATATAGAGGAACCGTGGTGTTTCTCTAGTTAGTGTAAAGGATTGTAAAAGATTATTCTAAAGGGGTAGGTAATATAATGGTTATCGTGATAACCTTGGAAAAGGGTAGGAACTAAGTTACGATTAAAGCCATTCTTTTTTTCCTAGGACTGTAGCTTTAGCGTAGCTCCTTTAATAATAGTACCGAGATTGCTTGTAATGTTGAGAAAAAAGAATTATAGCACATGTTGACGTGTTAAGCAGACACACTCCGCTGGGGATTGATAACATTGCCTATGAATGAATTTTCATACAACTACCTCGATATAACTAGACGATACTGATTGAAGTTTCGAAAGAAGTCGTAGCACCGGCCTGGCTTTTAAAGCTCTGTGGTGTAGAAAATATACGCAAAATAGAATTATCGCCTAGAGCTCTTTAAAAAGCTGTACTCTTATAACCGAGTAGTGGAGAAAGTATAGGTGCCGTTTTCATTCTAGATGGTGCTCTACCCCCGTTATCTTCTCTGGTATATGGTAGATATAACGTAGATTGAGTCTAGGATCACACATCTAACTCACTAAAGATCCTGCCCACATGGCGTAGTGGTTTAACGCCTGGATGTGTGTTGGTCCGTATCTACGTGCCGCAACACAAGTGGGTTCGAATCCCACTGTGGTCAAACCAATAGTCCGACTCAGGTTTTTCTTTAGGCACTGCTAGGCGCTAAGGGTAATTCCATCTCCGTTATAAGAAGGCGTGTTTGACGGTTTTTCCCTGGTAAAAGTCGGCTACCTGGCGCCGGCGCTAACCAGGTAAAATAATGCTAAAGGCAGGTAGGAGCTGGGGATGCTATAGGCAGGAAGTGGAGGATCTTTTATGTTAAGCGATACTCTAGCTCTATTTTTTTTTACCTAAGGAGGTGGTACTTTAGACGTCTAAAAGCGCCATAGATGCGCAGCTGTAAGCTACCTAGTTTATAGCAACCAATAGACGTTAACGTTTTCATCATTATCATCATCACTAAAGATCCTCTAACTAGGGATGCCACATAACCTCATGTCGGAATGAGAAATTCTAATAACAGGTAGACATATTGATAACAACAAGGACCTCAACTTAGATCATTTAGAGAGCCAAGTATTTCAGCCTAAGACGCCCTAGCTAATGAGCATTGTCTACTTGAATGCAATTTTTTATCTAGCATATGGGATTTATTTAGCAACCCCTAGAACATTGTAGGATGGAAACTAATTAAGAAATTAGATAGGTACTCATCGCTACCTAACCTATTCTCCTACTAGTTTACTCGTTAACCTTTCTGCAGTGTTAGTGTCGCGATTTTAGACGAAATATCTAACCGAAAAAAAAAAAAAAAAAGATACCTTTAATATGCATAGGTAGATACCTAGGAGTATAATCCCCCACGGAATAACAAAGTTGTTCATATACCTTCCAGTTCCACCTCGTAATAGCCAAGATATATGATATGCGGGGACAATTCCTTATTGCCCCGCCCAACGAGATATCGTATTTCTTTGCCTAGCAGGATAGAGTATATCGGGCAAGAAGAGAGATCTTGCTAGGTTAGTTTCTTTATCCTAAGACTATAAAGTAGGTAGAATCTGGATTCTCTGCCGAGACTCGAAACGGGCCATGCGGCTCATGACGTATTACATTGGAACAGAGCTAGCCATGCCATTATATTTTCGTTTCCCAAGACGCTAGTTACCCCTGAATATATACATAGGTTAATTACCCCGGCAATAGGAGTTAGAACATCTAGCTATATGTTTATGTTCGAATTTCTGCTGCTGCTGCTTTCTCCTCCAGTCAGTCTCGGGACACGCTCTAACCTCCTAGATTGACTAAACATTATCATTCAGGGAAGAAACACAGCAACCCCGACGGAAATATTCTTAGAATTTAGTTTATAACCCTTCTCTTAACCATCATATCCCCTTAATACCGGGCCGTCTTTCTTTCCAAGATTCTGAAATCGACTGATATAATGTATACCTATGTAACAATTCACTACGAAAACATGGCCTAGAAATAGGGCGTCCTTTAGTCAGGGGTGATCTAAATCCCAAAGTATAAGATGAACTTGGATAACTAGACCGTCTTTTTGGGCACAAGATAATATAAGGACCTAGCGAGTCGGATCCAAACACCAGGTTCTACCACATATCCCCAAAGAGGCGCGCATCTTTAACGAGAGACTGAATCGTAAAGTAGTATAAAGTATAGGCGAGTGAACCTGGTTATTCGCATTGACATCTCAGGAGTTCTTCAGATTGTCTATAGCTCTCATAATGTCATACATTCATATTTACCTAATGCATGGGTACAACTTCTGAGGCTATCTCTGGGGACCCGTCGTGGCGAATACATACTGAACCCATCTTAGTACCTTGTCTAAGCTCCCGCTCACTCATAGCAATACTTCCCTGTCCCCAACTTGCGAGTGAGATTGATAATCAGTAAGTCTTGACAGATGACGAGGTTCACTTGTTAACAAGTATAAGTTCGTCCCAGGCTTCATAATTCATTACTACGGCCACATCGCCGGTGGCACAGCTAGGTATCTAGAACTGATCTGTATCATAGCCGTATTAGCATCCAACTCACATCTACAGCTGAGAGAATAATGAAAAGCGAAACTTACCTAAAGTCATGCTCATGCTAACATCAGTATTCTCGACCATCTTAGTAAACTCCTCGAAGCTGATTTTGCCGTCCTTATCAAGGTCGGCCTCCATAATGGTCTTGTCAACGATCTGCTGGAGCTGCTGGTCCTTCAAGTTACTCCCAACCATCATCTTGAGCACGATGAACAGCTCGCCGTTGCTGATATACCCGTCCCGGTCGATGTCGTATACCTTGAATGCGAACCGCAGCTTCTGCTCCTTATTGCCCTTGCTGCTGAACGCGCTCAGCCCCGACACGAACTCCTGGAAGTCCACATCTCCGCCTCCGTCTTCGTCGAAGATCGCTATCATTCTATTTATGGGGAAAACATTATTAGATTAGTCTTGACTTTCTGCGGGAGGGGAGTATTCGGCAGTAGTGAAGGAGGCTAGGAAATTTGAGTAGGCGGAAGGCTGTACCTCGTAGCGAGCGGGTTGGACGATATTTGCGGTAAGCTCAGAAACTCTTCTCGTTCGATGGTGCCCGAGTTATCCTATGGAAGCCAATAATATTAGCTTAGGCGCATATCGAAAGAGAGAGAGTTGGCCGGGGTGCTGTGTACTTTATCAAGCTTCATGAATCTCTTCCTCAGCCTATCAACCTCCTCGCGGTCGACTATACGGCGCAATTAGGACTATACTCGACAGTAACCATTGGGGGGGAGCTGAATACATACAATTCGACCCCTGCACGATGTTATCCAGCACGGCGCTCGTTGTATTACCCATGTTGCTGGGAAGCCCCTTGACGGAGGCGGACTCGAAATACCGGGACGGGGAGGCTGGATAAAGAGCTGCTATGTATAAGACTCGGTTGTTTAAATGAGTATATTACTGAGATGTGGTTGAAGTTACGTTAAAGGAATGGAGGTTATTCGTCGTGGTGTTTGAAAGATGCTATTATGTTTTAAGTACGTTCTGCCTGCGATGTTCCTCTTGTGATGAGGCTGATGGAGAGTTGGGTGGGAACGCGGCCTGGTGGGGTCTTGTTCTTGACGAGGCGACCTTTAGATCTGAATTGCCTTTTACGTGTAAATGATTGGAGGAAGCACAGCCGCATCTGATAATACAAGCCACATGGTACATAGGTACTTTATACAGCTAAGGTGCTTTGTACATGACTAAATGTACGTAATGATTCAAGGCAGCCACTTACTAAACAAAGAAATATTGAGAAATGGCTATAAACGGCTTAGCAGAGAGAAGAGGTACGTTTATAGATTGTACTTATTGAACTTATACCTAGGTAGGGATATACATCATGAAAGACTCGAGTCTTTCAAAGAGGTATATACATATCTCCTTGCATAAAATTCCCAAGAATTCTTTATCTATCTTATCAGATATTTCACTGTGGCTGATTACATGTGGCTGAATAGGAATGGATCCATGCCATTTCCGATTAACTCGTAGGACGAAATGCTCCTACAACTAAAAAAATCTAGAACTCCAAGATACAACATACGATCTCACGACATCTACAATTAAATTACACCGCCGCATGCGAAGATAGTAAAAAAAAAAATTATCTCAACAAGATGCACGATGCGTTGGTCAGACATACATATTGCTTTAAGTATAGGTAGGCTAGCGTAGTCGTTGTTGTTTGTGAATAGGTACATACTACCTAATTAACATGTATGTCTCGAATGCATAATTCTGGGTAAGGTCCCTCATTTTTTGTAAGTACAGATCCGCAAGGTACTTCAAGTAAGTACATAATGATGACATGACCTCAATAACCTTATCAATACTTATGGTTTATGTCTCGTGTTCGTTCCTTATAAAGAAAAGGAAATAAAAAGGGGTAATCTACAAAAGTACGTAGTAAATGCTAATTAGGAATAGGTTTGTATTTCAATTGGAAAGTACATAGTAGGTTCAAGAATGGAAACCAAAAATGCACCTGTTGCGAAAGTACCACTATGTCTTTTACTGGATGCAGGTGCTATCGCACCCCGGGTCTTTCCCCCTTTTTCCTTCCCCTCCCCCAAAAGTTGTTGCCCAAAATTGCACGCCGCCAAGCTGCAACCAATCAGGATCCAGTATTCTAGATAGTTACGGGCTAGGAGGAAGGCGTAAGTTCTTTTTTGGTGGGGCTTCTTTCACACTCTGACCCTCTGCACAACCTGCACAATCACTATTCTCACTTTGTTGTTGCTGCTCGGGCTGCCTGCGGCGTCCAAGCAAAAATTTGCGCCCCAAACAATTCAACGTCACCTCATCCAAGTCGACACTTTAACCATCAAAACAACCGCCAAAACAGCAATTCTAACTCTTTTAAAATTAATTTTTCATCAGTGCATGATCTAAATTTTTTGGTTCCCGAATTTTTTCGGGGGTTTTCCGACCTCTTTGTCGATTTTTCCCCTACAATCCTTCTACACCGCTGACCGCCATGTCGACCCGGAAAGTGCGATACAAGAAACTTAACATCAAAACCCCTCTACCCGTACTTCGGGAAGACCAAATCGACCCCAACGAATATGAATCTCTCACAACCGAATCACAAATCGCAACTGGTGTCGAACAAGCGGAGGAAAATGTGAGTTATCATTACATTTCTTACCTTTCATATGCATATCACGTGACATGTCACGTGCTACAAACACTCTTGTCTTACCCATTTTGATATAAAGATATATATCGAGATATATCGAGATATATCAAGATAACGTCAACCACTTACCATAGGCTAACATGTCTACCAATAGGAATACCATCTGCAGGCTGCCCTTAGAGGGGTTGGTGCAAGCACGGATAATGAAATTCCAGTGCCGCCGCCGCAGAAGAGCGAGGCGGACTATAATGAGCTGTATCCCACACCATATGTAGAGCCCAGAAATTACATAAAGTTCTCCGAAACTGTTGAAGAGACGCTCGGCTGTCTCTATGATATGACCACAGAGGATGAGGAATACCTCAAGTCCTACAATGCTAAGTGGACAGGAAATACTCAGCTCTCGGAGGATGATTTCGAGCGGATAATGGAAGTATTCGAAGATACCGCCGCAGAGCAAGCTCCCTTTGCTGCAGTTGACAATACAGTAGTGCCCTTTGACGTTATGGCCCAGGCTATGAACCACATAGTCCCCGTCAAGCTCGTTCAAGCGCATGCTAAGAATGTCTACGAGTACTGGAAGACTCGACGGCAGGTGAGCGGTAGCAGGAGCTTGAACCCCTCGCTCAAGTTCGAAACTCATCAAGAGCATGATGATATGGACCCTTACGTCTGCTTCCGAAGGCGTGAAGTTCGACAGACGAGAAAGACGAGGGCGCGCGACGCGCAGGTGAGCGACAAATTAAAAAAGTTGCGTAAGGAACTGGAAGATGCACGTCAGATTGTGGTCTTCTCATACCAGCGAGAGATATTCAAGCGGGAGCTTTTGCGCAGCGATAGATCTATCTTCGAACAGCGAAATGGCCTCAAGGAGAGTAAGAACCGCCTCGGCATTAAAGGTGATGACGAAGACTTCTATAACGCTAGACCGCAGAAACGGCCTAGGACGGAGGCGCAACAACCAGCGCGCGCTGGTCCTCATGGCCAGCTCCGTCTTATCGTCCGCCCTGACGGAGGACGAACTGTGGAACCCGCCGATCTTGCTGTCTTGGCTGATAAACTCGCTGAAAAGGAGAATGAATTGCGTAACGATGTCGAGATAAAGATCCAGAACCATAGAAGATGGAACAACAACTATGTGGATCTAACTGCTGACCCGTTACCTCCCGTCCAGGAGGAGAATGAGCTAAGCTTTAGGCCCGCAAAGACCACCTATTTGATGACTCCGCCGGCATCTGCATCAGATTCCATGGAGCCGGAAGAGGAAAACCAATTAGATTCACTTCAGTCTTTCCAGCAAATCAGTTCCAATAGTATCAACCTAGGTGGTGCAGAGCCCGAAGAGATGTGTTCGTACCGTCGTCGTATAGGGCGATTAAATCGCTTGTTTATCGACCGTCGACCTCCCAAACTTAATGGGCACAAGACTCCTCCGCGTGAGATGGACTTTATCCAGAGTGACCGTTGGAAATATGACCAGGATGATGATGACGATGACCAACCGGTGTATGAAGTGGACCCCAACAGCTCTCGTCAGATGAAATTCCGGTCGACGATACCGCCCTCGCCCTTTTTATTTAAGAGACAGGGAGTCGATGCTGCTACTCTCCAGGCAGGTAGCGTAAGTCGTCAGGCCCTGCCGCAACCCCAAGCACCAACGGCCCAGCCTCAGTCACAACGACCACCTCAGACATGAAATAGATCTCCAGCCATAAGCAGCCCTCACTGGGCTTTTAAGGTTGATCTGGAAGGATTGATGGAAACTGAAACGTAGCGCTCGAGTAATGCTTTTTCTGGGCAATAAAACCACAGATGGCGAACAAACAACCATCTTTGAGTTTCTCAAGTGGTTGCTCGATACACAGCAGTATACCATGTCTCGGAAAAGGCAAGTGTATTTACCTGTTCCGTCCTGCAGACGAGAGCAGGCACGAACCATATCGAACCTAAGCGCACTCCATTCAGCTATATTTTGAGCACAGATAGAGCGCTCTACGGGTTTTATCGTTGAGATCAAAGATCAACCGATATGCCCATCCCTCTCCGCCAGTTTTCATAAGTTCACATTAGCAACCTGTACATACTCCCGCGAGCATATGAGCTGAACGAAGATGGCAGATCGAGATGTGTAGCCGATTAGTGTTTTGATGTAATATATAGTATGCGGAGCGATATGCATAGCCGGCGGAGTTAGGGGCGCGTTCAAACATGACGTTTAGGGCTCTGAATGACGAAAGAGGCAAAGAGCACCAATGTATGAATACAAATACCTCGTGTTCTATTCGTGGCTGTATTTGATTTGACTGGTCTGCGTGATGCTTGTCCTCGTATTCGATGATTGTTTCCATAGAAGTCGCAAGACTATAAGTGTTCGATGTGTTGTTTTGCATAACTTGACAAGCGGGTACGCTTCCTGGAAGGTCGACTGGAGGATTTGCCTCTAGGGAAAGTATTGACGAATTTGAGCTGCTCTTAGCATGCTGTTCGAGTCATGTCCGAGGTCGAAACAGCGACAGCCCTATTCCTCAGTCAAGGATGCTCATCGCAAAAAGTATTGTGCTAGAATACAAATCGCCGTGCGATAATATAGTCTTGGGCGTTTCCGCTTCTCGGTTCCACTGGCTTAGAACGATCGTAGGGTACTGGAGCTAGCTAGGACTGCCACAACTTAGCTTATATGCACAGTATAAAAAGGAAAGCGAAAAAATTTCAAAGTATAAAATCAAGAAGAAAATTAATCTCAAGTATTGGAGTTTGATGTCGCTGGTCAAAGACCTTATAGCTGATCTGGTATCTGACGTCGGAGATACCGTGCGGAGAAAGTGATATACATGGGTGTTGCGATTCTAACCGAAAGCTGGAGGAGGACTTACGAATAATATACGGCCACTAGATTGCTAGAGGCGGATTAAAAGCACAAAAATATTGCGCTTTTCACAGTTGACGAAGTAACTAGCGTAAGATAGGCGTTGCGTTCATGTCAGCGACTCCGGCGCACTGCCACGGCCTCGAGGGAATCCTTCTTGGGTAAGCAAGGTATACTCGGCTGTAGCCCGGTGCAAGACCATAGCAAGTACATAGGCCCGGGGGGGTTAAAAGTATAGTAGTAATATAGAGGTTATCCGTTTCTTCCCAGCGTCAATGATTCTCTAATCGGTGGTGTGTGTGACAGAGATCGATCGAGTGGAGAGTCTGGGATTTCGCACAGTCGCAGGGTTGCTGACCTGCAGGAGGAGCTCGCAACGAGTAAACAGCTAATAGATACGCCCATTGTCTTAAATTGCAGGAAATTTCAGGTTGTGAGAGGGTTGAGAATATCAAGAATATATTATCTGCGAGAGAAAAAGGTCAGCGATGGTTAGAAAGCGGACTAGATGAGTAGTCGTCTCGGATTACCGACCAGAAATGGCGAATCGCTACACATGCAGCTCCTGTTTAAAAAGTACATGGACAGGGGAGGCGATACGGATGTAAGACTGAAGGAATACAAGAAGTCACAAAGAATCGGAAGTATGTAAAAAATAACATGGGAGTATATATCAAGTTTGTGGGAGGAAGGGCAAGCAAGAGGTTAGAAAAGTAGAGTAAAAAAGACGATTTGGTAATATTTCTCCTTGGTGCTAAAGAGGACTGAAGGCTATTATTACCCGTCAAGAAACATTAGGATATTAGGTGAGTAAGTGCGGTTGCCCCACTCTAGTGCAACTCGACAGACGGCCAACTGGTACCTAAACGTTAAGGCGCCGGAGACCCACCAATAAAGCTTGCACACTAGCCAATTAGGGAAGACAATCTATCGATAAGGGTCTTCAGCCTGTCAGCTTAAAGATTTAGTCGTCATTGGAGGGGTCTCTGCACCTGCGTTCCCGCTCTTACATGGCAGATAGGCGAGGACCCCACCGCGAGATAGCCTCATAATAGCTACCTCATACTTTCTTACACGGATCTATTATAACTTTTATACAAGTTTCTATGCCGTATAAACTCTAAATATGATAGTATTATAACCATTTATTTTAAACAAACTACAGTAACCATCCTTCAATATTTTAACGTTAAAATCTATAGACGCTCACTCATATATCAAAGTAGCCCCGCAGCCAACATAGCGTTATACCCTACTATCTCTACTAACAATAAACGAAGCAAAAACAAGAACAAGACCATGGCAAAACAACAGCCCACCACCCCCCTCCTAGCCATCGGCTGCGAAGGCAGCGCCAACAAACTCGGCATCGGCATAATATCGCACGACCCAACGACCGGCAAATCCGCCATCCTGGCCAACATCCGCGACACCTTCGTATCCCCCCCCGGGACCGGATTCCTGCCCAAAGACACAGCGCGACACCACCGCGCATTCTTCGCGCGGGTCGCGCGCGCCGCCCTATCCGCGGCCGGAGTCACGCATCCCGAGAAGCAGCTACACTGCGTGTGCTACACGAAGGGGCCGGGGATGGGCGCGCCGCTGCAATCCGTGGCGGTCGCCGCGCGCACGCTGGCGCTGCTCTGGGACCTGCCCCTCGTCGGCGTGAACCACTGCGTCGGCCACATCGAGATGGGGCGCGAGATCACGGGGGCCACGGACCCCGTCGTGCTGTACGTGTCGGGCGGCAACACGCAGGTGATCGCGTACGCGGAGCGGCGGTACCGCATCTTCGGCGAGACGCTGGACATTGCCGTCGGCAACTGCCTCGACCGGTTCGCGCGCACCCTGGCCATCAGCAACGACCCGGCTCCGGGCTATAACATCGAGCTGCTGGCTCGTCGGTCCTCGGGCCGCGTCTTGCTTGATCTGCCGTATGCGGTTAAGGGTATGGATTGTAGTTTTAGCGGCATCCTGACTGCGGCCGATTTGCTGGCCGCGCAGATGCGCGAGCAGGAGGCGCGCGTTGCGGCGGGCGGGGAGGTCAAGGAAGAGGATAGAATTACGCCTGAGGATCTGTGTTATAGTCTCCAGGAGACTATTTATGCCATGCTTGTCGAGATCACCGAACGCGCTATGGCACACGTAGGTAGTAGCCAGGTGCTTATTGTAGGTGGCGTAGGATGCAACGAACGTCTACAAGAGATGATGGGACAGATGGCTAAGGAGAGAGGCGGAAGCGTATATGCGACTGACGAGCGCTTTTGCATTGACAACGGAATCATGATCGCGCATGCAGGTCTACTGGCCTACGAGACAGGGTTCCGTACGCCCCTAGAGGATAGTACTTGTACGCAACGATTTAGAACAGATGAGGTCTATGTCAAATGGAGAGATTAAGAGCCGTATAATACGCCCCATTGTGATTGTGCCGAATTTCTCTAAATTTATTACCAGCATTGTCTAAACGGATTCCGGATGTTCTGCCTGCGCAGCTATAACCTTTACATCATAACGCATCCTTCTATGGTTTCATGAAATCGTATTATCCTCATACGTAGCAACCGTTTTTATGGTTTTAATCATTGCGCAATGCATTTTACACGAGCAACCCCGTTACCGAATTCATCATCTTCTTGTTGGTGCAAGACACGGGACACTGATAAGTGCTGCACTCCAAATCCGGGAGTTGTGTTCTAAGCACAGCATATAAAGCTTCTCCCCTGTCCTGATTGCAAGCCCATAACGGGACATCTTGCCATCATTGAGATAAGCTCCCGTACAATAGGAAATGTGACGTATCCCAGGGACATCCGACACAATCTCATACTTTTACCACGAACATCGAAGAAAACTATTCGTTCTTCGTAGCCTTGTAAATAATTGTAGTCACGTACTTTATGACCATTAGCTCTAAAGATTCGAGAAAGGTAACAACAATCAACAAGTAACTTACCTTATTTTGGTACCTGGTAGTGGCCGATACGGCAAGGACATTGTTCTTAATACTACAAGTAGCCAGGTGATTAAGCATAGTGTGATTTGGCATGTTCAGGACGCTGTTGTCATCCTTGATCAGTGTGACATTGTTCATGATTGGCTTACTCAAGAAACCAGGTAAGCTGGGTGGTGGTGGGAGTCGTTCGAGGGCTAAGGAAGAAAGTCTATAAGATGAAGAATCTTCGGGCTGGTCAAAATCTTCTAGGTATTGGGGGATTTTCCCCGAGAAGTTCTCAACCGGATCTATGACCTTCTGCTGGGGACCCCTAGCGGAATCGTCGTGTGAAGGCTGCCTTGAAGGAAGAGATAAAGCAGCCTCGTTCGATTTAGGAACACCGACATCTAAGGGAACGTTTCGCGAGTCGGTATCTTCTCCGCTTACTTCAATATAGTTTACCAGATTGTTTCCAAAATCGACAGTAGTAGGCAGGTCTGGCGACGTCTGCATATTGCCATCGACCAAGAATTTTATATGATGCGTGCCTGGAAAAACAGGTATTACCGTCTCCAGCACATTCTCCCTATCCTTACTATAGTCCGAAAAGTGTCAGCAGTCAGACGATCAAGAGTTTTACTTGCTTAACCGATGTTACCTAGCGTACAAGGTCGTCGCCTAGTCGCTAGATATTCGAAGCCGAATTAATAACCGCGAGAAGACATAAACTCACGATGGAAGCAATCGCTGTTTCCTACTCCATTGAAACGGCGTTCCTGTGACATAGACCTTCTGGCCGCCCCGGGACCACTCAATCCGGGTTGGTATCGTAGGTCTCGTCTTGTCGACCCGAAGTTCCTCGGTGTCATCCTCGTCAGTCGCATTGCTAAGTCCTGATGTACGACGAGTTAGACTAGCCGAATCGTCGAGCGATGCGACGTCGTCAACACCCTTAACGTCAGCATCGCTTGGCGCGATGATCGGCGACCCGGGAGTATGGATCTCCTCCTCTATCGGGAGCGGGAGGCGCGGCGGCCGAGGGTGTGGATAGGACATATCCTGGATGCTGCTGGTGGGGCCTGATATTAAGCTGTCCTCGTCGTGGAAATCGTGAATGTAAGATGAGACCTGTTCCGAATGGGAAGAGGAGAAGGGTACGGCTACAGGCTTGGAGTGTTCATCTTTAATCTCGGCAGGCTTCGGCTTCTGCTCGGGAACCTTAGGAGCAACGGTGGAGTGGTAAGAGCTAGCTGAAGGTGAGGACGAGTTAAGTATGGAGAGCGGTCTCGAATTCTTGTTAAGTATCGAAGTACCGGTTGCCTGGATGGTCGAGGCTTCGGGAGAGGCTGGTGACCTAATGTGCTGGTTATGGATGGATACCAGGTTCTTGGGTTGATTCTTAGAAGCTCGCGGGGATTCGTGGGACGAAGACGAGGCAGTAGTGGGGGTAGCCGGCTTCGACACTGAGGAAGGGTTGTTTCCCATTGTCTCGCGTGGGGGGCTGGGGAAGGAAAGGATTTCCCCCCTTTGATAGTTAGGCTAGGCTTGCTTGTTCCTATGGGAATTTAGAAAGGGGCTATGGACTATGGGTAATAGGTAATGGGTATTGGATATCCGGGGCAATAGGCAATGGTTCAATGGCGGGGAAGTAAGAAGCTGACGGGGCGGGATGTGGTGCGTCGTGCGTCGTGGGCCGTGGGCAAGTTGCGCGGGTGCCGCAAGAGAGAGCAGCGGTGTGACAGAAGAGGATTTACTAGAATTTCTTGGATTTGCTTGGATTTGTCGGAAGTGAGTCAAGCTGAGAACGAGTAAACGTGGATCATGGCAAGCAAAAATTGGTCATGAGACCGTTTTCGCGATTTTTAAGTAGTTGGAGTGATGAGACAAGTAAAAAAAAAAAACAAAAGCACGGGTAAGCGATTGGGCAAGCTGGGAGCTGGGGGAAGATCTAAACGAGGAAGGACGAGGTTCAGGTCCAAGTTTAGGTTGTCTAGGTAGGTTGTCTAGGATTGTCTAAAGTTGTCCTTCCCTTCCATGATAACCGCGAATCCAATCAATCGATATCCCCTGCTCCTTCCAGCCGTTCCTCCCTTGCCCGCTTTAATCCCCAGTTAGCAAATAGCGCACGGGCCACAAGCCGAATATCACCGCAAGGGTCCAAGTACCTATGTACTTAACTACCTTAGCGCGCGGGGGGGGTCTTTTAAAATGATTACAGCGATAATGTCAAATGTAAAAATATGTCAGTAAATATATTAAAAAAATGAAATATTTTTATTTTTAAAAATAATGGCTATAACGATATTATATGTAAAATAATATTTAAATATAACATATTATTATTATAAAAAGTATTTTTTATATAAAATAATAATATAATAATATTGCATATATAAATATTTTAAAATATGCAATCATTTCGAGGTGTAAAATCATTTCAAAATTCGAAATCATTTCAAAAATTACCCCCACAAATTTTTTTTACGTACCCAAGTAAAGGTTATATAAGAAAAGAACCAACAGTTTTACATAATCATTCGAATGACTCAATCAAATGGCCTGGCCACCCATTTGATTAGGTTTTTCGTACTAAAACCTTAAAAATAAAACCTTAACTTTAAGGTCATACGTTCGAGCCCTCATAAAAGCAGCCAACCCCGACCGAAAATTTCAAATTTTTCAATTTTTTTTTTCAACTTTTAGTCCCTTTTTGGCTTACGTAAGCACTACTCAAGCCTTACTTAAGCATGTTACATAATCAACATAATTTTAACTTGAAATAATTACATATTAAAATTATGTCATACTTTCAAAATGATTTCAACTTGAAATGATTACATATTAAAATCATGTTATGTATATAAACCCATGTTTATTACATAAATATTTTAAGGTTCAAACCCATTATGTATATAACCCCATGTCAAGTCATTGAAATATTTATTAAATCGACATATATTCAACTAAAAATTATTTCCTTTACACATTCAAACCAATATGATTTCAAAAAGGTGATATTATTGCTGTAAGCATTTTTAAAAACCCCCCCGGCGCGGTAAGGTACGTAATCAAATTAGTTCAAATACTTTATTATATACTCATGATTTCATCATTTATACAAATATTTATATAATTGTGCCTACCTAAGTTAATATAATAAATCTAACGACATACTTATGGATTCAACTAAAAAAATATCTATAAAAATAAAACGAATATTTACACTAATAAAGTGAGTATATACACATTGTTTGTATGAGACGATAAAAGAGACATTTTAATCTATACATGCATCACGAAATATATGTCCTCGTCGAGGTCAGTCAGCGGTGAGCATTGACTGGTAACATGTCCCAGTTCCAACCAGATATTACAGGTAGAATTACATGTACCTATTAAGAGGTACGTACCAGGAGGAGGTACAATATTCAATTACATAACAACCTTAAGCTTCTCCAAATCTTCCCCATGACCCAAAAGTTTCAAATACATTCCCGAAAGCCACATGCAAGCTTCGATCGACTTGATCATCGATTGGAGCTAAGTTACAAACCTGTCTCGACTTTCTAAAACTTAGAGCTTATACTAGGTGACTAGGTACCAGTACCAACTTACCCCAAATCGGATCGGACAACCGCATATATGGTACGCGTTTTGTGGTACCTAAAGTAGATCATCTGAATCTGCACCTGCGCGTTGCCAAGACCGGAAGCGTCACCTTCGTCATACCTTATCCAACGACAATAATATTATTCGGTAAAGAGACCGATATAGTTGACACAATATACCGGAGAGAACAATTCCGCAAACTACAAACTAACTTTTCACCGGTCGACTTTAGAGAGATCATCGGTCACGACGTGGTCACGTCGTGTTCAGGTTATCTAGGCCACGAGGCCAATCCGCAGAAATGGATTGGCTAAAATTCCTAAAGCCCTTGCAGACGTTTGGTACCTCATACCTATATCCCGCGCTGAAGCTTATATTGAAGCTGTGCTATATCGTCACGATACCTCTACACTATCCAATCTATTATCTTTATACTCTAGTAGTATTTCTCTTATCTCCCATCTGGTACATGCTTCACTCGATCTCCAATACGGCCGTAGCTGTTGTTGGTTTGGCTGTTAAGCTCAAGGTATTCTCCTATAGCCTACTTTGTGATACCCCTCATAGTTCGCCCGCGTAGATAGCAAGGCTCGGATGCTAATCGTAAGATAGTACCTTTATATTTACGTAAGGATATCCAATTGCAATAGCATAATATATTGGAGCGCCGTTAATCATACTGATCTTACTACCCAATTACAGTTCGCCTACGCAGCTATTATAGGTATATGTGCCGGCTGCGCGCTCTATGGGACGTCCAGCCTCGTCTTTGTTACGCTAGGTGTCGATGCATCACAAGATCGAGATTCAGATCATCTTGGGAAGGATAAGCTCCTACTCTCAGATGACGACGATCAGGAATATCATGAGCTAGACTCCGGTACTCGTTCCGGAGACAGCTCTAGCAAGTTATCCACAGCCAGTTCAACCTCGAGACACGTAAAATCAAAACAGCAAGTAAAAGACGATGCGAACGAGATATTTGAAAGACAGTGGAAGCTACTAAGGTCTTCTGAAAAGCCTAAGAGACGACGCAGGGGGTTGCTTTCTCAGACTATTCACGAGGAGAGCAGTAGCGACTTTTCGTAATGACCCTTAAGGCGGTACTTTCTGGCTATTCCGCACTCGGGTCGTACATGATCGACAAGTGTCAGATTCGTATATCAACTTACAGTATGCACGCGTCGTTAACCATACATATGTACTAATGCATTTCGAAGTTCATGATTGCCTCCTAGCTAGCTAAACTATGATCTTAAAATAGGTCGTAGGCTAGAAAGCTCGAGACTTAAAAGATGATGGTTCTAGATTTGTCAGGGGTCAAACAGAGCTCGCCTCCGTCACAAGCTCGTAGCTACACTAGGCATGTCTAAAGCTAGTCTTATTAATGTCTTTCATGATAGCTCTAAGATGTATTCCTATAATAAAATAAGCAGGTCTAGTTTGGCGCCTACATATCAAATTATAATTATGTACTTATATAATGCCAACTAATAATAATGAGCACAAGCATTACTCCTAAACGTCAAACAATACCCTCTAGCGAAATTTACACTACCATCACAATCCAAAACCCAACAGCACCTAAGACTCCCAGCAAACCTACCTGCGAAAGACGTCCCGCCGCGGCCGTAGTAGTTGGCGACGCAACAGCTTCACCACTCGTCTCCGTCCCCGTCCCCGTGCTCTGAGCAGACTCTGTACTCGATGCCGACGTCGACGTCTGAGTCACCTGCCCACCCTGACTACTCGTACTCGTACTCTGCGGTGAACCCGCCGGACTCGCCCTATACGGAGCCGAGTACGTAAAGCTAGAACTAGACGTAATCGGCATCACGGTCTGCGTCTCGTACCAGCTCCGCCATTCCAACCCCTGGCTTACAGCTACTACAGCATTAGACACCTTACTTCTCAACTGCACTATACCCACACCTATACAGACACTCCTACTCCCACCCCAATCCCAATCCCAATCCCGTTCCCAATTCTGTCAAGCCCTACCCAAAAGAAGAAGAAAAGAAAGAGGAAAAAAAAAAGAAACTCACGTCTAAAAGTCACCGTCCGCCCATCCTCCACAACAGTACTCACAGCCCCAAACTCCAACGACGGCACACAAGCCGTCGCCTCAACCACGTCCCCGAACCCGTCCACGCACCAATACATGCACCACCCAGCATTCTCCGGCGACCCCTGGTTGCGCACCCGACACCGGCGATAGCAATCCGGCGCGCGCGTCGACTGCGCCGGCGACGCCGCGCGGTGCACGCAGTCGAGCTGGCAGTACGGGATAGCCGTCTCGTTGACCGAGCCCGGCAGCAGACTGCCCGTCGCCGCCGCCAGCGGGTCCTGGCACCGCAGCAGGCACGGTATCGAATCCGCTTGGAACGCGGGCGAGCCGTCGAGCGTGTCTTCGCATATGAGGGGGTCTGGAATCTTCTGCGCGAGCGCGAGCGCGGACGCGGCGATGAGGGATGAGGTTAG
The DNA here is from genome assembly GCF_008694065.1 of Daldinia childiae. Classification (NCBI taxonomy): domain Eukaryota; kingdom Fungi; phylum Ascomycota; class Sordariomycetes; order Xylariales; family Hypoxylaceae; genus Daldinia; species Daldinia childiae. Next base: position 590,425 of record NW_022984652.1, on the reverse strand, counting down.
GTATTTTTTCATATTGTCTTTTTATTTGTATATATAGGTATATATATATATATTTTAAAATTAGTGTGTTGTTTCCATTTATGTTACAAGACATTGGTATTCTCCAGGCGTTTCGGTCAGGAGATATATGTAAATATATACCCCTGTATCTAACCTCGCATGTTCAGCCTATCAGAATCCTACCCCCTTACAAGTCGGGCGACTCGACTTCTTGTCACCTTCTTATTGAATGATTTGGGCTATATGAGTGACTAATATTCATAAAATATGTATGAAATTTCATTTCTACTTGTGTTATGTTATATCGCGTATCTTAACATTAACCATTTTTGTAGCTTCTACGAGCACTTAGATATGTATCCCCTATCAACTTCACGATAGCGTACTCGAACACCTTCTCCATTACTCTGCATTTCTTCGTCTTCTACTTTTCGGGCCTTCCCGATTCATTTCTGTCTTTCGAGGATATCAGCCATGTCCATTTCGATTGTGCGCTTTTCCGCATTGGGATCCCGTCGACCAGTTCGGTCTCTTCGTTTTCGTCTAGGGCTCTAAAAGTGGCCAGATCGTGATCGGCAATTTCCCCGTTCCCGGAATCTGATCCTTCGTCTTCGGCTTCGTCCATTCGCCGTCGTTGATTCCATTTCCACACTAAAAGGACTCCCTACTGTACTCAAACTCGTGATCAAACAGCCTGCTGCCGATTATCGCCGTCCATCTTCAAGTATCCCATCGGAACTTCGGCCGGTATTTTTTAAGTCGGTTTATTGTTTCCTCTAGCCTTGTTGTAAGATTCCGAAGTGCGGTTGCTCATCGTATGCTTTGGACTTGAGCCAAATTAGTTGTGTTATATAGCCCATAGCCTCAAGAATTTTTCTTAGGGCAACGTGTCTGATATGCGTAGAACCTTGTAGATAGTTTAGAGTTCCTTGCGGAACAACGAAGTTGTCTCTGTGTTGTTTAGTTCTACCTCGTGACAGCTCTTTCGTCTGTCACTTGTCTTTGACGCGGAATTGCCTTGGCTGGATCAATCCTAGCATGACAGCCCGACTGAAAGTAAGCCAGCAATAGCAAAGGCAAGTGACTAATATTAATCTTAGCCATATTGTTCGTATGATAGGTGTATATGTATAGTTTTATAATAGCTTATAAATTGGTAATTAGAATAAGAGGCTCTAAGAAGTACCTACTCGACTTCTAAAAGAAAGCCAGTCACAAACTTCATAATGTTGACATTAGATAGCTGCAGAAATCATGAAGTCACACATAGGCTGGAGTTCGCCAGTGTCTTTGATAGTCTCGCTAAAGATGAAATCAAAGATAGGAGCTATATAGAGTCTATGCTCGCGGGTGTGTTGGCACGGCAGTCGAATAATGCTTCGTCAGACATCGCCCTATGTCAGGGTATAAGTGGGTAAGGAGGCCTACAGGGGTCTATCTACTATAAAAGGGCGCTACGCGCCCTCGAAAGAGAGTAGAAGCCAGGCGTTACTAGTTCAATATATCATCATTTTGGTCTACCTATCCTAGATATTCACTCTGTGTATGACATCAATCACCTGGGTATAAATCCCCTGACACCCTAGGCGGAAGGTATCTTTGACTTTATTCTCGAGTTATATAAAGCATGCAGTGGACGATGGAAGGAGTTCTATAACCAAGGCATAAAGCCAAAAGACATAGATACATGGTTAGAGTATTGTAGCATGCTCCTCTCCAGCTTTGGTAACTGCTTTGCTGGTAACAACCTAGCCCCTTAACTACGCAAGTATTGTCTTCGCCTACCAACACTACAGCGACAGGATGATGAAAACCAAAAGGTTGTTCCAAATATTTCCACATGTGTCCCCCATGGAATGGCGAATACATCGCCCAAGACAAGCCGAAAGCTTGAAAAGATTATTGACTAGATGATGGCAACTCAACCGGCCCATCTCGGATATCTAACCGAAATATGTCAGCCTAGCTACTATCCTGGAAAGGAAAAAATTGCAAATAAAGATTTTGAGGCCGTCACTAGGCTAATGAAAGTCAAAAAGGTCATACCGGAGAATATTCGCTTTAGAAAAATTTCCTGTGGTGATTATATGGCGCCTGAGGACCTTGACATATCCGAGGCTCTCCAGGCCTCTGCACAAAAAGACGGCTACCCTCGGTTCATCGGTAGCGTTGAGATCGAAGGCCAGCGCCCAGCTAAAGTTTTTCGTCGTGGTGATCATGCTAAGGAAATGGCTAAGATATGTGCGGATCTCACCGAAGCGCGTAAAGTTGCCGTAACTGACGATCAAAAGACAGCGCTTTCTCAGCTCATAGATAGCTTCAGTACGAGGAACTATGAAAACTTACGTACAGCTCACAAGACGTAGGCTAGAGATGAAGTTCCTTTAGTAAAACACTACATGGGGTTTAATTTTGATTATTGTGATCCTAACGGCGTAAGAGGAGAGTGGCAAGATTCAACCGGGATTGCTCATTCTGAGGAGACACGCAAGATAATCCAATTTGTTGACAGATTCTCAGAACTCGCTCGCACGCTTCCTTAGACAATACCAGGTAAGAACGAAGGTAAAGGGCCGTTCGAGCCAAGCGAATCAGACGTACCTGATTTCGCTATCATCTATGGTGAATATACTAACATAGTGAAGGTCGCGGAGAGAGACCATCCAGTCCTAATAATGGCTCAATACTTGCCTCCGTTTCAAGCACGGTTTAGGAGGTTATGAATATTAGTATTGTAAGCTTATTACGATCAAAAAGGAGTTCGCGACTGACACTAACTCAGGACGATGAGAAAGGGAAGAGGCACGGCGTTAAGAACATGGTTTACGGAAATCGAATGAGCCTTAACAGTTAACCTGGCCATATTATTATGTTCATTCTTCAGATGCCGAAGGATATATTTCGAGTACCGAAACCCGTCGTTTCATCGGGACAGCCATACATGAACCAATTATCCACGGATCCGGAAAGATGCTGGTTGAGATAGCCCCAGGTAAATTCAACTTTGATCACAACAACCTTCCAAGTAGTCCTGCCACGGGGAAGTCGGTACGAACTTGGTATAAGCCAGGGGAAACCTAGAATAGTGTCTTCGGGAAACTGGCGCCAGCGATGGAAGAGTGTAGAGCTTTTATCATTACAAGTTATCTAGCATGTCACAACGACGTCCTCTCCTAGTGTGGATATGACCAAAATAGTAGCATGAACCAGGATGATTGTGAGTGCGTCAATCCTATATAGCTTTACACGGACTCAACTAGTTGACATGGAAGTCCACTATTACACATACCTCGAGATTAGAGTCAAGGGTCTTCACGCTCTTCGTAGCTTCAAAGTAGACGCCCATGACCAAGTGAGTCTCTACACTGATATAAAGGCTCCCACAAAGTCAAAAGCTAACCTCACCAAAGGCTAAATTCGCGATCTTCAAGCATCTACTTCAAGACAGCGATAAGACCATATGGGTAGAGCACGAACCCCCAGTCCCCAAAACAGTCTTCATCCGTCTCGACCGATCCAAAGTCTTCTCCTACGGTCTACTCTCGCTTTCGCGCATGATGACCTCAGATCCGCGTCTGGCACTACACGGCTGACATCAACGCCTGCCGGCCCGTATAGGAAGCGCTGAGCGCCGTCGACGGCGGATACGAAAACCTGGCGGCAAATCCTCGGGTCGAATCCAGAGCTGAAGTGGAAATTCGTACAGCCCAACATCTTCCTGGGACCTGAGAGACGATGGCACGGTCGAGCTGAGGGAATACCTAATCTGGTGAGTAGCGAGGGTATCATCCAATCGTTTTTCGAGAGGGGGGCTTCAATGTTTCTCTATGTACAGGATACGTACGTAGGTTCCAAGGTAGTTATGGCCCGACGCGCTGGACTTTAAATTAAGGGACGGGACGGGTAGCGAACAAGGCTCGATCCGTGATAGGAACATTCCGAACGTCCATCATTTCATATATGAAACTATCCACCTGATAATATATTCATTCTTAACAAAACTAGGCACTCAAGGCTGTTGTGAATTCTTATTGGATCGGATCTTCCCCGAATTATGCCCGCTTCCTTGGAAACAAGAGCTATTCGTCTGGAAAATATGTAAGTGACTCGAAAATGGCGTTGTAAAAAAAAAGCGACATGTCAATTTCTACTTTAGAGTCCAAGCGTCTGGCTGGATCTTTAAAGACCTACCGTTTGCCTCATTAGTTATTAATTACTACGTTACTTGCCTATCTAACCTACCTACATATATTTATATTAAAATTGACCCAAGTTCGGATACCTATACTATGGCTTTTAAGAAGGGTTCTCAGCAGCTGTATACTTACTTACGTACGTACGTATGTACGGACGTAGTATTTCAGCTAGCAATCTATCATAGGTCCGAATTCGACAGTCACCAGCTATGTAAAAAAAAATCGGCGTTCACGAAGGAGATTTTTCAACGCTGATCCACCACCAACCAGCAGCTCGGTCCAAAACTCACGATAGGTCGTATAGCTAGCTAGCTTCAAGCCACAGCGGATTGCATATACGCAACTTATATTGGACGTTACTAGTAGAGGTATGTAGTATATTATACGAGGAGACCTCAAGACGATGAGGGAGTACAAGATGGGTCATGTGATATAACCCGATGACAATGCCATCAGCATAGAACAACACGGCATACATATAGATACCTAGGTAGGTACCTAGGTAAGGTATACATCCCATATCTGCTGCACTGCTACCTACCTTATCGTACCGGTGGAATGGTTGTGGCTGAGTCGGTCACTTGCATTGCTTACCCGACAGCGACTCGATCCCGATTTTCCATTGGCCGCTCGAGGACTAATGTACCACCATTCCCATCAACTATCGGCCCGTCGGACGCCATGCCGCTGGCCACAGCCACACGGTTGAGATCCTTTTTGTTTCCCCCCTTCTCCCCCCCTCTGATCTGTCATCGTTGAGTAATACGACAGCGACCAGTGACAGTTTCGCCCGCACGTGGGTTTTCCGAGTTTTTAATCTGGGGGGGGGCTGGATTGACTGATTGATTGATTGTACAACTTTTTGCCTGTGTTTCGGTAAGAAAGAACGAACGAAGAAAATAAAATGTCAAAAGGAAAACGGCACGACGAACTAGGCACCCTCGCACAGGACACGTTGCTGCCTTCTTAAACTTCTACCCCCATCTCGAGCTTGAGGCTCGATCTTCTAGGTTAGGTAAACTGAAATACACCGTATATAGATGCCTAGCGAGGCAGACTTCCACAGCGAATGTCGAGTTGCGGCTCGACGATGGAAACGTGGTGAAAGGGGTAACACGAAGAGGCGTCCGGCGACGCCATGCCGTCATACGGCTGAGATGCCATCCGCTATGTTCCGCAGCGGAGCATGCCGGTTCTAGATCCCGTATCCCTGCCGTCTGTCTGTTTGGTTTCTGCGCGAGGGATCAAAGCGGGTTTCTATTCATCTGGATGAGGCTGCCTTACTTAGGCTACGTACTTGTTGCTGAGGCTGAGTCCCACGACGTTCGGTGTGGTTTAGAGGCAATATCTCCCCGGCTCGAGGGATGAAACGGCGTGTCGTGACTCAGTTTGGGATATGATAGCGTCGTCGTAGTTACGACGCATGTTTCACGCTCGGGCGGGAGGATAGGTGTGCGGAGTATAGCCGCGATCACATCGTCAATTAGGCAGTGTTCTACTTACCAGTGACTCATCTAGTTGACTTGAAGTTTTTTTCATGTCTTTTCAAAGCATAGTGGTATTAACGTTTAGGTAGGCGTGTGTTTAAGAGTTCTTCGGGACACGAAGAGCTAAGATATGAGACAACGCTAATAGGCTTAGGTAGTGAATTTATTATGAGACGTGTTAGATAAGAAGTAAATTTTAAGTAGCCTATTATAGACAAGTCGTGGGTTGCTATAGTGGTAATTCGCAACGATACTGCTTCGTTTTTATCAACTGGTTAGCTATCCCCTTTTCACTATAATTTAGAAGCTTCAGGGTATACAGTCGAGGTCGAGTTGCATGTAGCACAAACTATTAAATTATTCATCGTGGATTATATTAGAATTAGTAGTTCGAGGACTTGGTATTATTAATTGTTCGATAGACTGCTTAGTGATAACCACCTATAGATATCTCCTAGTGTTTCTAATCCAAGTCAACACCCCATTGTCTGACTTAAGGGATAAAGTAATCAGTTTGCTCCATATATTAGGTACAAATATAGAAATTCCGATCTCAAAATGTCATCTTGTTGGTACCCATTTTAATGATCGAGAGATGTACGCTATTTTCCTATCACCTTTTACCATTAGCCCCTGACTCAGGGGTATTGAGCAACGATAAGCTTTTTTGCAAGTTCTTCAGCCGCGCGCCTTGCTAACGTTTTGGTGTTTCTGAAACAACAAAACAGCGCATATTATCGTAGGACAATGTAATTCATAGATCTGAATTTGGCAATCAGGTAGATACCTAGGTATATTTGGTCATACAAATGGCTGTCATATCGGAATCGGTCCCGACGTTATACGGTACGACCCTATTTACTCCACGTATCGTCTGTTCCAGCGCTTAATGGTGATGGGGGAAATGAGATATCATGATGTGTAACAATTAATCATACTTGCGCCCGGTGGCTTATATTATAGTACATATATCAGTGAGTGCTTAGGTCTTTAGCCTTGATGGCAGCTCATATCACTCCTATGGTATTTCGTATAGCTTACTACTGAGTTAGTTTGTATTGTCGAGTTATATCGTCCTAGATAATCCTATTTTTGGTTTGGCGGATTCATGTATTGAGGTCTGGGTAAAAACAATTGTTACACAAAAGTTGATCTCTATATTGAAAAAAAGGTTACCTCGTTCTATTTCCTAACTTTCAATTTGTCCTTTATAATTACACTTTGCCCTGTATTGGCCATATGTCTTTACGGCGTGCCGTTTACTTACATTATATTCATTTAACCTCGAACTAGAATTGCCTGACCCTTATGCAGTATAACCCTATGTTGATAAGAAGGATTCATTAGTAGTAAATTAGTAATGATTAATTGTTAATTACTCTGTACTGTTATAGAGCTTAAATAGCGCTGTGCTAATTCGGGATGATATGATTTCAAAGTAGAGAACGCGTATACCTTGGTGCCGTTCCCCGACTATACGATGCAAGGCATCCTTATAATGTAACCTAGTACAACACATGCTGCATAGGTACATAACGTTGCATTTGAGACATACATTGGTTTTTTCTCTCTCTTTTTATTTTCTTCGTCATAAGGCTCGTCTTACCTGTCGGTCGCGTTCCTGCATGTACCTATATTCTACTTGCAGCAAACAGGACTTTCGTTGCCTAAATCAGACAAGGCAACTCCTTTTCTATTCCTAATATGCAATCTGCGTATAACCTATAACGGTCTCATGAGTTCCGTGTAACGCCACGTGGTCTTTTAGATGGTAAGATTGCTTTCCGAAAAAAAAAAAAACCCCTTTTACATAGTTTTCGGTTCGTGCCCGCGGGTTGCGTTACCATGACACCCCTCGGGGTGGCTTGCGGGCGTACAGCCATGTTTATAGTGCTCAATGTACAGATTCTTGGAGTTCGCAGTTGAAGTCTCGAGAAGAACCTTTTCTACGAACGAGCTGGAGTTACATGTTACATGTGGCGTCCGGGCTGTGACTGTTTTGTAGCAAATTGGGAACAGTCAGCTCTCGGAATGCGATGGTACAACGTGGAAAACCCGCGACGAAACATAATGATCTCAGTTTTACCCAGCTCTCGTGTTACGGAGGCGTAGAATATCGAAGCTCGGGAAACCTGAGCCGCAGTCCGAGCTCAGGCGGCCGAAACTCCACATTTGCGTTACTCTAGTAGAGTAAGTATCTTTAATACAGCTATGACAATGATACTGAATTAGGGAGATGTGCCTCAGTTTGTTCGTTTATAGTATATTACCCCTTTCGGGAGTGGGATTGGACCCCGGGGACCCTTTGAGACACCGAATGAAAAGAATACCAGGGGGTTTCCGAATTTGCTATCCATGGGGCTATCTATACCTGAGAAAACGGAGAAATTCTCTTAGGGCCCAATTGAGGGGTTCGCCAATAGATTTTCGAGTCGTTGTGGAACAATGCATATCTTTAGATGTAGGATGTAGGCTGTAAGGTGTTGGCTGTTGAAGATTTGAGATGTTAAAATCCCTACGTTTATGTAGTGACACCTGAGACCTCGTGGGGGATGACATGAATCTACGGTTGCCTGATATCTCGAATAATAAGTCCCAACTTGACCCGAGAACCAGAAACTTGTCAATTGTGGTGCTACGGCGTGGTAAGGCGGATGGAGATAGTAAATTCTTATCGCTGTTGGTAAATATTTGAAGACAATTTCCGAGACCCAGACGATAGAATAGCGGTTTCTCCACTAAATTCTCTAATTGTCCTATATTAAACGGTATATGTGGCGATGGGGTCCAATTGCGATTAAGCTGGCCTTACGAAAGAAATCTCAAGCCTTGCGGCGACATGTGGCAACGACATGAAACAGCCACCAACCTACATAGACATACCGAGCTTTGACAACTGTGGGGGCGGTAACCATATTAGAATAATGAGTACAGAATAGACATGATAAATGATGAGATTATAAGCTTCTTAATTGGATATGAAGACATAAAAGTTGGCACTGCCTACAATATTGGCGGATAGTCCGGGCCTTGACTCACTTGTTAGTCTAAAATTACTATTACTAGAATTGAGTCATGATGAGTCGCAATGAGTCGCAATGATTTGAAATTTTATGTCTATTGTTGTTTACCTATCCGAGTAAATACCTAAACCGCCGATGAGCTCCGGAGTATAGAGGGGAATTGAAGCAATGTAACAACGGTGGCCCCGAATTGGCGGTAGCTGTAATGATCAGAGCAGTGCCCCTCCTGCTGTCAGGCTGCAGAAATATTACTTACCATAAGGCTATGCTGGAGAAGAATCTACCCGTCGGGGATGGTGACGAAATAATGCTTATCGAAATATCCTATAACTAATAGGTATACGGTGCCAAAAAAGAGTCAAATGTGAGAAGTGGGGATATAGTAAGGCGAGTGAGATGATGAAAATCGATATAATTTTTTTGCTGTTAAATGTAGGTAAGCACTGTAAACAATGTAGTCAGGTAGCTAAGATAAGTAAGCGAGGTAAGTAAATAACTATTGGAAATGAATAAAGTAAAACGTCGAAGTGGTGGAAAAATCTCCGGTAGGTTTAAAATTCGTGTGGCAGTGCGTTGCGATTATCAAGAATTAGTATTATTCTTAATTATGGACTACCTATGATTCTATATCTAGTGCATCTCTTTTTACTTTACTACTTCATACTGCTTAGGTAGGTAGTGATGAAGGTATGTAAAGAGAATTATAATAAATCGTCTATAAATAGGAGGTACTTAACCTAAGCCTAAGATTTCATCCCACCTTTAGTGTTTTCTTATAAGCACTAATTTAGTGCCCCACCATCGTTAACCCATTCTTGACAGTGTGTATGGCTCTTGCAGCGGTTTCGAACTCACGCCTCGTGGCAGATCCCTGTCCCCTCCCTGTCCCTCCCTGTCTCCTCCCCTGTCCCTTGTGCAACTTAGAACATGCGAACAACAGATGAAGAGATAAGATTGGTTCTTACAAAAATTTACTGTGTGCTGGGTTTTTCAGCTCTACCATAATAAACCGTTGGGTTGCCTTCGGATCTCAAGTTCGCTTGCATCGTGCGTTCCGTTGCTGCGATACCAGATCTTGTCTCATTTCGCTAACTGATACAGCATATACAGCATCGATGCAAAAGTGCAAATGCCCCGAGATTTCCCATTAATCATCCATGTATCATATGTAGTAGCTCTGTGTACCTGCATCTACCCATACTATACCTAACCTACCTTGTGCCTGGTCTGGTGCGGATAGGCGGATAGGCGGGTAGGTTTATTTGATTGCTGATGAAGGCACAGCTGCACAGTGCTTCTCTGTTATCTGCTTTGCGGAGACGGGACTAACCTCCGCGGGAAGCCCATTCTTACCTATAGTAGGTTGTACATATATGTCTGGCTTGACGAGTAGGGATTGGTTCGGATCCGTCCTGTTGTCTGGGATATCAAGACGGGCTGAGTCACCGGGCAATGACAAACCTCGATTAGGTAAGAGTATAAGATATAGGAAATAGGTATAATAGGAAATAGAATACAATTACCATAGTATGATTATTATTCGAATATCTTGAAACAAGTGGAGAATAAAGAGCATGCGAGCACTATGATTATATTGTACGAATGTTTTTTAACACGGGTCGGGAGAGGCCGAGTAAAAATGATGACTATAGATTACTATCGTTTCCTAACCGAGTATGGTGAATCCATGTTTTGTAGATTCCACAAGTCTCGAAAAAGAAAGTCCCCTGTCGCCCAAACTGGGAGAAGGGCCGTTCTGGAATACTAAATCTGGTACCTTACATACATGAACGAACGCACTTACAAGGTATGAAAGCATGCGAATGGTGCAATGTAAGTACAATGACATATGTAATACCACGCGGAACAATTAAAAAATTCGATGATGGGATCACAGGTTAAGGGTATGGTATTTCAGGGAGGGAGAATGCTACGTCGCTAATAAGGGGACCTCGCGTGATAGCAGGCATGGTAACTTGGCCTTACCATGGATGATTACCCGCTTGATTGGTTACGATGCATGGAGAACCGAATAGCAAAAAAACCTCAGATGATATAATTATTCGTCAGAAGCACCAATAGGCAGTAAGCCTCTTATGGTGGCCCTCAGATACGGGGAACGAGATGGGAAGGAAGTTATTAGTCTCATTGGTTGTAGTTAGTTATTGGAAGAAAGTCCCCAAAAAAAAAATAAAACAAGGGTCTTTGAAATTCAGATAGTTACAAAAATACAAGACAGGCATACAACACCCTCAGCCCTACCGCTGACTTCAGATTTCCGAAAGCGGATTAGAGTGGCCCCCAAAATAGAAGACCTTGTGCCTTCTATGCAATTTTGTAAAGATTCTTTGCGCCTTCTCTGCAGGACCCGATACCAACAGCTTGGTGACATGCTGTAACCTTCTGCAGTGCGCGGCCAAAACGATGGACATTACGACCCTGCAACCTTGCAACTTTAGATATGAACCTTTTACCTTTTACCTTTTACCTTTACCTACCTAAGGTACCTGACATATGTACCCTCCATTACCCTCCATTTCAGCACCACATGCACGCATCTACACTAAGCGTCATGTCGCCAAATCTAGAAATTTGGACCCTTGTTTCATGAAACAAAAAAAGATGCCTTTAAAGTGGTTCTTTCAGAAGCATGTCATACCTACCTACCTTACCTACATATATACATGTACCTATTTTATGTACTATGTATCCCTGTACCCCCGTTGGCTTACGCTACGAACTTTTCTGACAAGGCTCCAAGGCTGGCTCTCGTACCTTTTCTTTCCCACCCCCCTCCTCCCCCTACCCCCCCCCAAAATTCCACCACACGCCTTAGGATTCGCTGGGTCTGAACGGGATCCTCCTATGACTATTATTTCGAGGCTCAAGCATACCTAGGTAGGCAGTAGAGATTCCCGCCGCAGCACATCGGCAGTCTGGGTCTCTCAGCCCGGGGCCCCCTGCTCTTACCAACATGGTCCGGTCAGCTAGGAAACGTGCGCCAGTTATTCTGATAATGACGGGCTGTGTTTCGTATACTTCAGATATATAAGATGTTGAACTCCCTGGTTTTGAGGCATCTTTTATTTCTCATCACAACAGCAAGAACTACAAGAACAATAACAATATCAAAAGAATAATATAAATCCTCATCCCTCAACAGATATATCACTGAACAACACTAGATCTTGCTTCACATACAGATAACACAGCTTTCCTTAACTGTCGCTTTCATTACTGTACTCACCAATATTTCATCTCTATCTATCTCTATATATATATACCAATCCTTACACAATAGCAATGGCTGCCTTCACTTTCACCACTGTCTCTGCCCCTACCAACTTTGGCCGAAGCGGCTACAACAAGGATGGCGACTCTGAGGACGACAAGCGAAACTTTGGACGCAGTGGCTACAACAAAGACGGTGACGACGATGACAAGAAGAACTTTGGACGAAGCGGCTATAACAAGGATGGTGACGAGGAAGACAGCCGGCTAAGCAACTTCGGCCGGAGCGGTTACAACTAAAGAGTCCCAACACTATGGACACTCACTTCTCTTTCATTTCATCCCGGCTACCTGCCGACTTTAATATCTCATCTTCTCGCCACGGCCGGTCCAGCCCAGCAGCGCTCGACTGGGCCGGCCTTGTATTAACACTCGATTCTCATTGTTTCTGTATCAACAGCATTTAGAGAGCATTCGGCATTGATATCATTATATTATTAGGACTGGACGATACCACGAAAAAAGATTCATACCATAGAAAGATAGACGCGCAAGCAACACCTGTACTATTTGTACTATTTTAGCATGAGATAGGATTCAGGATAGACATCGGACGATTTGGGAAAACGCATTGCATGAGGGTTAGGGCATGGGACGGCGCAACTAGGGGCATATCTCTTCATCTGTATATTATTATTTATTTTGAGAATTCAATCACTTTCCTACACAGAACCTGTCTCAAATATCAGTTGAATCCTCCGGTGTAGTAATGCGCCGGTACTTACTTTTCGAATATTACGCCTAGGATTTCCTCCACATCGCCTACATCTCCGCGGCCCGTGATCCGTCCTAGGTAGTTTGCGGCGTAACGAAGATGTTCAGCCGCCATGGTAATATCAGCGTCTTCGCCTCTGTCGAGCTCGTCGTGGGGGCCCTTTTCACCCGCCAAGCTGGTATATCCCACGGCTTCAAGGTAATTCTCTAAATGTCGTCTACATTTTACGAGAAGCTGTCGCTGACGTTCGGTAACGCCATGGAGGTCTTGTAGAGCAGCGGGAAGCGATGTCATCGTAGTAAACGATGTAACTAACGCATCTACGACCCCCCGGAGCCCCCCTGGGTCGATCTGGTCAGAACCTAGATCTTGCGCCTCCTTGCAAGAAATGGGTATCGGCCGAATTCCCTCAAGCCCATTGACTTTGCCAAGCACCTCCTTACCGAGCCACCGAAGAAGGGTACGTAACTCATCGTTAGAAACGGCATCTCGCTTGTTAACAATTACTAACCGTTCTTTACTGTCTGCCGCGAGTTTTAGAGTTTCCATATCGAAGCGAATCTGGGGGTTTCCAAGCGTATTCGTTTCGATAGAAGTTAGTACGATGATGACATCAGATTGCGTGGCTTTGACCCTTGCCCTGCGGATTCCCTCTTCTTCAACTGCCCCTATAATATCTGTAGAATCACGAGAACTTGTTGGATCTAGTGGAGTTGAGCTTCTGAACCCTGCGGTATCCGCAAATGTACACAAATACCCGCGAATGTCGAGATTGGCTTCGATAATGTCCCGAGTAGTGCCAGACTCACCGGATACGATAGATGCCTCCCTACCGACGACCTGATTCATAAACGAGCTTTTGCCGACATTCGGCGGACCCACAAGCGCGATTTTGATCCCATTCCGAAGAAGTTCGCTTCGCTCGCTTGCTCCTTCGTGGATGTGTATGCTCTGAAGGATCTGCCTAACCTGTTTCGTCACATTGACGACTAGGGAAGCGGGCGACTCGTCGAAATGCTGATCTTCGGAGAAGTCAATAAGAGCCTCCATCTCGGCCCGAGCATGTAAAAGATTCTGGCGCCAGTCTTCGTATGTTCGACCCAACGAGCCGCTGCTACCTCGAACCGCCGCGCGTCGCTGCTGTTCCGTTTCAGCGGCGAGGGTCTCGCTTAGGGCCTCGACCTGGGCTAAATCAAGCCGGTCATTGAGGAAAGCTCGCTTAGTGAATTCACCGGGCTCGGCGTAACGGATTGGGCTTTCTGCGGCACATTTAGGAATCGCGGCGAGAACAGCTTTCACAGTTGCACTGCCTCCATGCACATGCAGTTCTAGGACATCATCGCCAGTGACTGTTTTGGGATTCGGAAAGAAAAGTACTAATGCTTCTGAATCGAGAATTTCTGATTCGCTCGAATCCGGATGATACAGTGACCTGATGGTGGCATGGCGAGGTTTCAAGAAGGGTTTGTTTGGGCAGAGACCGTGGTAAATCTTATAATCCATCAGCCATGGTCGTTGGTTGGAAGCGAACAATTCCTACAGATCTGCATGCGGGGCCCGATATCCGGATCACCGCGATCCCAGCCTTGCCTTCGGCTGTTGATAATGCATATATTGTATCATCGCGCAGCTGAAAAGAAGAGTAACGCTGAACGAATTGATCATTACCAATCAGATTGCCATGATTAAAACCTAAAGGAGTCCCCGAAGATGCGAGAGACTGTCGAGTCGGATAAAGGGAGCTGAACTGTATATTATTTCGAGGCCACCTTAAACAGGTGAACACGCACCTCCTAGCAGCGCGATACATGAGCTATACTCCGCCTAAACCCCCAATAAGGAGCTTCAATTATATGATTAAACCCATATGAAAGTGATGGATATATTTGAAGACTGGATCTGATAATCAGAAATATTGATCGTTCAAAAAATGCATGTTTTAAGAATGATGTATAAATATTCGAGTATTCAGATGCGTAGCACTAAGATTCAAGATTGAAGATTAAAGCTTGAGGTTAGTGAAGGTACACAGGTACCTAGATAGTGCCAGTGCGCGAGTAGACTATTCATTATGCGCCTTATGATTGGTTGAAGAGGCTAGTGGCTAGCTAATCCTGCTACCGCCTTTCTTAGCCCAAGTCCAAAAACCCCACCCGCAACGGCAGAACTTTTTTTTTTTCCCATTCGGAAGTTCTCAAGCGCAGGAGTTTAGTTAAAGCTGTTTACTGCTTTACTAGAACACCACTTCTCACCCTCTACTTGCCCGACTACCTTGATTCTATTTAATATTCAGGCGCAATGTCGGACGAAATTATTTGGCAGGTCATCGACAAGCAGTTTTGTAGCTTCAAACTAAAGTGAGATTCATATTTTCGATCGTCGACTACAAGTGCTAACTTATTACTAGAACTACAAAAGAGAAGACTTTCTGCCGTAACGAGTAAGAAGAAGGATTTCAGTTGTCCAGTATCGCGTTTCTAACATAAGCATAGGTATAATGTCACAGGTCTTTGCAATAGACAGTCATGTCCTCTTGCCAATTCTCGTTATGCCACTGTGCGAGCGCACCCAACTAAGGGCACCTTGTACCTATATATGAAGACTATTGTTAGTTCCTCTATGCACTTTACTTCTGCCTGCTTGTTGACCAGACGTAGGAACGAGCCCACATGCCATCAAAACTATGGCAGAGGATCAAGTTGTCACAGAATTATGCCACCGCCCTGAAACAGATCGATGATCAACTCATCTACTGGCCTAAGTTCCTGGTCCATAAAGCGAAACAGCGAATAACTAGGCTTACGCAAGTGGCGATACGGATGAGAAGGCTAGCTAAGGAAGAGGCACGATTAGGCGAGAAAGTTGTACCCAAGATGGCACCTAAGATTAGACGCCGAGAAGAGACAAGAGAACGTAAGGCAGAGGCAGCCGCTAAGTTAGAACGAACAATCGAACGGGAGCTTATGCAGAGGCTGCGCACGGGTGCATACGGCGATCAGCCACTCAACGTCAGCGAGACGATCTGGAAGAAGGTCCTTAATGCTATGGAGCGCGAGGGCGAAGGAAAGAGGGACAAAGATCTCGATAAGGGTATTGAAGATGAGGAAGAAGAGGAAGAAGAAAACGAAGTCGAATACGAGGAAGAAGACGACGAGCCTGACGGAGCAGTCGAATATGTTAGTGATTTCGAAGAAAGCGATGACGACCTTGAAGATATCGAGGATTGGTTAGGAAGCGACGAGTCCGATAAGGAAGAGGATTCACAAAGCGAAGACAGCGAGGAGGAATCAGCCAAGAAGGCTGTAGGCGACAAGAGGAAGAGAGCACGTGTTATCAGCTCGAAGCCGAAGAAGGCGGCTCGACGTGGAAAGGAGATTGAGCACGAGCATGAGTTCGAACGGCATAGGGAAGAACTTGCTTTCTAAAAGACACTACTATGACCGGAATTCAAGCTCTAGCATCTTATATTACGTTAAATGTCTTGATACCCTTTTTGATACCTACGGGTATCTTTATAAATATAAAGGCGCAATTGTCTCTTTTCTCGCGTATGGTATTGGCTAAAATTTAAGGATGCTTAAAAATATAGGTGGCTAACTAATGATGTATTATTGCCTATGCGCAAGGCATCTTATTTGTCAATTGATATTCCGAGGCACTGGTGAACAAATCATCATTGCACTTAAGCGTACATATATGTATTTAAGGCTGTGATTCAGGGGCGGACCTGTTAGCTTGGCGGGGTATTTATCGTATTTGTCCACTCCGTTTTCTTGTTACATCCATAGCGCTATCCACCAGTTTGGTCGGCATTGACATTAATCAATCATTCTCACCGATCCAATTCTTTTTGAAACGGATTCCTGAACACCCTTTTTTTTTTCCTTCTCTTCTCCATAACGACCGCGAAGTCATATTTAAACTTTGCTCGTCTTGTAACTATTTAAAATCAACTCTACAAAAACTCCAACACGTGTTCATATAATTCTATACAATTTGTAATTTAGTTAAACTCTCTACAAGAATCAGACGAACATACCCGCTTAGACGCATTTATCCAAGAACTAGATCCCCTTAGCTCATCTAGGGCCACAAGACAAGATGTCGGCCTGGTATAGCAACCTTGTTGGCGCGACAACTTCGAAAATATCCAATCTCCAACGAACGTTCCTTAGTAGCGAAGCCGACGGCGATACCGAGGACGACACTCACGTGTGCAGAGTCCTCCGGTCTTATTACACCGAGAAAGGCAAGCCGTTTCCTTCGTGGCTACCACCCGACCCTAAAGCGCCTCCTCCAGTTGCCGCAGTATACGCGCAACCGTCACAAGTCGGTTCGAGATATGGTGGTCTTACCCAGCAACCCCAAGGCGGCTTAAGTTCGCTTTGGGATAACAATCCAGTATCGCAACCGCAAGATGCACAAAGTCTAAGGAGAGGCAGGGGCGCGCCGCCTGGTATACGAAATAATGACCCTAGGAACAGTCCGTTCCGTAATTCGGACCCCATGGCTGGACGGGAAGAGGTATCTGCAAGACCGTTGCCTAGCCAAAGAGCGGGAAGCTACCAGACTGCTGGAACAGCACCGCCTACCACCTCGTCCGGAGGTTCGGCACAGGATAGACTGAAACAGCGACTGTTTGGTGGCTCGAGGACAACAAGTCCTGCAGCAACTGGACCTTTTCAACCCCCACCGCAGAATAACTCTAGAGCAAACAATAATTACGGAAGTGGAGATTACGAAGATAGGTTTGCGCCTGGGGGTATGTACGATGGAGGTGCTAGGGGAGGTGGTCCTCCATATGACTCGGGATCGGGAAGTGGAGGGAGACCCGGGGGCAGGCGGGTAGGAGGCCTACCGAGCGGGCCTAAGATGAGATGAGGCCGTTGACAGATGGACGGAACTGTAAGACGCTTCCGTTTGGTTGCGCTGTCCTAGGATCTTGAAATTTGGAATTAGGAATCGAGACAGGGAATGGGGATGGGGATGAGGCTATATCGGACGCCAAGCTGCGGGAGGCAGGGCGCGGATCCTGATATGATCATGGCGCTCTGTGACTACTTATAACTGCGCCTCAGTCTCCTCGGACTACGTCCACCTTATCTGTCTAATTTATGGCGAGCTAGTAAATACCCACGAAGTTGAAATTGTTATACATAGAAAGGGATAGAAGAGATCCTAGATGGCATCGGCTGTTGGTTACTACATCAAGCCTAAACCTGCGAGGAAGGATGAAAGCGGCACGGAAACATCTAGATCATAGAAGTGTTACGATTTTTGCCTCCTAGTCTAGGTAGCGAGGAAATAATAATGTTGTTGCCTACTCGGATACATATCCACCTTTCTTCGTATTGCGTGTTCGATACGTATGTAGGACCTACATTAGGTAGGTTAGATGATTTGGTTCGTGCTTGTCTCCTCCCCCACGCCTTATTCATATCATGTTTATTTTCGTCATATTTAATAGTGTGCATCCAATATTAGGAATTTGTTGACTTGGCTATTTTTGTTGCGAGTTCGAAGTGCGTAATAACTGTAGGTAGGTGGTTCAGTTACAAGGTATACATAATAGTAATAACGAATGTCACGAGTTTGATTCGTCACGTAGACTTTCGTGGCCTGCAGATGGAATTAAATGCAGATGACATACTAGACAAGTATACGCTAATGCGGCAGGTTCCTAGTACTAAATCTTAGCCTTATTTTAGCGGTGATTTAACGTATCAATACCAGCAAATAACGTTTTGGGGGCGCAATGGAGGTGCCCCTCTATGCCTCCAGATCAACTTGTCAATTGGCGCGTGGCGGGGCACAACTATGTACATACGCACCTGCTTGTCTTATTTGCTTGTCTTATTCAAGAACCTCCCCCAAGCTCAAATCACTTTTTTTGCTCACATGTTTGTTCCATCACAAAATTAGCCCTATAGGATTACAGAAGAAGAAATCTCAACAGCCAGGGATTTGAATCCAGATATCCTTACTAACTTGAGATACATCTTCTTGTTAATCTACAACATTCCAGCTTATCCGAGCTGGATAGGACTACACCCCGCGATGACATCAGCTCCCCTTCCGGGTAGAGCCAGTTCACCTACAGGCAGCTTTTACGCCATGAGCGACGACGAAGAGGGCGAGTATGATACCATCACCCACACCGAGACCGGAAAGGGTGTCAAACTCCTATTTTCTAAGAGCAAAGTTTATGTTCACCCTACTCCATCCTCAAAGGATAACATCCCCGGCTACATAGCACTATTACAGCAAAAAGGACACCATGATGAACGACCAACATCTTCTTCCTCCAACGCATCCAACTCTTTAGCATCGGCAGACCTTTTACTTGCTTGGTTACCGGAGTCCTCTCTTGGTGATGCCGCCAGCATATACGTGAAAGTAGATCTGACCGATGCCGAGTCCCCGCCGAGGCAAAGCTATCTTGTACCACCACCCCCTACCGTAACTACCCACAAAGGATCAATCGGTCATTACGCTTTCGCTATACCTGTTAGTGCGATATATTCTTTACTGGTGAGGCCACCTAGCTTGGGGTGGTGGTTCGGGTCTCTGGTGATCAATACCAGAGCTGGGGATAGCTTCCCAGCATTGTTCTTTCACGATAGCGAATGCCAGTCAACTATACTCCAGAAGAAGAAGCGGGCTAGGGAGAGCTTTGACCCTTTTGGTGAAAATGGCCAAATGTTTTGGGGAGGCGATGAGGTGCTCCGTTGGTTAAAACGCTACGTCCGGATAGAAAGGAGTGGGGCTGAGCCGAACATCTACTTGGTAGAGCCGACCAAAGAAGATAGCGAGGCTTTCGGCGGAAAGTTAACGTCAAGTACGCCTTCGCAGATTGGCAGGCATGACAGTTCTCAAGGTATATCCTCGCGCAGTCGTGCCGGGCCTTCACGAGCGGGCGCGGGTGATCAGAATGACGCGGGAATGGACCCTGTCATGAAATTTGTGAAGGAGACTGGATGGAATCTCCTAGAAAAATTCAGCAAGGTCACAACGTTCACACGAAGAACCGCCCAGGATATAATTGACAATCCAAAAATGCCACCTCAGGTGCGGAGATTAATGAGAAACCCCGAAGTTCAGACGTTGCAAGACGAATTTGATAGCGCAAGGATATACTTAGCCCGGTGGGCGATGGGAATAGCTGAGCAGAGCGAAAGGGATCGAAGCCAGAGGATATGGACCGCTCGTGACGTCTTGGAATTAGAAGATACTGACGTCGGGGAGTTCGAGTTGCTTGAAACAAGTACTTTATCTCTGGAGGAGCGAAGGAAATCAGTGACTATTAAGGAGTGGAACAGTTTCTTTGATCCTCGAACTGGTCGCCTTGCAGTCACTATTGATGAAGTTAAGGAGCGAATCTTCCATGGTGGTCTCGATCCGGAGGATGGAGTTCGCAAGGAAGCTTGGCTGTTCCTGCTTGGTGTGTATGATTGGTACAGCACAAATGAGGAACGGAAAGCGGCAATCGCATCTTTGAGGGACGAATATGTAAAACTAAAGGCTGCCTGGTGGGAAAGGCTGGTAGACCTTGGTGGCGAAGGAGAGGACGGTGAATGGTGGCGAGAGCAAAGGGGCAGAATCGGTAAGTCTTACTATTTGCATGGGCAATATATTTATACTAACTATTTGGTACAGAAAAAGATGTGCATCGGACCGACCGCACAGTTCCAATTTTCGCAGGAGAAGATCTTCCTCATCCTGATCCCGACTCCCCATTTGCCGAGGCTGGTACCAATGTCCATATGGAGCAGATGAAGGATATGCTACTCACTTATAACGAGTATAACAGGGATCTTGGTTACGTCCAGGGAATGTCTGACCTGCTTGCTCCGATATATGCCGTTATGCAGGACGATGCCATTGCCTTCTGGGGGTTTCAGCGTTTCATGGAGCGAATGGAACGGAATTTCCTACGAGATCAGTCCGGCATGAGAAATCAGCTTCTCACTCTCGATCATCTAGTACAGTTCATGGATCCAAAGCTATATGCTCATCTTCAGTCGGCCGACAGCACCAACTTTTTCTTCTTCTTCCGGATGCTATTGGTCTGGTATAAACGCGAATTCAAGTGGATGGACGTCTTGCACCTATGGGAAGTGCTCTGGACAGACTACTTGAGCAGTAGTTTCCACTTATTCGTAGCCCTTGCTATTCTAGAGAAGCACCGAGATGTGATCATGATTCACCTTAAACATTTTGACGAGGTGCTTAAATATGGTAAGCCCTGCAACACTTTTTTCAGCTTAAATCAGTGCTAATGGTCTCGTATTAGTTAACGAATTATCGAATACGATAGACCTTGAGTCTACATTGATCCGAGCAGAGGCTTTGTTCCGCCGTTTCCAGCGGTTGATTGAAGCCATAGATAAGAAGCAAAACTTTCCAACACCAAGAGTACAGCAAGATTCGTCGTCAAATTCCGCATCCACTTCACCCAAACAGCCAAGTAACAAAAACGGAAAGGCTACAGAAGAGCAGCCGAAAAAGACGATTACGCCTGAGCTGCGGAAGCTACTGAGTAAAAATATAGAAGTGCTTCCACGAAAGGTGGTGCAAAAGAAAGGCGATAGTATTACTACCGATGGTGCCTAGGAGGTAGTCTGTTAGGTGGTTGCTTCAACTTGGCTTTCGATTTGAGCTTTTTATGCCGGGTGTATTTGTATGTTAGGGGATAAGGAATACGGAACGGATAGCATAATGAAGGGGGATTGTACCTAATTTTAAGGGTTTGGTGTTGAGGTTTATGGTTTATATATGTAGTATCGAAAGGAAGGGACACAATACTACCTGAAGCAGCGCTTTCGACAAATATCCTTCACTCTAGCGCTAACAAGGGAAATTCAGTAATTGAGGTTGAAAAGTTAGGAAACAATTCGAATTCACACACGACATTGCCTGGAAATGCCGGCAAAATAGAACTAACGATGTACTTGAAATATATTGATAATAATTCGTTGAAAGATGACAACCTATGCAAACCTAGCAGTCCTTTCCTTCACTCCGTTGAATTCGCACAATACGCCTATATTACAGCAATGCAAACTGCCCCTTTGCTCTCTCTTTCTCTCTTCTTTCTCACACATGTCGTCTTGCGTCATGCTAAGCCTCCTCATTACTACCACTTCAGCATATTAAAACTCCTGCTCCTCTTGGAAGAACATGCCGAATGAGATAATAGTCCCATAGATCAATAGTCCACCGATAATAGACATTATCATCGCCGGGATACCGATTAGAGCGGAGTGCGCGAGGACGGCGGGGAGAGCTATGAGGGAGAGGATATGTTAGTTATAATGTTCTTATCGTATATATATTAGGTATGCCAGGATATAGCGACATATTTTGAGTTCCGCTCCGCGCACGTGCGTGCGTAATACGCGCAAAACCAATATCCTAAGCATAGAAGAGAACAAGAGGGTAGGATTAGAATAGAATTATAGAACCTCTAGAGGTTTCTTACCTATCCCCATAATAACTAAGAACCCGGTGAAGAAGCGCCCGAGGTCCTGGACGCCATTTCCGGAGCTCTCGACGAAGTCTTCCGGGTTGGCGCAGCGCGCGGCAATCCAGTTGGGTATGGGAGCCAGCACGTAGGTGGCAACGACTAGTAGTGGGTAGTACACCTTGTATAGCGCGCAGGACAGGATGACGAGCAGGAAGCCGATGGCGAGCACGAAGGACAGCGCGATGATGGTCTTGAGCCCCGCGGTCGGCATCGTGGGCGGATGGGAGCGCGGATAGTTACGGCTACGGCTACGACGGCGGGAAAGAAAAAAAAAAATAGGGGGGGGGAGGGCGTACTCCTAGAGTGGTGGATGGTGGTTCTATCGAGATTCGAGATTCGGTCGTGGTTCGTATGGGGTTGCTGCGTGGAAGAATGGGAAGACGCGCCGTGTTGGTCGGTATGGTGTAATGGTTGGGACTTGCGATTTGTGTTACAGGATGTTGTCGTCAGACTCAGCCTTGACTTGGTTCGGCTTGCCTACCGCTATGTACCTAATGTACCTAGGTTTACCGGGATTTTGGGGCCGGGGAGCTTAAGCCACTTTAGAGTCCCCCGTAAATCAAATATGTGTGGCTGAAATTCGTCGTACTGAGATTAGGTAAGGTTAGGTAGGTACTTCAGTATCTAAGTACTATGTACCTAGTTATACACTCATGTGCGGGAAGTCCATGTTACCTAAGCCATTGGAGCTAGGGCATCAGTGCTAGACCTAAAAGAGACGAACGACGAAGCTCTTGAGCTGCCTTGCGGTTGCTGAACATTCAAGTCTGTAATTCAGGTAGCTTCAGCCTTGTATTTTCGACTCGAATATCCAACCTGCGAATACCTTCCCAACGCATATACGCCACTATCTACCTCCGCACACCCAATAATAATTACTATTTGAACTACGACATACCGACATAATGTTCAGAAACAACTACGATAACGATTCCGTCACATTGTAAGCTCTTAATTATATTATAAACAACCCTTGTCAATCCCGTACTTCACTAACAACTACGTTCAGCTCCCCGCAAGGGAGAATATTCCAGGTTGAATATGCCGCCGAGGCCGTCAAGCAAGGTTCAGTAGTGGTGGGTTTAGTTAGCAAGACACATGCAGTTCTAGTCGCTATCAAGGTACGATTACCACAAGAAAAAAACCTACCCAGATCCAATCCAGAGCTCCAAGAGCTAACAACTCCACTCGCAGCGAAATGCAGAGGAACTCTCATCGTACCAGAAGAAATTGTTCGCCGTAGACGAGCATGTCGGCCTAGCCATCGCCGGCCTGACCTCAGACGCCCGTGTCCTCTCCAACTTCATGAAGCAGCAGTGCCTGTCGCAGCGGCTAACCTACGACCGCGCGATGCCCCTCGAGACCCTCGTCTCGCTCATCGGCGACAAGGCACAGCTCAACACCCAGCACTACGGTAAGCGGCCATACGGTGTCGGTCTGCTAGTGGCGGGTGTAGACGAGGCCGGACCCCACCTATTTGAGTTCCAGCCCAGCGGTATGACCCAGGAGATGATGGCGTGCGCTATCGGAGCCCGCTCCCAGATGGCACGTACCTATCTCGAGAAGAACCTGGATAGCTTTGCGGCGTGCGGCCGGGAGGAGCTGATCCTCCACGGACTGCGCGCCCTGAAGGAGACGCTGGTCCAGGACCGCGCGCTGACCGTCGAGAACACGAGTGTGGGCGTTGTAGGATTCAAGGAGCCCGGCAAGAAGGGCCTCGAGTTCTTCAAGGTGCACGACGGCGCAGAGGTCAAGGACTGGATCAACAGCGTAGCAAACGACAACGACGCGAGCGAGGAAGCGGCAGAGGGAGGAGACGGCATGCAGGTGGATGAGTAGACGTTTTCGTAAGGGAAAAGGAACAAATCATGCTACGGTAAAAGAAAGGCATAACCATAACATAATTGCGTTTCGCTCGGGCGTATGGACTCGGGAGGTGCCTATGTCGCGGCACCGTCTAGATGTATCAATAGACGACAACAAATCACGAAGCAAGCCAGGAAAAAAAGCCGTGGCATCTTAAAGAATTAAATGCAAAAAAAGTGATGTCATATTTCATCTTCCTCGTCGTCAAAGTCATCTTCCCGCCCCATCTCGTATAGAATCCGACCACCTTCTCCCGCCCCGATGTCCGTCTGGGCGTCGAAGTACGGTAGGACTATGCCCTCTCTATCTCTACGCTGCTTCTCCGTCAACCCTAAGTTAAACGTAGTCTCCATCTCCCCGTCTCCTTCGTCCACCGCACCTCCCTGGTCAGTATCGCTCGGATCCCGAAATGCGGGGTGGTCGGAGAGAAGATATAGTCTTGAAGTCTGGACCTTGTGATCCTGCACTGCTGCTGCTGCTGCTGCCGATTGTGACACGAGGACGAACTTCTCGGCAACGGCGCGGCCGCTGCGCCGCCTCAACTCCATCTCGAGCACAAGCCCCTCGCCCGCCGCAGCCCTCTTCTCCGCACTACCCAACCCGACCAGCACGCCCTCCCGGCCCTCGGCGAGCCCCCACTCGGGCTCCTGCAAGCTGCGGTTGCGCGCGCGCCGGCGCTCCACCGCCTGGTACAGACTGCCGACGCGCAGCACGGCGGTGGCGAGATGGCACAGGGTGGTGAGCGGGTGGGGCTCGTACTCGCCCAAGGACGACGGCGGCAGCACCAGCGGCACGTCGGCGTGGTAGACGGCGACGATGGAGACGGCGGGCGTGACTAGGCCCGATAGGAACATAGATAGGTGGGAGCCGGCGGCGCTGGCGATCCCGTTCACGCCGTCTATCACGACGAGTACTTTGTGCGCGTGCCCCGCGCTGCCGGACGAGTAGTGCGAGGTTATCTCGGCCCGCAGGGCCTCGGGCGTCTTGCCCCAGGCTTTGACGAATACGTCGGCGGCGGGGGGCTTGCGCAGCAGCGAGGAGGATAGGAAGATTGTTTTGCTTTTGGAGATCTGGGGGGGTGGGGGGGTTAGAAATGGTGGTGTGTTTTGTGTCTGAACCTCTGAACGTCTGGAGGAGAAAAGGGGGGGAAGGGGGTGGGGAGGAGAGGGTATGAAGAAGAAGAAAAAAAGTGGGGGGGGGAGAATAGCTTAGGTACTTAGGTACTAACTAACTAAACTAACCTTGGCTCTGCTGAGGAACTCGTGAACTACAGGCGCTGCGCTCTGCTCCAGCGTGTCGAGGACTAGGGTTAGAGGGCTGGCGCTGTCCCGTAGGTTAAGGAGTTTCTGCAGGAGAAGCAGCGAGTGCGAACGGGCGTGGGATTGCGTAGATGATGGCATAGCTGCGTTGGTGTTTGGACTTGGACGTTGAATACTTTTTTTTTTTGCGATGGTGTCTTGCTAGGGCAAGTCAAGAGTTACATGTAGGTAGGTATGTAATTCTGAGGCTAGAGTTTGATGTTGGAGTTGTCTTCTGAATAGGTATTTGAAAGACTCGCATCTGCACCACTCGTATTAGTTTAGGTACCTGTTTTAATTTAGGTAACTAGCAGAGATAAACTTAACGCTATACAAATGATAGAGATGAAGTTTTATAAAGCCTTAACCTAGTAAAATCTACCTACTTTAGGGATTACATAACGTTGGGTATATGTGCCATGTAGAGGCTAGAGCTAGCGCTTCTCCCCGCAGCCCTAATTGAGGAGATTAAGCGGCAACTTATAGCGTGCTCCACTAATTCGTATGCAAGATCTACCGTTGCAATTGCAGGGGCTAATGCTCGCTATCCTTTGCTATTTTATTTCTAATTCAACTTCTTTCCGTCAAATTTCTATATTTATCTTTAATATACGTAAATGCGTGCTATAGCTCTACGTAATATTACGCGACTCTGCTCTTGTGTTATTGCTCGTCTCGTTTTAACTAGACCTTTGTAAAGTTGGAAGAAAAAGGTAGTAGGTAGCGCCTGGGCTAGACACCTTTGCTCCGGCTGCTACGTTCTAGTGGGCTTACTGCGTTCATCATTAGTTTATATACATAACTTTAATAATATATGCTCTTAAATAGATAGCAATAATATACAGCTTACTTTATTCCCTTCTTAGCCCAAGACGCTACCATCGCATCCTCTATCCTTGCCTCGTCGTATTCGAGACGGGAGAATATAAAATGTGTCTACTAATAGAGTAGAGCTCCCTCGGGCTCTAGGGGGATTCTTCTTCGACTCTTAATGCGATTATCTCATCCTTATGGTCTACCCCTGAGCCGACTCATATTAAGAGTGTAACATGGCCAGTTTTATGTTGCGAGTCCCAACGAGCTATTTAGCCCTCGGTCTCGGGGTCGCTGTCCCCATAGGTCATATATTAAAGACCCGTAACTTAGCTGCTCAAGCTAGTCTAGCCATCTAAGTAGAAATTAACATAGAGAGATTTTACCTGGTTCTGGATACTGCCAGCGGCGACACTTGAGTTGCTTCGGGCAGGTTTAAGTGTTTAGCCCCTTTCTCTAGCCTAAAATTTTTCAAAATGATTATACTTTTGGACCTCTCTATAAGGGAGACTTCCCTGACGGCAAAGTAGATGATGTGAGTATATATAAACAACAAGGAGGCCTGGCCCAGAGCGTGTCGTAGAATATTGTGCCGCTTACCCTCAACATCGTGACTGGTGGGAAGGCTATCCGTGCTCACCCGAATAGCATGATTGTAAACCAGCTAGAGTATGAAAGCTTAACTGAGTCCTTCGGTTCTGGGCAGCCTAGTTTGTATATCCTTAGAGATGCATTTATGTAAGAAACTATTGACGTGCTTGATGCTTTAGACAAAAAAAAATAGATGAAGTTTGCTCAACAGTTGGATTAAGTTGGGTTTTTGTAGCCGATATCTCCAGCTTAGATTACCTGGGTATATAAAATGTGTATGTGTATGTCAGGTAGCTGGGCCATTGCTGTTAAAACTTTTTGGTATATCACCTAATGACTCAAGGAAATAGGGGAACTACTGGGTTTTATTTTGTCAGTATACAGTAACTATCTGTTTAATATCTAGTTAAAGGAGTACTGGTCCTGTAAAGGTAAAGTGATCTTGGTTTGGTTGGAGTCATATTATAGAATTTATTCTGTTGCTTACTCACTTTTCACCTTAGTCCTATTGTTTGTGTTTTCCCCAAATATTAAGCTTAAGGAAAAATTTTTATGAAAGCGAATCTAAAGCTTAGACGTGGGAGGTAATCTGGAGGTGACAAGATAAATCATGAGTAAGTTGAATAGGATGTAAAACTTTACCTCTATTTTGCTCGATTGGTCTTACTACTGTAGTATGCCTCTGTATCGGGGTACGAGTGGTCTATCTATTATATAAGGGCATACAGCGCCCTCGTAAGGGAGTAGAAGCCAGGCGTTGCTAGGTCAATATACTATACTACTTGGTCTACCTATTCTAGACACTCACTCTATGTATAACATCAATCACCTAGGTAGGTATCAATCTTCTGACACTCTGCTTAAAAATGGGGGATTGTATATATGTATGTACATACGTGTAGAGTGTTGTGTTAAAACCCCCAACACATTATGTTTCTTACAAAATGTACCATGCCAGAAAGGGTATGGTTAGATACTCTTTAGAGTGTCTAATTAGGATATATTAATGAGTTTGTTATTTGACAGTCCTTCCCAAAGGGTCCACATCATTCGTCAAGCACACATTGGTTGATACTGTGCATAGTTCAAGTTGTAAAACGTCCGTGCTGCAGCAATGTAAGAACAATCCCAAAGACAATAGCAACAAAGCGGTTCCACATAATGGTTTAAAGATACTTTACAATGTGGTCCGGCCTCTTAAGTACATAGCTTTTTTCTACAGTGTCTGTGATTAAGACAACTCAAGGCAAGATATATCAAAGTACCTAGACGCTAAAATGCCATAGCAACTGTGCTCATAATTCCCAACATCACGGTGTTCACACCATTATTTAACAGTTTCTTTTCTATCTTCCCATTGTGAACCTTTCCTACTCTACTACATCCTCGATGAAGAAACTATAAAACCATAGATTCTCATCATTAATAGAGCTCTACTTGATCTATTGTGAAGTACTATCCCACACGATCACCTCTCTTTGAGACCTTGACCCCGAGAATTCAAGAGTTTCTCTATATATACTCAAATTCGCTAATTCTTTGACTTATCTCTGGATACACACCAACTTTGAGATCAAGTCTTTGATTATATCCTGCTCAAAATGTCTCGAAGTTCCACCCCTACACAAGCCGATTTCGATGCCACAAGGGCCGAGGAGGAAGCACGAATTATCCACAAGGCGGGCTCGCGTATTGAGAAGCATGTTGCTGTTCTAGCCGCAACATCCAGGGCTAGGTTCCAACAACATCCGGATGGTAAGTCAAGACACAATCCCTATACCTATTAGATATACCAGGTAACTAACAATCACAAAGATATGGAACATATCATAGCTATTCGCGGAGGCAGGGCAAGCGGTCGAGTCTCGCCGACGGATATGTTTCTAAAAAACAAGGCTCTAAATTCGGAACGAAAGGGTTGCCAAGACCGACAACGCTGCATCAGAGCTGCAGCAAAATCTCTCGCGTCTAAGTATAACGACGACAATGATGATGAGCTGGAAGCTCCTGGTACAGTCCGTCGGAAGATACCAGTTACCGCTCGCAGAGTAGCTCCGCCGGCCCCCTCAACCGACGACGACGACGAGCAACAGGAAATTGCCTCTAGTCGTCGCAAACCAAAGGCTACCAGTATCAAGGATATCACCGGGTTGTTTCGAAAGCTTAAGTTGAGCGTCGGCGATGAACGAAAGGCGGAAAGGAAGAAGCACGGGAAACGGGCATGAGAGCCAATAGTTTTGATTTCTCTTTTATTTCTTTTCAAGATAACAGATCAAATCGATCAGTTTACATATTGGCGTTATACATGGGGATATCTGGGGGGATTTGAGTCGTATATATTTGGGCTTGCTTTGATACCCCTTTTAACGCAAGTTTTAATAATTAATAAGACCGTTTCCTACCTTTACTCATTTCTCGTCATATTTCCGTGTATTATTATTTTACCTTTCAAAATATAGCAACTGGTATTTATTTCATTTCAATTAAAGATATGTCGTGTCTAAACACCTAAAGTAGGGGATGAATGGCTGTATACCCCTTTTCAGATTTAATGTGGGTCTCAGGGGAGACCTCATAGGTGAGGCAGATTTTCAGAAGTGAATCAGTTGGAGATAGATAAGAAGAGTACCTATTTACCTACATATAATATCGTTAGGTTTGATATGTACGAGGCTTGTTGGTTCCGTTAGGAAACATCTGTTGGTAATTTATCTACTTCCTGTTGCAACCCAACTATACAGCCATAGCCACAATCTTCATCTTCTACATGTCACGTCCCACGCCTGTCTAAGCATTACCCATTTCCATTTCCCCGCACTTAAAGGCTGTGTAGGTAGCAAATAGGATATGTATACTTGCGTGTGTCATGCTTTATAGTTGGTTGGGTGGATAAAATTTCTTGATAGGGGTGTATCCTGTTTTCCTAGAAGCCCCTGACAACTTAGTTATTTATACCGAACTAACACATTATTCAAATACATACGACCATAGGATCTGGAAAACTCGGGGTCCCGTCCGCTCCCCCTTAGATAAGCCCGATACCGCCGGATTAGTAGTTGGGTCGGTGACGACCAGCGAATCCCCGGTGTTGTATGTTTTACTCTTTTACTTTTCTTTTTGTCCAGTTAAGTTATTACGATAACTTCTTCGATTTGGTTGGTTAGAGATCATTCTATAAGCTGGGAGGCTGTGCAGATTAGCATGGGAGTATTCAATCTCCTCAATATTTCTTGTCCAGTTTCTTCCTTTCGTTCTAGTTAGTCCCCGATATTCACATCATTCTATAAGCCTTGTCACCCTACTTAGTATTGCACACAAATTGCCCGGGCTATTATGCGATGGCCACATGCACCATTCATTTTAGGGGTACATACTCCTTGGAGGAAATGATACTTAGCGCGTACGGTATGGAAAACAAGCCAAAATGCCCCTGTTGTGGAGTGATTCTAGGCATGGTGTTATGTCATGAATTAGAGATTTTAGAAGAGTATTCTGAAATCTCCTGGGGAGATATCTCGATAGAAATTACAGGATTCAGCGAGATAGAACTACAAAGAGTGAGAATTTCTAGCAGCGCGCCTGTAACGACGGGTAAAGAGAGCCTCAAATCGTTTTTATTCGATATTTTCCAACGACCATCCGGTAGGTTTGACTTACTTTAAGTGTAAAGTGTTGTTATTAAATAGTAACTAACTGGTTATTTTATATAAGGTGTTACGACACACACTCAAAATACCATCGAGCACTCGAGCCTAGATTACTATGGGCAAGAAACAATGTGGATAGACAGAAGCCGGACCTGGGATGTCTTGGAAGACTCTTCAACCCAGGAAGCCTTCGATCGCGCTGCCGGGTGGCTTTCTCACTGTATGAAGTATGATGGGCCCTGCAACCCGCCAAATAAGAACTTCGTACCCCGCCGTCTTCTTAACGTGGGGCGAAAAGGCCAGATAGGCGAGCCATTCCTCTTTGAACCCATAGAGCCAATAGCCTATGCTTGTCTTAGTTACTGTTGGGGGGTAGATGTCGGAGACGTTCTGAAAACGACAACATCCAACATTAACGACCATTACAAAGAAGTCCCTCTGGCTTCTATGCCTAAAAGTCTACAAGATGCTGTCATGGTCTGCAGGGGGCTTAACATCCTATATCTATGGGTGGATTCCATCTGCATCATCCAAGACGATCACGACGCCTGGTACCAAGATGCATCTATAATGGACCAAATCTACCTCAACTCTCAGATCACAATCTCAGCACTAGAGCCGAATAGTTGCAAAACGGGATTCCTAGGTAAACAGAAATTTGGTCTTCCGGGGTGGCAGGGTGAAATTACGGCTCTGGCTACGTCAGAGGAATTTATAGCTCGACCAGGAGTCAACCAAAGCGAAGAATGCTCTCTCGATAAGAGAGGCTGGTGTCTGCAGGAGGCGTTACTTTCTCATCGAAGGCTCTGTTTCAATGGAAATGAAATGAGTTGGGAGTGTTCATGTCGCAAAATTTGCGAGTGTGGGCATTGTGTCTGGCCAAGATACCCGATGATGGTGCAAAAATACGAATTCAATGCCGTTCAGCTGGGAGCGTTGGTAAGGCAAATTTTATCGCAATCTGCACCAACACAAAAGACGAAGGCTTATGGTTTAGGGGTTTCTGAGCGGCATGGGGAATGGCTTGAAGGGAACAAACTGACCGACAATATTGATGGAGCGCCGGAAAGAATTTATGACCTTTGGAGAAGGATAGCATCAAACTATTCACGACGTGCAGTTTCTCTTCAGAGCGATAAATTGGTGGCACTCGCCGGACTAGTGAATATCGTGCGTAAGAGTATCCGGCCTGAAACAAACACCAAGAATGCATATCTTGTTGGGCTCTGGAAGGAGGAGCTTCATTTTGATTTAGCCTGGAGAGTAACTGCGTTCAAACCTACATCAAAGTTATCGACTGATGAAGAATCTGATGTTGTGGATCAAGGACGCCGCTTTCCCTCGTGGTCATGGGCATCTTGCGAGGGAGCCATTAGTTATGATGATTATATAGCACCGTTATTAGATTGGCTCGGGCTCGGGCTCGCGTCCGGAATCGGAATAATCGACAAATGTTCTATTAAGGGTATCGAGGGAGTTACGGAAGATGGAACTCCTACAACTAAAGGCGGCCGTATACGCTTGGAAGGAGCATTAATACCTGTTGAACTAGCAATATTTAACGAGCGTATTCACCCATCTGGAACCTTCGTTCCTCATCGAGAAGCAGACGTTTACCCATTCCCATTAGGATACCCTCGGAGTGATATACCAGCTATATCAGCGTTTATAAGACCACGAAGCTTATGCTCTACAAGAGTGTATCTCGATGAGCCCGCAGACTCAACGATGAGTCGAGATGATGCCCAAGCCTCTTGTTGGACAGATGGACAATGTGAAGATCATTGTTGTTCATGGAGTGAAAGTCAGGATAATACCAAAACTAGGTATTACTGTTTCAGACTCTTTTCGTGGATCATGAACAATGATATGCGAGATTCATTTACTAAATCTAGTTATGAACCGGGAACATTCACGACGGACTCATTTTTCCTTGTATTGAAGCCATCTAAGCGTGTCAATGGTGCGTTTGAAAGAGTTGGCGCTGGTAGTTGGGCTGGGAAACGGAAGTCAGAATGGGATATGGAAAATACCAACCTATTTAAAACGGCCGAGACGCAAATTGTCGATATCGTATAAAACGCCTATCATGGAGCAGTTATGAAAGGCGGTTGACTTTCTATAGTATGTCGAAGCTAAGGTCAAATGATACCTAACGTTCATTATGCCTCTCTTTCTGAGTTTTTAATTTTGGCTAAGTCATTTTTGAGTATATTATAGATGTTGTAGGACAAGTATTATACGGCTAAGGACTATGTAAGCATTAAACAAATGCAACAATGTGAAGTTATCTTCCCATCTTGGAAGCTATCATTGATAACATGTTGCGTTCAACACTTGCTAAAAGTTCACATAATTATGTCTACTTGTCTAATAGCTAATAACCTAGCCGTAGTTAGTCGAGATATTAGATCAATCGATTTAAGAATTTGAGAGTACTGACTGGGGAAATATATAACTTGATCAAAGGGGCTCGCCTTTTTTCAGAAGCTTTCTTTCAAATAAGGTAGATATTCTATCTGGTACAGGAAAGGTAAGCCTGGGGAAAGAAAAGCACCTAGAGATCCTAGAGAAACCCCACCAGCCCCCCCCTTATTATTATCACCCCTGATATTGTCTACGGAACGGTCTCTGAGACGAAAAACAGCTGAAGATTACATCTTAGTTTACAAAACTATTGATATTCCCTATTAATTGTTTTGTCACTATCGATATTTCTAATATAATAATTCTCTCCTTTACCTCTCCAATACTTATTATAACCTATATTCCTCTCCTCTTCGAGGAAGTAAAAGATGCGAAGGACTTCCACTAGATTCTCCCTGTCCTCCATGCCGCCTTCGAAGAGCCCTTTAACTCTTTGCGCAGATGGTTTATCCCAGTCCACATCACGGTTGAAGCAGCAATCGAGGATGTCAAAGCGCGGCACATCAAGTCTTGGAAGTAACACGATAGTATCCACTGGGTAAAGGTCACGGATAATGATTCCGTTAATATTGCTGGAGCGGCTGAGTTGAAGATTCGCTAAAGGGTGAGCCCATCTGATGAGCTACAGAAACCAATTGGTGCATATTGACATATTGGGGGTGCTGAAGAGAATATTTTTCGTTGGAAAACTTGTTATAGTCTTAAAGGGGTTTATGAAAGACAGGATGATTAGACCTCATATTGGTGTATAGCCGCGCAATACATTGTATCCTGTAAAGCGAACATTAGAACTTAGAACTTAGAACTAGAACGGCTAGTTGTGCATTTTGATTTACCGCAAAAGGGGCGCTAGAAGGTTACTTACCGACTGGGGGATCTAGAAAGTAGATGAACTGGGACTGGAATACTGTGTCGAGTCTTTCCCTTTTGTTGTGTCTATATACGAAAGGTACGGGTTTAACAACGTAGACTGCCTCGACCTAGACTTAACTACCTCTAATCCAAGTACGAGATGGAAGGAATACAAAGTAGATGACTTACGTGTCTTCTTGATGTGGCACCTGCTTACCGTGCTAGAGAAAATAGGTTACAACTGTCAACTGTCAACTGTTCACAAGTTAACTTAAGGTATTGAGTCATAGCTAAACTGTGACATAGTTACCTAAAGGTACTACCGTAGGACCGAGACCATAAGATACCTAAGTAAAAGTTTGCTGTCGGGTACAGTAACGGAAGTACCTCTTCGCACAGGTAACTGACTGTACCGATAAACGTTGTTAGAGTGACATAGCATAGCATAGACCACCACCTCCGGTAGAAAGTGAGCAGTTGCTAAGATTGCTTTAACAGCTGGTCGTCGCTAAGACAACTCTTTCTGCCCGAATTTAGTTTACCGCTCTGCTTACCGCCTTCGATGCGCATCTATTCATGCCGCCCTTCTGCGCTCCGTCAAAAAAATTTCTTCTCTTTTCCAACTTCTTTTTCCAAACCTTTAACTTTACAACTTCAATGTTAACAACCACAACACCTTTACATAGAAGTTAAACAAAGCCTACTATTCCTTTAACACTTTAATTTAATTATTACTTCTCTAATAATATTCACCTATTCACTTTCTATAAAGTATAATCCTTTTTCAATCACCATATACTTTATCCTTTCTTAATCAAACCAAACATCTCCCCTGTAAGTATTAACTACCTCTTGTTATCATTTACCAAAGTCTCTTTCGAAACAATCAGCGCTAACAAAATTTCTTAAAGACGCAATTCGAAATGTCAACACAACAAGAGATAAAAGTGGTCAATACTAATGCGACAAATAAGCGCGTCGTGCAACATGGACATACTTCGGTCGCGGTGGCGGCTAAGTCGGCCTCTGAATCGACCGGGCCATCTGACACTTTGGCGTCCAAGCCTCTCAAGAAACACTCCCGCAAAAGGTTCCAGAAAAAGAAGTTCTCGGAAGCGTTCCCCGGGAACAGGATTCTGACCACGAAACTTCAACCCCTTCAGACCTACGGGACAGGCATCAAGGGCACTGGGGCAGCAGTCGAACTCGCCGATGCTGCTCCGGTTCCTGCTGCCCTAGGTGTGGTGTCTGCAAGTTCTCAACATGAGTCGACTCACAAAGTCAATGACGCGTCTCAAGAACTTGTGCTGGAGAAGTTCGACAAGCCTAATCTTAACGTCGACAAGAAAGAATTTCAGGATGACATGAAGAAGTATGGTTTTAAGGGTCTGGCAGCTTCACGCTGGGCTTAAACCTAGGCACTCTTTTATTACAGGTGAGTAGTTGGACTTATGATACCTAAAGGAAAAGAATAGTTTGGCTGACCCGGTATATATAGCAAGTTAATTCACCTTAATACATACAACTTGCTATATCTCGTCTGCCAAGAGCGGGATTTGTGAACCACAAGCGACTTGAGCATTGTCGCGTGAATGTTTCTCACACAACCTACTGCTTATAGAATTTATCAAGAGGGCTACGTATGCCAGAACGCAGCACGTGGTCTGCGCCCTTCCGCAGGATCATCGCATGTATCGCAATAAGACAACTTTATTATTCTGGAACGATTCCTGAATATCCATACTAAGGGTCCATGTCAATACTTAAAAAGCACCACGATTATGGCACACACTCTCGACCTTCTGTAAATACATCAGTAAAAGTGATAATCTGGAGGACACATAAATGGCATAACCTACTTCTGTTGGAACACGGTAAGTTCATATTTCCTGAACGGAGCATAGGATTCCTTAGCTAACAAAACAACAGCTACTGTCGAAGATGAAGATGAAGATGGTGGTTGCGTGGCCCTGTCATGGATTCATCACACTCGGCATTATGTTTGGCGCCGGTGGGCAATAAACTAATAAACTATCAAGCTCAAGTCCTATCAGATGCTATATCCCGGCTCGCATATGGACAACTCTACAGTAATGGGCTATGCTGTTGTCTAAAGGCTTGTCTCTCCTACTGAGGCTCGATCCCACTGGAACATCTCATGCCGACGAATGAAATAAGTGAGGAGGGGGGGGAATTGGTTATTGCGACACCTGTGGCCCCCGACGTGGGCCTTGGAAAAACGTGCCGGGTAGGGATTTTTGCGATTCCGCAGGCGGCGTGTTCCTATTACTACAGCCAAACCCGTGTGTCTGGGACGCTTTCGCAGTTCTTCAATAATGATATGATAGGAGGCGTTTAACTGAGGGGAATGAATTTTAGAGGGGTTCATAAGAAGAATGGTATTAAGCTTGACAATGTTATTATACTTAGATACCTACACACGACGACATCAGCTCCTAAGAAATCTCAGGGAAAGGAATCTCAGGGAAAGGGGTCGCCTAGGTAGTCAAACTTCATATCAAAACAATAGTCTTAATTAGTGACTCCATATGTACATAGGGTATAGCACATCCAAGTCCCACAATATTATTGTATAAAACCAGACTCCTTGGTATAACAACTGTGACCGAGTATCAAATTAAGAGTAAACACATTAACCACCGCTCCTCATAACCTATTCATCTTAATATCAATGACTCCAGTAGCACATTGGCCATGGAATAACCCTCTTCCTCTCCATCTCATGATTTCTCCTATCCTATCCTATCCCTCGTAGACTACCTACCTACCAGGTACCTACGTAAAATAACCTATTGCCGCGTCGGACTTAAAGGACGATTGAAACCGCCGACACGATTCATATACTGGCGGTACTCCGTCTTCTTCTCCTTGCGCACAGCACCTGCATTGTTTCCCAGGACATGCGTGCCCTTCGTCGTGCCGAAGCCGCCAAAGCCCATCATAGCCTGCATCGCGCTTAGGCCGTCGTCCTCTTCCACTACCACATCATCATCGTCCTCCTCCTCCTTGTCCTCGTCCATGGCATCTCCCCTATCCGGCGTCTCGGTTGTTCGCCTTCTATTGTCCTCCTGCTCTTCCTGCACGTCGCGTTTGCTCCCTGTTGCCCTCTTACTACCGCTGCCGCTGCCGCGGTTGGGGGCTTCCTCTTCGTGTGGTTGGTGTTTGGAACCGACTTTGAACTGGAGCGATGATGCGCTGGCCTCGGGTTTGCTGTTATTGGGGCGTGGTCGCGTTGGGAGCGGAGAGTTGCTGTGTGAGTGTGTGTTGCGGTCTAGTTTGCCTGCTGGACTTCGAGCGGGCGATGCAGAGCGCCGTGGGCTTCGGTCCCGACCTGGTCCTAATTTTTAGTTAGCCCTGATCCTAGATGTACCTGGAGCTAGTTGCTCTTTTGGAGCTTCGTCGCGGAACATACCTCTAGTTGCGCCCTCATCCCTACCGCGTCGCCTATCCCTACCCCCTCCCCTCCTATCGTGGTGATCATTCCCTTTAGCCCATGCTCTATCATTATCTCGAGCTCGGTCTCTCTCAGGCTCGCGACGGTCACGGTGCTTTTCGCGGCGGTCTTGCCGAGGCGATCGCGATCTAGACCGGTAGCGACGATCTTTGCCGCGGTGGCTGTCCTCTCGATCCCGACCGCGATCGTCCCTTTTGTCGCGTGCGTCTGGTTCGTGGCGGCTTCGGCGTTCGGACTCATCCCACATCTGCTTGCTGTCTGGGCGATTTCTTCGCCGGCGAGCTTGATCGGCCATGTCTTCTTTCTTGTTGCAGGGTTGATTTGGATAATGCAATTTTAATTATGAATGCTATAAGAGTTTAAAAGCTTGGCCGCCGTTTGTTAATGTATTGCGAAGTGAAGAAGGCTCGGGTTTTATTCGGATTTGTCGTATCGTGTTTTAGGTACCTAAGTTTCTTTAAATAAAGATAAAGAATCAGTTGTCGTCATGATTAGAAGAAATGTAGATGCACTTGATTTATGCATTCTGATTGGGCCATATTATATGGGACTTGGATTACGTAATTAACTGCGTCTATGTACCTAGGTACCTATCTATAAAGCTACTTAGGTACAAAGGTAATCTTCTACCGTCATCCCCACCACCATAAGAACCTACCATCTACAACTTCGATATTGTGTACGCTTACATGCCTCCGCCAATATCATGACGGCAGGCTTATGCCTTGCTGTTGCAAAAGCTGTGCCATAGATTCTAGGCCTATATCTAACGCTAGCTCTAATATCTGCGACCGAGCAGCTGCATCGCCAATGCTCAAGTCCAGTAGCAGTTTCACCATAGCAATATGCTCAAGCTGAACAGCTTCGAAAAGCGGCCACCAGTCGTTATCGATGGACTTGACGCCGTTGTTAATTAACTTGCGCACAATCTTCATACTCTCGCTCATAGCTGTAGCTCTTAGTAGTGAGCCGCGCTGCTGCATAGTTTGATAGTTGGGATCAGCACCGCGCTTTGGCAGTATATCAATTATGTCTTCGTGCTAGTACCGCGCCGCACAGGATAGTGGGTTTCAATTAAGCCTTTCTCCGCCGTTTATATCGGCACCTGCATCAAGGAGATATCTTACCATGTCTACATTACCTCGCTCGGTGCAGCGGACCAAGAGGAACCACTTATCTAACCCCGAATCTTGAAAGAACGCCTGGATGTACTGAAATGTTTCTGGAGTCTTGGTGCATAAAAGGGAAGATCGGAGGTCTCTACCATGCTTAAAGTACGGATCGACTTGACTGAATGGATGACCGGCAAAATCTCTGCTATCAGGCGTCATTGGTGAAGGGTAATATATCGCCAGACGGAACATGTTCATATCTCCGCGCATCAATGCTCCCTTGATAGATCCAAGCTCGATCTTGCTTCACCAGGAATCAGCTTCTAATGGTACATCCTCAAAATCTAGCAAGTATTCCTAAAGAAGCCTTAACATATCGGCATTGCCTGCCCATGTGGCGAGCTGCATAGGCGAAGGGATTACATGATTGTGCACTGTTGGACAGTGGCCATCTAAAAGTAACTGTCTAGCTAGGGGTCATTGCAGCGAGGTATAACACCAAAGTCCTCAAGAATTCGCGACTCAAATAGAGTAGGTTGAAGGCAGTTATAAAATTATTCTGAATTATCAGTTATCATCAACTGGTTTCCAGCCTAGCAAAGATAGGAATCGACCTACTGCAGACAAGCTTCAGTCCGAGGCCTCTTGTGGCCCCACGGGAAATGACAGCCTGGAACAAGACCATGTGCATTATTTCGATTGGAAGGTCAAGTACGTGCATTTCAGTTATTGTCCGTGAATTGTGAAATGGGAGAGTCTGTTTGTATGACAGACTATCTTAGTCTGGATTGTAGGTTGGTATGTGAGATAGCTGACTCGAACACATGTAGCTAGCGATTATTAGCGATTACAAGTGACAAATACTATGGTATTTCAAATAAGACGTGGGGAAACAGGGAAACAGGGAAACTTCTTCGCATGCTAATAGCCACAATCACAGCCCCGATATTGATATCCAGGACGGAAACTTGTACGAAGCTGACTCTTCTCGAGTAGTTCTGCTCTAGTTCATGTCTCGATACGTCATAATCAGTAGGGTTATCACAATATTGATTCCTTAAAGGATAAATAGAAAAATACTTTGATCCTTATAAATCGGTCCATGGATTTCACCGCGAGATTAAGTCACCGTGACGTTGACTTTACGAAGGAAGTTGCTATTTTTTTATTTCATCGGTCTGTCGATCTTTCTAGCGGCCTTGCAATTTACCGCCCTTGGAAGAATGAAGCACTAACGTATAAGATCTTATTAAGTTGCAAAGCCTCATGATCAACTGCATAGCCTCGAAGGTAGCTATTATCTTAGAAAGTTTGACAAAGAGAAACTGGTACTTTGAATCCTCTTGGCGTTGTTTCCGTCTGTAGAGGTGTGATATGATATCAGTTTTCTAAATAAAAACAGTCGCTTACACAGGGCTACTCGGATGGATTGCCGTATGATATTAGCTGTAGCACAAGCGGCCAATTTCTCAGGCAGCCACTTAGATGCTTTTAACAGAGTCAGCTCCAGGGGCGTAAGCCAATACCGCACTAGTTATGATGATCATATTAGATAAGCTCACCACCTACGTGCTGGTATCATCAGATGGGGTAGGCTTACCATTTACATCCTACTACCAGAGCTAGCTCAAGTACCGAAAAGGCACATGGAATGATAATCGGAATACGGCAAGCTCACCATTTACATGCCTATACTAAAATCTACTTGAATATGAAAACAGCTCTGAGAATGATGATCGGGATAGGATAGGACTTGTAAAAATGCATATAAAGGCTCAAAGGGTTCACCTTGTTTTCGGTCTCTCATCTTCATCATCTCCATCACCTTCACAGAACAAGCCTTCTAGCTACTAGCTATTCAATTTCATCAACCAAGTCCCTTTAGTCTTATAACCACTTTCCAACTCACAAGTATACAAAATGCGTACCTCCTTCTTCAAGGCCGCAACCTTTGCCCTTCTCGGGCTTGGTAACGTTTTTCCTGGTGTTCTAGGTGCCCCGACTTCCAATGAGGTCGAAGAGGTAAACTGGCTTCTATCATTTTCTTTTAGGCATTACTAACGACAATTTTACAGCGCTCCGATACACTGATGGCTAGGGCCAAGCAAGTACCTGATATAACCAAGCAGGGATACACGGTCAATGATGGCATGGGTTTACCAAGCAAGAAGCTCTACACGGTCACTACCAAGAACTACAATGGTAATCTCGATCTGATCCGAGTCCAGCCCGCTGATAAGCTGGTTGCCGTCGAGGACGCCAACAACTCGGCTGACAAGACTGAAAACCGAGCCAAGCTCCGCGACATCGTCATGTACGTGTACTCGAAGAAGGGAAACCTAAAGCCAGAGGAGATCCAAAAGGTCCGCTTCGATGTTGTCGTGGAGAAGGCCACCAACGCTGCTATTAAGGCTGCCTACGAGAAGCTGGGCAAGACCACCGGCGACTTCACCGTCAAGAGCAGCGACAGCGGCCATAATAAGGAAGTCTTCACTAGCCTCTCCGGTACCCCCTTCGGCAAGATCGCTAGCAGCTACCACACCGACTATAACGCAGGCCAGATCAAGGAGATCAAGATCGAAGGCAGCCCAACCCGCCCTAACATGGAGGTCCACCTGGGATAAATGGGCTATGTGTGATACGTTTTGATATTATGTATGATATACATATACATGGATTAGGTGTATGGATTACGCTCGGCACATCAGGGCTGGGGTTTTGGCATGGCAAGGTTTTCTTTGGGTTCCATTCTTTCCTATCAGTCAATAGCTTTTTTTAGCTTTGCTCTCGAGAAAGAGTAGCAATTTGTCACTCGTTAGATATTAGAATAAAACGAAGTCGTTTCTGGCTCTATAAATCAAGACGGTGTGGTGGTGTCTACATTAGCTCGTGGCGCATTTAATGCATTCATTTTAGTCAAGCAGCGTAAGCAATCCCCGCAGATCCTGACAGTTAAGCTTTCCGGAAAAGCGGCTGTAAACATGGAGACTCGTTTAATCTGACGTGAGAAACGGCTGTTTGCAATATTACATTTTATATATTAGCTTTGCGAGGCGAGATGCCGTTGTATGTACAGCCACGGGTAAGCTTTAGTCGTTCAAGTAACGATTTACATAAATTAATGGATCCGTCCTAAACCTTTTATTAATAGCTGAAGTGATGAAAAGCGTAGTTGAACGAGTCATGAGATAGCTTCAAGTGAAACTAGTCTCATAACTATGGAAAACAAGATAGTTAGCAAACTATCTTATTAATAGTATGTTCTTACGACTTATGACTTACGTATAAAATTTCCCTTTTTTCTTGGCGTAGATGTGAATAAGGTTATCGGTGAGGCTGCGTGCCAAGATAAATTTAGTGGGGCGTCTTGGCATAGATACCTGTACCTGTGTACCTGTCAGGTACGTACATACTGCGGTACCTGACCTACAAAGGAGCCGGGGTGGACCCTGACGTCAAACCAATTGAAAGCTTCCCGCACCAAAATTCCAAAACTGTGTTCACTTTTGAAGCTTCCAAAAGACTGGGTCGCTAATCGGAAATATCTAGAAAATCGGCATCGAAGCCATTACTTCTTCTAATTAAATTATTCTTAAAGAAGGAGATTCGCCTATTCGATGCCGTCATGACGCTCTCAGGTCAATTGACAGCTATACTGTCATTTCTTGCC
This sequence comes from Daldinia childiae, assembly GCF_008694065.1. Taxonomy (NCBI): domain Eukaryota; kingdom Fungi; phylum Ascomycota; class Sordariomycetes; order Xylariales; family Hypoxylaceae; genus Daldinia; species Daldinia childiae. The sequence goes on along the minus strand of NW_022984652.1, from coordinate 548,436 downwards.
GTACCGTTATTTGCCCCGTTGGCAGCTTGTCAAGTTGAGGGTGAAGGCATTCTCAATGCCGAAATTGGCCGCTTAAACAACCAGAGCCTCTTATGGGGTCCTTATCGTCCAAACTTGTATTTTGGAGTCCGCCCTAGGGTACCCAAGAGCTTGGCCACTGGTCTCTTATGGGCAAAGGTTGATAATTATGTCGAGGTCCAAAATAGTAAGCCATATATAACCTACGGCATACCTAAGTCAAAGCTGTGAGCGGGATTATTAATTTTAGCACTTAGGCTTCCGTTATACATGTGAGCAACATGAGGGAATGGCTGGTTATGGATGGGATGAGTATGATACCCGAAGAGGCGGTGTGCAGCATATTCGTGATGCCGGAAACAAAATTGACATAACTACCGAGTTCGTCAAGATCCCGAGTGGCGCTCATGGTGGAAGCTGGGCAGCCCGTATTAAAGGCGAGCCCCGAGATGATGCACCCTCAGACCTTCAGACCACGGTACTGTTTTACGTTGCCTCGGAGTCTCTCGGTGAGACCGTTGATATTGGCAGCGAGGGCGACGAGCACGGATTCGAAGGCGATGTGACTTTTGTTGGCAAGTCCGCGGTTTTAGGAGACTATAAGCTAGTCGTGACTAAGGGCACGGGCGATCATCCCAAAAGCGATCATGCCATATCTAGCAAAAGAGATCTTAGCAAGACGGTAGTGCAGTCATTAACTGTACCCGAAGAGCACTTATGGCAGGCTAAGCAACTCCTATTCCAGCAGCTCAAGGCGGGTGTAGACGAGATCATCCAGGAGTATGGGGCCGAGAACGCACCCCCACCCTGGCAAGTTTACCAACTCTCGAACAAGCCTAAGCCTGGAAACTTTCATCTTGTCCAAAAGGTATTTGAGGGGGCTTTCGAGTTTGATATTCTGTTCTCGAGCGGCTCTGCTGGTAAGGATATTACAAGCGAAGACCTAACTCGGGAGATCAAGTCAACGACTGAGTCTTTCAACGAGCGGTTTGTGGACGTCTTTGCGCCGCAAGCTCCGTTCAACGCCGACAAGTACCGCAAATTCGGGCGAAGTATGCTTTCCAATCTTGCTGGAGGCATAGGATACTTCTATGGACAACATGTGGTAGATCGGTCGTACGCTCCCGAGTATGATGAGGAAAACGAAGGGTTCTGGGAAGAGACCGCAGAAGCTCGCGCACGTAGGCAAGAGCAGCTCGAAGGCCCCTACGAACTATTCTCTAGTATCCCGTCTCGACCCTTTTTCCCTCGCGGGTTTCTATGGGATGAAGGCTTTCACCTCCTCCCCATTGCTGATTGGGATATTGATCTTACCCTTGAGATTGTCAAGAGCTGGTACAACTTGATGGACGAGGATGGTTGGATTGCCCGCGAACAAATCCTGGGCGAAGAAGCTCGAAGTAAGGTGCCTCCTGAGTTTCAAGTCCAATACCCGCACTACGCCAACCCCCCAACGCTATATCTGGTTCTCGAAGCTTTCACCGAGAGGCTGCAGAAGACCAATGGTAGTCAACATGTAGGCGAGAAAGAACATCTCACACCAGACACCGTCTTAGAAAGCGCACACGTCGATAACCCCTCACTGGGTATCGAGTATCTTCGCAGTCTATATCCTCTTCTGCGTCGCCAATTCCAGTGGTTCAAGAAGACCCAGTTCGGCGATATCAAATCGTACGACCGACAGGCCTATTCTACGAAGGAAGCCTACCGTTGGCGCGGACGCTCTATTCAACACGTCCTAACGAGCGGATTGGACGACTACCCCCGACCGCAACCTCCCCATCCTGGTGAGCTACACGTGGACTTGATGTCCTGGATGGGCATGACAGCCAGAGTGCTAGCGAAGATCGCGGACTTCGTCGGTCTCCCTGAAGACGTGCAAGAGTACAACAAGGTATTCGATGGTATATCGCACAACTTGGTTGATCTGCACTGGTCGGAATCCGCAGGCTGCTTCTGCGACGCCACGATCGACGAATTTGAGGAGCACACACTCGTCTGCCACAAGGGCTATATCTCCCTATTTCCGTTCTTACTAGGTCTGCTTCAGCCTGACGACCCCAAGCTCGGTAAACTCCTCGATCTCCTAGGTGACGAGGAGGAACTGTTCAGCCCTCACGGTATCAGGAGCTTAAGCAAGAAATCCGAGTTCTACGGCACGGATGAGAATTACTGGCGTAGCCCTGTATGGATTAACATCAATTACCTTGCCATTGTGCAACTCCGAGTAAGTTCAACTACTACCGAACCTTATCCTTCTCATCCCCTTCCCCCCCATCTCTATTATCCCATATCTACCAAACCTAGGTAGTCTATCCGATCCTTTATAGACGCTCACATAAACCTTAACACACCGCTAACCAACCAACCCATTCTAGAACTACGCCACCCAAGACGGCCCCTTCGCCGCCAAAGCCAAGACCCTATACGCTAAGTTGCGGAACAACATAGTCGAGACCGTCTACCAGAGCTGGGAGGACACGGGCTTCGCCTGGGAACAATATAATCCCGAAACCGGCAACGGTCAGCGCACGCAGCACTTCACGGGCTGGACTAGTCTCGTCGTCAAGATCATGGCTTTCGACGATCTGAGCTCCTGGTCGACGGGCGGGAGCGCGGCGGAAAGGGAGAGGGATGAGCTATAGGGCTTACTTTTTCCCCCCCGTGTGATGGAAAGGTTTTATGAAGATCACGGTGGTGCGTATGGGACGAATTTACGCCTAAGGAGGGGAGTAAGGGGAGGAAATGTCCCATATTTTGCCTACCTACCTAGATAGGATTCTAATGACAATTGAGATGAATGATATGATACGCCAATAATTTCTTAAAACAAACATAAGAATGAGCCTTGAAAATACAATATGACTTTATAATTTGTTTCTAGTTATATGTAGTAACCTAGTTAATTTCAATACACTATCCTATCCTATCCCATCCCATCTAAAAGCGAGCTCCATGATGAATGAGCCGCGATATTCCCCCGTCCCGAATTCTTTTTCCTCATCCCTATAATGCATCGTTGAGTCATTTAGCCCCGCAAATGGGGGCTCTCCCAGTTATACAATAAATAAATAAATAATAACAGATACCTTACTCGCACCTGTATGCGCCTAATATGATCGATACCGGTTAGGTAGGTAGGTAGGTAGGTACCTAGGGTAGTTATATACCTAATAAAACATTGGAACACATGTAACCCGCCCGTAGATTCGTCGGTCGTAATATGTAATGTAATATTCACGCTTCATCATCGAACACGCCCAACGGCCCCTTAAGTTTCGTAAACATCTCGTCGCGCTCGCCCTCGGCGGTGCTCAGAGCGGTAACCGCGCCACCAGCACCGATATGCCAGACCTCGTGCTCCTGCTGCTGCTGCTGGTTATTTCCTTCGACAGTCTCGTCGTCCCAGCGGAACAAGCTCCGGATCGTAACGCTCCAGTCGCCACGGCCCGCGGCGTCCATGTATCCCACGACGCCCGAGTATAAGCTCCGCTCGTGGCGACCTTCGATCTCGTGCAGGATCTCGCAGCTGCGCTTCTTGGGGGCGCCGGTCATGCTTCCGGGGGGCAAGCTCGCGGCCAGGACGTCTAGACCGGTTTTCTTTGGCATCCCGTCGTCGTCGTTCTCCGGTAGCAGGCCTTCCACGACGCTGATCATCTGGAACACGCTGGCGTATTCCTCGACGATGTTGAGCTTAGGGACGGCTACGCGGCCGGGTCCACATACGCCGTGTAGGTCATGTCGCACGAGGTCGACGATCATTAGGTTCTCGGCTTCTTCTTTGGGTACGTGTAAGATGGCTTCGGCCTGTGCGAGGGTCGAGACGGCGCTTGATTTACGCACTGTGCCTTTCATCGGACGCATTGAGCATAGACCATCAGCGCTGAACTCGAGGAACCGTTCTGGTGAGCTGCTGATTAGCGTCGCGCCACCAAGCCGGATATACGAACCAAAGGGGGCTGGCTGGCGGGAACGCAAAGAACGGTATAGCTGCCACGAAGTCTGAGCTGGTTTTCCAGGTTCGAGGGGCATAAGAGGGCAGGATTCTAGCGTTGGGGGTATTTTTGGTCGCGTGATATGCGTCTGATCTGTTAAGCACAACTCATACGAATCGCCCGAGGCAATGAAGTCTTGACATTTTTGGACCTTTGCCTCATATTCGTCGGCGTCCGGCACTTGTATTTGTGCTTTTGCAAATATAGAATCTGGTGTTGACGGTGGTGTAAGCTGGCTCAATTGTGTACGCTTGTTGAAATTCGCACGAAGTCCATCTGACCATACTAGCGAAGTTGAAAGCTTTTCGACGATAGAGTCTGCCCAGTCGTTTCCTTCAGACTCCATTGGCGATAAGTGCTGAACGCGTAAGGTCCCTTCCGTATGGTCTATCACAATACTTTTGGTAACCCAGGCGAAGCAGAGATCTGGTCTGTTGTGACTCCTCTCTTCGTGAGATTTAACATCAATACCCTCTAATCCAAGCTCGTAAGTAGTATAGCCCATGAACCCGCCAAGGAAAGGTGCTGAGCGATCATCGGGTGCCACTCTACGCTTAGTCCAGAACTCGGCTAATAGTTGCCATATCGTTTGCCCAGGGGCGAGATGAACTTTTTCGGACCGGAAAGGCTTTCGAGAACATGAGCAGCGGGCGATGACATGTCTATCCCCGGTTCTATATTCCAACTTCGATGCCTCATCAACATCTAAGGCGATGATACTATAACGCCCTCGCACATCAGCTCCGATTCTATTTGCCTTGGCGCTTGCAGAGTCAAGAATGATGAAATCCCTCCTATCGCCTTGTAGTATCTCAACAATGTCAGGAGCCTCGATATGGATTGGTAGTTTTATAATTCTCGATCCGTAGTGGTGATTTATCCCAAAGGATGCTAGCTCGCTATCGCCATTTGCTAATAAAGAGCGATTATTCAAGCCATGTCCATTTAAATCTAGATTGTCCTTAGCGTTATATGCACTAGATTTTGGTAGTCTAGTAATAGAACCGAGTGAAACAGTAGTGGAATCTGTGATGCGGCCGTTCGTGTAATTCCATCGTATAGCCTCACTAAACCAATTCTTGATTACTTGATGACCTGTTGGTTCCGTACATATGGACTCGGGATGATATTGTAAAGCCCAGAATGGTCTTGTTCTGTGCTTCATACCCATGAGGATTCGTTCTATATAATCACCTCGGTCTTCATATACCCAAGCCAAGGGAACAATGTCAGGCAAATGTACAGGAGATGTCCATTTGGATGCCGTCCAATTGTCTGCAGATATGGCATCTTGTCCGATATCCGCGTATAGACTATGGTATAGTGTAGCTTTAAAAGGTGGAAGACCATAGAAGATATTTCCCTCGTTTAAGCTAGGTTGTTCAGCATCATGATCGATTTCCCGAATCATGCCGTGAAGGCCGGTCTTAAGTTTCTTCACAATACCACCACAGCTGACAACTAAGCTTTGAAACCCCAAGCATATTCCGAGAACCGGGACTAGATGCGCCGGTTCGAGGTCCCAAATATATCTCATAAGCCCCACATCTTGAGGCAAATTGGGTGATCCGGGACCCGGACCACAGACGACAGCATCATAGCGACGCAGCAGAATAGTCAACTCGTGAGTAAAATTTGGGGCTTGCGGGTGGAGCTCAGGAGGATCAATAGGTAAGATGTCAACATGAGCTTGTAACGTCGTTGTCAGAAGAGAAACGATATTGTTACTAAAAGAATCATAAGCATCAATGAAGAGGATCTTAGGTTTGTTCATATTGATGTTTGGGAGAATATGTCAACCTTGGCACAGTTGTACATGATGGACGTTTTGTTCCACGATTACATGTATGTATGTATAGGTATATATAGGTATATATATAATAAGCGCAGGTGTGTCGAGTTATTTATCTCATTCGCCAAGAAAATAGGTAATACATAGTAATAAATAATAATAAGTAAGCCTGACTTAGAAGAATTTTCTTAAGGGATTAGACGTGAGGAAGGCGTATGTTTGCAGCTGACAACGGACACTAAACTCACTAACTCACTAACTCACTAACTTAGTGGACTAATATAAAAAAGGGGCGACACCTTTAGCTACGAATCTTGGACCGAAAGGAAGCGGCTTGAACCGAGCCTCCGGGATCACCATAACTTCTTTAATTTCTTATGTTTATATTTTTGGTTTTATATTAACTACTAGAACATCGTCCAAAAATATAGAAATCTTAATCACAGATAAGCAAGGTAATAAGTAGGTAGTTTTCTCAATTATAATTAACATTAAGATGTGATTCTTTTTCATCTCTATAATTACCTTTTAACTTCCTGTCTATACGGGGGACCAATCGCTATTCGATAGCCTATCAAATTGTTCTAGACGTGAACTCCTGTTGTGCAACTAAGTTGCTAAGCCGAAGACAAACTGAGCATATTGCATGAGTTACACCTGAAATAAACCTGGTTGTGAAGTATCTCACCGCTTGAAATATCTACAATTGTAATATGTCGCTTAGATTCCTAGCTTCTACGGATGCGAATTGGGCATAGAAAGCCGAACCAGCTCGATATCGCAGATCTCGGGGTAATACATAGATAGGATACACCAGTTTCGCATTGTGTGGAATGAGTGTAGCTATATCAGCAAATGCCGGTGAATTCTGCGCTAAGTATTCAATATATACCCAAGGAGGTAGCTTTCGTAATGCTTCTAATGCAACGACTCCTTTATTCGTTACCCCAATTTAATCCATAACGCGCGTCTGAAACTTTGTATTCCCGTAAGGCCTTGAGCGCACCCTCGGCATCGTTTGCCGTAACCAAGATATCGGCATTGCCTGCTTTAACGAACCCCTCGTCGACGGCCGTCTTAATCCATTGCGTTAAGCCGTTATAGAATCCGTTTGTGTTCAGTAAGCAAACACCTTTGTCGTGGATACCCAGTTGGTTCCATGTGGCTGTTTCGAGTAGCTCTTCCATCGTGCCGTAGCCGCCAGGGAGCGCAATAAAGCCACTTCCGGGTCCTCCTTCGATCACTTCTCTTGCCATCATCAGTTTCCTCGTATGCATGTCTTTTACAACCGTCGTTCGGCCGTAGATCTGCTCTTCCGGAACGTGATACCCGTTGGCATCCTTAGTCGACGAATACGTTGCATCTCGCTCCCATTTAACTAGCGCTTCGGGGATGATACCGTGGACGGCATCAGGTCCTGATATCGATACTATTGTCTTCGCTACTTCCCCCATCAACCCTACTGTGCCACCTCCATAAACTAGAGATAGGATATTAGCTATGCTTCAAATAATAAAACTCTTTATATATCCATATGGAAAAAGAGAAAGGTAAGAAAGAACATACCTAAAGAGATATTGTTCTCTGCCATAAGCCTACCCAGCTCTTGGGCTGCTTTAAGATACGCCGGTTTGTTCCCGGGCGACGAGCCGCAGTAGACGCAGATCTTGGCCGGCCGCGGGGTGGCGTTGGAATTCGGACCGGACGTCATGGTATTACGAACCTCAGAATGTCTGATAGAAGTGGGGGTCTATAGAGATGGGTGGGCGAGACTTAGGAATGTGTCGGCGTAAAAATGACCTAGACTATTTTTATAAAGGTAGGTAAAGAGATGTGCTTCCTAGAGCCGGCTACTAAGAGAAGAAGAAAACGGGAAAGTTGGGCATAAGGCGGAATAAGCTCAGACTACTAAGATAGATGGGAGGAAGCAAAGATTTTATGATAAGAGAAGCTAAGCTGGGCTGGGCAAAGGAGCTGGGTACGAAGAGGCGAGTGCTGTTTCGGGAGGAATGTAAGATATCGAGTCACCAACACAAATCAGACCTCGCAAACAACGATAGAAAAGTATAGAAGCGCAACAAGAAAGTGTGAAAGTGTTTGTGTGTGGCGGGAAGCGGCATCTGAATCAAAGTCAAGGTGGGACTTGGGCGTTGAAGCGATGAATCTCCGTTTTGGCTGCCATTTTTTCCTTCTTGCTAGGCCCAAGTCACTAAAGTTCATCTCACCAATGACGTAGCTTATTCGACAATAATGAATTTTGTTGTGGCATACTGCCAGCATTGGTTGAGCTGTAGGCTGTAGGCTGTAACAGCTTTTAGTTAAGGTACATATCTTGATTTGCCGAGGGGCCTATTATAAAATGGGCCGTTGTGTTGCTACAATATATGTATTATGTATGTATGTATGTATGGCATATGTGTATGTGTATAGCATATGTATGAGTAAGAGTGAAGAAAAAAAAATTGTCTTAGGCGCGTCTTGGACTGCATTGGGTATTGTAACACCTAAGAAAAACCCAAGCCTCGAGTCATTCTAACAAATCGCTTCGGGCAATGATAAAGGGGAAGATGAATTATAATTGGTCATTTCTTTGCCAGCTGACATAGAAATGGCTTACGAAAGCTATGAAGTAAGGCAAAGTCGCACTTGACAAGTCAGCCAGGTTGACATACATATTATATTAGGGACATTGGGTACATATTATAGTATAGTATCCAAGTACCTAACCTAATAGTGGTAAGTCGTGACAGACTTTTGAGGGGTCCTGCTAGGTACCTACCTAATTCCTGCGAGTTTCTCTAGGTACAGGCTTATGTCGTGCACCATCATCGGTTTGTGATTCGCCGATCTTACCGCTGTCGGAGGGAGTCCAGGCCAACCAGAGCCGGCTAGAACCTAATCGCCTAGGATTGCGATACCTCCAACTACATACGTCTTATCAGAAAAAAAAGCATGTAACCTACTCTATTCTTTTTTTTTCCTGGCGACGTTCTACAGAGGCATAACAACCTCTGCCTAATTCATCACGATCCCAACCAAGTGTCGATTAAGGTCGCATCTACCTTAAAATACTTCCTAAATAGTGCATATTCCTTAAGTCCGTATTACAGCCTGGGCATCACTACTAGGAGAAATGCCTGAGGCAAACGCCGCCCCTGCCGGGGACGCTCGCGAAGGGCAGGGCGTAAGTTGTTGCGTTACAATCTTTTTTTAATAGCGACTTTAATGCTGAAGCTAACATCATTATCTCTTTAGTCAATAGTCGGAAAAATCGTCCAGGGCTTAGCGATATGGTTTGGCATGCAATTGCTGATGAAGCAGTTGACGGGCGGCAACAAGACACAAACCGCCACCGTTCAAGACGCCTCCGGCAATACTGTACAGGTTCCCGCGAATACCGGCGATATACCTGCTTATCAACTTCGCCCGCAAACTCTCGACGAAGGCGCCGTCTGGAATCCCATTCCACAGCGGCTCGCGCCTATCTGGCCTGATGATAGCCCCGTCGATATTGTCGTTACGCTCTCCCCGTCCTTCATGCCCACCAAGATCTCTGATGTGCCAGAGGAGTATGTTGCCCTTAGCGAAAAGAGTTTTAAGCTGAGCAACTCGAGTGATACACGGGTTGCCGAAGGTAATTTCAATGTACCTTCGGCTGTTCAGAAGAATGGGACGCTCTGGGGACACTTCTATATTGGACTGACAGGAGCCAATCTTGACCCTAAGGAGCCAGGATTCGATCCCGCGAAAGCCTTCCATTTTGTGCACCCCTTGACACAATATATTCCAAAGAAGAAGGAAGCAAAGACCCGCAACTTGCTAGAAGGACGGTCTGAAGCGATGGTAGAGGAAGAGCCCGAAGAACAAATCACCGGCCCGATCATCGCAAGCTACTATCATCCTAATACTAGTCTATCGTTCATTACCGGCATGGGTGTCTTAACCTATCCACAACTGCAGCCAGCTGTAAGACAATTCGTGCATGTAGAGGTAAGGTCCTAGCTTGGCTGAATCTGCCACACTAATGCTAATATCCTACAGCCCTTGGGTGCTCGCGATGGCTCTGGGCAGAATTCTTGGTATTGTAGGTATCCCCCCTCATCTATGGTTTTATTTTCTTCTGCTTAGGTGGACATATAAAAGCTAACATCTGTTGTAGACCCCGTCTTATACGTTAATACGTTCTGGCAACTCAAGAGCCACATGATACTTCTTAATGAAACTGTTAAGACACTGCCTATACGGCTCGACCTCGGTAACCTAAAGGGCTTGTATTTCAACCTTATGGCCACGATGGATTTCAACACTAAGCAGCAGCAACTCCAAGCTGCGTATGGCGCGCCTATGCCAGGTGGAAGCGATGGAAGCGAGATTGACATGATCAAGGAGATGTTATTGGATACGAACCCTTATCTCATTGGCGTAACAGCAGTCGTGAGTATTGCGCACTTGTTACTTGAGATGCTTGCTTTCGGATCCGATATCGCCCATTACCGCAAGAAGAAGGACAACGTCGGTATTTCGGTTCGCTCGATCCTGGCCAACGTCTTTATGCAAGCGGTCATCTTCCTCTACCTAATCGACAATTCTCAGAATACCAGCTGGATGATTCTCGGCACTCAAGGTATTGGTATCTTTATCGAGTTCTGGAAGATTACTACCGTTGTGGATGTCAGAGTGCGGCCAGCTCCGCCAGGATCATTGATACCGTACCGAATCGCGTTTGAGGATAAATATAAGCTTAGCGAGACTGAGGAGAAGACGAAGGAGTATGATGAGATCGCATTCAAGTACATGTACGTTGCTGCGGTCCCTCTACTCATCGGCTATGCTATCTGGTCGCTGGTCTACGAATCACACAAATCGTGGTACTCGTATATCCTCACAACCCTGGTAGGGTCTGTATACGCATATGGTTTCTTGATGATGGTGCCTTCGCTTTACATCAACTACCGGCTTAAGAGCGTTGCTCACATGCCGGGCAAGGCAATGCTTTACAAATTCATAAACACGTTCATCGATGATCTATTCGCCTTTACCATCAAGATGCCGTTCTTGTATCGTCTAGCCACATTCCGAGATGATATCATCTTTTTCATCTACCTGTATCAGCGTTGGGCGTATAGGATTGATTACACCCGAGTCAACGAATTCGGCCAGGGTGGCGATGATGAAGAAACCGAGGAGACTAAGGTTAAGCCTAAGTCGTTACTAAATGCCGAAGCTGTCACGGAGAAAGTCGAGGGCACCGCGAAAACAAGCGGTGCGGATACCGGCGCAGCGAAGAAGAGGAAGTAGAGTAAGATGAACTTTAGAGGATGACATGTTCACATGTATCTTTGACATAAAGTTATGAATACTTAATGTTGGCATATAGAAATAGAGTACTACACCAGGCAGAATTGCCCGGAGGGAAATCCTCTTAATCGGTTATACTCGGTATGGTAGGTTAGACAACTTAGTACTATAGTCTCTACCTAATTATACTAAATGCCTGACATGCATCAAGTATGCGCTCATGCACCGGGTATGTACCTACATATATTGGACACCTTCTAGCGTGCGAAATATCATAAATTCGTACTGTCGTCAATCACATGCATAATAATATAATATCAGCCCTACGCCTAGTAAATCACTAGTAATTAACTTAAGGACCCAAGAAATTATACGCTAGACCAAATATATACTAATTAAAGACACGAAACAAAAGTATCATGTACATTTATGTAGGTCTCTCCATGTCTAGGCTATTAAGAGCTTCTGTTCCATGCTCGTTATACAAGTAGCAGAGTTCGGACGATAAGGCGTTTTTCTCTGTTCCTTTTATCTTCTTATAATTCAATATTCTGTTCTGCCCCCAACATACAAGAGCATTATTTAAACAATAGCTTGCGTCATTAACATAGGTACCTACCTTTAGATCACACTGCTCCTTACACATTCTGATAACACCTATCTTATCTCCCCGTCCCTTGCATCTCGATAGCCGGCAGCTAGTTTCCGGTCTAGATCCGTCTCCCCGAGCTTTAACTAAAACGATAGTTACGTAGGTGGAAGGTCTATCACCCTTTTTAAGTTTCGTCGGTTCGTTACATATCGCAAAAAAAGGAAAATAAAAAGGAGACCAAATATAATACAGCAAAGGTCCCTCGATTTGCTTTAAGAGACATCTACCTCCCTTTTTAAGTTTTCATCCTACCCACTCACCTTTCTAGAGGAAGACGGAGGAAGGGGACGAGGTGTGCCAGATTGGATCGCGTCACGTCGGGAAGCACAAGTATAGGCAACTAACCGATAATTCATACACTGCCCTCTCCGCCGTTTTGGGGCGAGAGAGTATAATTCCAGGTAGGACATGAGCCACGAGACCGTTGGCTCGCTCCTGGCCGTCATTGCGAACTCGCTTAACGATGGCCTGCGCATCATGATGTTCGCCGACAAGCGGGCCTGGGGGTCTGACGAGTTCGAGCAGCTACGTCTGCTAGAGGAGACGCTCGACGAGGCTAAGAAAGACTTCCAGGAGCTGCCTGCTCTTGTCAACGGGAGGTACTACTACGAGAACGACCGCATAGGTATGCCAAGTGTTCTACCCCCCCTTTTCTCATCCACTAAACCTTCCATTCGCACTGGTTCACATACATATCGTTACCTATATGCCATCTCCCTATTCCTTTAGAAGACTTACCTGCCTGCTCCCTGAAAGAGAAGTTGACCTAATAAGCCTAATTCTGCTTTGCGCCCTCAACAGACGAGTCCCTCGAAGACCTCCGTATCCTATGCACGCGCTTCGAGTTGCACACGCAGACCTTTAAAGACTGGGTGCGCCACGGCGGCTCCATAGACCCATCCTGGGCCCACGAGACAACCACCCTCCGACGAGAATTGCACCGCGCCCAGTGCCGTGCCGCCAGACGCATACATTCCGCGCAGCAGATCGAGACGTCGGCCGAGAGCGTAAGATGCCTCGGCGCCTTGCAGGTGTATCGCGTTCAAAAGGGGCGCGACGTGCGCGTCGAGGACGAGCGGGCCGCGTGCGCGCAGGCAGGCCGCTTCGAGAGGTACGCGGAGAGAGACGTAGCGTTCGTGTGCGATTTCTGCGACGGGTTTTTAGTCTGGGAGGACCTGCGCGCGGTCCCGACGACGCGGATAGCTCAGCCTCCCCCGCGCATCGACGATCTCCCCGCACCCGTTACGAGCAATACGACGAGAGTTGGCGAGACCACCACCAACAGCAACAACAACAACAACAACAATAATAATAATAATAATCCCAGCGCGGACGGTGACAACGACATCAACCCCGCCACTGCGAATTGGCAATCCCGAGGCATCGCGCTCTCCAACGGCGAGCAGAAGACGATAGTATTCGCGCCCGTCGCCGTGGCAAACCACGTGCCCCCGGAGATAGGCGAGTGGCGGTCGCGGATCCTGTGCCCGCACTGCGACGAGTACTACTACGAGGAGCAGGGCGACGACGACATGGAGCGCGTGCGGTACACGCAAGGTCGAGGGTTCGAAAGCGTTGCCGCTTTCCAGGAGCATCTGGAGTGGAGCCATGCGTCCATGGTGCCGAGCGCTTCGAACTGCGGAGTTATGTAAAGGGGGGGAAGGGGGGGGACGAAGTAAGGGAGGCTATTTGAATTCCTAGGTTGCGAGCTTAACTTAATTACGTTACGGCGTTCGGAGCCTGTGCATTTGAATCAATTGGGTCTTATTTATATATCGGTAAATATATATACCTAATCTATCGCAGGTCTAAAAGAGCAAAGGCGAGGCGAGGCGTTTAGGTGTCTATTAAAAAGGAAGAAGGGATCTGATCTGATATATCTGATTACGGCCCTGCTTATACAAGGTAGATATATAGCATCGAGGCCTATAGAGGGGGAGAGAGGGGGGAAAGGGGATGTAAGCTAAACATTCAACAAGTCGAGTAAAGGAAAGGAACTCAATAGAGTGAGTAGTCTAATTAGTTTGGATATTAGGACTATGTGCTCATAGGGAGCTATTCTCGAGATTCTCCCGATGCTGTAGTAACTAACCTACTATACAACATACTTGAGTTCCAATGATACAATTGAAGATTGAACTCATGCTTGTCCTCCTGTGCTTCTCCTCATGCTGCTTGTTGGTGATACATATCTGCGTAAGGACTTTGCGTAATTCCTCGTTCCTTGCTCCCGCCCCCTTCACTCCCATCCCATATCCCACTCCCTCTCCCACTCCCACTCCCTACTATCTCCTCAGTGCCCAACCTCAAAAGAACCGGAACCAAATAAACACCAACACAATCAACACAAACACACCAATGGGCGCATACTGCTTAATCAGCAAATCCCAATTAATCTTGACAGCAGCCTTCCTATACTTGCGACTATCGTCCCTCAGCCTAGAGCTCATCTCGCCCATGCGCTCCAGACTATCTCCCCGGTACAGCAGGTCCTCGATGTTCTTGGTCATGACCTTGGTCACGTCGCGCAGCTCGTCGTTTAGGCGGCCCAGGCCCTGGGTCGCGCGGGCGTCGGCGTACAGGGCCTTGGTGCGCGTGATGAAGGTGTCGAATTCCATAAAGGCGTAGGGCCGTAGGGACGGCGAGTGTAGCTGCGGCGCGGGGTAGGATTGCGCGAATTCGGTGGATAGGTCGGAGAGATAGGTGAATGCTAGTTTGCGCGGGTAGGACCGCTCGCTGATGCAGATGTAGACTATGTCGTTGGCGATGAGGTAGCTGGGAGGAAGATTAGCTGGGAGTTGGAAACTGAACTGAACTGGGGGTAAAGTTGGTTGGTTGGTTGGTTGGTTGGTTTGGATAGGAGGGGAGAGAGGAAGGGAGGGCGTACTGGATTGTGTAGTTGCCGCTTTCGATGCTGGCTTGGGGTTCGGCGTTGCGGTTTAGTCGGCGTAGTATGATTTTTGTTTGCGACTTGACTTCGGGGAGAGAGGATTCTGACTGTTTAGTAGTAAGACGGTTAGTATTGTATAATATAGGATATGAATACTCTATAGGCGACTAAAAGAAGTAGGACAATAACGTACTTGTTGTTCGTCATCGACAGATGCGCAGAGCATCAAACCTAGATAATTATTATTAGTCGGAGCTTTGAGATAGGGAGTATAACGTATAGCATATAGGTAGATAACACATACCGTCGCCCAAGCGGGCTATCTGGGTTGACCTGATCATTTTTCGGAACCTGTGGTCGCGTTGTGTAGTGTTGTTTGGCGTTATTCGGCGCTAAGGGGAAGAGTGGAAGAAATGTCGTAATAGGTATCTGGTGTATGTAGCGTACGTGTCTAAAAAGACAAGCTACAGATAGTTCAACAATTAACTAGGTAAATAAACCAATACGTTGTTGTCCCAACCTAAGGTTTTAAATAAATAAAATCAATAGCTACCTGCTTTGATATGACTCCTTTCACATATCAATTTGAGGGGTAGTCACTAAAGAAAGGGTACTATATTAGTTTGGTTTGGTGAAGTTATCTCCAATATCAAAGAGTGTTGATTAATTAACCAAGGTTGTCCAGTTGAAAGTCGGTAATGCAACGTCAGGGGATTGCAAGGATGAGGATTGGATAATTCGGCAGTGGAACCCAAACTACCTACCTAACCTAGGTAGGGAAAGATCTCTTATCGATTAATAGGTACCTAATGACAGAGCTAAAAAGCAATCCAGAAAAGGCTTAAAATAGCAGTTAGTCCACCTATCATTCGCGCCGACCAGCCGTTATTTCCCTTTTAAGCCATGCCGCATTTACTTACATCTCTCACTCATCGCAAATCGCAGCCGCAGTTGCAGTCGTAGTGGCCGAGGCTGCGACTGCCTCATAGTTACTATATATCAGGTGTACTTCGTACAATGACAAATAAATCTTTCAGACCAAAAAGAAACGTCCTTAATTTCACTCTTCTCCAATTGCTTTTGTTCTCTTTTGCCATAATTCCCCAGTGCCACATTTACTGATTTCTTACTGACTTCTTACTGACTTCTCAGTGCTGTTATGAATTACTAGATGCTTCCTTTGACTTACCTACCTACCTTATCTCTCTCTCTGTCTCTCTCGTCTCTAGTTTGCAACTCTTTTTGATTAAAGATTTCACCTCTTTATATTCGCCTAACACTGCCATCTTCACTTTTCCCTTATTTATTTATCCTAGACAAGCATTCAAACATGCCTCCTCGAAAGAGAACTAAAGGTGCGACCGAAGAAAAGGCCGAAGAGCCCACCAGAAGATCAACCAGGTCATCCAAGAGATCTGCTCCCATACATATTGACTCCTCATCGGATGAGCTCTCTTCCAAAGACTTGACTATTCGTGGGCATGACGCGACACTTTCAGACACCAAGGGCCCATCTGAAGAGGAAGTCGGTGATGTGATCACCGTTCGCGTTACCCGCTCCAAGTCTCATGCAAGCAGCCGCCCTTCAACTGCAAAGAGTGATTCCACCTCCCAATCACATAAGCTTAGAATTGTTTCGGCCCCATCTGAGGGAGGGGACGTGGACATATTGGATATCGACAATGATGGGAAGGGAGATGAATTTACTCGCGAGGGACCGGCTATGAAGAAGAGCAAGCCTAGTACCAATGGAAAACCTTCAAACAGTAAAAGGTTTAGATACAAGTATGATAACCCCGACGAGATGCTTACAAACCCCCTATCACCGCTAGCAACTGCCCAACTTCGAGTAAGTGGATACCCATTTCCTATCTTTGTTATGAATAGCTATATGATATAAGCTATTACTCACATACAACTACACATATCTTATATTCATGGTATTTTACTAAAGCGCTACGCAGGAACTACTTTGCAGCAAAGTGGCTTGGGACCTATTAAGCACAGAGGAGAAGCAGCAAGTACTTGCAAAGTTCCCAGACGAGAAGGAGATTCTCGATGCCGGCACAGAGAACGCAAGACCAAATATCTCAGCGCTTAGAAACAACAACAACTTCCGACATGATATAGTGCGGTACCAGGGTGACCTGAAAAAGGGATGGCACGACCCGGAGTGGATCCGACAGGCGCAAGCCGCACATAGCAAGCGCGAGATCGGCTTCTACAACGAGTATATTTCTGATCGCTTTCAGGAAGATTGGAACATGGAAATGCCGGGAGAGGAGGACAAGGAGGATGGACATCATATTGAGGAACGTCCAGATGTGAAAGTATCCGAGAAAGATGGCAATGCTCAAGAAGAAGTCAAAGAACGAGATGACGAAACACAGAAGAGCGTAGAAGACCCGGATCTGGACCCAATGAAGGGTGTGACAGATACCCCTCAAGCGAATGGGGAGGAGCACTTGGACAAGAAAGCATCGGAGCAGGTCAAAGTTTTGAAGGATGAGATAGATTATGTGAAAAAGGGTGGAGAGTCGCAGGAGCATCCTTCAGACATAACCATGAAGACGATGTAGGATGAATGATCACGGTAATTGTCCTGGCAAGAAGCCATATTGGACACTATGATAATGAAAGGTACCACGAAGCTCTAACGAAAATTAAATCATAATACTACACTACGTTTAGGAAATGAGAATCCCTAGTATTCTTTATTGCTAGTTTAGGTATATATAATACCCTCGATAGCCATTACTTTACGATATCTCAGATTTCTTCTTCTTTCTTCTTACACCGCTATATCAACTACCACCAGCATAGCACATGACCCACCATCATCTAATAATCATTCACAATCCACTCATTCTAAAGGCTTAAATAGCATCGAGATAATAGAAGGCGGATAAGTAAATATACCTAGGTACCTACGTAAGAAATATTCAAGACCCCAGGAGCTCTAAGAACGAAAAGGGTTCTTCTGTACTGTAACGGTAGAATAAATATGACTGGCCAAAAGCTAAGATGTTTTTTACTTACCATAGGTATATATATATATAAGCTAGCTAGCATAATATATTCCATAAAAAAGTCCAAGATAAATCAGTGAAAACACTCAGTTAACCTAATATAGAATTGGAAAGCATAGCTACCTAGATAGGGCTATCTTAGATACTCCTAGGTAATTAATTAAACACGAGCTATTTGTATATACTCCTAGAACATTACTCGCCTTGAATAGGTACCTGATAGGCAGGTATATACACAAGCCAAACCGAGTATTACACATACTCACACTTACACTCACACTCACACAACCTCCTATCTATCACTCACCGCCCACGCGTCCACGTAATCTAGGTAAATATCCAAAACGTGTAGTATTCGTCACACTCGGATACAAAGTAACCAGACGGGATAGCATACCTACGGGCTACGCGGCAGTTAAACTCCCCCACTTACTTACTACCTTACTACCTCCTAGGGACCAAACTATCTGTTTGATTATGTGTAGCCGTACCCGTACCCGTAATTGTCCTAGGATCTTATCTCACAGCCAATTACTTACTTCACTTCATTCGTCTAGTAGTTTAGTTTAGTTTAGGTAGTTATCTCTCTCTCTAAAACGTCTTCTGTTTTTATACATACATACATGACACCCCGTACATGTGTACCTCTCCAATCGCGGGACTACCCGCCCCATCACGTTATGTTACCGTCACGTCAACATATACTCTCCTATACTCCTCTCCCTTCTCCTCGCTTACCCTCCCCTCCCTTCTACCCACTTACTTACTTACTTACTCACCCTCCCCTCCCCTACCTTGCCCTACCCCCTATCCCTCACACTAACAAAACACGGACGTCGAGAATGCCACAAGCGCCTCTCCTTAGCGCCCAGGACCGCATCCATCAGGATCTCCGTCTCGGAGCGCAGCGGGCGACGGCCCGTCGTCTCCTTATCCCCGTCCCCATCCCCCGGTATCCAGAGCTGCGTCTCCTCGACCGAAGCCGAGATCTCGAATTCCCCGCGGCACAGCGCCGTCACGCCGAGCACGACTTCGGTGCTCGATTTAGCATCGACCAGCGGCAGGGTCTGCTGCAGCGTGCCGTTCCACGCGAACTTGCGCGTGAAGTCGAGGGCTACGTTTAGGGGCCGATGGCATAGCGAGGGCATGAGGCGTAGCGTGGGGTATACAGGCTCGCTCGTGCGGTTCGTGATGACGACTCTAACTTGCGCGAACTCGTCTGTGAAGATTATGTTTTTGCCCTCCCGCGGCGAGTCTTCTTCGTCTTCGTCATCTCCTGCATCTTCGATAAATATATCGATCCCAACCTCATCGATCTTAATCGCCTCGATCATACGCGGCGCGAGGCGGATACCGCGTAGCTCGATGGTGCCTTCTCTCGAGGGTCCAGACAAAGTCTTCCATGACCCGGATAATTTTTCCAGAACCTTCTCGCGGTACCAGAATGCCTCGCGGTTGCCGCGTTCTATCTCCGGCGTGATCTTGCTGCTGCTGACGACGAATTGCCGTTGGCGGGAGGGATTGAGAGCCGGGATTGATGCGTGGGGGTCCTCTATATATACCCTTGGAACGGGGAAGACGACGCGGTTAGTATTTCCCGGTAAGATATGCTCCTTTATCATGATGCCGCTCTCTGCCTCGAGGCAGACTTGCATATCACTTGGCCAGGCATTCCGGAGATCCAGTAATAGAAGACAGTACTCTTCATCGGAGAGCGAAGTCTCTATTTCCGCTGCCTCCGCACCCACGCGAGACCAAATAGGTTTAGGTACACCATTCGTAAGGGGTAGAACATCCATCCTCGCGAGTTCTATGCTCGCGTTGACAGTGATAGTTAAATCTAGACAGGCTTGGCGGGTGTGGAATTGCTCGGTAATCTCGGACTGGGGTACACCAAGGTATGCGTAGTCGACTTGAATAGTCCCATTGGTAAGGCCAGGCTTTCCAAGAATCTCAAAATCAAAAGTAGCCGTGCCTCCAGGTGCAATGTACCTCTTAGAGTCGTCCGTCTTACGCAACCGCAAAGCCTGTTTCCTTGCCAGGATGAGTTCGTACTCGTATAATTCCGCAGGTGTTGCATCTCTACTTGTTAATGCTGTTTGTAGGGGACCTTGTGTCGAGTCTTGGAAAGAAAAAAGCAGTAGATCTGCTGGCGTGGATTGAGATAAGTTTTCTAGCGTCACGGAAAAGACTCGCCGTTCTCCTTCTAAAATCATCACTGAATCCTGAAGGAGAGACGTAGATTTAATAGCAATAATAGGCTGGGCAGGAATAGCGCTTAGTCCGATGCTGTCCGGACTCAACGAAGGCCCAGAAAATGGTAACTTCTTAGCCTGCTCTAATGAAGCTAACCCGATCCCCTTAACCTTAGTTTCCGTATCTGGAGCCCATGGCTGAGGGAAGATGGGAAATCTTCTTTCGCGGCATCCGCGTACTTTCACGATAGCCCCCTTTATCTTCAACGGGCCTGCAGCTCTAGGGGTACCAGCGAGCTTCAGGATTTGCGTACGATATGGCCCTATTATCGTGCTTGTTGTAGATGACTCGAAATCAGCTCCCTCGGCATCCAATCTGATACTCTCAATATCGACGTCGATTTCATAGGGATTCTGAAGCGTAACCCTAAAAACTGCTGCTTCTCCAGCAACAAGTGTCCTCTCTACCGCTGCCTTATCCGAGTCTCTTATAAATGGGTTGTAGATGAAGGGATTTACGTCTTGCGAAGTGCGTGCTGTTGTCACACTTGGCAAAACATGCTTAGAATGTGGTATGGGCGTTCTATTTTGCGGTAAAGGATCCATTGTGATCCCCCGAACGAGGAATTCGTCCCAGTATTCTCCAGAGAGGTTTTCCAATCCTAACCTCTGAGATAGGCCAGACGTCTTTGAAATATTGTTTGCCAGCCTGATCTGCTCGTCTCTTGTAATTATCGGTGCTGCATCTTCTCGGCGTGGTCCTGGCGCGACTCCGCTTCCGGCAGTACGCAATAGATCGCTCGAGAACTTCAATACACCATTGAAGTCCGGTAAAGCCTCAGAGAAGTTAATGCAAGCTCGTAGAACGTTGAGCTTGATATTTTGAAATCCAAACTGCCTAATGGCGGATTGAGTCTGAATTCTTGAGATGACTTTTTCGTCTGTGTCAACGGCCTGATGCGATTCAGATGCTTCATGCGTGTCCTTGTCGAAACTGATAACCCCATAGATTTTAGATAGTAGTCCGAGAAAAGCGTCAATTCCATGTTCTATATCTCCCTCGCCCAACTCAAGGGATCCCGCACCATTTCCGTGACCGTTAACAGCATTGAGCGCTATTAGACCAGCTGCCGGATGAATACCGACTTCAGCGGCGCCTCGTGTTCTCGCTTCAACCAGTCCTCCTATTAATACCGACACCAATTCTCGCACAACCATGGCCTTTTTCCTATGGAAGCCCAGAAAGCCAAGGATAGTAGAAATTCCACTGAGGATGATTGCACGGTCTACGGTTGTAAGCAATTCCGGTGCAGACGATGGGAAAGCCTTAAATAATAAAGTTGCAATTTGAGCACGGGGAGGAGCGATAATCAGGCGAGGTGATGTAGTGAGAGTGTTTGTAGGTATGTTACCCAGAATGGCTTTCTCCAGCGCTTTCTTATCAAGCCTACCCTCGCACAAGTGAAGAGCTGTGAGCAGTGTGCAAAACCTGATGATAGATTCCGAAAGTGGGAATGGAGGAAGCTGTTCGCCAGATATCCTTGAATATAGTGCTATTATCCTGTCAAGCAGATCTGGAAGAATGGTCTGGAGGTGCCGTAGGTGTTTTGGTTGCTCAACATCGCCCTCTTCGAGTTCTGCTGGGCCTTTAGCTATGGCGCTGATTGACTTCTCGTTCGCAGGTAGACATACTGCAGGAACTTGAAACTCAACTCCGACCCAACCAAGTAAGAGTAGACATATCGTAATGAGTTCGAGCGCCTTGCCGTGCCATAAGTGGTCATTAATAGACTTTGCGATAGTTGCACCCTCGATTAGTTCCTTCAGTGCGTCCGTCCACCGACCAGCCTGAAGATATAAGGATCCCACCAAGATTATCACTCGTCCTCGGCTTTTATTCCTCCACCTCTCGTTCAAACTACCAGATCCAAAGCCCATTATTGAAACCTTATCTTGGTTTACTGTTCTTGTTCCTCCGGCAGAGCCTGGGCGAGATGTCTCAGGGATTGGTGCATCAGGATTGCCTTCGTTCACGGTAGTAATGTCTTCAAATGTAGTTGGCGGGTTAGACAACCCGCTGCGGACGGGAGTTGTAGGCCGTGCTGAAGGGGTCGAGCTGCTAGATCCAAAAGGGAGCGACTTGAAAGGCACTGGCATGGACATCCGGGCAAGGCTCCTATCCGCAGCACCGCTAGTTGATGCCGACCTTGTAACAGCGGACACGGCGTATTGCGAGTTCCTTCGCGCAGCTGGGTTCGCATCATCCGAAATCCAAGACGCTCCATTAAGTCCCGGTCTTATAGGAGCTTGACCGGGGGAGTCTATAGATGTTGTTCCTTCAAAGGACTTGGCGAGCGTTGTCATCTCCGCTAGCAACAAGGAAGATATATCGCACATGATAGTTTTAACCGTTGTTCTATTTGAATTTTCTACCGGTGGGATCGTTTTGATGCCTTCAGGAATAGGAACTGTACTTTCTGTTTGTGGTGCGTAATCAAATATGAGCACTTGATGTGTAAGAATCTTTGGATACGTGTCCCGCAACTCTTCAAGTTCTTGGTACAGAGTCCTAATATTCCTCTCTACGATAGTTGGCGCATGGCCATTGGCAGACTGTCTCTTGCTGAACGTGACATTTTCGAGTTCCCGGCCGTCAGCGATAGCAATGACCGCAAGCGGTTCACGAAAAAGCTCGAAAGGGGCCAGGGCGAGGTGGGACGGAGGGGGTATGTAGGTGATTAGATCGTAAAACATAGCACCGTCGGGGAAGGCGAGGGGAGAGAACATATCTAAAGAGAATGTTATTAGTCTTATGACCTCCAGCGTAGTTGGTCTGTTTAGAGCGTATTACTTACTCCGATTAGGCCGTCCATCGGCGCTGATGTCGCGGAGTTGGACAACATGCTCCTCGTTTAGTCTTTGGACAAAAGACGTAAACCTATCCCGCTTGATTTGACCGACAGGCAAGACTAATGCCCGTACCCTCGCCGGAGCGATGGGTAACAAGGAGTCCAGGCTCATCCTAACATCTGCCTTGACCTCACGCTACCATGACAGAACAACCGCATGCCTACCGAGCCGGGGGCCAAGTACTGACGAGTCGCGCGATTCGTTCGGCCCTTTGCGCAACTCGAGTGCGTCGCAAGCGTTGTTCGGTATTAGGGTCTTAGCATTTGTTCGATTTTGACATATATTTAACTCGTAGGAATAAAGACCGGCTATATGAGATGAAGTAATATGGTTTAAATATCCTTTTTTTTGAGCAGTGAAATCTGGAATGACGATGAAATGCCCAAGATCAAGCTCCTGAGCCTCGTGCGCCGTTGGAAATATTAGACCAATCAAAGCATAAAAGCTTAGACAGGGATTATCCAAAAAGAGAAGGATGTGTCCGGGGTATCTTAGGTACCTAAGTACCTGAGTACAAGATAATGCCAGGGCTAAAACTGCCTATATATGTACCTACCTAGGTAGGTAACTAGGTCTAATATAACCTTCAAAATCTATCTCTCAAAGTGCAACGTCGATATTGTCTTTCTTTTTAGGTACAATAAATTTTTACAGCTTTAATTTTTTCCAATTTAAATATTCGGTTAAACTAACATGATATGGCAGTCATCACTGGACCTGAGACTATTATACGAGATTTATACACATGGCTATAGCTGAAGAGAACTGTATAATGCCAACCGTCATTGCATGCTGTAATAATTGTGTTCCAAACCGCCCATATCTATCGTTATATTCATACATGGTGTCGACATCCACGATTTGCTAAGATGATGTGACGCTTGGCGAACCTCCCGACCCTTCAGCTTTTCCTTCAGGTTTTACCTTACCTTGCGTAGCTTCATTTTTTAGTTCCGAGTCGAAAATATCAACGGCGAGACTCGCTTCGACGAAGTCCTCCAGCTCTTCCGTCACCGTCTTTAATTTCTCCTTTACAGCCTCGGCTCCCTCAAATCCCACAATATGACGCGCCGGAGGATTCTCATGTCCACCGATAGCAGTGAGGGCGTATACCGTTTCACCCACGAGACGGTCCATTGAAGAAGGGGGTAGCTTCGGATATCTTTGAATGATTTCCGTCTCTGAGGGCTCGAGGGCCGTTTCCGAGTTTAGATTTAACACATTTGTGAGCATATCCCTGACGCTCGGTGCCGGGTTATTCTCGCTGTCATAAACAGGTAACGACGGAGAGAAAATAATCTTGTTAGTTAAAGATTGTATCTCCTTATGTGGCTGTACTATGGTTACTTTAATATTAAAGGGCGCAACCTCGTAAGCTAGTGAATCGCAGAATCCCTCTAGTGCCCACGTTGCTGCCGTATATATAGGCATTCCGGGCGTGCCTATATGTCCACCAAGACTAGTGAGGATCATAATATGACCAGTATGCTGGGCGCGAAACGTCGGGAGCGAGGCTTTGATGAAATTTACTTGGGAGAAGAAAATGGTTTCGAACTGATCGCGCACGAGATTTTGCGTTGCCGGCGAAGTAGATAGCTCTTCTACGGTTCCAACAATAGCTATTTTTAAATAATCATCTCGTAAGAACTCGGCTTTGCTCCGCGCAGGTATGTAGGTACGTATGCGCAGTTAGGTTGCGCGTGGAGAAGGGATTGCATACCTTCAGATGTACAACATAACAATATATCAATGCGGCCAAACACATGTTTGGCCTCCGCCACCGCCGCACTGCATTGGCCCATTACGCGGCCATCGCAGCGTATACTCCTAATGCGGTCCTTCCATCCTTCCCTATCTTTTCGATTGCTTTTACACTCATTGACAAGTTCGCGAAATTCGGCGCTACGATCATCGTGCTCGATTTCTTGCGGCGGCAAACAGGCGACGACATAGTCGCCATGGGTGAGTAATTGGCGTATCAATCGAACGGCCAGAGGGGTCAAGGATGAAGTTAAGAACCAGGTTCGCGGGGAATTATGCGTCGCTACAACACGATTCATTAGTCGGGTCTCCGGCAACGAAGCGGGCATTTGGCCAAGAGAACAGGGATTAGCATCTCAAAAGTATACGATGCAGAAAAATAGTTGCGAAGGAATTCAAAGAATAAAGTTGATTCATCGGTAGATTCGGTTCGCACGCAAAGTCGCGCAATGGACGAAAGGAAAGAGAGAAATGGGAAAGATGGGAAAGATGGGAAAGATAGAGCTTAGGTAAGGTAGACAAGGTTAGGTATGTAAAAAGTATGTAAAAGCATATAAAAGGGCAAGAGGCAAATCTTAGTTCGACGCACGGAAAGAAGCTGCAGGAACAGAGTGCGAATGTCGTGCTGGACCTGACCCTGACGACTCGGCATTCTTCCTTTCTGACATTTCCACCTTTTTTCCCTTTTTTCTTTTTTTCTATTCCTTGTTTATTTCGGTTGCTGTAAAGACAGATAAATCAACAGCACGGTACGGCTGAGTATACGGTATACCACCGATTCTACCAGCGATTCGGCATGCCACAACCACGATCGATCGTACTTGGAGAAAATCGCAATTGATAATCGATTCCTCTTTAACAGTTAATGAAGCCCTTTCCCTGCCAGCATCACAGGGATGAGGAATTGGTTGCTTTACGATTATGTCGAAAGGAGAGGTCGACTAATCGAATATTAAACCATGAAGACAGATCGAATAGTTAGCACCCAAAGCAGTTATATTACGTCGTCGTATTACACCATGTATATATTCATGTATATAGGTATTCACGAGTTCGGTGACTACCTCCCTACCTTTGTACTGAACAGTTTACCTCGCCTTTAACTCCCCTAATCGGGGTTTTTTGTGCCTCGCCCGGCAGTTGTTACATCCCGAAAGGCCTGGAGGAAACCCCAGGGACATCATTGACCCCACCGCATAAGCTACAGCCGCCTGGGTATAAGACCTATAGGAAGAAGCCTCGATCTAAGGTGAAGTTGATCGAGTACGAACAGCCCGGCATAGACAGGTTCCGTTTGTTACCAGACTTGAGGGACAGGTGTCAAGGAACCACGTTATGCCCTGTAATGACTGAGTAATAATTAAACAATAGGCATGATGCAACGCCAATGGGCTCTGTCGGGTGGTGTCCTGGGGTGTCCTGGAGTGTCCTTAGCATCCTTGGAAGTTGGGGTCTCCGGGATCTTCAGCACGGCCGAGGTTGTAGTGTCAGTTCAGTTTCGGCAGCCATCTCGGATATCACTGATGCAATGCAACAGCACCCCAATATAGTATCACGTCGTGTCTCTACCGTTTTTATTGTAGTACCCTCTTTTATTTAGTCGAATCTGGGGAAACCTTGGCCAACATCATCCCAGATGCCTGTTAGATTTTTCGTAGAGCGCTCCATTCACACACAACGGGTGTGTAGTATCAAGTCTGAAATCCCTTATAGTATGCAATTATCGCATGGTCGCTTATCTACATCGAATGAAGATTGTAATTTAATAATTTAAGATACCATAGCATCCAGCATGAATAACACTGTGGAGGGTACTAATAGGTGTTGAAGTTGGTGATTATTTTCGATATTGTTTTAATATTTAGTTCAAGTTCTAGACTATAATTAGGTTCTTGGTTAGACCCGCAATCGTCATTCTACCAGACTAAAGGTTAGTACCTACCTCCTAACCTATGATGATATTCGATATTGGGGAAGTACCTCTAAGCGCGATTTCTTTCCGTCTAGGCCGTTCCGACCTCGGGGAAAGGAGATTGGTCGCTTTAGCTTGTCACCTGTTTTCACTTGTAAACTCAATCACATTTCTTATCCAGTCAGACGATGGGATGACTCAGCTTTTACATGCTGTTCGAACTCAAACTGACTTTCTTCACGATAACTACATCTCCTTTATATTATAAGATTTTATAGTAAATATCATTTGCTATTTCAATAATTCCATCATAATGCCCTCCAGGGCAGATATCACATACTTCGGCGCCGGGCCGGCCTTACTGCCCACCTCTGTCCTTGAAAATGCCACGCAAGCTCTCCTAAATTATAACGACACAGGACTAGGAATTGCTGAACACTCACATCGTTCTCAATATGCTGCCGATATTATTAACCAAGCGAAGGCAGATCTAGCCAGCTACCTTGATATTCCCGAAGACTATGAGATCCTGTTCATGCAAGGTGGCGGTAGTGGCGAATTCTCTGCTACTGTCTACAACCTTGTTGGCGCCTGGGTAACAAAGAAAAAGGTCGAAATTTTGAAGCAGCTAGGTGCTCAGAGTGAGGAGGAGGCTAATCAAGAAGAGCTCGTATCAGCGCTCAAAAAAGCCATTGATGCTGAGCTAAAGCTAGACTACTTAGTAACGGGCGGGTGGTCGTTGAAAGCCTATCAAGAAGCCGGTCGTCTGCTGGGCCCAGAATATACCAATCTCGTTACTGATTCCCGGACTGTGAATCAGGGGAAGTTTGGTAAGATCCCGGATGAGAGCACATGGAAACTTTCCAAAAATGCTGCCATGGTATACTATTGTGACAACGAGACAGTGGATGGCGTTGAATTCCCTAAGTTCCCCGATACTTTAGGGCCCGATTCCAATGATGAAGGACCCATCGTCGTTGCGGATATGTCCTCAAACATCTTGTCGAGAAGAATTCTGGTTAAAAACTTTTCGGCCATCTTCTTCGGCGCGCAAAAGAACCTTGGCTCGACGGGAGTTACCGTAGTCATTATCAAAAAGAGCTTGCTTCCTCCAGCATGCCCACAACCTTCAGCAGCGTTGATGAGAAAGCTTGGTCTTCCAGTTCCCCCGATTATATTTTCTTACGAGACTATTGCCAAGAACAACAGTTTGTACAACACGCTCAGCATTTTTGAGTACGAATACCCATCAATTATTAATTGATTATAAGTAGCTAATGTTATAGTGCAGTGTTTACATTGCTGGCCAAGTACTCAAGAAGCTGCTCACAACGTTTCCAGATAAGGTTGACGGCCAACAAGCCGTTGCTGATCAGAAGGCGGAAATCATCTACAAGGCCCTCGAGGCACACCCGAATGTCTATAGGATTGTCCCAGATAAGTCGGTGCGCTCCAGGATGAATATTTGTTTCCGCACGACTATAGTGAGTAACTGGCAGTTTTTAAATTTTTCTATTACCACACCGTTAGATCTCGCTAACTTTAAGTATAGAATAATGATACAGATGGTGCTGAAGCAAAGTTCCTAAAGGATGCAACCACTCTTGGACTCACCGGTTTGAAGGGACATCGAAGCGTCGGAGGCATCCGTGCTAGCAACTACAATTCGATCCCACTCGCCGGGGCCCAGAAGCTGGCAGACTTTATAAACAACTTTGCTCAAACCCAGGGTTGAGAATCATGAGTATAAAGATGATGGCGCCAATGGGTACGGCTTTGGTAACCGGTAAAGCCGGCACGGAGAAGGACACCGAAGGAACATAGCAGATAGTAGGACTCACTCATTCCGACGTCAGCATTTGTCTAGATTACTGCGAATTTGAGGTGTCGGTTGCTTTCACGGCATGGCATGGTAAATAGGGCGACTAAAAGCATTCAACATGGGGCTGGGTTGTGACATCTGGTAAAAAAAATTCAACTAGAAATCCTACACAAGTAGGCTATACATACAATATGTACTTTCACCTAGGTGTCATCATATAATCAACCATATTTTTCACTTAGTATTTTGTGCGTATCTCCCATAAATTAGAACTATGCTTCCAACTCAGCTTTCAACCACCCCGGAATCTGCGGCGGCTTCTCCCACCCGTCCAAGTACGACTCCTTCGCAACACCTTCACCAGAGGGCTTAGCGTAGATAGCTGAGATATACCAGACCGTCTCGCCCTTCTTAATAGTATGCTGCAAGGTCGGAATGACCGTCCTGCTCTCGACCAAATTGGAATTCGGGTCGGCATTGACCAAGTTAGCTGCACGCTCAACGCCGGTCTCCAACGCTTTAATACCAACGGCCCCCTTGGACGCCGCAAACGCGCCCTCCTTGCCCGTGGACCAGCCATCCGGCGTGTAGAGATCGTAGTTCCCGATGATCTTGGGGGACGTGCCCTCGCCCTTCTGCGCATCGTACAGGTCCAAGTACCGCCCGTCGGCCGCGCGCTGGTTGCTAATCGCGAACGAGCCGTCGGCCGTCATGACCTCGCGGCCGGCTTCGATGCGGTGCACGCGCAGATGCCAGTTCGGGGTAGCCAGGTCGGGAGGGATAAGCATGGTCCGCACGGTTACGTCGGGGTACGGGGTCCAGATGGAGACTAGCACCGGGGTGGTGTTGTTGTTGTTGTTGTTGCTGCGGTGCTCGAGACCCGCGTACGTGGATGTGCGCCGCGTCTTCCAGTACTCGCCGCCGTCGTCGGAGAACCCGAGCTGCGAGGCTAGTGCGTATTGCTCGAGCGTGAAGAGGCCCGGCGGCACTGAGTATGCGTACGCGCTGCTGTAGGCGAAGGAGCCGTATTTGGCGTGGGTGCCTTTCATGGGGTAGCTGCAGGCTTGGCCGGAGGAGAGGAGCATGCAGTGTCCGCCGAGGTAGCTGGATGTAGATGGGTAGTTAGAGGAAGGTTTGCGGGGAGGGGGATGGTGATGATGCTTACCTCGTAATGTGACCTGGTTGTGGGAGCTCCTTTATCTTGGGGATGGCGTCCCCGGGGAGCTGTTCTTCTGATGTCCAGAATGGATGGTCGGCGGGCACGGCCAGGCAGATGAATGCTAGACAAGCCCAGTACTTTGATGTCTGTTAGCTTATGCATATTGCGAAGAGCCATATGAGCGACTTACCGGGCTGCCGGGGCTGTTATAGTTCTCTGCCATCTGTTTGTTGTGAGCAATTACGGAAGCGCAAACCGAAAAGGGGTGGAATATGCTACTTACATACATATTCGGGTAAGAGTACCCAATAGTCAACGTTCCGCTCGGACTCCAAATATCAGGTTGCGTCTGCCACCATCGTAGGTGTCGTAGGACAACACCTTTGACCATACCCCATGTAAGTGGCTCGGGCAACTCGACTCCAGCATAGGCTAGAGCACCCCAGAAGGACACCATCGCAAACCGATAGCCTACACTGCGACCAAAGGGGATGGATCGACCTGAATGAAAATATTAGACTCTATAGGAACTACGAATGCTTTAGATATGCTCTCACCTTCGTTGTCATAGTAGTGGATCAAGTCTAGAGCGACCTGCTGAGCACGCCTCTTAAATTCCTCAGCCCTAGCCGGCTCGTCTTCCCCAGCTAGTTTTGCATAGAGAAGTTGCAGGAACTGGATGGCGAAGCTGGAAGAGTAGTAGTCCATTTCTATAGAAAGCACTATATAAGTCTCAGTCGTAATTATAAGGAGCATTGAAACTTACGATGGATACCCTCCGGTCCGTCATTAGACCAGCCACCACCCCGGTAGAAGGTGTTCAGATGTTCGATATCGCGGTCTAGTCTTTCTTGCGAGAACTTGCCTCCGTTCTTTTTCAGCCCAAGGTTCGCGAAGACACGGAACCAGAGCCAATTGGTGTTGGGCATACTGGAATATCATTAGCGGGAATTACTTTAGTAGAGCCTATAGTTATATTTCCTTACTTCTTCTCGTTTATTGAGTTTCCTAGCCAGTTCTCGACATTTTCCCGTTCTTTCTCGTTGAACGATTGCCAAATAACCGGAGCGACGGCCAAAGCATAGCCTACCTATGTATTAGCTAATGCCTCAAGATTTAAGATAGGCATTAATACCAAGAGGGCACATCTCCACCATCCTTTGGTCGTTGTCTCGAGGATATCCCCAATATTCAGGGTTCTCAGGGTCGGTACCAGACTTGATCCCCTGAATCCACCATTCCGCGCCGTGATACTCGCCACCTCCGGCTAGCAGACATGCCAAACCCCAGAGTGGTCTACATATACCTTCTACCTCAGAAGCAGTCTGGTCGAACCTGACGGCAGTAGCACCAGGACATTTCACTCTAGCTTTCAACGGCGAGAAGAAGGGCTCGAGGGGATCCAGCAGAGTCCTCAGGAGCTCCTGGACGGAAGCACGATCGGAGATTTTCACCTTGGAAAAGGGGTGGATGCCGTCGTAGCCAAGGACGAGGCCGGTCTTGGGCTCCATCGTAAATTCAAAAACGATTGATTGATTGATAGCGCAACTACCTACTGCTAGTCTCGAGAAGATAACGACAAATCTTACAAAAGAAGAAACTAAAAAGAAAAGAAGACTCAATTAACCTGCCATTCTTCCAGCATTACTTGTGTTAACTACCTAACCCAGTAACCTAGTAACCTACCTACGTGGGGTTTAGCATCGACAGTCGACATACGTACAATATCGCGGGTATGAGGGGTCCCTTGGGGGGGGGGTTTGTGGGGTGATGGGTGATAGTAGATCTGGCGGCTAATATCACGGATTGAACTTGTCTCTAAATCTCCACCAATTGACGCAGCGCTGGAGCTAGCCGATCGTGTAGGCTCTATACGGATGGGTAGGGTGGCATCGTGGGCCCGAAGATTCTACCGGTTCGGTCCGGATTAAAGCGATGGGCTAGCTTTCTGCAATTGAACCTCGCCCTTGAGGTTTCTCATAAGTGATTAACTACCTCCTAGATGGGACTTATCGCCGATGTTTTAACGATGTGGTATTTTCATTTATCGTGTGTGCCTCAGTTAGAAAATCAGTGTATTGAGAGACTATATTCAGAGCTCAATGATCGTGTTCGCGTTCGCCCATTTATCAACAACCCTCATCAGACCAATACTCATCAACATTCCTAATTTCCTTAAATAAGTACCTAAGATGCTCTTTTAAAGTGTATTCTTAAAAAAGTCCTCATGAATTCGCTTAAGCTACCAGAAACGGAGTAGATATACATATGTATCTTATCTATAACGAACAACGATCAAATAGCTAAAAAAGGTATCCCGTTCCATCAAAAGCTTAGTTTAATATTTAGAGGGCTGAAGAGGTGCTAAAATGCGGAGTTCGTTGGGGGAACGTGCGGGATGCGGGGGATGAAACGGCCCTTGGAATGTAAGAGTGTCTGTTGAGGGTCTTTTATATCATGATTTCATATCATGATACAAAGTGTAATTTTATTTTATTTTTAAAACGTATCATATATATATAACACTCTCTTAAAGAAGAAGTAAAGTCCCAGTTTAAGAAAGAAAGTAAGATAGGTAGTTCCTTATGTAGGTCTATTCGGCCTATCAGGTCTATACGTATAAGCTGTAAAGCTGTCGGGTTGCCCCATCAATAATAAGCACAGTGCCGCGGGTATGTCAAAGCGGAATTAGAAGGATCGGACTCATCGGAGTTTTCTTCTTCTTGGACGTGAGCTCTCAGCTCTCAGCTCTAGACAATTAACAATTCCCAAGCCTGACCAACTAACTTCCTGACTGTCGTGAGAAGATTAAGCCACCCTAAGCATGGCGTCTGTCCCAAGAAAGCTCTGGGAGCACCCCAATCCCGAAAAGACACAGATGCACGAGTTGATGCAGCGGCTGAATAAGAAGCATGCCATTGGCCTTAAAGTGAGGATTTAATTAATAAACAAATGCAAGCCATACGCCTCATCCGCTAACATGTCCTAGACATTCCAAGATTTATACCGGTATTCCGTTACTAAGCGCTCCGACTTCTACACCGAAGTCTTCGAGTATACTAATTTAATCTACACGGGTTCCTACATAAGAGCAGTGGATGAGAGCAAGCCAATCGACGCCATCCCGCGCTGGTTCGAGGGGGTTCACGTCAATTGGGCCGAAAATCTCCTGTGGTCTCGCGGACCTCGGGATCCTACCGATTACCATGGTAAAGTAGGAAAGGAAGATACCAAGATCGCCTTAACCGAAGTTCGAGAGGGCGTGAGCGAGATCAGACATGTCACGTGGGTAACGCTCCGGAAACTCGTAGCTCTTTATGCCTCCGCCTTACACGCCGGTGGGGTTGGACGAGGGGATCGAATTGTTGTCGTTGGGTCTAATAGCGTCGAGACTCTGGTGCTATTTGCTGCTACATCATGGTTAGGTGCTATATTTAGCAGTAGCTCAACTGATATGGGCGTTCAGGGCATCTTGCAGAGAACGGTTCAAGTCAACCCTAAGGTAAGAAGTATTCTTTTCTTTCTAGTTATTAATTATCTTACTCATTAAGATTAGTATATCTTCATGGACGATGCAGCTCTTTACAACGGGAAGCGAGTAGATTTACGGCAGAAGATGACCGAAGTTGTTGCGGGGATGAAAGGCTGTGATCAATTTTTAGGCTTGGTCTCAATTCGTCGTTTCTACGACGCCTTAGATATAAGCAATATCCCCGGGGTGCAAACGCTACATTCGTTCCTTGCAAAGGGCGACTCATATTCTCCTCCGCCGATTGTTCGGATTGCTTTCCACGAACCTTTCCTCATCTGCTACTCCTCGGGCACCACAGGCATACCAAAAGCTATTGTCCACTCCGTTGGGGGTGCTCTCCTGAACTATGTCAAAGAAACTCGCCTTCACGAGGATACCAACTCGAACACCGTCACCCTGCAATACACGACTACAGGCTGGATTATGTACCTCGTGTGCGTTGGCCAGCTTTTGGTCGGCGCACGCGTCGTCTTGTACGATGGATCCCCTTTCCAGCCCGATCTCCAAACTTTTATCAAGTTGATTGGTGACCAGAAAGTAACAAAGTTGGGCACCAGCCCACGGTGGTTCTATGAAGTTGCTAGGGCGGGAATCTCACCCAGGCAAATTACCGACTTGTCAAATCTCCAAATAGTAACAAGTACTGGTATGGTACTCCCAGACCAATTGTTCGAGTGGTTCTACGACAAAGGTTTTCCAAGTCATGTCCACTTAAACAATATATCTGGCGGAACTGATATTGTAAGACTAACACCCATAGGACGTAGCTAACTGCTAACTTCAACCTAGGCTGGCTGTTTTGGAACTGGAAATCCACTTACTCCTGTCTACGTAGGTGGGACGCAAGGTGTTTCTCTCGGGATCAAAGTAGTTTTATACGATTCGTTACTTCCTCCTGGACCCGGAAAAGAAGTACCAGACGGGACACCTGGCGAGCTTGTGGCCACCGCCTCGTTCCCGAACGTGCCAATATATCTATGGGGTGACAAGACGCCGACTGGTGTGCCTGGCCCGAAGTTCCACTCGGCCTATTTTGCAAGATTTGAGCACGTGTGGGCACACGGTGATTTTTGTGTTTTTCATCCTATTACCAAGAACCTCACATTTCTCGGAAGAGCCGACGGTGTTTTGAACCCTAGCGGAGTGCGGTTTGGTTCTGCAGAAGTCTACTCAGTCCTCGAGAGGAATTTCGCGGATAAGGTGACTGACTCGATATGCGTCGGGCAGAGGCGGCCTCAGGACAACGACGAGAGTGTAATGCTATTCTTGCTGATGCGGCCAGGCTATAAATTCGACAGGAAGCTCGTAAACGAAGTTAAAGAGGCCATAAAAAGGGAATTGACTAAGAGGCATGTACCTAAATACGTGTTCGAGACCCCTGAAATACCTGTAAGTGGGAAATTTGCCTCGAATAAGCGCCCCTATGCTGATTTAGAAATAGACGACGGTTAATCTGAAGAAAGTCGAGTTGCCGGTGAAACAAATTGTCTCGGGTCAAACCATCAAACCAAGCGGCACGCTGCTCAACCCGAAGAGCTTGGATTATTATTACCAATTTGCTAAGGTTGAAGACCTTGTTGCACCTAAGGAGAAGCTTTAAAGTGAGGCGAACGGATTTTTGCATATGACTTGCAATATAAGCATTATATTGCGGCTATCTTTGAGTTTGATTTGTGAAAGTAGATTAAAGGCAGTTTCGATTTCTAAGCAAACAGGTACGATCTGTTCCGTTGCCCGACGAAGTTGGTTTGGTATAAAGAGGTTGGTATCCGCGTGGTTCAACCGGGACTATATATTCTCGTTTTCTTTTTGTCGTTCGACAAAAAAAGGTAGAATAAAAGAATGAACAGCTGTACTGTAACGATGGGTCTTATGACTGCCGTTATAATAATAACAAATTTCTCCGATGGGTTTAGTAAATCTCAAATTTGTAATGAGAGCGGACTCGTCGGCCGACTCGGATACTAGGATTTGCCATCCGAATACCTGCATGTATTTGTGAGGGTAGCATAATAAGGCTCCGTTTGAAATTGAGTTAATTCATGAGACAAGGAGAAAAAAGATAGAAAAAGGAAAGATGTTACTCGAGCGTGTCATTAAGCTTTAGCCGCAACGATTCTGTTATTAAAGTTCCCTATAAGTTAGACAGGTAGGTTGGCAGAATGTTCTCTAAGTAAGTATTTTGCATATGAGGTAGTACATAGTGGCCTTATCATGTCCATAAATCCATAAATCCATAAATAGTCAGATT
This sequence comes from Daldinia childiae, assembly GCF_008694065.1. Taxonomy (NCBI): domain Eukaryota; kingdom Fungi; phylum Ascomycota; class Sordariomycetes; order Xylariales; family Hypoxylaceae; genus Daldinia; species Daldinia childiae. The sequence continues at coordinate 513,220 of NW_022984652.1, read as the reverse complement.
TAAAGGATGGATCGATTAAGCAGTTCCATTTAGAGTAGAAGTACGTACCGTAAGGTGTGAGTCGGCCGTTTCTACTTTCTGCAATTTACATTCTGCACTAACTGCCCACCTATGCATCTTTCCAGCCCAATTAAACGCCTTTTACGCCTAAAATGTAGCCTCCGTCCAATTATAAAGTACGTGATAATATTAGTGACCTTATAATAATAATAATATAGATAAATAAAGAAATAGGTAAGTATGGGGTAGTATATGGAGATAATGTATAAAAGTATGGAGGTAGGTTAGGTTAAGTTAAGTACATGTAGTTAGACCGAAAACGTGTAGCCATAGCCGTTGACATTTAGAATTGTATGTGGGGAGTATTTGAGAGCGGGATGCTTCAGTTACCTATCGTTATCTTTTAAGTTACCCCTCGCCATTCGACAAGAGATATGGTAATTGTTATTGCATTTCTGTCACACAGAAACCGACTGGACTCTCTTATGATACCCCAGTTTATTATTAAAATAGCAATGTTCTTTCCCAAGAATCAAGGGTCTTAGGTCCTTTCCCCTTGATTCTTTTTCTATTTATTACCTGCATAGGAGGTACATATGTACCTAGGCACATTACATACGAAGGAATGGTGGCTAGCGTTGTACTACGGATAGCAGGAACTCAAACAATAGGTGCCACTCTAGCGATTATGAAAACCAATTAGATTTTATTTATGCAATGCGGATGTAGCGTTCTTACCGTAGCTGCATGCGCAATATCTTATCAGCTAGGTACAACACAATACATGTACATGCTGCAATGGGGATCCATCTGTTAAGTTTATTAGTGTACGTGTACGTACTCTACATGTAGCTGACAAGGTGATTTAGGTGCCTTTTAGGTGTCTCTTAGCTTTAATGGGCTGCGAATAGTTTGAATGGTGAATACATCCTAAGTAAATGGTACCAATAATGGTAACAGCACGGGTGTTTCTCTAAGTCGGCCGACACACATGCATCCACCTGCGTTACGCCCGTCCGCCTTCCATTCCACATTCGTTCATCTACCCTATGGATTGCCACATACATTTATCTTACTAAGTAAAAGTACCTACCTAACCTACCTACTTTACTTTACTTTACTTACGTTCCATTACATATCTAACAACCACCAGTCTTGATACCCGTGGTTAACTCCTCCCAGAAACGAACTTCTCTTCCAAATCAGTTCCGTCAAGCTTCTTATTGTTTACCTCGTCTTTCGTTGCGCACAATCTACGGTTGTAGACCCGTTTTGTTGCTGCCTCGATGGTAACAACTTGGTCACACGTCATATACTTTCTTCAAAGCAGACGCAATCAATTAGTCATTTGACAACGGAAATTTGGGTTTACCGATACTATCTGACTGTAGTATGTGAAGAGAAGTCGGTCTTTTAGTTAGGTACCTAACCTAACAATTTAACTAGCAACTTAAACCAGCTTAACCTAGGAGCTTAGGTTGAATGTTAAGTTCACGGTCTACCTGACATGAGGTCAGCCACTTCAAAGCCATTCCATGTTGAATCCTGTCATCCAAGCTCAATAAAAACGTCGCCTCCCATTTCGTACTACTTTCTTTCTCGTGTTAACTCGTGTTAACCACCGAAAACAATCCGCCCCACGCCTACGACGACATTTACCTAGCCGAGGTATAACAATAGCCCTTATAACCCGAAACCTCTCAGCTCACACCCGCGGATAAACCGTGCTTCTCTTTCGTTCTAAACTGCGGGTGTTTCTAGCCCGCAGTATCGAGCAGCGAGTCGAAGTGGCAGACCAAAACCCCCAGCAACTTCCACCATCCACCCCATCCGCCTCCGACCATCCATCCACGCCGCAACCCCCTCGACCTCCTTCCAACACAGTCTTCTCAGCCCCCGCAGCGACTATACCTTCTGCGAACTTAGCAAACCACGACCCGTCGCCTACCTCAGATATCGTACCCGGTGTTGAGGAACGCCAATTTATCCATTATTCTGTGCCGCGCCAGATTTTAGGGAGAAGACAACGATCTCCAGACGACGATAACGACGTCGCCGGCTTGCAGTCAGAGCTCCCGGAAGCTCTTGCTTCCCATATTATCCCCAACGAGAGTCCTAGGAGGAAACGTAGGCGTGCCAATAGTACCATGTTAACGGATACGGACAGACCGGCAGCTTCTAATGGCACTTCTAGGCCTTATGCCAATGGGAAGTCGCTTCGGGGGTCATCAAGTTCTACAAATGGGACCAGTAAGGTAGCCTCGGCAGTTAATGGATCATCTAAAGTGCGACCGTCGGAGACATATTTCGGCCATGATCGCGAAGAAGTCACAAGATTATTATTACAAGCACTCACAGATATGGGTTACCATTCTGCAGCACAGAGTGTGAGCCAGGAGAGCGGCTTTGAGCTGGAAAACCCGATGGTTGCTGCATTTAGGAATGCCGTGCTCGGGGGGAGCTGGAATGAAGCAGAGCAGCTACTTTCTGGAGCAATAGTATCCGGCGGCCGGACTGGTGAGAATGGTAATGGGTTGGTGTTGGCGAATGGCGCCGATAGACGGATGATGAGATTCTGGATACGACAGCAAAAATTCTTGGAACTCTTAGAGAACAGAGAAACTGGCCGCGCCCTAATGGTACTCAGAAACGAACTCACACCGTTATATCAAGATACCCAGAAACTTCATTTCTTATCTAGTCTACTCATGTGTCAGAAAACGGAAGACTTGAAGTTTAAAGCTGAGTGGGATGGCGCATATGGAGAATCTCGACGTGTTCTCCTATCCCAATTATCAAGTAAGTCTAGGCATTCTCTAGATGTTCGCCCCTATCACAAGTTTCGCTAATACCCATTATTAGGATGCATCTCGCCGTCGGTCATGCTTCCTGAGCATCGCCTAGCCATACTTTTAAACCAAGTTAAGTCAAATCAAATCGGAAGTTGTCTCTGGCATTCCAGCGCCGCTTCACCGTCGTTATACTCAGATCACGTGTGTGATCGAAGACGATTCCCAGCGGAAAACGTTTTAGAATTAGACGAGCATGAGGATCAGGTCTGGCAGATCAAATTTTCACATGATGGAACAAAATTAGCCAGTTGTGGTAAGGGCAAGGTGGTTATTATTTGGGATGTTCCTTCCTTCCGACCACTTCATTACCTCAGGGATCACGATGACGGGGTCGGTAATGTCTCCTGGAGTTGGGATGATTCTATGCTGGTTACATGCAGCCAGGATCGCCATGCGAGATTATGGGATGTTAATGTAAGTTTATATAGCTTTCCATGTTTTGCGAACCTAACTGACAAATGCAGACTGGTACTTGTCTCAAAACGTTTGAACGATTTCAAGAGCCGGTCACTAGCTGCGTATGGGCAACAGATAGCAAAACCTTCATTACGGGTGCTCTTGATAAAACTCACGGTCTTATTCAATGGAGCATTTCCGGAGATAAGGTGTACGACTGGAACTGTCTTCACAGAGTTGAGGACTTAGCTATCTCGCCAGATGGTCACTGGCTCGTGGCATCAGATGGTGGAACTCATATTCACGTTTACAATTTCATTACGCATCGATTAGAATACGAGATGGATTTACAGGCCAGATTGACTTCGATCAGCATCAGCAATAACTCTCGACATCTCCTAGTGAACCACAATAATGGTGTTGCGGTTCTTATTGATCTTATTCTCCGCGAGCCGGTTCAAAAGTATGCCGGCTTTACCGGTGGGAAATTTATGATCAGGAGTGTATTTGGAGGAGCTGATGAAAGCTTCGTAATTAGTGGGAGCGAAGGTAAGCTTCTCTAAGGAGCAACATTGAGTTGGCAGCTAACTGTAGCAATAGACGGATCGATTAACGTCTGGCATAAGGCTAGTGCCCAGCTAGTCGAGAAGCTTCCTGGACACACTCCTGGATGCAATTCGGTCTCGTGGAACCCAGCTAATCCATGCTTGTTTGCGTCGTGTGGGGACGACGGCAAAATCAAGATGTATGTGACCCCTCGATGCCAAAGTTTTATGCCGAAATAGGATGCTAATTGATCATAGATGGTCTAACAACGAGTGGCGCCATGCTCATCGCGAGGTAAATCGAGCCTCGATCAGTTCTTAGTAACAGTAGTTAGGTTATATTCTAGCCTTTTGATTTTATAGTACAGTGCTTGCATGGGCCCGGCGTAAATTGGATGGTGGCATGGTCTTCTCCCCGATCTCTGGAGACTCGACATAAATTTGGACGACACCTTGCGAGAGACGTCTCTTCGATGGCGTTTTTAATTATGTGGCGTATCAACACATAACAGTTTCCATTTAAATGGTCTGTTCGGGAGGGAAAGGTCTTGCTATGTCTTTTTTTTACCATTCATGCGATAGACTTGAGAGCCGGGAATGGCATCCTCACATTGGCATTGTATATCCAAGGGCCAAGGGGCCATGTAAAGGTATCCCTTCTCATACCAAACGTGGCGAGAATTGCGGCTTATTTCTAAGGGATAATCGCACCTAGCACTGACGACACTCTTAGCAATACAATACAAATAAACCGTTTAGAAAGATTACTAGATCTAGCGTGCTGTGCCATGTGATTAATTAGATATGCGGCCCATAAAGGTCTCCTTATTTTTATTAACGTTGCTTTTCAAGGTAATAGATAAGTCAGGCAACAATAAATATCCATACATATATATATCTAAATAGACTTGTCGTCGTCATCTTTAACTAAATAGCTGACGCACGCTTGTTCAGGCAACATTATAAAATGTTGCCCCTGTTAAGTTAGGTATGTTGGGTATTATTCCTAGGTGACAATACCCATGTAACTAACCAACTAACCCATGTACTGCAACCGAAACCGCCTATGTGGCTGGTGGGTCTATCGTGAGATGCACGGGCCAAACTATTTGGACCAATCTAATGTATATTTAAGCTGATGTTAGACCAGACATCCTAGTCACATGCCACTGTGGCTCAATAAGGATAAGGCTACAAAATTACATAAGGGGGTGTACTACGTAAGGTACCTACGTACTTGTAAGGTCGTCAAGTGCCACCCGTGTTGCGCCTGGCGATTTGATAAATGTCCCTAAACCAAATTCCCATTTCCAAGTATTTTTTCTTATCCTCAATACTTTCAAGATAATCTTTTCCATACACTATACACCTCCTATAAATTCACATAGGTTGTGTTTATTTATGATTCACATAACTACGACTTTGCCCCTCTGACTTGAAGAGAAGCTTTGAAAGCTCCGTTGATACTAAAGAACCAAATAACTACCTAAAAGAACGAGTCCACACTTAAATCCGACTCTAAAACCAGTTCCCCCTCCAAAGAGAGACTATCTTGAAACGAACACCTGCCAACTGTGGCTTCAGCTCATATCTCAACATAAAGAAGCGAACTCAAACGCTACCTACTAAAGATGACCGAATCGTTGGCTACACTAGGGGGTATTTCAGATCCCGCTCTGATCAAGTACGTGTGGTCTTGTGGTATCTCGTTCGCGCAACTGATTTTTACTAACACTCAAACTTTAGACTCGTCAACAGACTGCAAGATGTTTTTTCTACCGTCGGTGTCAATAATCCTATCGATCTACCGCAAATAGTCGTCGTCGGAAGTCAATCTAGCGGTAAAAGTTCCGTGCTTGAGAACATCGTTGGTCGAGACTTGTGCGTCACCGCTCAAATACCCCTTTAAACTTCTATTTTCATAATCGAGGCTAACTAACTCTCCAAACAGCTTACCTCGAGGTTCCGGTATCGTAACAAGACGACCTCTCATTCTACAACTTATTAACCGACCTCCTGTCGCCCAAACGAACGGAGTTAACGACGACGTCACTAACTCTACGGATAAGGCAGCCAACGCAGATGAGTGGGGCGAGTTCTTGCACATTCCTGGACAGAAGTTCTACGACTTTAACAAGATTCGGGATGAGATCAGCAGGGAGACGGAGGCCAAAGTCGGCCGCAACGCTGGAATTTCGCCCGCGCCGATCAACCTAAGAGTCTATTCTCCCAACGTCTTGACCCTAACGTTGGTCGATTTGCCCGGTCTTACAAAGGTTCCCGTAGGAGATCAACCAAGAGATATCGAGCGGCAGATTAAAGATATGGTTCTGAAGTACATCCAAAAGTCGAATGCTATCATCTTGGCTGTTACTTCTGCCAACATCGATTTAGCTAATTCGGACGGTCTTCAACTTGCCAGGGAAGTAGATCCCGAAGGACAGAGGACAATCGGTGTCTTGACGAAGGTGGATCTGATGGACGAGGGTACGGACGTTGTTGATATTCTTGCTGGACGCATTATTCCGCTACGACTTGGATATGTGCCTGTCGTGAACAGAGGTCAACGGGATATTGATAACAAGAAGCCCATTTCGGCATCCCTCGAAACGGAGAAGAACTTCTTCGACAACCACAAGGCTTATCGGAACAAGAGCTCATACTGCGGTACCCCGTATCTAGCGAGAAAGCTCAACTTGATTTTGATGATGCACATTAAACAAACTCTACCTGATATAAAGGCAAGAATTGCTAGCTCACTACAAAAGTACACTGCCGAGCTCGAAAGTCTAGGCCCGTCGATGCTAGGCAACAGCGCGAATATTGTTCTTAACATCATTACCGAATTTACGAATCAATGGCGGACTGTTTTGGAAGGTAACAATGGCGAGCTGTCCAGCACAGAACTCTCTGGTGGTGCCAGAATCAGCTTCGTATTCCACGAATTATACTCCAATGGTGTCAAGGCGGTCGATCCTTTTGATGTTGTGAAAGATGTCGATATCAGGACGATACTATATAACTCATCTGGTTCTTCCCCGGCGCTCTTCGTTGGAACAACCGCTTTCGAAGTGATCGTTAAGCAGCAGATCAAGCGACTCGAGGAGCCCAGTCTCAAATGTGTCTCGCTCGTTTATGACGAGCTCGTGCGCATCCTGTCACAACTCCTTACTAAAGCACTATACAGGAGATACCCGCAGCTGAAGGAGAAGTTCCACGGCGTCGTTATCAGTTTCTTCAAGAAGGCCATGGAGCCCACCAATAAGCTTGTAAGGGACCTCGTAGCTATGGAGTCATGCTATATCAACACAGCTCATCCCGACTTCCTTAACGGCCACCGAGCAATGGCCATCGTAAACGAGCGGTATAACGGCGCAAAACCTGTTCAGGTCGATCCCAAGACCGGGAAGCCTCTACCAGCATCAGCTACGCCGGGACGTGCTGCTAGTCCCTCAATAGACAACCTGGATAACAATTCGGGCTTCTTCGGCAGTTTCTTCGCTGCCAAGAACAAGAAGAAGGCCGCCGCTATGGAGGCTCCTCCTCCGACACTAAAGGCTTCTGGAACTCTTTCCGAGAGAGAGAACATCGAAGTTGAAGTTATCAGTGAGATCAATGAGACTGCTATGCTGAGGTTATAATGCTAACGAATGATTGCAGAATTGCTAATTGCTTCGTATTTCAACATTGTCAAGAGAACAATGGTCGACATGGTTCCCAAGGCTATCATGTTGAACCTTGTCTCGTAAGTACATAACCGACTCGGATAGTCTAAAAAAATTGCTAATTTTGGTTATAGGTATACTAAGGAGGAAATGCAACGAGAACTCTTGGAGAACATGTACCGAAATGATACCCTGGATGATCTGCTAAAGGAGAGTGATTACACCATCCGTCGGCGGAAGGAGTGCCAGCAGATGGTCGAGTCCCTTGGCAAGGCCAGTGAGATCGTGAGCCAAGTTCAGTAATGCGGAGGATCAGTCAATATCATGCCACGGGCATCAGATATTTTTCTAGTCGGTCAGCTAGAATGGCCATGGTCCCGGTACGATATGGAAGAAGTATGCCGCGCTATCGCCGGAGTGTTGTTGTTGTTGTTATGTTTTATTGGCAATCAGCGGTCGGGTCTTGTTGAGTATGCCTCCCTACCTCTCTTCCTCCCCCCCTTTTTTTCATATACATTAGTCATGTCATGTCATACCCCAGCAGCCCTCCCCCCTTTTAGACACGTTCGGTTCGTCGGTAGATGAGATAAGATGCGAAATAGCAAGGCCAAATTCCCACGATGAAAGATGAAACACGGGATGATTAATGTACCTAGGATGAGAAAATTGAACCCAAAAACCTCGTGTTTTTTTTTTCTTCCCCTTTCTTCTTTCTTCTTCTTCTCGTCGTCTTTTTACCCAGTGTGTGTTTTTGATCTGCGTGATAGGTCTTTTCACCTTCTCCATCTGGATTTTCGCCGTACTGTTCCCTAGTCCTAGTCCTAGTCATAGTCCTGCGTGCCGGGTTAGCTTGCTTGCTGCTTTGCTTGCATGATACGGGATCTCGATGATAGGGGGGCCGGGGGGGAGGAACCAGGAAATAGGGATTAAAGATAGGGATAGGGATAAGGATAGGGGGGTGGTGATGGTGATGGTCCTTTATTATACAAGCCAGGGATCATGTTCACCGAGGGAGACGAAACGAAGGTGGCATACATATCCGCATATTCATTCGGTGTGGCCGAGAACGGGATTTTTGATTAAATTCTTTTTTTTTTTTTTCCGGGGGGAGGTTTATTTTTTTTTTGGATACTCTGCTCTGCCCGCGTAAAAGCAAATGTTAAGTACCCGCTCCCCGGCGAACGCCGACGGGACCCGGGGGAGGGAGGGGAGGGGGGGGGGTTAGGTAAGGTTGGGGCTGGGGCTGGGGCTGGGGTAAGGCGGAGGAGCGGGTTTCTGGTCCCGAGCGTAGGGGCGGCCGTGGAGACCCGAATTTTGAAATCCTACATAGGTATCTACCTACCTACCTAACCTACTAGTTCGTGGATTTAGGGGGGGAGGGGAGAGGGGAGGGGGGGTGAAGATTTAGTTACCCTGTATGGCAAGGCAAGGCAAGGTATAGTAGATAGGTAGGTAGGTAGGTATGTAGGTAGAGTGAGCCTACGGACAGATGGATGGATAGATGGACGAAAGGGGGTTGTAACGTCATCTTAGGTAGGGTCAGGGTTTGCACGTCGCGTCGCGATGCGATGGGATGCGATAAGTAATATGTTATATGACGTGTTTACGTCTAACTACCTTAGCTATTAGTATTTTTTTTTTTTTATTCTTTTGTAATTATCATCCCGTGTTTTGTGTGCTTCGAGTTACCTAACTTAATGCTAATGTTCATGTATGCTCTCCTCATTCGCTTCAACTCACATACTGTGTATAAGATATGAGATAGGTATGTAGATCTATCTATCTCTATCTATCAACCGTTCTCGAAACGCCAGCCAACGCCTCATCCCACGTTTTCTTCTTTGTCATCTACCTAAAGTTAAGTACCTTAGGTATGTAGGTAGGTATGTAAGTATATTTCTTCCCACCGCCTCGCTTCCCGGGGAGGTTCCCTGTCCCGTCCCCTGCTCCCGTGTTTCTCGGACATATCTATCTATCTATCTACCTTAGGTAGCTACCCACGCAAAAGATATTTTTATATATACAGATGTACACCGATATGTAAGGTCCAGACATGGCTAGCTGAGGATCCCTGCTCGGGATTTGAGGCTGCTCCTGGCATGCTACAACAGTGCAGGCAGCATATGCGACGGCCCGACGGACGGACGCAGGGGATAAGATAGGTACCTACATGAAATAAGGGACCACATATTTGAGATCTGACAGGTTTTTTTTATAATTTGGGGGGAAGAAAATTGGGGGGCTTTCGGATTTTGAATTTATATTTGGGGGTAGGTGTGGGATGCGTGGGAATAATGTAAAGAGGAAAAAGGGATTAAGTGGGAGGTGGGACGGTTTAGATATCTCGAACTTGTCTGGTGGATGTTTAAGCAGGCAGAGGTAGTATATTTCAACATAACTATGCTTTATAGTAAGGCTGTAAAGTTTCAGTCCTTTACATAGGTAGTCTGACTTGAATTACACGTGGTGATGGTGAGAGCTGGTGTAAGTGTTAGTATGTTTTATGCTGGTTAGTAGAAAATTGTAAATTATTCCGTTATACGCCTTGGGGGCCAAGGAGGGATCTCGGTCTAGCTGCAGCTCAACCGGAGAGCTTTTACCCTTTTACCTAGGTAAGGCAAGGCCAAGGTCAATGTCGGTATCGAGAGCCTTACGGGAGCAGCAGGTAGTAGTAATAGTAGTAGTAGTAGTATGTAGTAACTATGCAAGGTCAAACACGTATAAACTTAACCATGATATGACGACACGCCACCTTGCCTACGCATACATACTCACATACATACTTACATACATACTTACATGCATACCTTGGTAGATAAAGGTAAACCACCATCCCCCATGGGCAGTTAGCCCCGGAAACGACGGTTATACCGCAAGCCCCATGGCAGACCATAATCCTCCGGCAGCCGGGTGCGGCTCTGATTGGAAGGAGGAGAGGTGATGGGTTGATGAGATGTATCTGAAGTAGGGATGAGAATGAGAGGAACGGGCGGGCCGGCCAAAACAGGGTATAGAATAACTTGCATTGCTGCATGTTTAGGTGTGCAATGCAATGCTATGCTTACACATACACCGAGGAGCTCAGAACCTGGTAATATAATCCACCCCCCCTGCTAAAGAATTAGTATGGGACGGAATCAAAGAAAAAAAAAAAATAAGCTCGCTGCATGTATGAGTTGGCGGTCAACTGTCAAACCGGCTTTGTTCCTCGTTGCATGCCCTCAAACGTACCTAGGAAAGGCGTCGGGATAATAGTAAAGTTTACGCGAAGAATGACTGATCATTCACATACAACCTTATGTATCTGTTATCAACTAACTTCGAGGCGGTGACACAGAATAAAAGAAGTATTTTTGTTTCTAACACCTTGCTTGGCTGCTTGCCGTATGTAGTATATACCCGTGGGGGCCGCTCTTCTCAGATCTACCTCATCTGAGACACCTACACCGCGAGTCGGGAATATATAAGTCTTCACGTTGGTCCAAAGGTAATTTGAGTTGTGGTGGTCTTAATCTAGTTAACCCAACGAACGAGTCAAAAAGAAGACGATCGATTCAACATTGCCAATAATCATTTCCGGTCTCGTTCCTTTTAAACGAGTCTTCAGAAGAATTAATATGGCAGATATGGCAAATATGTCAAGAAGCGACCCTCCGTCTCCTCCCCCAGCACCACCGCCGAGTCCGAGCAGGACATTGACATATAGTTAATATGTATCCAGAATATCTTGAAGGTGAGAGATTCTTGCCCCTCATGGGAACCACTTTTAGGCCAGACCGACTCATACTTCTGGTGCTGAAGCTAGTTTCGTACTTTAAATTTGGCTGAATAATAGGTTCGAAGGAGGGCGCTTGATATCGACAGAAAAGGGAAAAGTCGCGGCATCAATCTTACGGAAGCTGATGGAAGCTAGTGGAACCGTCGGGTCATATTTTAGACTGTGGCTGGGTCTCTGATAGAAAAGATCCTGCGAAGCAAAGAGCAAGCGGCGCGTTAAAAAATAAATAAAAACCTGGGTAGATAAAAGCGTGTATCTTTTTGGTTAAAACCTTCCCCTTCAGATTTCTTTTATAGCTTAGATTTAGGGGTTAATATGACGCTGTCATCTTTAATGTCGAAGTCCTCTCCTTTCTTCCATCCGAACCAGTTTTTTAGGGCTTCTTCACCCCCCTGGCCTGGGGTGAGATATTTGCCAATGTAGCTACCGCCGGAAATTCCAGGACCCTGACCATGAATACTCGGATCCGTAGCTTTCTCGCTAACAGCCAGGCAAGGCGTTTCGCGTAACGCCACCGCTGGGCGTTGATCACCCTCGCGATTGGCGTCCGTTTCTAGTTCAGAATACTCTAGCACGGGAGTACAGCAAGCATCGGTGCCATCGAAGATCTTCTCCCATTCCGAGCGTGTTTTCGACTTGAAGATTGTTTCAAACTGCCGTTTCATTTCCGGCCAAGACTCTCGGTCGGAATGTCGCTTCTCCCAGTTTTGGTTGCTTAAGCCTAGACCTTTGATGAAGGTGGCGTAGAAATGCGGCTCTAAAGCCCCTACTGCCATGTATTTCCCATCCTTCGTTTCATATGTATCGTAATATGGACATCCCCCATCAAGCACGTTCTCGCCACGTGGAAGACTGCCGAGTGGTAACTTTAGTGATTGTCGAGTGAAGGTCGTCAGATAGCTAGTGCCATCTACCATGTTTGCCTCAACGATTTGCCCCATTCCTGTTCTCTCTCTAGCTATGACAGCGAGTAAAACACCTTGAAACAATGTAGCTCCTCCGCCAGCGAAGTCTGCTAGGATGTTTTGGGGTGGATGCGGCTTCTCCCCGCTTCGGCCCAGTAGAGAAAGCACTCCAGCTACAGCGAGGTAGTTTATATCATGACCAGCCATCTGGGCATACTTGCCGTCGCGACGAAATCCCGTTAGACGACCGTAAATCAGGCGGGGATTCGCGGCACACAGAATCTGCGGGCCAAGGCCAAGCTTTTCCAACACACCTGGGCGGAACGGATCGATTATTACATCAGCCGTCTTAGCTAATTCTTTAATAAAACCAATACCATCTGGCGACTTCAGATCGACAGCTATGGAAGATTTATGTCTTGTAAGCAAGTCGGGTGTCGGCACCACTTGAACACCAGTCGTGTGACGATCAATCCGAAGAACCCTAGCGCCAGCATCTGCTAAAAGTAAACCAGCGAAAGGTCCTAATTACATATTAGTTCTATAAAATGTTAATTACTTATAAGAGTACGACCTACCAGGTGCTAGACCTGCAAATTCAAGGACTTTAAGCCCCTGAAGTGGTGGTGGACTAACCATTTTTTCGAGTGTTAAGTTGTTTAGTGTTAAATAAAAACGTTGAACCGCGACAGAATCTACGAGATGGGTGTTTAATCCTTGTGAAGTTGAGAAGTGTTTACATTCTTAGAGAATGATAGACTGATAGTAGGCATTAAGCCTCCAGATGTTGAGCGCAAAGAAACCCCTCGGTCATAACAAACATCTAAGAATAAGAATGCGTGGAGAACCGAGGCATGTGTTCGTTTAAGCCACAGTGTGATAAGATGTTTACTTGGCACCGTCACGTGTATCTTTAACTCTTAACTCTTAACCCTTTCCCGGTCCCTTCTTTTTGTTCGGGTTTTCAGAAACTAGACCAGCTTTGACAAACGCATCTCTAGCTGTTTGGTTAATTAGGGCAAACCGGCGAGGTCCAAGTTTATGCCCCCCGTACCATCGGGTAACGATTACCATCACGTTCCAAAGGTCCATCAACTGCATAAGGTGCAAGACCCGGCTGCCAGCGGCAGTCTCGCCGTCATCGTCACAATCTTGAAATGTAGTGCCATTTGGACCCTTTATGCGCCACGCTGTGATATTGTGCGTGGCAGTCCGGACTTTCTTGTCAGTAGAAAGAAGATGCTGGACAAATGCCTCAGCTTCCTCAGTTGACGAGACCTTGGCGCACCGGGCGACAAAAGTCGACTTCAACTCAACAAATGCATCTGACATAATCCAAGGAGGTTCTCGCACGCTGATCTGCTTGGAATCTGCTGCAGATTTAGCGGAGGGTTGAGGATCTGCGTCATCTTCGTTGGAAGTATCCTCGTGTTGGGGGTCCTCTGGAATCTCGGACTCGAGAAGCCGAGTTAATTCCTCGATTGCATCGAAGAGGCAGACAGTCCCTGGTTGGTAAACCGTGCTCACTGCCTGACAGAACAGAGATAATTCCCGGGCTGCATCGCCACGCTTTCCGTGCTCGCCAGTACTATTAGTACCTAGAACAACTGGAGGCACTGCGGGATAGGTAGGGGGAAATTCGATACGAAGAGAGGATGATTCTCCGGGTGGTGATAAAACATACACATTGGCTTCGCTCGACGGTGCCAAGCAATCTTCGCCATATATCGAATTGATGGCCTCAACCTCATCCTGAAGCTCTTCAGACATGGCGCGCCCTTTTTCGCCAGTAAGCTCATGAGGAATTCATAAAAAATACAAGAGTAAAGAGTTGATCGTCGAGGTACCTAAACTATGAATAAACGCTAAAGCCTCGCACTGTAGACTTTCAAAGACTTTTACGGACAATAGTACCTAACCTAAGATGGTAAACTATTATGAATGAATGTTGTATGAATAGGACTTCGGAGGGGGTTGCTTTTTGGGAAGAATGTGTGTCAATGAATTAAAGAAGTAATATTATGTAACTAAGAAGATAAACGTTACTCATCTTTTGAGTGCAGATGCCTTTAAATACACCCTGCCGTGAAGGAAGTGTTAGTATAGTATAACGATAAGGAGGTACCTAATGCAAGGAACGGAGTATCTGATAAAGAAAGCTTCCACAACTAATCCGTACAGGTATCTATGTATCCGTAAGAGGTATCCACTCATTAATTCTCGAGGTCTCTAGAATCGAGAATCCCAGAACCCAACCCCACGCCGTTTCGCCCCTCCAAATTCCCATGTTGTAAGCTCCGAGTTCCGACCAACATCTTTTCTTCAGAAGCGCCGAACTCGAAGCTGCCTCAAGCACACATACAACATAAAAATTTAGGTGTCAGCGCTATTAAGTCTAGTTATCGTTAATATCCTCGGATTTAAAACTTCGGATATTATTGATTATTGTATCCTCTCTATTTTCTTACCCTTACTTGTGAATTTATCCATCTTATTCGGCTTTCCGTTTGCAGCCTTCTTTCGCCGTCCCAATAAGTCGTGAAGGATGGCCTCTGCAATAGAGCAGGCAACGGCCTACAAGAATGATGGTAACAAAGCTTTTGCGGCTCACGATTGGCCTAAAGCAATTGACCTCTATACTAAAGCTATCGAGTTGAACGATAAGGAGCCGACATATTTCACGAATAGGGCACAAGTTTGTAGTATCCTATTCGAAGCCTTAAAACGCTCGCGTGACTGACCTTACTCCCAATCCTAGGCACATATCAAGTCAGAATCTTATGGTTATGCCATAGCTGATGCTACCAAAGCTATTGAAATTAACCCCAAGTTTGTAAAAGTATAGCTATTACTATTCAAATACTAGTTGGTCACTTCTTGTTAAGTGCTAACCCGGCTTAAAATAGGCCTATTTCCGCCGTGCTGTGGCCTCCGCTGCTATCCTAAAACCTAAGGATGCCGCACGAGATTTCAAGAAATGTGTCGAGCTCGATCCAGCGAACAAGGATGCCAAGCTGAAGCTTGCCGAGTGCCAAAAGATCGTACGGCAGCTGAACTTTTATGCCGCCATCGACGTGGGAGACGAGCCCTCTGCGGCAGAGGGTCTCGATATTGCATCCATGGCCGTCGAATCAGACTACGACGGTGTAGAGCTCAAGGATGAGATGACCCAGGAGTTTATTGACGACATGATCGAGAGATTCAAGAATGGGAAGAAGATACACAAAAAATATGTTTACCAAATCGTAATTGCGGTAAAGAATATTGTATACAACGAAGCCACTATGGTAGAGATGAAGATTCCGGATGATGTCAAGCTCACTGTCTGTGGTGACACACATGGTCAGTTTAAGAGTCCAAGGTGTGATGAACCGAAACTAATTTTGCTATAGGACAATACTACGACCTAATGGAACTCTTTAGGCTGAATGGTCGTCCGTCTGAAAAGCACTGGTACTTGTTCAACGGAGATTTCGTAGACCGGGGTTCTTGGTCGACAGAAATCGCCCTGTTATTATATGCCTATAAGTGGTTACGTCCCAGCGGCATGTTCCTGAACAGAGGCAATCACGAAACCGACGATATGAACAAGGTTTATGGATTCGAAGGAGAGTGCAAAGCTAAGTACAATGAAAGGTATGTCGACGACTGTTTTATTTTTAAGCCACTCGCATATTCTAATCGGGTTCTAGGGTATTTAAGCTGTTCTCCGAAAGCTTTTCTGCACTACCGTTGGCAACGCTCATCGGATCTAAGTATCTCGTCTTGCACGGTGGCCTATTTTCAGACGATAACGTCACTCTGGATGATATCCGAAAGGTCAATAGGCATGCTCAGAGGCAACCAGGTCAAGCTGGCTTGATGATGGAAATGCTCTGGACGGATCCTCAAACAGCCCCTGGACGAGGCCCTAGCAAACGAGGAGTGGGTATGCAATTCGGACCGGACGTGACAAAGAGGTTCTGCGAGAAGAACGGTCTAGACGCTATCATTCGAAGTCATGAAGTCCGTATGGATGGTTACGAAGAGGAGCACGATGGAAAGTGCATCACCGGTAAGTTATCTCCCGAGTTGGTCAATTCCTATATGCTAACTAGTTCCAAGTCTTCTCGGCACCGAAATATTGTGACCAGACAGAGAACAGGGGCGCCTACATCAACATTGGCCCCGACTATAAGTTAAACTTCAACCAATTTGATGCTGTTCCCCATCCTCCGATTCGACCGATGGTAAGCTGCTATGCTAGGTACGAGGTGAATACATTAAGCTAACTCTTCTTAGGCGTATGCGAATAATTCTCTTATGTCGGGGATGTAAGAGGCATTTTAGTTTTGATGTTTCCAAGCGGCGATGTTGCATTGAATGGTGGCATAACGTGGCATCTTTGCATATATAGCACTTGATCGTCAGGGAAGCAATGGCGTTGCGGGGACAAAGAGAGGAAACAGGATATACCATTAGGGCGGTACCAATAGAAATATGGTTTGAGATTATTTTGTTTCTCGGCGTGTTGGTAATGGTTATGGTTGACAAGGTGGTTTCGTCCGTCAAGTTTCAGCCAGTCCATAGCTCATCCTCCCCATCTCTTCCCACCAAGGCACCAAGCCAGTCAGAGCACCCTCGTATCCGAAGTGATGAGTGAAGACCGTCCTGATAAGAGCCTTGCCAGGCTGTAATGGCTGCGGAGAATGCTGCTAAGTCATCCCGCGGAACTCTTAACCAACAATCCTTCCCTTCCACCTTGAGAATATCTAGAGGCATTCCAAGACCTGTGGTGCCTAGGAATTGCTTCAGGGCAGATGTACACTTAGACCGCACTTGAAGGACATCTAATACACCTGGATCGGCCGAGGCACTGAAAAGCTCAAGATGTACGTAGGAATAGCGCGGTGTTTTGATAGTAACCGTAGCTAGCTCGTGTGACTTTTTGATCCCGGCTACACTCTGCGTGCTAGCCATTGGTGCATCAGTCATTGATGTATCAGGTTGTTCAGTCATTATGGCCTTTATTATCGGGATATAATGCTCTTGTCTTTGATGTAATATTTATTTGTAGGCTAGTCCTACATGTGGTTAGGGTAGCTTTTTTGAATGATGCATTTTGGAATCGCAAAATACTAAAATGCATTCTTTGATGGATATGTACCTAGGTACACTCGGATAATTGAATGCACTTTCCAGATCAGTAGGTACCAAAGTACTAGGCTTAACCTAAAATATTCAAATGGCGAGAGGTAACTAACATTTTGTGATCATTCCTAACCTTTCTGCCTTTGATTGCTTTTGATTTTGTTGGAAGATGTCAATAATTTGTACCTTCTTGTAGTAAATATAGTGTAGAAGTACTTATGTGCACTTGCTGCTTGGACCACTTAGTTTAGTAGTGAATTGCAATTGCCTAATGGTGCACAAGCTGCCCCACCACAGTATCAAATGGCAGGTGCAAAGATCACCTTGCCCCACATGGATGAATTTTTTTTCAACATACATAGATCGGATAATTGAATTCTCTTTTTCATTTATCCGAACTTACCCCGCTACATCCTCTTGTTTCTAACCGAGTTGCACCAAACCGAAATTCATCAAACCGGAAAGAAATTCATTTAACCGCTCTGCCACCCTGTTGCTACAATGAACCGAGTGCAGCAGGCTAAGAACAAAGGGGCTCGAGCTCGCCTAGCGCGACAAAGAGCTAACCCTCCAGCTCATGCAGCCCCTGCAGCCCCTGCAGTCCCTGCAACACCTGCAGCTTCTGCTAACGAGGCTCCTGGTAACGAAATTCTTAGTGACGAAGCCACTTCTAGCAATTCAGTTCCTAACAACAACAACACTGGGATCAACAACAACGTTCCCGAACAAGCTGCTCCTATTCTAGAACCTTTCAATCAGCAGGCTGCTGCTAATCAGGGTGTTGACAACCAGGACTTTGTCAATCAGGACTTTGTTGATCAGGACTTTGTCGATCAAGGTGGTGCTCCCAACCAGGACATTCCCATTCCCGATCAAGTTCCCGATCAAGATCCTGCCGAAGAGCATTTTCATCAACTCCCTCCTGGTCACGTTCATGCCTCGGTTCCCGTAGGTTATTTTCGTACTCAGATATTCGAGGATTTTGCGTACAACCCTCATGTGTATGCTCCTTACATTATTCGTCTCGGCTTCCAAGGTATTCCCGCGTTTATCGACAACCTGATCCGTGGAGGAACTGTTCCTCTATACCTCGTCGCCTTACGTCCCGTCGCCGATCAGGACCTTGATCAGGTGCCCGATTTAGTACCCGATTTCCCACTCTATTCCGACGGGGGTTCGAGCGACTTTTTTGACGCCGCGATCCCGTACAGCGAGGACTTATCTGAAGAGGTAGAGGAGTACGAGGAGTACGAAGACGAAGCGGAAAGCGAAGAGGCAGGTCAATACGTTGATCTACACTATTATTTTGAAGAGCACGAGCACGAGGAGGAGGATTCTGACGAGAACGATCCTAACGACGACGAAGAGGACGACGACTCTGAAGAGGATTGTGATCAGGACGAGTCTGAAGATCAGGGCGACGACGATCAAAAAGATCCCGACCAAGACGGTTCCAATCAAGGTTCTAACCAAGAGGGCTCGGGCCACCAGGGTTCTAACTACGAAGGCTTTGATTCAAAGGGCTCTGACCACAAAGACTCCGACCACCAGGCCTCTGGAAATCAAAGTCCTGACAACAACAATTTATCTTCCCCTAACACCACTGCCAAGATGGCTTCTCAGAACTTGCTCGGCATGGTTATTGCACCTAACCAGTGGCGATACGCCCGCGCGTGCATGGTGTGCTCTATCATCATGACTCAATCGGTACGTATTCTTCATGTCGCATTCCCCTTCCTTCTAGCCCCATCTATCTTAATATATCTCATCAATTTCAAATCAATGCTAACCTAGATAAATCCAATAGCATTTCCGCGCGGACGGTTGTCCCAACTGTCCGTTCCTTGACCTGAAGGGATCGCCTGAGGCCATTGAGGCCTGCACCTCGAGCCAGTTCGAGGGCACTGCCGCCTACTTCCAACCCCGCCGTTCCTGGGTTGCGCGCTGGCAGCGCGTCGACACCTTCGTCCCCGGTACCTATGCCATCAAGGTAAACGGTTCTCTACCGGAGGACATCAAGCAAGCCATAGAGGACCAAGGCAATACCCATATTCCGTAAGTAATTCACCTTCTCGCCTCGCTTGATAGTAACAAGGACAAGTGCTAACATACTTTTTCTTCTTTGCGTAGCCGCGATGGAAGCGCCCTTGAAATCGACTAGACGGCGAAGGAGGGCCTTTCAAACTGGGGCAAGCGTGCTGCCAAGCCCGCAGAACAACAGCCTGTTCAGGGCCAGGGCAAGATGGATGCCCAGAAGACGGGACAGCAGAACCGTTAGGAAGAGGACCACCGTACCCACCAGCAGCATGAAGATCACTAGGAGCAGGTCTAGCAAGCTCGAGAGAAGGTGGTGGATTAGCATTTCTCAATGCGCGACACGGTTACGAGAGGTTGTTTTTAGATACCAGTTGTTTTTTACTCCCGAATAGGTTGAGTTAATTCTCCCAGGCTTTGCGTTAGGAAAAGGAATCCAAAAAAAGGTGGACACGGAAAACTACTCATGACTATTGCATCTGGCGTTTTGTTTGTGTGTGCAGGCTCGACGTACAAAGCCTAGGTTTAGGCCTACGTTTACTCCATAGGACATATTCCTATGATGATGACTGTCTTAGCCACTTGGCCCTTACCATCGGAGCTTTTGCATTGCGTTGCGTCGCATCACGTTGTGTGCCGTCGTCCATGTTTTTCGTGTTTTCCAGCTGCTATTAGACTACCTAGGCTAGGTTAGGTTAGGTACTTTCACAAGTTAATGCCTCTTTATTTAGAGAGCTGCTTGATAATTCATAAGCCCGTTTCCTTTATACATGATATGCCTACCTAACTTGACTTAACTATACCTAGGTAACTTAAGCCGACCTGACCTGACCTGACCTAACTAGATGTCTTTTAGATAAACCCCCTCCTCCTCATCTGCGCCGCCTCCGGCTCGTCCGCAAAGTACGACGACGTAACTGTATCAGCCCTTTGGCGGTCCTTCTCCTGATCCTTCTCCTTCTCCTTCTCCTTCTCCTGCCTCTGCCCCTGCTCCGCTATATCCATCCCCATCCCCATCCCCGTTCCCGTCTTCGTCTTCGTCTCATCAGGGTACGCATAGCAATCGATTATATCCTCGATCTCCCTATACAGCAAGGTATCCCTACAGCGATAAACATTGCTCGGCCGGCGCTGCTGGAGGGCGCGGTCGCCGGCGCCGGTGCTCTGGATGCGGGCGATGAGCGGGGGCGGGTACAGGTCCTGCACTATTTCCATGTCGGGATCCGAGTACGGGGACAGCGGCTCGTCGCTGTCGCTCGAGGTGGAATGCATGTCCGTCGTCCAGGATTTGTCGCTGGGGGCCTTGGTATGTGGGGAAAGGGGTTCTGCTTCTGCTTCTGCTGATACGTCTTCTTGCTTCCCGTACGTGCGACTACCGTCTCCCCTGCTAAATCGAATGCCTGCGGACCGGGGACTGGTTCCGAAAATCCCCTCGTGAAGAGGGGAAAACGGGCCGGCGTCTTGGATTCTGGGACTGGTGCGTTGCTTGTTGTATGGTGAGAAAGTACTCCAGGCCGACTCGTCGGATTGGTTCCCGCTCTCCTTCTCGCTGCTATTACTACTATCTTCATCCTCATCGTCGTCGTCGTCATCGTCATCATCGTCAACATCATTATCATTACTAGCCTTCCTCTGCGCTTCGACGATATCTCGCCTCTTCCCCCGCGGCGCCGGGAGTAGCTTAAAGCCCCCGGCGCTAGACCGCTTGTCGAGGCCGGTGGGTCGTCTGCGGATGGTCTGGGCTTGGGTGTGCTCGATGTTGGTAGTGGTAACAGAGCCGGTGAGAGCTTGGAGCGTTTCGAGATGGGCGTCCTGGATGACGGGCGGATATGGGCCGAAGAATGCGCTTTCTCGGGGGAATAGGGCCTCGCGGCATCTATTGCAGAGGTTGTCCTCTTTCTCTTGCGCCGTGATAAGAACGGCGTGGCAGCCGCGCCAGGGACATGTTTGTGCTGAGGGTGAAATCGGTGAAGAGTTTAGGATGAGGCCGGGTGCGTGCTCGCTGGTAAGAGAGGCGTCGTATATCGTCGTCCTGGGCTCGCGGTCCGGTAGATTGGTTATCTCGATATCAGCCGCAGTTCTCTTCCCCCCGAGCATCGAACCCCGTGAGCCACGCCTCTTGGAAGGGTGACTAGAGGCTGATATCTTCCTTGGCGGCGGATGTCCTCGTTTCTCGGGCCCCTCGCTATACCGGATGATAGGGCCTCGATCTAAGGCACCTGCGTTGTATGTTCGTATTGCCCCAACGCCAGGCAATACTGGAGAGACCAGGACCGGGTCCGTAGTAGTGTTCCCCCGGGATGGTACCCAGTCGCCAAATGGTTTGCCCGTCTTAGTAGTGAACGTCGGGGACACGGAGCTCATCCTATTGCTCCTCGGGCTCGTCGACGAATAACTGAAATTAGGCACGGGGCTCTGCGACGGCCCATTGTGATCGCTCCTCTTCCGTATCCAGCCGAGCCGCGCGGCGTACTCTTCATCGGATACCATCTCCTGGGTACGCTTGTCGACACGCGGCCGGTCGGGGTGATGTGTGCCTTTGTAGTTGGCCATCCAATCCTGTCGCTCCTCCTTTTCTTGCGCTGACGTCTTCTTCCCTTTCTCCTCATGATGCTTATGTCGAAAACTCCCTAAGACCCTTGAAAGAAAACTCCCGCTGCTATGGCGTCTCAGGCTGGTGGTGAAGCTACTTTTACGGGCCGAGCCCGCGCTTCGGTGGCGACGATTTTCGTGTACCATCTGCTCCTTGTTTCGTGATCGTTTTAGTAACAGGTATCTTCCTCTGGATTTACCTTGGTTGGTAGGATTGATATGAGGTAGTTAGTATAAAAATGAAATATTAAATATTAAATATTAAGTATTAGAATATATTATAAAAAGTCGCTATGCTGTAAGTAAATGAATAATATGTTATGCGTTCATTAATACCGAATCATGGCGTCAATAACGAGTGATATAGATAGGCGAGTGAGTAGTGAAAAGTCAAAACAGTTTTAGAGTCAAGCGGGCGACACGCCGCAGGAATAGACTTCAAGTCATTAATGACGGCGCGGTTTTGTTTGGTAAAAAGATGGGATGAGTGAATTGGCGTTTCTTTGATTAGGTAGGGTCGGATGTATGACTCCTTTCTTTCGTCACAAACAGGTAGACTATTAAGGGGTTATGATTGTTAGCATTGTGAACCATAAGGATGTCATAATAAAGCATTGTGCTTTGTCACTCAGGTTTCCTTAACTAACGCATTGTATTTACACCAAAGGAATGATTGCCTATAATATAGATACTGAATAGAAAGGTTGTATTGATGTCGTCAGAGGGTTAGGTGAATCGATTATACTCTATGTAACGTAGAGCTAGCTTACCTCTTAACATCCGACCTTTAGCTAGTACGTTACTTGTATTTCGTTACTTATATTTCGTATGTGGCGTGTACCATATTCGATCTAGATCGAGGATAGACTGACTAATAGCTTAACTGTAACGCAAAATACGTCCGTAATATGTATGTCAGTTCTAAACCATCTAAGTGAATATTAGTAACTATTCTTATAAAATTTCCTTTTGTCAAACCCACCACTACGTCATCTAACAAAGGCAGCAACTATTAACTGTTAATATACGCCAAGTATAAGAGTCAGGAGCAAGGCCCTCGTTATATAATATTTTGGTAGTAAATAAAAATATTCTAGTAGTTGAGCGATTCCTACTAGTTAAATTGACCCTCCTCCAGATGGTGCTATATTATAGACTGACCGTCACAGTCATATTATTACTCAAAACTAGGAGGATAGGTGGAAGCTCGTGGCAGAGTACCTCGATATCGGTCAAATATCTTAGGCTGGCCTCTTCGCTCTTGCATGTCCCTTCCTCGGGAATCGGGAGGGTTGTAAGTAGCACCGCCGTATCGCTACTATTCTGACGCATCAGCTCGTTAAGAATTAGATGTTGAGCGCGACTGGGCAAATCGTTGAATGAAAGGGGTAGATTCTGCGTCGAGTAAGATGAGCGAGTATCCTCGTCTGACAAGCTACTCGAACGGTGAGATTTTAGTAACTCCGGTATATTTAATTGCGCATCTGATAGCCCCCCATTTCGTGACACCGAGTTTCTTCTAGATCTCAATAGTGGCTCAGACACGCCATATTCAGGTTCCGCAAATGTAAGCCGAGGCCCATGGTCTTCTTCAGCCTCAACCGTCGTCTCTGGGACGGGTCTGCTAGAGAACGGACCAGCTGAGGCGTTTCTTGATAGTATAGGTCGTCTAACTCTGGTTGGTATTGTCTGCTCTCCTTCAGAGAACGTGATCCTCGGTCCTGAATCGTCAACCAAGACAGTAGTTTCTGGTGTTGGGTTACTAGTGAACCTACTTGCTGATGAATGACGTGACAGAGCGGGTCTAGACGGTGCCTTTGGTATAATAGGGGATGTTTCGCTTGGTACTGCTGTAGTGCCGAGACGACTTGCCAAGCTTTGCGTTTGCCCGGTGTTAGATGATACTGGTGTTGAAATCGACCCTGTCACGGGAGCCATCGTGCCATACCCAGACGAGGTGGCTGCAGTCTGCTGTTCCAAATGCCGATCTTTGGTTTGCTCTAAACTCATTGGTGGTGCTCCCCTTTGCATAATATCCCCATGGCTTTTCCTCCGACCTGCAAATGTTAAAAAGCTAGGTCTCCGCGACGAAGCTAAGTCTTCCATAACGCCAACTCTCGCCGGGTCAGTAACGTCGTTGAAGTCGGCGTCTGATGACGCGATGGATTCGCCGTCATCGTCGCTAAAGTCGGGCGTATTGGTATCTGTTCGAACACCAAATCCGGAAGAGCTCAGCTGGTGAGTGTGGATGCCGAAGTTGACGCCCAATTTTGAAATGGCAGAAACGGTCGGTTTCTTAGATCTTTCTAGTATCTCATTAACGTCAAGACCCCTTGGTAAACTATGATAGCCATCGGATTTAGACACTGAACTGCCTCTACGTCTAGTAGCACTCAACATTTGCTCTAAGGATGCGAGTTCTTGAGATCGAGACATTTCGTGAGCTTCTGTCCTCAACTTCTGAAGCTCTTGCCACCACTCGTCGTCTTTCAGCAACTTGTTTACGATGCGCCCATATCCAGAGCCAGATCCAATTCCTTTACCATTAACAATAGTCTCGTAGCTCTCCAACTGTCCCGAAGCAAGCCAAAATACTTGGATTGTAGCGTCGATTCGCAACTTTTCCAACAGCGCCTTTAATCTAGCCTGTTCTTCTTTGACTTCGCTCTCGTACTCAACGAATACCAAGACTCGGAGCTGAAATGCTCTTTTCCATGCTGGAACGCTTTGTAGAATATAACCAAGTTGAAGAATCAACGTATCTGCGTTTACCCAATCAGCCTACAGCTTTTAAGTTTTATGCGTAGGGGAACATACATGTATCAAAATTAGTTGTCCAAATACTTTTGTCGCCGTCGGTGATCTCAGCCGACATTTGAATTGGCCAAAGGTCGATATATCTTTTAGTGTTGTTTCCATCATGGCGCGGAGTCTCCAAGGTTTGAAACCCTTTGCCAATAGCAACATTTAGACGGTGGCGGAGTGCAAGATCTTCAAGAATCGTTAAATAACTTTCAGGAGACATCATGTCCTCCGTGCGCATAGCATCGGTTGGGAGAAACCCATCTAGTAGACGGGAAGATGTATCACCGCGTCGGCGCCTCAAAGATTTACCATCGGTCTTTGTTTCTAATTTCGGTCGGGTGGGCGTGCTTGGGACTTCTAGTATCCCTCCAAGCGGTCGAGACTTTCGTAAATCATCCATGTTATAAAACCCGAGGATAGCTATATTAGGTCTCATGCCGCCTAAGCCAGCTGAGAGTATCAAATTCCGCACTCCCCATACGATCGATGGTGACATCGTTAACTGGACGAACGCCTTGATTCTCGAGAATTCCGATATATACCGAGCCCATGCCGATTGTTGCAGCTTTGCCTCGTGTATACCAGAATTGAAATCATCCGTCACGATAACATGTCCTAATATGTACAAAGATCCTTTCTTCAAAGAGTTGCAGAACTGAACGAGCCGCGTATGATGCCGTGGATCATTGATTAGAAGTATTATCTGAGGTCTCCAGAATTTAATGTGTTCTGGTTTAAGTCGTAGGAGATACTTTCGCACCTGATGATAGATTAAATTCTGAGATACGTCACCCCAATGCTTCGGCGGGCTCATAAAATGAATGACGAGGAAGAGAAAGACGAGAACGCAGATAGCAGCAGCAGCGTACGTTTCATCTATGAAGAACATGGAAGCAGCGGATATAATACTTCCTACAAAGGCAGTGTGCCAGCTGAAAAACTTAAATGCAGGACGGAAATTGGGAGCTGATCCTATCTTTAGCAAGAAACATGCTAGATTCATGACGAAGAACGTCATCTATACCGAGTATCAGTTCTATAGACTAGTCTAGTAGCTCATGGGGATACTTACCTGGTAGCTCATGGATATAAAAGTCGCAATTTGATTTAAGTCGGCGAATAGCGAAACTTGCGCAATGATATATGTGACAAGTATTGCAAGTATAGGATCATCACGTTTATTCCCCTTTCCAAAGATGGATATTCCTGGAAGGAGTTTATCTCGACCAAGGGCCTGAAGAAGTTTAGAACTGCCAATAATTCCCATCAAAGCTGAGAAGAAGGTTGTTGCACACTCGCCGGCGAGAATAAGTGGCGGCCATATACTTGCTGTAGAGATAATATTGGTATCTCGGAGAAATGAAGGGTGGGTAATGCTTGAAGCTATCGACAGAATAACGATCAGATAGATGACGAACGTCGCAGCCATGGCCCACAATGTTCCTTTTGGGATTGCTTTACTTGGATTTCGAAGGTCCCCCGACATCGAAGCTCCTGCAAAAATACCGGATGTAGCACTGAAGAGGATACCGAATAGTTCCCTGAATGTCTCTACACCTCGATACTTAGGGCCACCGGCGTGCGGAAAGAGATTGGAACGCATCGTAGCTAGGCTTAACCCAGTGAATTCAATTCCAATATCATCGTCCTTGAATGGACTCTTCACGATAGTCGAGATTGGGATACTTGTGATGGCCAAGGTTAATATGACAATGAGGCCGCTACTTGCTTGGACGAAGAGAGCACGTCCAGCAAGACTCAAACCCGTACAGACAACGAGAGCGGCAGTCTGCATACCATAGCTTTCCCAGTAGCCATGCGGTATTAGAGGTCCTAGATTGAGTTTTAAGCAATCTATGAGACCAACGATATTAAGCGAGGTGTTCACGACTTGGGCAAGATAGAACAAGATACCAATCGAGCCGCCGAACTCAGGACCAAGGGACCTTGAAATTAAGTAGTAAGCACCACCTCCCTTAACCTCCCCATTGGACGCTATAGCAGAAAGGGAGAGCGTAGTGATAAAATCGACAATGTATGCTATAACAAGTAAACCTGCGTAAATGTTCGTATGTAAGGTGCCGAACCGTCACGCAAGTGCTAGTAGGACCTACCTAGCATTCCAACCAATCCAATCCGACCCATGATAGAACCGAAACGAAGGAACATCAAAATACTGATAATATTTAAAACCACGGGGATAAAGACTCCAGCAACGACTCCAAGCTTGACCTTCTTGTTGGACGGCGCTGGGCCGGAGCCCTTGTTATCTCCTCGGGATTCCGGAGGCATATTGTATTGTATTGTATTGTATTAACGGGTCTTACGAATTCTTACTGTTATTATAAAATATCGTAGCAGTATGGCGACTAGCCTTATCGTTGTGAGAGGCTACTAACTCTCGCGGCAAGCAGGCATATTAGAGTATCACTAACAACGTTGATTAGTTTTGATGTGGTGTAAATGTATTATCCTATAATAACCCCGCTCGAAGTTAAGCTTGGAGGATTGTCGAAATCAGATGTCATAAGAGACGAAAACAAATATCAGACGAATAGCTAAACTGGTTATAGTCTAGTCATATTCCCCACAACACGTTTCTCGAATTGAATCAAGTTTGGTCCAATGACGTCTGGCAGCTGATCCTAAACGAGACATACAGTCTGGAGTGGTTGGATATAATGAAGAGCGACTTGACCAATTGCCATTTTGTATAACCATGGAAAAGGAAAAGAATATTGAAATATTGAAGAATTTGAGACAATGCTAATTTTATAAGTAAAATGTGTTAACTATAGAACTTTTAGAAAGACCTAACTAAGTTAAGAGGTAGTTAGGTAGGCAAAGAAAAAGTATGATAGCGTTGGTTCCTTCTCTAATAAGTGGTTCATTCGTATTACAGACTAAAGCAGCAAAGTACCTAACGCAGGTGCTAACGGTAATGTGTTCCAATTATTAGGTCCACTATTATGTACCGGACCGAAATATTCCAGTGCTTAGGTAGCCCGGAGATAATTTGAAAGTTGCTAATTGGCTAATAAACCAAGTCGCATTTGATTCATCCCGTGGTACGGCTCCAAATGATGCAGTTGACCGACTTAGGCCAATTCTTCAGGGTCTGACTGATAAGGTAGTATCACGAGGGCTACTGTGCCTACCTTAGGTACTTCTTACAGTATCTAATTAGTTTATCTACATGTACCTAACACACCTTGTTCAACATCTCTCTCTCTCTACCGCCTTCTTTTCCATCGCATCATCTTGTAGCCTTTTTATTCGCATCTACTAGTATGTCTAAGACAAAGTCTTTTCCTTAATTAAGCTCCTAGTATATTACCTATATTAATATCCTGGACTGTGCAATTAACTTTTGATATAAATAGTTCTCGATAGCTTCGCTTTCTTCAAGTAATCATCTCCAGCCTCTTCGCCGCTAGCTCCGACGCCGCTTATATCTCAATGCTCACTCATTGTCATCGATCATTATCCTAAACTTCACTATGGCGAATTCCGATCAGGAAAGAAGCACAACACCTCAGCCTGGAGCTTCTTCGGGCGTGCAATTATCATCCTCTCCAGCTTCCGGTCGTATGTATGGAACTTCGGCGCCTCGCGCTGATGTTACCGCTCGCTTGGCTTCCCCTGTACCATCTCATGCCTTCGGAACTCCGCCATCTCAACGACCTCAAGGTGTAGCTCGAAGCGAAGAAAACATCGAGAATGTAGGACCACTTGCCGGTGCTGGTCAGAGTTCTATGGGTCCCGGAGTATCTGCTCTCGCTGCAGCGCTTTCAAATTCTATAGGGACGTCACCCCCAAGATTCGGTACTCCACCGATACGATCTTCGTCGCCGGCAGGAACAGCCTCGGGGCTGCAGCCATCCATAACGCCAACCAACTATGGCTCCTTCGACGCAAGATCAAGAAATATTCAGGGCGGTGCTTCTG
Source organism: Daldinia childiae (assembly GCF_008694065.1). Classification (NCBI taxonomy): domain Eukaryota; kingdom Fungi; phylum Ascomycota; class Sordariomycetes; order Xylariales; family Hypoxylaceae; genus Daldinia; species Daldinia childiae. The sequence goes on along the minus strand of NW_022984652.1, from coordinate 484,570 downwards.
GTGCCTACGAAGATCCCGAGATCATCAAACGGCATTTGGTCCAACCTACCGACGCTGCGGATTCTTCATCTAACAATGGTGAGAATTCCAAAGGCAAGCAGGTCAGCGATTCCGTAGGGCTAGGGCGCGACGACGAAGAAGAATTCTCCAGCCTTAGGTTACAAGGCGGAGACATAACGCGCCAGATTTATAAATGGACCGAAGACGCAGAAGGCCGTAACCGACCTCAGCGTAGCAAGAGTTTCAGTCATCCTAGGGATGAGCCCGAGAGTGAAATTCTCGATATAAACACTATCAAGGTCCCCGGTGGATTTAGACGGAACTACCTGAGGAGAGCGGCGCGTAGCCCGCACCTGGACTCCAATGGATTAGAAGCTGGGGAAGGGACGTCGAGGGGTAGACGAGATCCTCAGCTACTCACCAACAGTTTCTTGGAATTTTTGTCTATCTATGGTCACTTCGCGGGTGAAGAGCTTGAAGAGGACGACGAAGTACTGGGACCTGGCGAATATTTCTCTTCTGGTGAAAGCGACGATTTCTACGATAGCGAGGAAGAGAGAGAGCCGATGGAAGATAGTGCCCTATTGACACCATCTAAGCGCAAGAGGAGGCGAAGGGTCCGTGGTGGTAGCGGAAACAATTCCCCCTTCAATGCGGCCCTGCTTCTCTTGAAATCGTTTGTGGGCACAGGTGTTTTGTTTCTACCTCGTGCTTACTTCAACGGTGGTATGCTCTTCAGCAACTTAGTTCTACTCTTCGTCGCGGCGTTGAGCTACTACTGCTTCGTGTTGCTTGTTACTACACGATTAAAAGTTGAAGGGTCGTTTGGTGATATCGGTGGAATTTTATACGGCGATTGGATGAGAAAACTGATCTTATTTTCGATCGTTATTAGCCAAATCGGATTTGTCGCTGCGTACATCGTATTCACGGCCGAAAACCTACAGGCCTTCATTCTTGCCGTTTCCGACTGCAACACAAATATTCGAATAACCTGGCTGATCCTGATGCAAATGATCATCTTTTTACCGTTCTCTCTGTTCCGAGACATCGGAAAGCTTGGTTTTACAGCTTTAATAGCAGACGCATTTATTGTCATCGGCCTTGCGTATCTTTTCTACTATGATATCCTTACCCTAAGCACACACGGCATAGCGGATATCATTCAGTTTAACCAAAAGGATTGGACACTCTTCATCGGTACCGCTATTTTCACTTTCGAAGGGATCGGTCTTATCATCCCCATTCAGGAGTCCATGAGGTCGCCGTCCAAGTTCCCCAAGGTCATGTTCTACGTCATGATAATCATCTCCGTCCTTTTTATTACCATGGGCGCGGTATCTTATGCCGCGTACGGATCGAAGACGGAAACTGTCGTCCTTCTCAATCTACCTCAGGACAACAAGCTCGTCAACGGTGTCCAGTTCTTATACTCACTCGCTATTCTTTTATCAACACCTCTGCAGATTTTCCCAGCTATTCGCATCACGGAGAACGTCCTCTTCACGAAGAGCGGCAAGTATAACCCGTACATCAAGTGGCAGAAGAATATGTTCCGTTTCTTTGTCGTCTTCCTCTGCGCGTTCATTGCATGGGGAGGCGCGGACGATCTGGACAAGTTCGTTGCTCTCGTCGGAAACTTCGCCTGCATCCCTCTCGTGTATATCTACCCTGTAAGTGTTCCCCGTCCCTTTTGACACGTAATACTAGACCGTACTAATTTTTTCATCAGCCACTACTTCATTATAAGGGAGTAGCAAGAAGCAGGACGCGGAAGGTGACCGACATCCTTCTCTGCATTTTCGGATTCATAGCAATGGCATATACCACCAGCTTGACGGTGATCAGCTGGGCTAGCGGTCCTTCGGGCCCAAGCCTACCGAAGTACTGTGACCCTCATAAGCTATAATACATAATACCAAAGAGGGCGGAGGAATGATGGAATAGCTGTGTATATTATCTTGCATTGGCAGCGTTGGGAGATTGATGCAACAGAATTAGAAATATTTTATCCTCGTAAGAGATGAGCTTTTTGATCTACCTATGTGGAAATAGAGCTTGTATGGCTTTTTGGGATTGCTTCGTTTTGGGTGCAAATACCTCTAGGTTGTTATTTATCTGTTGGCTTGGTATCTACCTACGTATGTGTACGGTTAGATTTCTGAAAATAGGGCAGCTTGATCTACTAGAATATAATTGCATATATTAGAAGAATAAGGGCGATAGTAAATCATAGGTCCTTTTATGGACGTAGTCGATACGTTATATATCAATGGCCCGTGCAATTCGGTACGTATTATTTTCTACCGACATTTATCCGATTGCCCGGCAAGACACGCTTTGACCAGGCTCAGGTACTTAGGATGAACCATTCATTCATTCATTCATTCATGACTTGAACTTTACAATCTTCAATACGTTTCTTGTCTTAGATTACATTTCAAGTCTTGACTACACCTTGAATTCGTTCTGTATAAAACGAGCATCTACGATACACGTGTTCGTCGCATCAATAATAATTAGGAATATTTGGGAATATTTGGGTGAAGCCTCTTTCTATCCCGTTTGATAGACAACCGCCAATATGAACGCGCCAGATCGGTAGGTGATATTTCAAAGCTTTGTTACCACATCCTCTCTTTAGTGGTCCTCTATGTCAATAATTTGGAAGGTGCATTGGGGCAATATGATCCTACAGTTTGGAAGGCGCATAACTGCCTCCTTTTCCTTAAGAGATGGTCTACAATTAAGAATAGCATCAGATCAACCAGATCAACCAGATCACTTTCTTTACTTATCCCATTAGACTCTCCAATTGTTCTACTCGTCTACTCACCAATTTTACACCGCATAGCCATTCAAGATGGAGTCCATCTGCTCTAGAATGGAGCCGTTAGATTATCCCATACCTGTTTCATGATCAAAAGCTAACTGATGTATAGTTTCGAGTTGTTCCTCCTCAACGAGGCATTGGACGAGAAGAAGATCACGGAAAAGCCGTTTGCTGGTAAGTAAATTCTGTTTGGTTACCCTAAGTGGATTTAGGATTGATGAATGCCAGGCATGTCAAACACCTCGGATTTCATTATTCTCAAGGAAGACCACACCATCGGCAACCTGCTTGCTGAGCACTTCAAGCAGCACCCTCACGTGATGATGGCCGGCTACAAAGGTAAGCAAACTTCTTGTAATTATATAAAAATTTGGGTTTCTAACCAACTACGTAGTTGCTCATCCCAATGTCCCCGAGGTCTTGATCCGTCTTCAGACCGACGGCACAGTCACTCCCCGTGAGGTGTTCATAGATGTGTGCAAGCAGCTTGTAGCTTCCCTCGGACAGCTCGCTCAGAACTTCACTCGAGAGTATGAGCTCCGCCGCATGGCTACCGCGGGAGAGCAGGACAATAATTCAGGCGGTGGTGCCAACGGCAAGCCTTAGAGCCTTTTATTACGGCGGCATACATTCTCATGATGCATTATGGACGGGGTTTGGTCGGATACCAGGCGTTACGGTTTTGCTTTCATTTTAACTCATGTAAAAAGGCAATTTGCAATGTTCTAGGGACAGACAGAATCATCTATCATACGGATTAGGACTAGGACCTCTATCTAGGTCGTCTTAACCGCCATAATTCCATTGATTTCCTAACTCCCTGCTCACTCGTCGTGATATACGAGGCAGTTGCTTTTTTTACTATGCTAGTTCGGTATAGTTGTTGACAAGGCAATTACAACCTTGATTCATCAGATGATATCCCATATCCAACCTCATTCTCATCAAGTAGCCACAGGTCCTTCTCCTCCCGGAATCAACTATAGGAAGTAATAAGCCTATGAATGTATACACAATGATGCTTTGATACGTACCATGCATATATTGTTACCGTTTAGTAAGATCTTAGAGAGCTTCGTATGGTTTCCAGAGTAGTCGCTGTCTCTAATTAGATTTTGCCCTAATCATGTGATATTGTGATATATCACTAGCAATGTACATACAACTCAGTTACATCCTCTAGGACCATGTCTATATGTTTCATTAGTTTGCATGGTACAGTGAAAGAAAGGACTGTGCTTTTTTTTTCAACTTACTGACGTAGTCGTCAAATCCCAGTAAGGTTCCGCTGAATTCTGGTGGTACACCTTGTCAGTCATGGCATGGTCTGGCCTAGGTACTTCAAGGCGCACGGATGACTATACCCTTATCACCTTTCATGATAACCCATATCCTAGAGCCGACGCACTTGTCGATGAGTTCTATGTTGTAGGTTAGCGTTGGCTATTTAAAATAAATGGTTTAACTAGAGATTTACATACCTAATGGTAGAAGTTGGGATGCCATCTTGATATATTGGTTTTTTTTAGTATCGAACAAGGAATATTGTTGTGAAAGTAGAAAGATGATGGATGTATGGATGGCCTTGGGCTAATAGCGTTTGCAGGTGGATTAGGTAAGTAGGCAAGTACATGTATTGGGTCGGAATAGAATAGGTAAGGACAAGAAAACCGATCACCTGATGACGGGCGTTTGTCGTGTAAAGAGATGACTCAGCAAAATTTAGCCTACAACTTCCATGTCCCCCTACCGGATTGACAACAAGCCTAAGTGGACCCTTAAAACTGACAGACCGACAGACCGATATTGAATTCGCCGAACTCGACTTAACTCACCTGCAGTTTAAGTATACTTGACTTAACTCACCTATAATTGAAGCACTAACCTAAGTACTTCTCCTATTTAAAATCAATTCCCACTTTCACTCGCTCATTGCGACGCGTCTGCCTAATAAGCATCTGCGCGATTCGCACTAAGCTACATGGTCATCATGGAGCAGTGTTATGATTCATGGGAGATAGTTAATTGCCAATGATGTCTTTTGGAGGTTCAGAGATCGCCGGAAATGCCCTGAGATCTTCCAAAGCCTTGCGCATGATACTTCCTTTGCGGTTCGTCCGTCCCTTTTAAACACTTATATACATGAAGACGAAAGGAATATTCTTTATTAACAATATTTCACCTATTTTAGCCCTTGGGCAGGACAGGCTTTGAGAATGACCGCCACACCACCTAAATCTCAAATATGGCACCCTGCTCGGGGTATTTCCTTCTCACCCGTTGCGCAGTCGCCAAACTTGGCGCCACAAGATTCAAATGACTTCGATGCTTCTCTGTATCCGAAATTTGAGAAGCTTCCGAGTGTAAAGCGCAAAACGCGGAAGTTGAAAGCAGTTACTCTCAATGCAACTGAAACTATAGATAAGAGTTCTTCTGATGCTGTTCTCACAGATGAGCAAACAGACTCATCAGAGGCAAAAGTCTCTGACGAACCTCCTGTTGCTACTTTGCCCTTCAAGATGGCGGATGACTTGTTCTACGCTGCTAAAAAGGCACCTGCTGGTACGGTTGCTTCATATTGGTCATATACCCAGTACCGGGGAATGGCACAAGATGGCACAGAGCAGAAGGTTAAAGTCCACTACTGTCGAAGCACCTATACTATGGAAAAGATCTGCAAGGAATACTTCTCGAACGAACAGATTCTTGGCTTCGATCTGGAATGGGCCGCCGACTCTTACAAGTGGGAAGGTCTCAAGAAAAATGTCTCTTTAATCCAGCTGGCGAGTCCCAGCCGTATCGGACTCTTCCACGTCGCTCTTTTCCCCGACAGAAGTGACATGGTTGGGCCCTCGTTCAGGGCTATTATGGAAAGCCCATATATTACAAAGGTCGGCGTTAATATTAAATCGGATGCAACGAGGATACGTAATTTCTTGAACATAGACTCGAAAGGACTCATAGAGCTAAGCCACCTTTACAAGCTCGTTACGTACTCTGCCGAAGGGCGGCACCGCGAAATCAACAAGAAACTTGTGCCCCTGGCAACCCAGGTAGAGCAATATTTACATCTACCCCTTTACAAGGGTCAGGACGTCCGGTCGAGTGACTGGACAAAACCTCTAATTATAGATCAAGTCACTTGTAAGTAATAGCCTTCCACCTTCTTACCTCCACGTTAACAATGTTTAGATTCCGCATCAGATGCCTATGCCGGATTACAGCTTTTCGCTACTCTTGACCATCACAGACAACAGCTCAACCCTTGCCCGCCTCCCCCATATCATGCAGAGCTCAACCTTCCTATCCGGCTAGCAGACGGGCTGGAACTATCTACGGATGACGAACCCATCGTTGACACGGTAGTAGAGACAGTCGTCGAAACCACTGCAACCGCAACCGTGAAATCCAAAACCACAGTCTCCAAACGGCCGTCGGCTCCAAAGGACTCCCGGGTCGAAATCGCCGAAGACCGCGTTGCGCGGTACCGCGCCACGCACCCCGAGGCGCTCGCATCCACCCCGCAGCTTCGCGCGTACTTCATGTGGCATAGCCAGGGCCTCGATCCGCGGACCATAGCGCAGTTACTACGAGACCCGCCTCTAAAAGTCAGCACGGTCACCGTCTACATACTAGCCGCGATCGAGCACGAGAAGCTGCCCGTAGACAAGGACCGGCTAAACCAGGAGATTGCGGGCATGATTTCGACGACCTCGGTGTGTTTGCGGTGGCCGCATGTCGCTGAAACCTTGGGTCTCGCGGAAGTGTCTGGCTGATTTGGCTGATTAGGTATATACGCACGCACGCGGTGACTCTTCTTTAGATGCTCGGGGATGATGGTTTTAGTGTTGAGATTCGTAGATAGATAGAACATCTGGAAAGAGGGGTTTTTATATACCAAAGGCGGAAACGTAGTTAGGTACTATTGGCGTGTATAAGTCGACCCCATACTCGATGAAAGTTTATCAATAGAACAACTATATCATGTCACAACTAATGTAGCCCTGGCCCTATGGCGTGGCTGATGAACAAATATGTCGAGGATATGTCTATCTTTCGTTCTACGTGATATGGTACATGTAGGTAGTTTGGCTTATAAATATCTACCTAGGTGCTTAACCTACCCGTTAACTTATCTTGTCTAAGTACCTAACGTAGTCGATATTACAGGAATAGTACCGTACACCTAAAGCCTAGAAGAGTCTCACTCGACGGATAGATTATACTGGCATATATACATACTACTCGTATTAGATCTAAGCCGGGGTATATATATAAGTACCTATGTATACACACCTAGATATTGTTCTAAACATCCATCTACGTTTTCCCTAGGTATAAATAACTGCCGTTCTTTACCATTCTCACCATCGCCTATCGCCTATCGCCCCTCGAGGTAACTTATTTGTTCACTCATCCACTTGCCTACTTTCCATAAAATAAACAAAAAGTCTTAAACAGGTAGGTACCTAGGTACCTAGTCAACGGCGAGCAAATCCCTCCCCCGATTAACCTGCACCATGCGATCCTCGCCACCACTAACGATCCCCCAACTGCGATCCCACGCCACACCAAACACCTTTGCCCCTCGGCCCGGTACGTCGCCGCCCTTAGTATTCGAACTACTGCTGCTGCTTTTCTGGCTCTCCCGCTCAATCACATACACGGACTCGCTGACCGCTCCCCCGCCCTCGGCCCGCGTGCCCGCGCGCGCGCCCCGCAGGTCCCAGATCCGACACGTGCCGTCGTGCGAGGCGGAGACCAGGCTGTACTCGTTTTCGGGCGATGCCGCGATGGCGGTAACCATGTTGCGGTGTCCGCGCAGCGTCATCACCGAGGTCGCGGCCGCGCCGGCCCGCGGGTCCGCAAGCGTGATGTGCCGCGCCGAAGTGCCTGCTGCGAGGAGCACGCTGTTGCCGTTGCGCCGGATGGCGCATAGCGAGAGCAGCGGGTGCGAGGTTGTGATTACGTTTTCGACTTTGCTGGTCGTTAGGTCGATGGTGCGGATCGTGTGGTCCTGGGATGCGGTGTACGCTACCGTGGCGTCGGCTGGGTCGAAGAGCGCGGCGGAGGCGGAGGTCGTGTGGGGTTGGGTTAGGGAGAGAGGGCCGCGTTGGGGTGCCGTGGAGGCGATTTTGCGCTTCTTGGAGGAGGAGACGTTGGCGCCGGGGAGGAGGCCTGCTGGGGCGGCGGGGGCGGCGGATTTGGATGTTGTCCAGAGGCCGATGGTGCCGTCGCTGGCAGCGGTTAGGATGCGTCCAGTCGGGCCGTGGACGTCGAGGGACTCGATGCCGGCTTTGTGTCCGTATAGCTCGAGTGTAGGCTTTAGAGTACCGGAGAGATAGTCATCAGCCTCGGTGTATTTCCATATGCGGACTGTACGGTCGAGCCCAGCTGACGCGACCTGCGACGCGGATATGAATTTCGCAGACTTGACGCTAGCGCTGTGGCCGCCAAGGCTGCTGGACGAAGAAGTAGCGATAACGTTCCCAGATTTATTCCATATCCTTAGCAGACCATCATACGACGCCGACAAAATCCGATCCTGGCCCGTAACAAACTTCCCACCGCTCCAGACACCCGCGCGCGAAGTTTCAGACAGAACATCGACATCGCTAACCCAATCGTCGTGCTCGAAGCTAGCCTGGAAGGAGGGCGGTATTAAGCTGCGAACGTACTGCACGGTGACTGTGGATTCGGCGGAGAGCCCGTTGGCCTTTAGGTAGTCCTCGAGCGAGGTGCGCAGGAAGCTACCGTTGATGAGGAAGTCGAAGGGGATAGGCGATGGGGTGTCGAGCATAGACTCGGAGTTGAGGACGCGGGATAGGCCATATCGCTTGATATCTGTGAATTAAGTTAGTATGATTTAGTATTATGATGAGGGGGAGTAAGACGGACCTGCTGGCACAAGCAATTGGGTTCGACCTTCAGGTAATTGAAGATCTGGAGATGTTGTGGTGAAATTGACCCGGATTTGCTGGGCCTCGGCCGCTCCTGGTTGGCCTATAGAGGAATCCATAGTACTCTTATAGCCGATGGACCTTTAATTGAGCGATGAGTTGTAATTATTCGAATTTATAAATGTAAAATTCGGGTGTTTATTCAAAACCGTCGATCTTTCAATTCTAGATCTTCAGCATAAAGTTGATGTTAATTCTGGAACTTTTTTTTCTTATCGATAGAATTGGGGAAATTTTCCCATTTAGCTTCTACCAGCCTTCCAGTACCCATGCTATCAGCCTTACCCCGCGATGCAGGGGTATCAGCCAATCAAAGCACATATAATTCCATGCTAATTAGCTGTTAGGTGCTATGTAGAAAGCCACTCTTAAACCAAGCCACAGTCAATTAACGCCAAAAACGCGTCTTCGTTCAGTGGACGCGTCTTTCTATGCATTTTCTCTAGAACAATTATTTCTCCTAAACCCAGGGCGAGGAGGATGTTAATCATAAAATCATCACGATGACTACGATAGATGATATCCCCGGAAACTTGCTCCGGAAGCCTTCGTAAGTTTTTATGATTCTTCAATTCACAATTCAACCAGATTGTAGATATTGACTGACAGTTCACAGGGGCGAGACGGGGGATGAGCTCCAAAGAGCTCCTTCAGATTACAAGTCACTGCACTCCTTCAGGCTTGATAAGGATAAGCCGTATAAGCAACAATTTGCCGATATGTATTTCCTGCGGCTAACTAAAATCAAGCCTGCTGTCGAGCAGCTCGCATCTGCTGCTTGGGATAACCAGGTTATGGTTATTGGTGAGGAGCCGGTGAGGAAGGCGGAACGGGTGTTAGATATTCGACAGGGCGAGTTCTGTTGGGTCTCGGGCACCGTCTACATGGATATGCCTTTAAAACCCAATATCCTCGAGGATGTCTCTAAGGATGTATGTGATCGAATATCCGAATTATCTAACCTAAGGTCTAATTCTCTTTAGCGATGGCTCTCAGCCCCCATCTCAAACAAAAAATACTACTCAGACGATGGCTCCGACGCTATCACCCTAGAAGACGAGTCCGGCCGCATACGCCTCGTCGGCAACGTGCTTAACTCCGTACTCCTTGTGACTGGATGCATCATTGCCGTCATGGGTACCGAGAACGCGAACGGCGAGCTCGAAGTCATGGACCTGAAATTCCCAGATCTGCCCCCGCAACCGGAACGCCGGGCGTTATTTAAGTCGCCCGCAGGCGCCAAAAGTGATGCTACAAAGGGAAAAACCAAAACCAAAGCCAAAGCCAAACCTAAAGACGAAAATACCAAGATAACAGACGCCGAGACGACAGACACCGAGATGACAGACGCCGAAATAAGAGAGGCCGAGATGATAATCGCCGATACCAAAGCCAGCGGGCCCAAAATCGCTATCGTGTCCGGCCTAGGCTTCTCCGGCAGCGACGCCTCACACGCAATTGAGCTAAATCTACTCCTCGAGTTCCTACTAGGCGAGTCACTCGACCCCTCGGCGCAACAAGAGGTATCCCAAATAAGCCGGCTGATCATCGCGGGTAACTCCATCTCCCTCGAGGAGCGACGTCCCGGCGCCGACGAAGACCTAACCGACAAAAAAGCACACAAAAAGTACGGCTACGACAGCAGCGCATACAACGCCTTGCCATCCCAACTCCTCGACGAGTTCCTCTCCGCATTACTACCCTCGATCCCCGTCACCCTACTCCCCGGGGCCCAGGACCCCGCCAACGCGAGCTTCCCGCAGCAGCCCATCCACCCGGCCATGTTCCCGCTCTCGCGCCCCTACACGGCACCGCCTACGGCTACGGATGCCGAGCCCGGCTGGTTCGACAGTGTGACGAATCCGTGGGAGGGTGAGATTGACGGTTGGCGGGTTCTCGGGACGGGGGGCCAGAATATCGATGATATATTCAAGTACGTCGATAGCAATGATCGGCTGGGCATGATGGAGGCGACGTGTCGGTGGAGATGCAGTGCGCCGACTGCGCCTGATACGCTATGTATGTTTTTTTCCCCTTCACTCTTAACCCTATCCCCTATCCCTATCCATACCAGGATTCCCTTTCTTCCTTTATTCCCCCCCTTCTTCAAAGGCTAACCAACCACTCTACAATCTCCAGGGAGCTACCCCTTCCAAGACGACGACCCATTCGTCATGCAAACATGTCCGCATCTATATTTCGCCGGCTGCCAGCCCGAGTTCGGCACCAAAGTCATACAAGGCCCAGAAGGGCAAACAGTGCGGCTCGTTTCCGTGCCGTCCTTTGCAGATACCCAAGAGATAGTGCTGGTGGATACCGAGACCTTAGACGTCACCAAGGTCAAGATTGCTACGGTCTAGGAGGCCGAGGCCGAGGCCACGGCCACGGCCCGAGCGTGATGTTTACCTATCTACCTAGGCACGCTAAGATTAGAATGGGGACGACTTGAGGAGGAGTCTCCGGAATAGAAAGCTCTTGCCAATGATATCCGTATATAGTAACCATGGCTAAAGGGCGAGAAATCCAAGGATATTCACGCGTCGAGCTTAGTAATTATTTATCATCTAACTAGGAGAATTTAGGGGTAACTTCAATGAAGGTTATTATAAGAATCAATTAACCCCAGCGCGAGGCAGGACCGTAAGTTTACCGAAAGAATATATTTATCAGGCCCAAGCCGTAACATGAAATCAACGTATGAAATTAATGCATGCAAAAAAGTAACGCATTGTGAGAGCTACATGATATATACCCATAAGCACTGTAGGTCTGAATACATCGCCTCAAGCTCTTCTAAAATCTCCTAATTCATCTCGACTTCCTCCCTACTCAGATCTGAATCATCAGAAGTTTCCGACTCGTCGTCTTCGGAGATCATCCTAACCAACTGTTCCCGTGTATATTCGGGCCTAACGCTCGAGTTTCTCGATCCTGGAGACGAGACGGACTCGGAGGGTTCGGTCCAGTCGTCTGGCAGTTGCTCCATATCCATGCTATCTATTTGTCGCCCCCTTTTCTCCTGTCCGAGGAACTTCCAGGGCTCGGATTTCATACTATCTCTTTCCTCGGGGCAGAGTATGGCTAGCATTTCGATGGCCATTTTCAGCATGTACACTCGCGACTTCGCACTTTTGACCTGCTTCTTAAAATAGGCCTCTGCGCCCTCGGCATCCTTGACTGTGACTTCGTTCTTATCCTCCCGCGCCTGTTTCTGCATGTAGTGGCATCGAAGATTGATTATGTTCTCGTACAAGTTCCCGTCGCTATCTGTGGCTAGGATGCGGAGGTATTGGACGTTGAGAAGCATAAGCGAATCTCTGGTAGTGGTGAAATGGTTAAATAACTTCGTGGCAGGCACCTCGTTGGGATCCTCGACGAAATCGGTAAAGCCCATGTTCTTCACTTGTACCGCCGGTATTTTGAGCGTCAACGTGTGGAGATGTGCTGGCTCGGCTAGACCATGACCAGGAACGAACTTGCGGATAGCATTGCAGAAATTGCTAATCACTGTACTGTTTAAGCGGTTCATTGGGACGCTGATCTTGATGTGGCGCATCAGATGTCCATACTTATCAATGGGTATCTTGTCCTTGAGAAATACGCGGCCCATGATTTTTTCGGTCATCTCCAAATAATCAGGAGGATCGCGAATGTCGTAAAGGAAAGTGTTCTCTCCAAATAGGATACGAAGTCCTTCCAACCATAAGGTACGACACGTGTAGAGGATTGCAAGGTCTAGTTTGGGTCCCCTACGTCCGTAGACTCGGGTCCAGCCCCTGAATACGGCAATATCACGGGGAGAAATCAGGATGTACCTTAAGATTTCGTCGCGAATCTCGGTAGGGACGCAACCGAGGGTACCTGTAGCTCCAACGGGGGTCAAGTCCTCAAGTTTGAGGGCGTCAAGAGAAGGTGGCTGCTCTAACCCTTTATCTTTCTCCCAAGGCAAGAGGCGCGAGACCATCTTTTTGTCCCCGTCTTTGAAGATTTTGGGACGCTTGCTCCTATCATGATCGTCGTAGGCCATATTGGCTGAACGTTTTCGGTTTGTCCTTTGGGTCATGGATAGTACTAAGAGATCATCGTCGGGGTGAGTTGGTAGTTCGACCTTTTCAGCTTCGCGGCGAATTCGACGCTCCTCCCTCGCACGAGCAGCTTCCTTCTCAGCAGCCCTTTCCGCGGCCTTCTCGGCTCTCCTTTCTGCAGCGGTAGGTCCATTTCGTTTGCGCGCGCCACGGCCAGGAGGAGCAGTCTTCCTGATCGCTTTACGTTTTCCTTTGCTGGAAGGGTCTAGCTTTTTAAGAGGCATGTTGCTTGTAACCATAGTTAGTCGAATGCAAAAGAGGTATGTAGAGACGGAAACAGCGTAATACGTACACGTGAATGTCGAATATGCCGTAGTAATGTTGTCCGAATGATGCCGCGTAGAAATGAAACAGATTACTAGAATGATTCACCGAATAAATACTTAACTAGGCTGGCAGCAAGTGTTTATAAAGATTAACGAAGGTGTCTCGGCTCCCTAAGAGTTCAAATGACAACGTATTGGCCCTAGTAGGAGTGAGATACCAGGGCAAAAAAAGGGAAACTCCTACGCTACTTGATAACTGTGGTTATAAGTAGAAGTTAAATTCGAGAGGTAGTAGGATGTGAAAGGTGAAGAAGGACAAGGTTGCAAGAGTGATAAAGGCATACGGAATAATAAATATGTTTGATAGAAGTTAGGACTATTAGCTGCTACCAAGGCTATCGTCGACCGGTAACAGCTACCAAAGTTGAATTATACTAAGTAACGAATACTAAAAATGATGATTTTTAAACGTTGCTTCCTTCTTAATACCTTCGTACACACACCCTCTAACACGTAGGTACTTAATGAACTATTCGGCTAGAAATTACATGAATGCTATATACTTAACACATTTGCTCTGCTAATAATGTTCAACCCGATCCAAGGCCCCCTTTCTCGCTGGAAACCCTTGTGGGAGTAGTTGCTATATGATATGGTATATATTATCAGTATGTATTAGAAATTAGTTGTTATGGGATATCTATGTTTGAGTTTGATCGTATGTTCCAACTATGATCATTGTCAAAGCAGTTTTTGATCACCTTCCCTACTTCTTACTACGCCCTACACGTATATAGAATACACATGTGGTGTATTAAGCGTCAGTACGTCTCTTAAAGAACTTTTCCTCGAGCCATCTCAAACTCAAACTTATTTAGAAAAGATTACGACACATTTAATAATGTAAATATGTATATAATTTAACAAATATAGCCTCAAGATCTGACTAGGACAGAAAGTGATATAAAACCATTTATAACAACTGCCCTGCCCTTTCTATTGTAAGTAGTTCCATACCTAAAGCCAGTAAGGAATACAATAGTTGCTATTTATAAGTCGTAGTTAATACTGAGCTATGCTTTATACATGGTAATATTGCGGAGGGCTAAGGCAATGCTGGTCTACTTGATTCCTTCATTTTAGAAAAAACTCGAGTCCAGCCCCCTTTAAGTAAAACCAAGCTTTTTACAATTTGTAGCTACCTATATACAGTGGTAAATATACAGGGAGCAACAATACTAGGACTAAAATAAATAAGGGCTTTCTCTACATGTAGGTACGTTTATATAATTCGAGATACTTAGGTACGTACCTTTTATTAGATCCCTGTCCACGGCTTCTACCCACACCGCAGCAATGGTAAAGCTTGAACAGGTGTGGGGCAGAGCTAACGGCCAGCGTTAAAGATTTACTGATAAGATAACTATACCTATAACTTTTTTTTTCTTGAACTTTCGCGGCATGCAGCTTCTCACGATCCGATTTAATTGGTCGGCACCTGCTTCTATCCATTTACTTATATTCACCTTCTCCCGTCGTTATTTGTTCTTTCTACCCAAAACAATTGTTTTCGCTTCAATTTAACTGTGCAGCACTGTGCAATTATAGCAAGATGGCCAAGGAACGAGTTGAGAAGCCCCACAAGAAGGCTGAAAAGCCAGAGAAGAAGGTCTCCAAGGACAAGGTGAAGAAGCAGAAGAAGGAAAAGTCGAAGCGTGTAGAGACGCCCGAGGACTCTGATAATGAGTCCAGAAAGCTAGAAGATACCCCGGTAGCAGCTGAGGAATCTGTGAGTATTTCTTCTCTGCAAGACTTCCGTCAATGCAAGACTTACCGTTGGGTTCTAGTCGGCCGAGTCTGAGGTCAAGCCTAAGAAGGAAAAGAAGTCCAAGAAGGCCGCCCTCGAGAAAGCAGTAGCCGAGAGCGCATCTAACGGCACTAAACTCCCCGTGCGCCCCACCGTCAAGGACTCCGATTCCTCTTCCGATTCCTCGGACGATGACGACGACGATGACAACGGCCCAGCTCTCTTCACAATCGACACGAAGCCCACGCCCATCGACCCGAACTCCATCCCGCAAAAAGCCTACGCAGCAGACGAAGACGACAAGATGTCTCTCTCGGACGGCGACGGCGGCGAATCCAAGGGCCCGAAGAAGATGAAGCCGCCCACGGGTCTAAACCGCCAGGCGCGCCGCCGCATCCGCATCATCGAGAAGCAGCGCGAGAAGATCGCCAAGGAGCTCGGCGGCGCGACCGCGGCCGCCGACGAGGTCCAGGCCAAGCTGGACAAATGGGTCGAGGATTACGACAGCAAGGCGGCCGCGCGCATCGAGAAGAAGCAGCGCCGCAAGGACAAGGAGGCCGCGCGCATCCGCAACAAGAAGGGCAAGCTTCTGACTGGACGCCGTCTCAAGGAGCGCAAGAAGGTGCTTGATAAGATGGATAAGAAGGCTTCTAAGAGACAGGGTCTGTCTGCGCAGAATGTGGCGTGATGACCCATCTACTTCTTTAGGTTTGGAACAGGTACCTACTATAGCCGGGGACATCTCTTCCCGGAACGATTCCGAGGCGTTGGGCGTGGAAATGTTAAAAAAGCTTGTTTTGCTGAGGTCGTCTAACTATGCATGAATTTGCGCTTTCTACAGTATGGCACTTGTTTTCAAGGTCATCAGAAACGTATGAACTGCATTTGCTACCTACGATGGTTCATTTATGACTTCTCGAGATTACGGCATGATTATGGATTATGAGCAGATTCCAAACAAGGTCAAAGATGCTAGGTCATAGTTCTTTTTTTTTTTTTTTTTTTAAACAGAGATGCGTCGTTTTATTCGTTCAGATTTTTATATGCCTGGGTCCCTTCCCGGAAAACCCGTGATAAAACTCCAGTCCACTATGCTCCCCCATATATGTATGTATGCAGATCTCGTAACGTACAGCTAGCTTGTTCTTTAAGTCCGTGGCTATTCTCATAATCCAATCAAGGCTTCTTCGACTCGCTCTCCTTTTCCTTCTCCTCATCGCCATCTTTCTTTTTCTTCCCCTGATTCCACACCTCAGAAACCTGATCCGCAATAAGACTCCAGTACCCGCCGCCGCCCTCGCCCAGCGCCTCCTTCTCCCTCTGATCCCTCTTCGCCTTCCAGTCCTCACCACTATCGCCCATCCACACCCTCTCCAACAGCCCCTTCTCCCCCTTCCGCCGGTGTTCCTCCAACATCCTCTTCTGCTCGTCGGTAAGCCCGTCTTGCGCCCGTCGCGCGCGCTCGGCGCGCAGCCGCGCCTGCATCTCCTTGGCCTTTTCCGGCAGCTCGGCGCCCGACATTTTTTCTAGGCGCTGCGTCATGCGCCGCAGGGACGACGTGCCGCTGTAGTCGGCGACGAGCTGGTTCGTGCCCCACAGCGCGACGCCGCCGAGGATCAGGGCGCGCAGGTCCAGACGGCGCGGCGGCAGGAATAGCGCGAAGAGTGCGATGGGGGTTACGCCTAGCGCGACGTTGTGGACGAAGGGGTTGATGGGAGGTTGTGGGGTGGGCGTGGGCGTGGACGTGGGCTGTGGTGGTGCCGCGGATTGCGGTTGTGAGGGCGAGGACGCCATTGCGTACCTAACCTAACCTAATGTGTGTATATGTGTATATATATGGTTTTTCGTCTCAGGTCTAAGCGATTGGCTACCTATGTATCAGTCGTTAAGGTGAGGGGGATGTCGGGATGGCGGGACGGCACGAGCGAGGGGTTATGATGCGACTCTCGGAATTGCGGGCTCGTGGAGGGGGTTCAGGGGTAAAACGTCGATATGGTTCTCTAGCTGAGAGGTAAAATTAAACATTGAACGCCTTGCCGTTTTTTCTTTCGGGAATTGGTCAAGTATGTAGGTCTCTGTCCTCGGTGAGTCTTGCGGTTTAAACGGAGCTTTGGAATGGGAGACGATGTCGGTGGTAGAAACAAATTCTACATAGCAAGCTCAACTTTTTTTTCTGCAGGGACCGGGATCGCTGTTATCTGCTCTATCTAATCAAAGCTAGCGGAACTGTACCTAATGTACTGGAACATGCCGAGAGCCGCGTTATAGCATGTAATTGGTTCGTAAAAGGTAAGTATTTCGGACATTGCAATATTGAAGTCTTGTATATTTTATGTATTCGCTACTTACTTACCTATGTAAAGATCGAGTCGCATCGCCGGATACGATGAGACACAGCATTCATCAACCGAGACAGTAACATCGGACGAAACAGAACCTACCTTGAAATTATCAATAGGCAAAGAGCCGCATCCTTATTGTCATATCGAGTCATCTTCCTAGCTCTATTCAACCAAGTTGCGTCTATGTTGTACGATAGCAATCACTTTCCTATGAGTTACCACGAGAGCTTTCTGAGCCTACCAGTTTAAATGTCTTAGTTCCTTTGATCCATGCTGGTTGAATCATAATAGTGGTACGATCAACATTGGACATTGTCACTATATTCTCTGCACGTTACGGCGGCGCGCCTAAGTAAACAACGTCAACCTCGAGCACAGCCACGATATCTAATACGTCAATTGGCGAAGTTTGAGTGATAATATCGTTACCAAGGTAGTAGGTAGCTTATGAGTTTAGGTATCCATTATCGTAAGGCAGATTTTTTATGAAACGGCGGACGCTATATGACGATGAATGCAAGGTATATTTGATGTAGGTATAAATGTTACTTTTTATTTCGTGCAGGTGGAAAGTTTAGATCTGAATTAAGGTCCAAACATGAATGAATGAAAGGCCGCATTGTGGGTCCCGCTTAATGGGATTTTTCGGACATGTCCGGGTGCTACTGCGCCTTGCTAGCGGTGATTCTTATCTGTTCCATCTACCGACTCTTCGGTGGCCTATCGACCGTTAGCTTCTGCGGAAAAATACACAAAAAGTCGGTCACCACTGGTCAGCCAAGAGCGGGAAAAAAGCGGGGACGTTCCATTATCTAGGATCGCGTGGCTGCACAGAAGCTTAATAGCTCCCACTTAGTGAAGAGGCTGAGCCGACATAATTTCATCATTTCCTCCATTACCTACCTCGGCTTTAGATCAATGCCCTACGTCTTGAAGTAAAGTAATGTGAGCCTCTTAGACGACATCATTTTACATATGATTATAACTGTCATTATTATGCAAGCATCATTGCCAATGGCGATGTTGTACTATACTCTTGCTTATCTACGGTTCGGATTTTGTCCTAATAATGAGCACAAATTTGTTATCCAGGGTTAAACTGCGATCACCTAACAAATTAGACTCTAGGCGGGGTTTTGTTGCGCCGATGTACTATATGTCGCTGGCTGTTACAAAATCTTAGTCTGGTGGTCTTAGAATTGGGGGCGGCCTAAGAATGTGGTCTCGCTACGTTTTAGATGCTAGGGTTGCAATACCAGCAGAGCGGAAGTAAGTCGATTTGATCTCGGTACTACGTTGATAGCCTATCTGAGTCAGATTTGAGGGCCCCCTGATTATGACCCCCGGACATCATTCTCCAAGGACATAACATGTAATTGGAATAGCGTCGGAAGACTATGTATGCGGGGTGTTGTACTACCATTCTAAAGGGCCGAAACAATTGCGAGTTTCTTTCTTTTGAGGTGTCGTTGACGCGTAAACAATAACTATAGTAAGACCGTCATATCGTTGCGAAGGGTTTGTGTAGTAGAACGAGTTGGTGTTGTCCTTTATTATGTATTATCTTGTGAGATATGAATAGACTTTACGTCGTTAAATGTAAGGATGGGTATGAACATTCTGGTTTCGCCGATTATCGACTTTGATATCTTAGTAACCTAGATATTAAAGGTATATGTGGTAATCCGAGGAAGCAATGCCAATATGTGCTAGTGTGGAGGCCTAAACCTGTGAAAATTCTGCTATTCGCGCCTAGACTTATTGCGCTTGTGCAAGCTTCACAGGCTTAGTTTTATTATTCGAGCCACGTCAATGTGAAATAATAAATATCACCATTGGCTGCTGCGGCTAAGAGTCTTGGCTAAGGGTTAGGTAACCATTAGACAAGCGGGGGAAAGAGAAGACATTGGTATTACGGATTACACACACATGATATTGTGTAAGTGTGTAAGTCACTTCTTGTAAACGCGATACTTCATACGGTATACAATTTTACCGCAATGCTAATATCGAAATCTCCCAGGAACAAGAGGAATCGGACAATCCCTTCTGCATTAAGATCGACGACGTGCGATTTGTCGATTTCATCCGATGAGAGACAAGACGTAGAAGAGGTTCGGCGAATTCATGTCGCTGTCGGCCTATTTTCAAGTGTAGAAAAAAGCCCCCAAATTTGTATATCGAAAAATTTACGCCGTTTTCTCTCTCGGCACTCTTTTGATTGGGTGGTTGTAGTATCGTTTAACGGCAGCCATTCCTCTTAATTGTAATTTTATAGTTGGAGTGCTGTTGAACTTCTCGGGCCTTGATTATGCATGAGATACAAAATCTAATCAGTGCTCTTCCATAGTATATGGTGGCGGCCTCCCCTTGATGCATGTAGACACTAATGCAGTCTTCCGTAAGGAACACGGGCGAATCAAGATATTAGACGTGGTTGCACTATAGGGCTGATGAACCGAGAATGAAGAGGTCTTCCGCATTGGCGTAAAAGATGAGACGACTTTCACACCCTGCATGCGCTACCCTTGGCAGTGATGAATTTGGTGGATAACGATTGGTCTCAGCGTTATAAGTCTGCAGTCAGATGGACCACTAAGGAGATCATAGCTCTCTCGTAGGGCTGAATTGGTGGGTACGAATATAGTACTTGGGACCACATCCGCTACTCTTGGATGATGATATTCTACAATATACGGGCCGGCTCCGCGAGCGAATGGGTGATGTTAACATCTTCTAAAAGGGTTGGTAACACTTCAATTAGAAGGTCATAAATCAAGGAAGAATGAGGGAGCAAAGTTACTGCAGCACTCATCACTTTGCAGTATAGACCGATGCTCCCAATTAATGATTCGGTTGAAGTGGTGTAGAGTTGTGTATCGAGAGTGGAGGATAAGATGGGATGAGATGATGATCATGCCCAAGCTCTTAGCTATCGGTAGTGTAAGTGGTATGTAAGGTAAATAATTAATTGGGGTCGGAGCTAAATAGCTCTTTGGTTGTTATATGATTGTGTGGGTGCATTTAATCGAGGCATAGTTCGTACGAGCAAATAGAAGAGAAGGTAGGTAAGGTACTAACGACATCAAATGCATACCTCATGTACGTATTACTTCGAGCTTTAGATACATGTAGGTACTGTGGGGGATTGGAAGGAATGACCGAGGTTTACCCTGAGTGTAACTCAGTTTGGCTGAGCCCCGGTTGTACATACTAGACTAGAAGAATACAACTTCTTATTGAATGGTAGATTAACCTGTTACAGTACCTGTTAATTAGTTTACATATCCCCAGATTTTTAAAAGAGAACAAGGGTCTTTATTGAAAGTTGCTAGAATTAATTATAATTGGACGATGTGAATTTTTTGATTTGATGAAGTAAATATGGGGAGGCAGTTTATACCTATCAACCTTTATAAAAAGTTCTAGCCTAGGAGTTCTTTATTTCGACTTATTGTAGCTTGGTACATCCGATTGCAGCATCTTTGACTTAAAGAGGGCTAAGACTTGGCGACAATTGTACCCCGATTATGTCAGGCGGAGAAGAGCATGTACTGATGACGGTGGTATGATGTCTAGTAGTCTGAGGCTTGCTGATCTTGTCAAAGTAAACTCAATTGTTCACCTGCAGCAGGTCCCTGTCTTCAGCCAGCCGTCTTTCAGCCGACATATCACGATATTTATAAAGGACCTAATTTATATACATACTAGGTACAATTTTATCGTACTTGGTATCGATTGAATAGAAACGCGATAATTATAATACTTATATAATCATATAATAAATTTGTATATGGTATATAAATGTGCTGTGCCTTAAGTAACGATGCTAGGTTAAATACCTTAAGTACCTTGTAACCGGATAGGTTAGGTAGGTCCCAGCCTTACGGATAGACGTGGAATCGGGCATATCGGTCGAAAATGAAGACCGGCTCAAATGGATGTCTCTTAATATGACAAATTATCGATAATGCCTTGCAGGCTTAGGAGGTACTTACCTATCCTTACCGAGCATCCTTACCGGCAAGTAGCTCCAGCGCGTGTAACATAAATACGTTATGTATGTCTAAAGTACCAAAGCAAAAGACAATCCGCATAAGGTATGCATCAATACTTGCACAGCATTTTTGATAGTGTCTTGGCCGGTCATTGTTATTGGTACATTTTCATATATTTGTCTAAAGTTTTAGACCTTTGATGTTCAATGTATCTTGGTAAGTATCATAAGTATTTTTTGGTTAGTTATCGAAGTATTAGGTAACCGTACATACCTAGTACATCGGTGGGCAGGCTGGGCCTACATGTACGTGCTTACCGCATATGAGGCAGGTACTATGTAGGTAGGCATGTAGGTAGTAGAAATGATGTATATACAGAAGCTGTGCCGCAATCTAAGCCCCCAAATTTTCCAATCCAGATCACCCTAACTTTTTTAATGTAGACATGCCATACTTGCCTAGCTTTTTGCTAGAGAACCCTCCGGTAAACTCCCCCCTTGCCCCTCCGGTTTAGAACTAAACCTTACCTTTAGAAATACCCGTCCATCGGCACCCATATCTCCATCTCAATCTCCATCCCGTCCGCTCACTCCACCAAAAAGGTCCAAGAACGTGCAGAAACTTATAGCCGTTCATCTCAAAGGGATAACTAAATACACGCTCTCCTTTTTTTCTTCTTCCCCTTCTTCTATCTTGTTTACCTTTTTGGTCACACAAAATATATTCTTTTGATACCCTTCCAAAAAAAAAGAGTCTGCTTGGACAACTCAAAAACGTATATATTAATTTTAACTTATTCGCCATATTTAGTTTCATTCCTGTCGGTATACTCAAACGGTCAATGCTTCCTCGGTTCCTCCTTATTTGATCCTGCTACAGCTCCACCGCTACCACTTCACGCGTTCTTAGAATCGAAGCGCGCTTAAATACGCCCCTTTAATAAGGAAGCGCCCTCGTTCTTACTTATTCTCTGTGTTATATTTCGGATTGGCCCCCTTTGCGTGGGCTCTATCATGCAATCGGCCGTACCTGATTTTTTCTTTTCAGGAGTGATTGAAGCCCCCGGAGATAAGATGAGCACGAGCAATGCTCCACGGCCTAGACTGGCCATGTCCTCGGCCGATACGACCCAGGCTCAGGAACGGCCACCGAGGAGATGTCGTACCAGCAAGCCGAAAGTCAAAACAGGTTGCAATAATTGCAAGTACGTGTTTTCTGTTAAAACAAAAAATATCAATTTTTATATGTTATATTTTATTTCATAGTTGCCAATGTGTGGTTATTAGCTGTATCTTGTACATCATGCTAAGTAGGTGCTCTGCAATTATAGACAACGACGTATTAAATGCGACGAGAAACGGCCAGCATGCACTCAGTGTGTTCGGTCTAAGAGGAATTGCACCGGCTATCCGCCTCCTCCGCGGAGTGAACACACGAGACTGATTGCGCCTGCGCCTAGTACTATCACCGGTCATGCTAATTCCATCACGTCAACGGACCGTGTCATCCGGCCGGTCCGGACCCAGCCTCAACCGCGGCCAGTGGTCGCGATGGCACGACCGGAACCTCAGCAGCAGCAGCTGAGCGCTAAAGGCTTTACTCCCCCGCAGACACCCGTATCTAGTTCATTAACAGTTCATCGGCCGTCTCTGCTCACCTTTGATCCGATAGAAGGCCCGTATTTTCAAATTTTCAGAGAGCGTACGGCTAGTGAGTTGTCGGGATTCTTCGACTCGTCTTTCTGGACAAGGAGTGTTTTACAAGAATGCCATTCCGAGAAAGCTATTCGGCACTCAGTTGTCGCTTTAGGGGCTCTTTACAAGACACTGGAGAAAATGTCAGAGTCGCCGCCCAATTCGCCAGCTCCTATGATCGATCTGACAGATAATGCGGCCCGGCACTGGGAGGTCGCCTTCAAGCATTATTCATTGGCTCTGAATTCGATGTGGGTCATGACTTCTCAGGACCAAGCGTCGCAGAGGATGAGTCTCATGGCGGCAGTGTTGCTGGCTTGCTTTGACTCGTTCATCGGTGACCATAAACAGGCGATCGGCCAAATCCAAAGCGGTCTCCGGCTGCTAGAAAATCTGCGTGCTCAACGTAGAAATTCTTTCCTTCCTAAACCTGAAGAGCCGGTTGAACAGGACCTTGTTCAGATGTTCACTCGGTTGGCCATTCAGGCGAAATCTTACGACATGGCTTTCCATTTCCCTCAACCATTCGTTATACGCCTTACTCCACAACACACCGAATACCCCATGTCCCCCCTCTCCGATGGGGATTCACCAGCGTTAACAGCCCAACCGCAGGCTCCAGAAATATTTCAATCATTACTCGAAGCGAGAATGGCATGGGATAATCTATGCGAGCAGATGATGCGGTTTACAGAAAATCTATTCACATTCACGACAGCGATGAGCCCCATGGGCGTGCTTCCAAATTCTTTAAGACAGTATGGTACGGGCTTCGCTGATAGAATATCCGCCTGGTCCAGGGCTTTCGAACCTATATTGTCATCTCGTATAATACCCGCCAAGAGTAGCCAAGAGAAAACCGCAATCGCAGTTCTGAAAATGAATCAAATTATGGGCGAGATTCTATTTTATATGACATTTAGTGATACAGAACTTCAATTCGATACATACCTACCACAGTTTAAGGATATTGTTAACCTAGCTGTGGAGGTTGTCGGAGATGAAGAGCGCAGGGCTGCTGCCAAGCGATGTCCGAATCCGGAATTTTGTCATCATCAGCCAACTCATCCAGACGCCTTTGGCGGACAGTACACAGCTCGGCATATCAAGCCGAGCTTTAGCGCAGATCTGGGCATCGTCCCTCCTCTTTTTGTTGTTGCCACGAAATGTCGAGATCCCGTGACCCGGCGCCAGGCTATACAGCTGCTGCGAACTAGCTCGCGAAGAGAAGGTATGTGGGATAGCGAGCTAGCGGCTCGTATAGGTATGTGGATTATGGAAATAGAAGAGAGCGATGACGGCGCCGATGACTTCGGACGTCCTACGTCGAGCTCAACCGATATGAGCAGACTTTCTACAGGAAGCCCTAGCGCCCTAACTGCTAGATCTCCTAGCATTGGAAACGATATTCCCCTTGGTCCCGGCGGTAATGCCCGCTGGACAGGTCGGAGGGAGAGTGTACCGATATCACCGTATGTGAGGAGGGCTATACCGGAAGAAAGGCGTGTTATGGTACGGGCTGTCGAGTTCGATCTTCGCGAACGTGTTGCAACGATTCAATGTGGTACACGAGGACTGATTCCCGGCATGCTGGACCCGCGAACACAAGCCACTAGGATCGAGTGGTGAACATCTATTTCTTTGCTTAACTACCTACCTAAAACGATACTGCAAAGTAATCAAAAGCTGGTCTAACTTGTGTACACTACCTTGTCTGCCTCCTAGAGGGGTTTCACTTCGATTTGGATATTTGGATTTACTGGCAGGACCATTCGTTAAACACTACAAGGCTGGTTACGAGAAGAAGGAAAAGAGAAATGATTAATGTTGGAATGCTAGGATTGCAGGCAACAGGAAAATGATATCGTTTCCCAAATATCTATCTGTATTGTTGTTGGTGCTATAACTTAGGCTTTAAAGGGGTTCTATTTGATGTCGACATTATGTGATATCATAGAGAAGAATAATAAGGCTATTAACGTCTGGTGAGATGTATAAATTTTGGATGCATACCTGCCCAGGTAGGTAGGTATTAATTAAGTACCTATATTCTACCTATATCCTAATCGCAAGTTGTATGTTACTCAATAAGAAACGCCGTAAACGTAGATCCTATAGGAATCATAGGTAAGGTATTTAATTATTAAGTCCTTATTACTTCATGCAGTTGCTGACATATCCCATTTGAGTTGACGTATGCAAGACCTGCCTATTTTTAACTGTTAGAATTTAAAACATTTACCTAATCCCTAGTCATAATCCCTAACCCAGTCTGAACCTTAATCTATCTACTATGCATATGTGTATAAACTATAAAATCTATCAACTTGTTACATTTTCTTTTTACCTTTCCCCCTTCAATCTTTCCTACAAAAGAGAGTAAACGAATAATACAAATTGCCAACATCCCCGTATTTCAATTAGATTGATTGGTCATCGCACGTGCCTAGAATGCCGCGCACTACAACTGCGGCTCAGCAAAATACTACGGACCAAAAGAAGGCTATGATTCGCTTCATCTAACCAGGTTCACGTAATTATCTAGAAACCACATATTGCTCTGAAATGCGAACTTAGCCCTGCTCGCTAATTTTTTCGGTTTTTCGCAGGTACATAGTATTAAAATCATCTTCGGGATCCCTCGGGTTTAACTTAATTATTTCCACCCAGCATCTTCCATACGGATAGAACAAAAATACAATATGCAAGCCGGTGCTTTCAACGGCACAAGCGGCGACGAACCCGCGGGGTCGTCGGCAGCCGGAGGTATCGGAGCAAATGGGCATACAAAGCGAACGCGAGTCTTGCTTAGCTGTGCGCCTTGCCGCAACTCTAAGCTTAAGTGCGACCGCACAACGCCGTGTGGTCAATGCATCCGGAAGGGTAAGCCCGAGGGTTGCCTCTATGCTCCGAGACCTGAAAAGCCGAAACCAGCAAAGAGTATGGCTGCACGTTTAAAGAGACTCGAAGGGAGTACGTATACATGTCCTGGGGTTACACACGCCCGGTCATCTCGCCCCTTTCTGTTCTTAACTATTAATTTAATATACTACTTACGTGATCTATTCTATATTCCTTCCTACTTTCTCGTCTTTCATATCCTGAGAGTACTATATCCGAAATAGTCTAACCAAGAAAATAAGTAATATCTTACTAAGACCCTGCTATAGTGGTTCGCGGTATGATCGAAACGGAGGGTTCTACACCAATAGTTCCTACGGATAAGAAGGCAGGACAGGAGCAGAGTGCCGGTGGACTCGTTGTTCAGGGTGAGAAAGCTACAAGTTACGTCGGTGGTACACATTTTATGGCTATTTTAGAGGACGTGAGTGCTGCCCCTTCTTTGAATCGCCTACAGCAACGTATTAGTGACCGACTTCACGTATTAGATCGAGGATCTTAAAAGCTACTTCGAAGACCCACTCGATGATGGCGACGAGATCTATGATCCGTATGAAAATACCGGACCAAATGAACTCTTGATGTTCTCGCGGGGCATCCCTAGGGATAAGTCGGAGCTACTAGCCCTCTTGCCAGAGAAAGCTGTCATTGACCGTCTGATGAATCGCTACTTCAACTCTAATAGCCCTTCTCAACGTGAGTTCTTCCAAAAGAAACTCTTTTATCTCGAGTAGACTTATCTTCCATTATGATTTCATTGCTTACTTTTTAAAGATATTATTCACATCCCTACGTTTCTGAGAGAATACACCGAATTCTGTAAAGATCCTGACCGGGCACCTCTTAACTGGATAGCTATGCTCTTTATGGTTTTGGCACTCGGCGTATTCTTCTCTTCATTTGCCGCGCCGCATGAGCTTGCGAGTGATTCTCCTATGCCGGTCATGGACAGGTTCAAGCAGTACAGAGGTGCCGCTGGGTGGGCTCTGATTTGGGGGAAGTACTCTCAACCGAACTTTTATACACTTCAAGCATTCTTATTATACGTTGAGGGGGATTTCATGACGAATCGCGATCATCGTATGCATTGTTACCTACTTTCGTCCGTCTTGATTCGACTTATGTTGAAGATGGGTCTCCATCGCGATCCTAGCAAACTACCTAATATCACGCCGTATGATGGCGAGATGCGGCGGCGTCTATGGAATATCGCTATTCAAATAGAATTACTAGTCGCATTTAATCTAGGTCTGCCTAGTATGGTCCACGGAATCGAGACCGACACGGAACTGCCGTCACATCTAATGGATACAGATTTTGATAAGGACACCAAGGAGCTGCCCCCAGCCCGCCCCGATACGGAATATACTTCGCTTACCTACCCGATCAACAAAGCAAGGATAATACGTGTGTTTTTCTTGGTCGTCCGGCAAGCACATGCTCTTAGAGTCCCGACGTATGCCGAAGTCATGAAGCTCGATTCGCAGATCGAAGAAACATGGAATAGTATACCCCCACTTATGAAAATGAAGCCGATAGAAGAGTGTGTTATGGAAGAACCCGTCCGGATTATTCAGCGATTCGGTATCGCGGCAATATATCAAAAGAGTCGATGTGTCCTTCATCGACGGTATCTTGCCGAACTCGTACCAAAAGAGGAACACGACTATTCCCGCCGAATATGTTTTGAGGCGGCGTTGGCATTACTAGACCTTCAAAATACTATGCATGAAGCTACTAGGCCGGGTGGTATGCTGCGCCAAACAGGTTGGTTCGTTGCAGCATTAGTGGCTGTTAATGACTTCCTCCTGGCGGATATGGTCCTCGCCCTCATAATTCAGAATGATAAATACTGGGAGGAGGGCAGCAGTCCCAGCTGGATAGCCCGAAGCTCACCACCATTCACCAAAGATAAGCTCTTGTACCTGCTTAAGAGATCTTACAACGTCTGGTGCGATATGTCAGGTGGCGCAAGGGAATTCAAGAAGGCCGAAGAGGTCGTTCGGACTATACTCCAAAGAATCCAGGCAAAACTTCAGATCGATACTTCACTTTTCCATACATCGCCGGGATCATTTGTGAACGAGAATACCGAGATGGCGGAGATCGCAGATTTAACGATTAGTAGTGGCGGTCCCTCAACAATATCTAACAGTAATGAGCCTGCAGTTGAGGATTTTGCTGATTTTGGCGCCGCCACGACAAATACAATGGGCGCGAATGACATATCGAACTCTCCTTGGATGATGCAGAATGGCTATGACTGGGTAAGTCATATCTGATAATTTGTTCTCTTCTAGGTCGTGGCGAAATTGCTAACGAACCCGCGTAACATAGCGCTACTTTGATCCCATAGCGCGTGATGGCGGACATATCAATCCCGCAATACAAATGACGCAGGACGCTTGGCTGGCCGGGAAGACAGCAGAAGACTTTCCCGAGTTGTTAGCTCCGAACGCATGGAGCTTCCATCCATCGTAATTCTTCAACATGTAGGGTCGGAGCTTAGGAACTTGACATAGTACGCAAAATGTTCCCCTCCAACCAGCATTTTGATCACCTTTGCAACGTGCCGCGAATGCAAAACCACGTCTTCTATCGCCAACTCACATCTTGAATGCCGTGGGAATCTAGGAATCTAGGAATCCACAGCCGTGATAACCGTCTGAATTCAGGGGTAAAAAGCCAACGGAATCGTCCGATCCGCCTTTGATAAGGTATCGAGCTTCAAGGTTACAGGATTCGTAGCATCCTAGCTTTTCCAAAGTGAGGAATCCTGGACTGACCTAGGAGGGTGTGGAGAAGTTCGAAGAAGCACGATCTATCCGCGGGGTATTATTTTCAACCCCGCATAGTCCCTTATTGGTTAGCCCTGCAAGTTATCTCATAATTTTCGAGGGGGGCTTATACGCCTTTTTAGTGTTGGCTCATAAATGCTGCCCAAGCCTTAAGAATGGTCTCAAAAGGGGCGAACAACAGCCTCATAAGACAACAGAAAGAACTCAAGAAAAAGGGTGTGCCCGCGGAAATGCTTCGTTCGGGCCTGAGAGAGGGGCCATCCTTGGCGCTAGAAGGACCTCGCTGAGGTGATGACGGCAACGTAGTGGTTGAGCCTCCAAGAAGGATGTTCGCTTGGCTGTTTTGTACGTAATAGCACGCAACATCCGACACGACTATTTGTAAAGGAGACGGTCCGCAACTAGACAAAATTTCACATTACAAGGGAAGAGCTGCCAGGGCTTTGAAAACGTGCTCGATTGCATCAATACGACCCATGCCTTTCTATTTACTAAAATATACCTAATGCCAAGATATCTTCGCCATTAGATTCCACTCTGGTATAACAACAAACCCCTCGCTTGCATCGGTCCTGATCCCACGAGTCACCTGGATAGCAGACGGTCTGAAAGGTTCCTAGTTAGCGACGGGTCGGGTCGACAAGCTCGAATGGGCTTAAGATGCCCCATCATCATCATCATGCGAAACATCTCTTTTAACGATTGGTTTCACAGCGTGGACCGGTCTAGTCCCTCTCTCTTTTCTTCTTCTTTTCTTTATTTTAATTATTTATGGCCCCGGATTCGCTAAATTGGGGGAGGTAGAAACGAAGCCAAGGGAATGGAATATTTTACTTGGCCCTTCGGGAGTACCTACCTAAACCAAGCCAATGGTTTCGCTATATCAGCGCCCATGGGGACGGAGACAGGCTATAGTTGACAACGGATATTTGTGAAACTAATAAAAATGCGTGTATGTATGTATGTATGTAAGAAGATAGATAGCCCTAGGCCAGCTATCTATTATCGAGAGGGCGCTCTCCCGTCTCGTCTATGTAGGTATGCATAGGGTTCACTGCAACGGCATGCAAGATCATATCCTCCAACGGTGATCCGGGAATTGCGGCGGCAACGTTCACGTGCATTTGCTATCAATCGAGGTGCAGCAACGGACCTGACCGACTCGGACTTATTTATCAATCAATGTGTGTAGGTACCTACCTATCTGCGGTATCTACTATCAGATGGCCTCTTCCTCTTTTTATCAGATTCTCGTGTTGCGGTAACACGGGAGAGTTCTCATACATAAATCCCTAAGGGCTTGTTTGTCTTGGCTTTTAACCCCGTGGCGCAAAGAGGGTTGTCTCCTTAAGGTTACCTGACAGCAAAGATAGGACTTGGCCGTTACGACATTATGGGATTCGCGCCTATCTCGTTACTGGGAGACGGCCGTCTTATTGGTCAACGGTTATCTGTCGATCCTTTTGGGGAAGAGGGAAATCTGTGCCCCTCCATCATCCGTCCTGCGGCTGCTTGACCACCGGGGGAGTATCTGAGGTATGTAGAGCGCAATAATATTATCTATGGCGTACTTTTTCTTTTTCTTTTTTTCTTTTTCCCCCTTCTCATGCCGTCGCAATGCAATATGCCTTTGTGGTCCGGTCCTGTCAACCATGTGGTTTTAATGCTCTCCGCAACGCTACGGGCGAAAGGGGAATTAACCTACCTATCAGCCTCCTTTGGGTCTCCTCTACATAGGTAGGTAATCAGATAAACCCCGTCGGATAGATGATGGTGTGCGTAACAGTAAGGCTGGATAGGTAGGTATGTTACAAGACAGACAGACTGGCTACGCTCTTTCTCCCTATGTGGCATGTAGAAGCTGGCATAGGTCCGATTAAGAGACAAGCATCTTCAAGGCCCTGTCCGTCTTTATGATTATATAATACCGACTCTTCATATTTCTTGCCTCTAGGTTAGGAAAAAGGATCTTGAAAAAAAAGGGTCCACCTCTGAAATTTATTGGAAGTTTTACGCGTAGAACATATGATGTATCTAGATGATGATTAATAAAGGGGTTTAGGTATTGGATAATGAGCAATGGACAATGGATAATGGGTAACGAGCATTAGTAGAATTACATAGGTGGGTTAGGTGGGTTAAGTACCTAAAGCTAAATTTTTAGGGGGTTTATTGAGAGGCTGTTATGTAAGTCCATATATCCTTAGACGCATTATCCCGTAACCGACCAACGATACTTCATCATTTTACATAATCTTAATCATGCCGGTATCCAGTTTGCTCCCAGTCCAACAAGGTCAGAAAAGAACCAAAGAAAAAAATTTTCTTTTTTTTTCGTCTTCTTCGCTCTGATAAGCTGTGCCCGTCATGAAACCGAACCGGCTTGTTACCTACCACTGCCACTATCCAAATCCGAGAGAGAATTGGGCCATGTCAAAAACTCTTAAGAGACGAAGACCGAAAACGTGATTAACAGCTGTCATATAAATGGATCTAGCAATTCCCATTAGCTAACCTTACCAAGTTGTCTCCATTCCTTAAGTAACGTCAAGAATATCAAGTACTTACGCGCCCATAAGTCGGGTAAGTACCCTAACTTTGGGTACTTGGGAATATGAATGTTCGGTCAGGCTCCGATCTCGTTGTATTTCATAATCAGACCGCATGATCGATTAGACCAATCAACTGCGGCCACCCCTCCTAATTTGAGTATTACCATTGATATGTAGGTACCGCATGCGATCAATCACGTATCGGATCGGCGAGTTATAACCCGGGAAAAAGCGATAAGAGAAAACAAAAAAAAAAAACCTGACGACTTTTTTGATTGATGAAAAATTCGGAATGCCTATTCCTATGTAATACGGTATACGATAACCAACCTTCTTCGATAAATACCTATATTTGACTTATACCAACTCATTCACCGCTCTCGACCGTAGCATTTATATACTTTTGATACTTATTATGCTACATGTTCAAATTAACCCCCTTATCAAGTACAATTATGCCACCTATCGTAGGTATGGACCTCACCACGTACCTAGATAAGGTATAGGTTAGGTAGGTACTAGGTACCTTGTATCTTCGTTCCCTTACATCTTAAACGACCAGTCACCTTTCTTACCCTGACCTATTTTAGTCTGAGCCGCTTCCCGACTTCCATTACTAATAAGCTAACTCGTGCTGTATTAGACTTCTATCTTGCTATCCACGCACCAGCCCGGCGCATTCTTATTGGGTTATTTGTGCGACTAGCCCTTACCACTCGAAGTAAGTCTACATATAGGTCACTAGGATGTTAAATGTTATTTGGTGGAGATGTTACTTAAAGCAGTTAATAAGTATCGTATTACCTTATTTATATGGCAAAATACAAACCCATTCGAAGATTCTAGTATAAGTTTTGCTTGAATAGGTAATTTTAGATAGTAAAAGTCTTCTCAAAATCAGGAAACATATTTATAATTATATTTTGCCATAATATTTCGAGTGTTCTAATACTTTGCTCTTTCAAGTAACATCTCCACCAAATAACATTTAACATCCTAGTGACCTGTAGGTAGGTTTCTTTCAAGTTCTTACCTACCTATACCTAGGTATGTTAGGTTAGGCTAGGTTAGTAGGTAAAGTACTTACATATGTACAATTTCGTATTTGCCGTCAGCCTCTCTCCTAGGTTGTCAGTCTTACCTTTAATCAATCTTACATACATTAGATTGGGTCTTTGCGTATCTTGATACATATATACCTACCTCTATCTATCTATATACACGCGGCTGTGTATAAAGTTAAGATAAGAGATTTCGAACGTCATCCATCAACGTAAGGAGGTATATATGTATGTACGTATGTATGTAGGTTACCTTGGATTACCTATGTACATACATACATACTTTAATGAGAGGTAAATTTTCTTAGTTCCTTTTTTTTTTCCTTTGTGCGCTCGCCTGGTTGCTTCATACTACTTGGTGCTATTCGTTAGCACGTACATAAGTATGCAAACCTCGCTCCGGTTAGGGTCGATTAGTCGATTAGTCGATTAGATCAAAATAACTGGTGGCAGTTCCCCGGATTTCATAAGAGCCCCTCCAGCCCACTGCCTATGTATCTTAATAGTCCGCATCTCGTCATACCCTCCATGTCCTTTCCCAAACCTATGTACCTACCTATCTACTAGTAATAATACTATTCCTTCTTGATATTAGGTATGTGCATACCTACATGTAAGGCATGTCCATATGTCCCATATGCCTCTGCATATGTACTTCAACCCTCTTTCTCCCTAACCTATTAAGATTCTTCCTAAACAGCATTTGATCGATCCACCGGGCCTACCTTGCTGTTACATATATACCTCTCTTCTTAAAATACTTGGCTAGATACCTACCTATTTTCTACTTTTTTTTTCTTCCTACTCTAGCTTATCGTAAAGCTATAGTATACGAGGTATGTTGGAATCACCAAACAAACAAAAAAAAACATATCCCTTTCACCTTTATAAACAAGAATAAATGTTTTTACGCTGGACCCTAGAAGTCGCTACGCAAGCTACGCAAATATACGCTTAAGTACTAACCCGCCCGAAGGGTACCTCCGTCAAGGTCCTCAATCGGGATTTTGCAGATAGTCAAAAATTCCCATCCGTAGTATATATCCACTTTTCAGACTTTCAGATAGTCGACTACGGATATTGCGTGCCTGACTTTCAACCAGACTGGACCTACCAAAACCACGGTCAACGGCCACCCAACCGCCGGCAAAATTAAACTTGTGCCTACCTCTTGCCTAACTTTACCTACCTACCTATATCTGTACCTACTTTGATTTTTTGGGTTACTTACCCTTGAATTTTTTATTTTTTTTAGTTACTTCCATTACTTACTTTACTTCCACTTTCTTATAGTCACCTGAGCCTTTTTTTTCTGGTTCCACGCTATCTTTCCTTACCTTGCTTTACCTTACCTACCTTGTCTACCTTGCCTACCTTGTCTACATTGTCTACCTTGTCTACTTTTCTATCCACCTGAGCCACCTGAGCAAGACTATCGTCAACCCTAGAAATAAGTTCGGCCCCATTGGCCCTTACCTTACCCTTCAAAGTCCAACCCACGCCACAAGTCCATTCTTCGACAACTTCTCTTTACCGTTTTCTTCAATGGGCGTGCCGGTTCCTTTTCCTCTTCCATAGTTGCGGCTTCGGCTTAGTCTCTTCGCTTCTTGCATCATTGGGACGTCACGCGCCCACCTAGCTGTCCGAGCTCGCCTCTAATTTTTTTTCACGATATTGGCAACCTAGCTATTTTGTGTAACACAAAACCTCGAGTGTCTCTCGAGTTTCGAGACCCCCGAGTGGGAACTGGATCTACGTCGCTATGCCTTCCACAAATCCCATTCCTATTCGGACTGACCTGGTTTTTCGACCAGTACCCAGCGAGAAAGGCAATGCTTCCTCTCCCAAGTCCTCGACGATGCACAGTACAAGACATAAGCATACGCGGTCTTCTTACTCGGAGAGCTCACCTCTTACTGCTATGTCCAGAAACAACTCTCTGACCTATCGCCCTCTAAAACGGTCAACACCGTCGCCAGATAAGACCATTGCTGTTATTAATGCAAGTGGTCGCCAAGCTGCCTCTTTAATTCGGATAGCTACCGCTGTAGGCTATAAGGTACACGCACAGCTGCGCAATCTGGAAGGTGTTATAGCTTCCGAAGTATCGATGAACCCGAATGTCACAGTCTTTAGCGGAGAGCTCTATGTTAGAAACAAGCCCGACGATAAAAGGGACGTTACCGTTCACGGGCACCTCCCAGGGATTCTGGTCAATCACGCTTTAATCTCCCAGCTCTTCAACGGCGCACAGCTAGCTTTCATCAACACGACATTTTACGGCAACGAAATACATATAGGACAAGCCATTGCGGACGCAGCAAAAAAGGCCGGCGTCCAGCATTATGTATATTCATCCATGCCCGATCACGCAGCCTATAATCCAGAATGGCCCTCGCTACCCCTTTGGGCGGCCAAGCATGAGGTAGAGAAATACGTTCGCAAAATAGGTTTACCAGCTACCTTCGTCTATACCGGAATCTACAACAACAATTTCACGTCGCTCCGCTATCCGCTATTCTGTATGGAACTACAGCCAGATGGTTCGTTCGTGTGGCAAGCCCCTTTCCACCCGCACGCGAAGCTTCCCTGGTTGGACGCCGAGCATGACGTTGGGCCAGCTATTATTCAGCTCTTTAAAGATGGACCAGAAAAATGGAATGGGAAGCGCATAGCGTTAGCTTACGAGTATCTGACGCCCGTAGAAGCCTGTAAAGCGTTCGAGCGAGGGGTAGGCAGGCGTGTCCGCTATAAGCACGGGCCCATAGAAGTAAAAGTGAAGATTCCAGAGGGTTACCGAGAACAGCTTGAGGCGCTGGAAAAGCTTTTCCCGCCAAATAATACCGACCCCAAGAAGCAGCCGCCGTATTTTGGAGACCTGGAGCTCGATAGAAGATGTCCCGAAGATGCTTTAGCATTATGGGAAGGGCCAAGGGGGCTCGAAGAATATGCACGCGAAATTTTCCCACTCGAAGAAGAGGCAAACGGGATGACTTGGATGTTTGACGGTGACGAGGTCCCTATATTTGACGGCCCAAGAGAGGAAATTGAAGAGGTGGCTGATAATGGAGATGATGAGGATGGTGAAAATGATGACGAATCCTTAGATGAAGGGTTAATAATGGTAAGCAACACTCGTTGTTTCAACCTATCTCGGGGCGGGGACATGGTCAATTCCCGAGACGAGGTTGTTCCTACTATTTTTAAAAGGCAGGATATCCTCTTTATCTAGTACGAGGGCTAATTATGAATATTGCAGAGAGGACTTAAGAGAGATGAAGAATCATGGCTAGCATAAATACCTGAAGAGTTGCTGCGCGCGACATGACTTTGTTAGCGAACGGGAATGCGAGGAGAATATGGTATTATTCGCAGGCTCGGGAATTCCCCTGGAGGACGTGACTTAAAACTCGAAGTCGCTATTCAACCCTCTTACGCATTGTTCTTCTACAGCATTTGCATGGGCTCGGCTACTCTAGATAGGCGTCCGGCCCGGCCCGGCACAAACCGACAGGACGACGGTTATACGACAGGAAAGCATACTCGGCTGTCAAGACTTGATAGGATATTGCATTTGAAAACTGGCAGAGGCGTCCGGTCATCGCTAGTGCATTGATTGCCGGGGACATTATGGCGATTAGAGCGTTTTACGGCCATATATCTATCTTCTATATATCAGTCGGCGTTTGGTAACAAAAGTTTCTCCTCATGGCCGCTAGGTCCTGGAACGCCTGAAGCGACCTGGACGATCGGCGAAGTTGTTTTCTTGAACGGGTTATAGGACGGGATCGGTTCTTTAAAAGACGAGGGGCCAGTCATAAAAAAAAGTTTTTATCACATCCGCGGTCTAGGAATTGGGAAATTCACTAGCTTCGTGCGTGCGGGATGGTTTCGCAGACAGAGGTTCAAAATGAAGTGTATATCCGGCCGGATGATTTACAGAGAGTTGCCAAATAAGACTAGGCAGGAGTTTAGCGGCCCGTATGGTATGGTTTGGGACGTGGGCATGTGAAATACCCAAAGCTGGCCGGGATAGGGAGGGCCGAAGCCAGAATAGCTCAGCTCATCTAATTTAAATTTACTGTGATATCATCTCGTGAAATATAGTTGTTATTTCTAGTATCTATTCGCAAGGGATATATGTGGTCTATATTATTGTGTGTAGCTGATGACTATGAGACATGGAATTATCATCATACCGCTCTCTATCGAGACAATGTAATTTTAGGTAACTATGCACCTAACCTAGGAAGCTTTGGCTTAGGGAATACCTTCGATAGTTATTTTAAAGGGAAAATAGAACACTGTTGCATGTACTAATCTCCAGTAACCATCATGACTACATAGGTACCTTGGTAGGGATCTTACGCTCTCTATGGCTAGGTACATAGCTCCTCGAACACCATCGCAGCGGGCTAATTCTCGCTCCTTTCCCTTCCCTTCCCTTCCCCTGCTCCTGTCCCCCCCACCGCTCCTACGTCGCTATGTCGTGTACCCTCGAACGCATACGGGGATCTAGCCAACCAACTATACGGGACACGTGAAGGACCTCGAGAACCCTTATGGCTAGCTGTCTGAGGGGGTGGGAAGGGAAGAGAAGAGAAAGGGGACTGTGGGGTATTATGGACGGACGGATGAATAGATGAGTAGGACCCTGTTGGCCTGGATAGGAGGGTATGCCGAATGCAATTGACTGTATATTATGTCGTTATATTATGTCGTTGGCTGTGGTGCTGGTATATATACCTATGGATGTAGACATGGGTAGTAGTGTGCGAGTTGTCTAATACCTAGTCGTACAAAATCGGGACGGAAGGGACATATATATGGACTTGGGTAGGGGTTGGTTCTTGGATGCAACATGTATTAGGTACAGTACCTATTAGCTCGTCTACGGATAGAAATGATTACTTAGTAGGAGGTACCACGTTCGCGTAGAAGATCAGGTAGCTAACTTGTTCATAACCGTCATGTTTTCTCGGGAGTAGCTTAAAAGATAAATGGTATAGTACCTAACTAGGTAGTTAAGAAATTTCTTGTTGTCAGATTGAGACGCCGATGATAGTCTTCCAACTAATCTTGACCTCCAAGGTTACGGGAGAACGCGACCCCGAACCGGGACGGATAGGAGTCGAGTCTTTAAAACCTTGCCCCATGCGTAGATGCTCTATATGTAGATAGCAACTCACCTAGGCTCTCCTCTAGCACCTATTCGCTTATTTTGTCACCTTCTTTTCTCCGTCTTTGCCGTACATTTGCAAATACGTCGCCTGCAGTCGCATCTGCAAGTGTTCGTTCGCCGTCAAGACCTTCTTACTATTGCTATCTAAGCCCTGGTTCCGGGCAGTATCATTCTCGCTTTCGCTTGCCGCCTTGACGCGCTCGCTTGGAACGGGCGTCAGCAGCGTGTCGTCGGCCGGGTGGCAGAAGTAGACAACTGAGTACCGCGGATCGGCGGTAGACTCGCCGATCGCTAGGGCCTCTGGTGCTGAGGGGAATGCGACACGGTGGACTGGTGATAAATGTTAGTGACTGCTATTTCTGGTAAGTGAACTATGATGCTTCGAGAGTAGTAACTCCTTATCTAGCTCCACGAGGAAATACTAGTTCATAAGATAGGAAGATAAGGGGAGAGGAAATCTCGATGCTACGTACCAGTACTACGGAGCAGCCCATTAGTCCAGTACGAGAGCAGATCGCCGATGTTGACAAGAATAGGCGGCGGGGCGATGGTGTCCTCGTCCTTGCTACTACTAGGCGGATCGACGGGGACAGGGGCCCAACGGCCGGTGTGAGGCTCGAGGATCTCGAGACCGGCTTGGCCGCGTAGTCTGAACAGAAGGGTGATAGACCCGTAGTCCGAGTGCGCACCCGCTCGCACGTCATCGGGGTGCGCCTCGGGTGTCCTACTGGGCGGTGGGTAGTATAAGAACCGCAGGATAGAGCCCGACGACAGGGCGGGATTGTGCGCGGCGGAAAAGAACTCCGGGGGATTAACCTAGACTAATTAGAAAAGGCGGCCCGGACGGAGTAAGGGGTTAGGTGGCGCTTACTCCTAATCCGATGCCGAAGAGTAAGAGTAGCTTCCGGCACAGCTCGTGACACGCATCCCGGAAAGTGGCGAGCTCTGCTTGATGCGGCTCGATGCTCTGTGGGATGGGTTGTGTGGCTTTGCTGTTGACAAAGGGGCCGAAATTGAAGCCCCTTGGTGGTTTAAGTCAGCCTCGGTGTCCCTCTACTATGTCCTCTAGTATGTGTAAAATAGAAACTAGGCTGTGTATTTATACTGACTCTTTAAAGTCTCCTACCTAGAGAACAAGTATTAGTTTCGGTAAGTGTAGTCGTAGTCGGACAAAGTGACACAGCTTACTCTCTGAGTTTTGGGGTCTAAGGTCTCGGTATGCATGCCGGACCACCCCTGATTATTTTTCTCGATCTTGCATCTCTGCTTGTCCTCGGGAGGCGAGTCGAATAAGATGCGTGACTGTATATGTGAGATAGTCCATCACTATTCATTGCGACTCTTGTTGAGACCAAAAATATCGACTACCTACCAGGTTGAAAGCATTGTCTATTTGCTCAGCCGAAATATCTTGACTTTTGATATATACAAAGCCATAATTAATTGCGGCGTCTACCAACTCCTTGGCGACTTGGGCCTGGTCTATACCTTCGGCTGAGATGTCGATGATAGGGAGTGTTGCAGCTTTGGTCATGATGGAAGATATAATGGGATATGTATCTAACGTAAAAACGTGGATTATAGTCAGAGAGGATGATAGTTCCCTTAGATATGTAGATTAAATTATTCCATTTAATTCAATGTTACATGTACCTTGTTTCACAAGCCAAATGTCTATTTGATGGTTTCTTCTACGAAGCTTTCTAGGTTAACTTCATTGTATGTACGTAGGTACACTGGTACATCGTCCGAGGTTCTTTAGTGATAAGCTGATAGATAAGATATGGTTTCCCGATAACCCGTTCCAACACTGCACATACCAAGGTACAGGTACGAAATCGTCACACGAAGATCAATGTAATTAGATGTATTACATAACCCGCCTCTTTTAAGCTCTAGGTGATATGTCAGTAGCAAAAAAATTAGCCCAGTTCAGGGGTCCCATACAATAGGTACATAGCGTCGCTACCTCTACCAGGCTAGTCGCACAACCCTTGTCCTACCTGCCGCGAGGCTTTGACCTTTAGATCGTGCCTCATCTTTTAAGTTCGAACCTCACCATCGGTAAGGTTCCAGTCTCTCTCCAACAGTAGCTGCAGCCGTAGGAACAAGGTGCATCTTGCCTTACTATAGCACCGCCTTCCTCTTCCCTCCCCTACATACTTCCTTCTTCTATTTATGTTAAACTCAGTCACTCCTTTTAATATCTGTTAGCCCCACCTGTCCTCTTTCTAGCCTGCGATTTTGAGCCGCGAGCTCTCTGCCTTCCTCACTTTGACGCTCATCATAGTAAACCGACAATACCCAAGATCCCAGATCCTAGATCCAATACTCCAGGAAAGAGCGCTTGATCTTGCGCAAAGTATATTTCAAGATGCCCAGTAAGTCTTACTTGCTATTTCCTCTTCTACGACCTGATGGGATATTGTGTTCCTGCCTTTGGGTACCGTTTCTGTTACATATTTCCCCTTGGCATACATTCGCACACATTCGCATACTATTCTACAGCCTTGAATATCGCTGTCGCTTATACAGCTTGTTGCTGTTGTTATAACCCGACTTTACGAATTTACATATTCGATTGCCTAACTACGTACCTACCACGCAACTACTATGCCTGAATTAAGCAGGTTGGAAAATCCAGTCCCGTTTGGCGAGGCTGACATAAATCGGGCTATTGAATGGCTTCGCCGACAAGGACTGCTTGCGTCTATTAGTTCTAGTTCCTTTCCCTACTACCATAAGCCTAAGGAAAACGAGTGGTGGAAGACATTGGCGAGGAAGCGTGGAACTCTATATGGTACTTCATAGAAAGACCATAATATTTTTGATTTACTATATCGCTATTACCTTATGTAGGTCCGTCGCTAATTAGCATTGGCCTTTATAGGTACTTTTGAGGATCATTGGATCAACGAGCAAGTGGCGTAAGCAGCAATACCTACTACTATGTTAATATTATGAAACTAATAATCTCGTAGGTCTGCCGAAGTCTCTCAGCTTGAGGACTGTGCCATTGCGGTTGATGCCTCCTACTACTTGCAACTGTTCCTCGACAACGTTCCTTATCACGAACCACTTCTCCCTGCCCTCGGCGGCTTAACCGGTATTCAATCACACATCGAACATGATCTTGACAGCTGGAAATCCAACAAAACCATCCCTTTTTTCATCTTCAACGGCCAGTCCATTGAAGGCGAAGATGACGTTTCCGTCCAGAGAGGAAAGAGAGCGATTGCAGGCACTGACGAGGCCTGGGGTCTCTATTTCCAAAGCCAGGCTAATGAAGCCGTGACTGCCTTTGGTTCCCATCGAGGTATGGCCGTCATATCTATGCCACACCTCAGACATGTTACTTATATGGTACAGGAGCTTACCTTGTCCACAACTTATTTCCGTTGCTACAAGGTATTCTCAATAGTCGTGGGCTCCACTTCTTAGTCCCCCCTTTTAACGCCTCCGCGCAAGTGAGTTATTCATCTTTCGTGTTGAGATTCTCCAGCTGATAAATTTCAAGTTGGCCTACTTTGACATGATCGACTCAGAGCAGTGTTCAGCTATCATGGGCTCTCAGGAATTGTTACTCTATCCAATCAAGGATCACGTTATTCGATTCATCGATTGGGATGCTGGCACATTCACTGCCATCTCCAAGAAAGCCATCATTAGAACTCTGGGCGTAACCGAAGCTCTATTTATCGACGCACTGCTGATGGCGGGAACAACTTTTCTCCCTACGTTCCCCCCGTTGAAAGAGCCCCAAATCACTGCTCGCCAGCCACCATCCGTACAGGACGCTGTTAACATGCTGCGGACCTCGGAAAAGTCAGTCGCGAATGCGTGCAACTCATTCAATGATATTCTGAGTAAGAGCAGAGATTCGAACTGGTTACAGAAGTACCGCAAGGCCAGAATGAGCATCGATCACTTCATCTATATTGAAGAATCTGGAGAAATCAAGGTCCATAACTTCGATACGCTGACTCGAGACAACTGGGAATATCTCGGTTATCAGTTACCAGCCGAATTGTTTCACTACCTGAACACGGGTCTTATCGGAGCACGTATGCTTAGCTGGATTTCTCATGGCCAGATCGTCATCCATCCAACTCTAGACGGGGTTAAATCGGAAGAATATAAACATCTAGTGACGGGCCAGCTAATGCCTTTGAGAGAGGCAGCTCTCAGTCTTCTCCTTCCTCGGCTACATAGAGGTATACAGTATAAGCCGATTACGGTAAAGGTCTGGTATGATGACAAGTATTCCCACAAGATCGAGTACCGTCCCCAAGAAAACCAGGCGTTGAACAGAGCGCACACTTGGAACCTTAGTAGCGCTGTTACAAAGAAGTACTACCCCGATGCCAAGCATGGTTCTATCCTCTTTGAAGTAGCAGCACTGAAGAATCCCGATTTCGTCAAGAGTACTATTACCAAGGACAAGGTCAAGGGCATCTCCTCTTCTGGTTTGATATCGTCGATCACGCTCTGGCGCTTCCTCCATCTGCGTGGCTACGTAGACGATTCTCACCAGCTTACATCCTGGGGCCAAGCCTTAGCAGCATCTCTCGAGGCACTCAAGGCCACTGTTGAGAAGCATAGCCAGGTTCCTGGCTTATACGAAGCGATTCTTTTAGCTTATGAACTTCTCAGATTTAACTTACTTAATACCCGGAACCAGCATCCAGAACTAAACGGTTTGCCGATGAACGGAACAGATGATGACAAGGCAAGCCTATTACTAATCAGCCGTTGCGCAATCTTGTTGAAACTGCGTCACCAAGCAAACGGCTATACTGGCCCGCTCAGCAAGAATTTCTTGTGTTTCCGGTCGTTGAGTTCATCTATTCGAGAGACCGATAGAGATCTTATCGAAGCGATTGTGGCGTCTATGCTACTATTTGCGCAGACGGAACGAGAACGTGACGACTATTTGGAGATTGGTCAAAGGTTTGTCTTCGTGATTCGTAAGATAATGATGAATTGTGTGCTAATGTCATATAGACTACCCTTTTTGAACGATACGGATGTTGCTCTTGGTATAGCTGTTAAGACACTGCTTGACGATATTCATCCCAATGAAACCCCTGAACAGAAGGCAGTGAAGAAGCAAGAGTTCCCTGGTACATTCGTCCCATATGCGACTCACTTCTTCGAAGATCTGGAGATAGCTTTCAACTTCTTCGATGCCATCCACGCAGGTATCAAGACGCTCAAGAGTGAAGTCTCTGCCGCTGACCGAGGCGCGTGGGATAAAGCTGCCGTGTATCTTCAGCTACGACGATAAGCTTACGCCAATCATCGTATAACTAAATATTTCAACACTTCCTATCGAGAGTCCTCACCATTAGTCATGCAAGAGATGACCGTAAAATAGAAATTGCGGGTGAAGTAGATATTTGACTGGCGGACGAAACCCCGACACTACTTGGCTTATTGATTGCATATGCTACTTGGTCTATTAGCTCCCACCGCCTCAATCCTCTATTAGCCCCTTTGATTTGGTAAGGATTGTTGTCTTCGAGGACACGGCAGCCCACCTATATATGACGTTAATGTATTTCAATACCCTTCCGTTCCCGCAAGGCGTTTTTGGTCGAAAAAAAGGAGAAAGGTCTACTACTTGAGAGGCCTTTATCTCTGGTACCAAGTCACAAGCCCTTTAACCAACCTGCGGAGAGGGTCATGAGGTAGCTAGCATGTAAATTTTGCAGGCGGA
Organism: Daldinia childiae; assembly: GCF_008694065.1. NCBI lineage: Eukaryota > Fungi > Ascomycota > Sordariomycetes > Xylariales > Hypoxylaceae > Daldinia > Daldinia childiae. The sequence goes on along the minus strand of NW_022984652.1, from coordinate 441,372 downwards.
AGTGGTCAAAAGCTCAAGACATGGATGATCCCCATTGCTATGTAGCTAATTGAAACTGCTAGATAAAAAATATAAAAAAGTATCAGCATATATAGCTTAAGCGTCCCGTACTCTTTAGATTGTAACGTTTGACTTTTAATATTAATGTTGCATCTAGAAGGACAATTAGCGATGACTAGGTGCAACGAACCTCATTGAGTGAAATAAGCGCTTATAGAATAAGAATAGGACAATGGAAAGGAACAAACCTTAGGTGCGTATCAATCGGCTTAGTATTATGATTCCACCATTTTCTCTCTTTCATCGAATCAACCCAACACCCATCCTACCACGAACTACAACACTGCTGGGTTGAAGCACATGCTGCATGATCTTGTGGTGTAAAATATCTTACTATGTAGTAGCATAAAGTAGCAGAGTGAGTAGTAGACTGGAGTTGGAAGATAAAGGAGAGTTGGGGGTGATTGGAAGAGGCTGATATAACACCTACCATAGGTATGATGTACCTAGGTACTTATATAAGAAGGATGGGTTAAGAAGGGTATACTTTGCCCCTGCTGTTTTCGTTTTCCTGTCTGTTTATTTATTGAGTGAATACATACATAGTGTGTAGAGTGTAGTTAGAGTGTAAACTTATTTCTACGATTTAACAGCTACTTATAGACTTTGGACATGGTATTCCCTAAATAATGAGGCATTGACTAGTAATAAATATATTAGCTTTCCTTGAAAAGGGGTCATGAACAAACCTAATCGGACTACGAAGGGATACTGTAGGAATGTTAGTAAGTTATATGGTGTGAATCAACACCAATTATTACCATCACGGAGTTCACAGAGCATCAAGATTAAGGGCGGGACAGTGCAGTTTCAAGAAGACATTGAGAATATCTCAAATGCCATCTCGTTTTTTTAATTTTCCTTTGCGTATCCCTTGCCGTCGTTCAATATTAAACTCAATCGTACCAAAAAAACAAAAACAATTGCAAGTAGCTAAGTACAGTTGGGCATCGCAGAGTCGATTCGAAAACCAACTAGGTGCAACTATGTGCAGGCATATGCCAAGCTTGAGCTCAAAGTGAACCTCGTCCTCGGTATCATACGCAAGAGACAGGTATAGACAAGATGCCTCTCAGGTGAGGGCAAGTCGTAAAAAAACACAAAGTACCTCCTTTTTGACAGACCATTAAAAAGATACGCAAAAAATGCCTCAAGGGCTCAGAGATTGTCTCTGGAGAATCGAAAAACACACAAAATGCCTCTCTCTCAGGCTCAAGTATTGCCTTTTAAGTGAATCATAAGAAACACAAGGCGCATATCAGGCTCACAAGTGCCTAGGTAAGTTGCCGAAAACACAAAGTGTCTTCCTCTTTGACTCGAAGATTGCTTTGGAGTGAATCATAGAAATCATAAAGTGCCTCTTGGGCAAATCATGATCAACGCAAAATGCCACATGGGCCCAGAGATTGTATCGGGAAAGTATCAGAAAACCGCGCAAAATGTTTGTCGGATGAGTTGCAAGGAAAACACAAATTTCACCAACGCCAAGCAACCATGTCAAATGCAAAGGGGTATCATCCGTCCGTTGTGAATGTCCGTTGTGAATGCCGTCTCATGACAAGGTCTCATCTCATATCCAGGCTCCGATTGCCGGTAATAAGGAACCTTAAACGGAAAACAAAAGAAAGAAAGAAAGAAAGAAAGAACCGTTGTGTCGTTGCGTCGTTGCGTCGTTGCGTTTATGCAAGAGTATGGATAGAGTATGGATCTATTGTAGGGTGTCGCGCTCCTTAGGCTTCGGCACTGCCTCGGTATCAAATTGCATCTCCTGGTTATGAAATTGCATCTCCTGACCTTGAAGCTGTGTTGCCTGGCCTTCAAGTTGCGACTTCTGTCCTTGAGGCTTCGACCTGCGAATTCGACGCTCTGCCTCTAGTCTCTTCTTGCATCTTTCTTCGTCGAGTCTCACTCGATTGGCAGACCATCCGCTGAGCTTGTCAAGTAAATTGCTGCGTAAAATGTTAGATACCAAAATCTGATCGAAGAGTAAGGAATAATAACATACCCGACGGGGGCACCACCTGCTATGTAGGACTCCTCGAGGATTACGTTCTGAATATACGACCTCTTAGCTGCGTATATCTTGGTTCGAGCATCCTTATGATGCAATTCATAATGGGGCATGATAAGGGCTTCCGCCTCTTCTTCGTTGTCAGCGTGAACGATAAAGTCGCAGCCACGCATTTCGCAATACCATGCATCGTCCACACCATTTCTATTGGGCTTCAGAGGCTTGGTTGGATGGTCACCTGTGCCGGCAGCCAAAGCATCTTCATCTTCTGCGTTGTATTCGTTGCCTGATGAAGTAGTTGCCGCACGTTCCTTGTCGTGCTCATCGTGGTTGTCCCCCATAGAAGAATAACGTGACTTCTTAGATGCATTCTTCTGCGGCACATCCTGATCCTCGTCAATATCCATTTCATCGCCAAGGCCGAAATCCTGTAGTAGTCGTTTCTTGCCTCCAATAGAAGGACGCAGGCCTGCTACCTTACCGCCGGTGCGAGCCCTATTGGGGGGTTGTTGTCCTTGGTCCTGCTCCTCCTGATACTCCTGCTCCTCCTGATACTCCTGCTCCTCCTGATACTCCTGCTCCTCCTGATACTCCTGCTCCTCCTGATACTCCTGCTCCTCCTGATACTCCTGCTCCTCCTGATACTCCTGCTCCTCCTGATACTCCATGGCGTCTAGAAGCTCGTTGGAGGGTTGATCCAAGTAAGAAGGACGAGTTGCGCGAGGAATACGACCTGAGTAGGAAGATGAAGTTGCTTGCGATGGTTGGTTTAGGACAGAAGATTGGTTTGCGTAAGGTCGATCTTCGTAAGGTTGATCTTCGTGACGTTGGTCCTCGTAAGAAGATTGATTGTTGTGAGAAGATTGATTGGTGTGGGAAGATTGATTGGTGTGGGAAGGTTGATTTTTCTTCTTGCGTCTGACAATATTTTTCATCCGCTCTTCAGATAAATCGTCGAACTTAGGTGCTACGTCAACGTTTTCCTCCAGCCACGTGTAAAATACGCTGGAGTGCCACTCTGGTCCAAGGAAACGCAAAAGATCCCGGGCGTGGTAAATGCAAACCTGAGCTAGTGCACGAGGCTTTTGGACACTTAATTCACGATAAAGTTTATGGTGCCAGAAGCTGGCAGTCGCCACATCGGGGTGCTTTGTCTTATCACCTGATAGTAAGTTCTGCCTGCAATCTTGCAAGACTCCAATGATTGCAGATACTGCTGCACTGGGTTCCCCAAATGAGCGTGGGTCGAGTTGTTTGTCCAAGTTATGGTATTCTCTTGGCCGGTTGTATTTGGTGCGGAACCCAACCACAATTAAATCAGGGTCAGAATTATTGGCAGGCTCAGGTAGGGTATTCACAGGTAGCTCCCGTCTGACCGCAGTAGGCTGTACTGATAGACGTTTCGAAGCCTCTATTGTCTCAGCCACTTGACGTTCGAAAGCCTCGCTATCTTGTTGAGATTGTCGAGATTGTCGAGATTGTCGAGATTGTTGAGATCCTGAGGTAGAATTTCCCAACGAGGGCCTACCGGTTATCTTACTGTTGGTGACTTCCAGAGAACTAGAATTCTCTTGATCTTGATCTTGATAGGGAACTGCGACTAGGGTGCTAGGTTCTGAGCTAGTAGCTGCCCTAGCATCATTGGACTCCTTTGCAGCAAGTTGTTGCACAATATCCTGTATGTGGGGTTAGACCATGATAATCGAATATTAACTTGGGATAGCCTTACAGGGTATTTTTCTGCCAAGGTACGATGGAATTCAGTGTCCTTAGGAAAATGACTAAGTAAGAAAATAGCCTGATCTTTGATTCGTTGCGAGGCCTCGGCAGACGTGATACCATCGCCGACGTTCACTGCATACTGCATATCAGGTCAGATATAGATTCAAAGAGCAAAGTTTACATGTGCACATACCTTAATGAGAACGTCGTCCAAGACCAACTTGACGTCACTAAGTGTCTTATTCCTATTCTTCTTTGTCTTTTGAAGCTTCTCTAGTGCAGCTTCATACTGATCTAGTATCGCATAGTGAAGAGAAATGCCCTGAAACATGATGTTGCATATGTCCTTATACGAATCAGACGGAACAATCTCATACCAACCTGCTACGCCACTAGCCCACAGAACCGGCATGGGAGGCCTATCTGCTTTAAGGCCGATCGAAAAGGAAAATGTATCCTGAAGTTGGATATATGGTGAACGGTTCTTCATGTGTCGATTGATAAGGTATCTTTCCTGATCCTTTTCGATTTCGAGCTTTCCACGAACAATCAAGGGACCTTCCAAATCAACATGCAGCAGGTTTGCCAAGGTGCCATCCTTGTGGAATATCGTAGCGCTGGTAAGTAGAAAACAGGGCCAGTCGTCGGTATGGACATGAACAGAGGCGGGCTTTAATACAGAGTCTTCTCTATAGTATTTCAAGGCAGTTTCGTCAACGGTTTGGACCGTTGAGTCCGGCTGCTTTCTTCCCCAACGCTCATCCATGATGACATGCGAATCGGGACTTAAGGGATAGAATAATGAAATCGGTTGCGCAAGATAGTATGGAAGAAGAATAGTTTCGTCTCGTATCAGGTAAATCGGTAAATCGGTAACTCGGTGGATTGCTAGGTAAAAAGAGAAGTAACGCGATACCGGCGCGCATTAATTCATATTGAAAAACTATTACGGTTTCCCGATTGAGGGGGATTGAGGTCGTCGTTGTTGTTGTTATTGTTTGCGACGAAAAGAAAGTGAATAAGGTTACGTACCTAAGGTAGGTTACGTTAGGTAGCTAAAAAAGATCTACGGTTGACGGTAGTTAATTGGTAAATATTTTTAAGATTTACCAAGATTTACTAAGGAAGTCGGGACGCGCTTCGACGGCAGTAGCACGCGTATCGTACTTGCCGTTAATTGAAAATACTAAGGTACGTAGTGACACATTTAGTGCAGCTGCCGGCCAGTGTGGGCCCTATCCAGGTGGGTTGAGTAAGACTTGACCAATGACGTGGAGAAGTACTAATGGTGGGGTTATCTAAGATGATTTTAGTTGCAGTAACTACCTAATCGATAAGAGCTACTATTTTTTGGTTTGAACCTTGTCGATTAACTATATCCTCTTAACGGCTCTTTGATTTTTTTTTTTCTGGCCCAAGATCCGCGTTCTCCAGACCCTTGCATTATCCTTCAATCAAATTCAATAACCTTCATTTTGCGCCTCACCTGAAGGCAGTTCACAAACCCATAAAGACTAATAAGTCTTTAGATTGAATTGACTGTAACTATCGGATAGTCTTATCTTTTTTCTTTCTTTTTCAACGCACATCACCCGCGAATGAAAGTTGCTAGATTCGCCAGAATGGCAGCTCCTAGCACTGTCCTCGATGGTGTCTTTGGTATGAATTTTCAATTTACTCTTACTTGAATTATAATTTATATTATCTACGTTTATACTAATGTTATTATCTCGTATGGCACAGGCATCAATAAGCCTATGGGTATGAGTTCTGCCCAGGTTATTAGGGACTGCCAACACCACTTTAACCCCTCTACATTTTTCAAGCCAATGATAGATCAAGAGAGGGCAGCTAGGTCGCAAGAGTCTAATACTAGACGAAAGCGACGTGGGTTTGGCAAGAATGACATTCGAGTCAAAATGGGCCATGGTGGTACACTTGACCCGCTTGCCACTGGTGTTCTCATTCTTGGTGTCGGTAAGGGTACAAAGTCTCTCCAGTCTTTCTTGGATTGTACCAAAACATATGAGACTGTGGTGCTTTTTGGTGCCAGTACAGATACCTATGATAGGGTCGGTAAGATCCTCAAGAAGACAGCATACGACCATATCACTCGGCCTATGGTTGAAGAGGCACTCAACTCCTTCCGCGGAAAATTCCAACAGATGCCACCTCTTTATTCAGCATTAAAAATGGAGGGGAAGCCTCTTTATGAATACGCAAGAGAGGGTAAACCGATCCCGCGAGAAATTGCGACTAGGGAAGTGGAGGTTACTGAACTCGAATTGGTCGAATGGTATGAACCCGGTCAACATTCTCATCGCTGGCCTGCTGAGGAAGCTACCACATTCGAGCGAAACTTCGCCGAGCAGGTCTGGAAGATTGAAAAGCAGCAGATGACTTCTAAGAAACTTAGCCCCGAAGAAGAGGAACAAGAGACGAAGGCTTTAAATGAGCATGAGAGCTTCAAACGGAAGTCTGACGAGAACGTCGACGCGCTCGTGTATGACAGGGTAAACAAACGTCGGAAGACTTCGCAGCATGCACCGTTGATGTCGGGAGCACTCGGTGACCTTCCTCCAGCAACCCCAAAACCTGGAAAGGGATCAAATTTGATTCCCGAAACTTCGGATACTGACACACCCCCACCTTGGGAGGACAAAGGTCCGCCAGCAGCAAGAATTCGAATGACTGTAACTTCAGGCTTTTATGTCAGAAGTTTTTGTCACGACCTGGGTGTGAAGATTGGATCTGCGGCAATGATGGCAGAGCTTTGCAGAAGTCGGCAAGGAGATTTTGTGCTGAGTAGCTCTAATTGCTTAGAATATTCGGATCTGGCAAAGGGGGAACCCGTATGGGCTCCTCAGGTGAAGGATATGTTATCTCAGTGGAACAACAAACCGCGCGGCAAGTCCTCTGAGACGGCTTTAAGAGCCAAGCAGGTCTTACCAGTAGCCAATAAGGAGAAACGAGATCGATCTGCGTCTCCAGTCAGGTCCAAGGAGCCTAACGACACGAACATCTCAGAGGACATATCATCAAGTAAGAAACCAACACTACCAACTCCAAAATCTTCTTCTCCAACCCAAGATGCCAAATCCGAGGAAGTAAAAGGCATAAAGTCGGAAGAGGCAAAGGGGGGTGATAGCTCAACTGACCTAGCACAAGCTACCCCGCCTATAAGCTTACCCGCGTCCCAAGGAAGCGCTAAATTGGATATCAAGAGCAAAGATGCCGATGAGGAATCCTGGAACGGATTTCCCGACACACCTGCTTCCGTGAAGGCGTAAGTACAATTTGGTCATCTGGAGATTTAACTTGGGTGTGGCTTTGACGTATATCGTTTCTTACATGGGGACATGTATAGAAATAGCGTGGCGTTACTCACGAGAGACGTATTTGTTTTTTTGTTGCATCAGCTAGGCGTCGGGGGACTTGCATATAACCAAGCGACTCAAAACTAGGCAATGTATATATCTAGGTAGCTAGGTTTTCGAGATATAACAGAAATCGACTCAGCGAAACAGTTTCGATAGTATGAAATGGATACAGTCCTAACTCATTATGTATGTTGGCGAGTAGGCGAACTAGGAGTGAACTAAAGTGACTCTCGTGACAATGTGATGAATGTTAATAAACTCATGTATAAAAAGTACCTAAGATAGTGGATGATGAATGATTTGAGACTAGGTGTTGTCTATGACCACCTGATAGACCTCATGTTGAATTATACGTAGAGGATCTAAGATAATGTTTGGAGGTATACGGCTACTAAGAGTACCTATCTAAGTTGAACGGGCCCGCTTATAGAGACTAATTAATTACCCGAAATACAGAAGCGATGTAGTTAGACTAAAGTAGAAATAAATATGGTCCGAAAATGAGGCTCAAACATGATATTTTTATATCGTATAATTGCTAGAAATATCACCATCACACGAACCAAATCACTAATTTACACGAATGCTTCAGAATGTGGCGCTTATATTTAACTAGACGCAAGGCCTTAGTCTCGTCTTACAAGAACTAGCTTGGGTCTAGAAGAGCTCATATAACTGGTAAGTATGACAAATTGACAACGATAACAAACGAGTCTATTTCGTTCGTTCTACATGATCGTCGTCGTCTATCATTCGTGAGCGGTCGTGATGATCATTAGATATTACCTAAAAAAAACCCCAAATGAGGGCGCGCGCGGGAGCCTCTTATTCCTTACCCTTTAAAACTCGGAGCGCCGCTAGAATTTGATAATATCGTGGCCAAAAAACCGATGCATCCATCCGTAATCCCAAAATCTTAATCCAACAACCGCCGAACTCGATCGACAAATAATCTCGCGCTTGAGAGCCCCGGTCTTCACAACGCTCTGAACGTAATGGTAGGTATCTATAAGAATGTAAAGTGGCGTCGAAGTTTCCGTCGGGGATATCTCGTTTATCCTAAACCGTAGGCAAGCCTCCGAAATCCGCGTCTTCGTGCGTCTACGCAATGCTTCTTCTGCGCATATATCAAGAATTGAAACTGGTGTGTTCGTAACTCGGGTTCCGCCGTGGTCTCGGGGGTTTAACTCAGAAAGAAGTAGATTCCGCAGGCGGGGACAAGCTCTTCTCCCATTCCTTGATGAAGTTCGACGTCGTGTTCTTAATGTTACTGGGAGTCAGTCGGTTGAGGATGGCCTGTGGTAATTCTTCTAGCCTACTTGGAGTCTCTGGGGATGGCGATCGTAACTCGCTGCGGGATTGCTTGCGTCTCCTGTTGCTGCGGTTAGATACGCTTTGCGTCCCGGGTATTGGGTGGGCTGAAATGGGTCAATGGTGTGCCTTGCACAGTGTGTTGGTTGTTTTATTAATGGTTGTCTTACAGTGTCCCCTCATTTTCGCCAATTTTCTCAGGAATCGCGGTGATATCCCCATTTACAGTGCTACCGCTCCAGCGGGCTGTCTTAACATTTGGCGTATCCCAGTTCGACCAATCCTCGTCATCGAAGCTATCAAATGAGAGTGGTGTCCAGGAGTAATGTTTTCGCGCTTTAGGTTCTACCTTCGATGTCGTACGTCTGTGCTGTAAACGGTCGCTGAAACTACCGGTGGATTGTCTGCTTGATGTCTCCGTTGCCGAATCAGACTCGTCTTGGAATGGCATCTTGCCGCGGCTCGATGTAGATGCTCGAATGGTATCATGCTCGCTTTCTGTTCTATCCAACCTTGAAACCATATCACTTGTCCTGTTTGTTGTCCCGGAAATCGCTTCATCCCCCACAGTTGCTTGTCTTAAGTCTTCGACAAATGTCCACAGGCCTTGCTTGAAATCGTTTGCGATTTGCTTCATACCGTTGGCTTGTTGACTTTGACGGGGAGCCCAAGTTGCGCGCTTGTTGATAAGAGGGGTAGAGACAGGCGACATTCTCGAGTATAGTTCAGCTGATCGGGGTGTGTCATCTCCGTTCGGGGACATCGTAGGCGAAAGTAAGGACAAAGCACGAGTATGTCCCCCACGGATAATTGTCCTCTTGGTGTCTCGAGGTGCCGCCTTACTCTGTGCAAGAAGGATGGCTTTCCTACGCTCTAGTTCACTGGTATATCTAATAGCTGTTGCATCATCATGGCCCCATTGCCCATCTAGCAGGCTTGCGGTCCGAAGAGGTTCAATATTTCTAGCAGAGGCGCGCTTCTTATAACCATCTGACGCTGTCCACTGCTTCTTCAGTCTTCTGAGGTCATGCTCTGCTCGTCCTAGCTCTTCGCGAAGTTCTAGCACGCGACGCTCTTGGGCGGCAATAGCGATGATGAAATCATTAGCATCGCTGGGCTGGCTTGATGCCGAGGTCTGTATTGGAGTTGGCGGTACGGAAGAAGTGGGTGTGGGCCTCGAGGGGATACTATCAGGCGGCGCGATCGGCAAAGTCAATGATAATCGATTTGAATTTCGTGATGTTGTCGAGGTAGAACGAGTGGACCTCGTTCGAGATGTCTCACTTAGAGACGGTGGAGAAGGCATCGAATTCGAGTATGTGTCCCCGTCCGCCCCTCCGCTTTCTCCAGTACTCTCTGGATAGCCACCTGTAGCACGTGGCGATGTTGGAGCCGGGCCACTAGAGTTTACACTGGTAGCCATATTAGGGGTTGAGGTTAGAACCGCGTCTAACGAAAGAGCGGATTCCCGTAGACCGCGAGTCATGTTTGACCCGGAAAAAGGTTTGATAACTTTGTGCGATGAAGGAGAGTATGAAAGTTGTGCGGTGAAGTTTTCTGTTGACCGCCGCCTTAGTAAAGGAGTGGCTGGGGACGAAATGGCACGACGGTGCCTAGTCCTCCCGATAAAAGAGCGTCTAGAATATAAAATAGAAACTATATTGTTAAGCCTCTTGTCATTGAAGAGAGGGTTGGAACGAGTAGTTATTAAGCAAATTTGTAGAAGTTGAGCGGGTTTCATAGACATAAGAATACATAATCCACCCCAGAGGCAGATGGGTATCAAAATTCAGGGCGGAAGACTGGAGCTCGTTTGAGAAGCTGGGAAATTGGGGGGAAGGGGGGGTACGCAGCACCACACGGACTTTGCTGTAATAGGAGAGCCAATGGAAGTAATCTGTATGCGTCGTCCGGGGGGGTTTGTAGCTGGACCTTGTTAGGCGACGAATGATAAGTGAATGTGCTGGGGTTTACCAGGGCCAAGGGAGCCCATATCTTCCAAAAGAGGGATAGGATTAGAAGTTTATGGAATAGGGTTAGAATATGATTATACACTAGGTTATGCTATAAAAGAATGTTGGAGTGTTCGAAGGATCGGACAGTTAAAAAAGCAGGTCAGTAGGTCAAAAGATGAAAAAATAAGATATGTTTTGTTTTTATTTTATTATTTGGAGGTAAATATGTAGGACGATGAGGAGGATAATAGTAGGTAATTTGATGGCAAACGGAATCGGGTCTGAGGTTTGCTTTAATTTCATTTCGTTGCCTTTATTTTGGGCTGATTGTTTCTCTCAATCCCTGGTCAACAAGACGGAGAGACCCCACAAAATCAATCGTCCGCTCATCTCATGGCTGCATGGGCTGTTGTGTGCATTCAGGGGCAAGACGTGGGTATCCGTTAACGAGGGTTTAGATGGCTTCGATGTCCCGTCAACTGCGGAAAATTGCAAGAGTTTTGATTGGGACGATGTTTTTGGCCCGCAAGTCCCGATCCTGCATAGACTAAATAAATGACGTCCATTTAGCGAGTGGAGATTTAAGTGCTACTATGCTTCAAATACCGTACGTGTAACACCAAATGACCAGTTTCATAAGGTATCTAGGTACCTATCTTCTAATATAACCTAAAATGTCTCACGTGAACACCCGTAGGTTACCTATGTCGCGTCGCACACACCATGTATCCTTCATTCCGAATTAAGCGCGATAAGGTTTGTGCTTGTAGGTAGGTGCCTGCACAATTCAATGTTGGTCTTTGTGATACTTTGAACTTTGAACAATCTGCAATCTACAATCAACAAAACTAAGGACGTCAGGCATCACAAGGACGTTCCTTCTTACACGTCAGAAACAATGCACTCTCTGTTGCCTATGAATATGAGCGTATAATCTAGAGTTTATGATTATGAAGGTCGATTATTTCTTTCCGTAGTATATTTTATTATGCGAGAAGCCGTATTCTTTCTTGCACATTTGCACTTCGTCTCTTTATATACAAATTACTGCGGTTACAATGCCCTTTCCATACAAATATATATGCGATCTACTCCAACAACTTGACAATGAGTCTCGCAAAGACGGGCATAAACAGACTTCTGCAAGGAGCATAATCGAAACGTGGTTTCGTGAGCATCGTTCGAGTCTCGATGCTTCCGAGAATGATCCAAGCGCCATATTATCCACTTTGCTACCAAGAAGAAGGACAGACAAAATCTACCTTATCCAAGCTGCAAGACTTGAAAGTATATTTGGTAAAGCCTTACTTCTAGGAGCCTCACGATTGCAAGAACTCCGAAGATACAGGACTCCTGGTCTAGGCGTAGATCTTGCCGATTGTGTTGAAGGCATCTTAAAACGTACGGTAGGTACTCTTCTCAGTTAATGATAGCAACCCGAACTAATATTCAAGTCGCTAACATCACAAAGCCTAATGATACGCAAGATTGCAATGGACTCACAGTAGAGGAGATCGATGACACTCTAAACCGCATTGCAGCGGCCTGTCGATTCAGTTCGCCTTCAGTTAGAGCTTCGCGTAGGACTCAAGACTCTAGAGACCAGGATCAATCTCTAGTCACCATTTACAGGAAACTCAGTCCGCGTGATGCAAAATGGTTTACAAGGCTAATATTAAAGAACTACCAGCCGGTGGTCATAGATGAACGTCTCGTATTCCGTTGCTATAACGATCTCCTACCTCAGCTGATGAAGGTAAGAGATGATTTTACCACAGCCACTACCTTCTTACGGCAGGTCAGCCAGCCGTCCCGCGATCAACCCGACATTGCCAGTATGCTGAAGCCAGTTATCGGGACAAAAGTTGGTCGGCAAACATGGCTCAAAGGGAGAAGTATCAAGCATTGTCTAGATATGGGTAAATCCCGGGATATGAGTTGCGAGCAGAAGATTGACGGGGAGTACTGCCAAATACACATCGATCTCCGCAAACGTTGTTCTCCTATCCAGATATTTTCCAAGAGTGGAAAAGATAGCACCCAGGATCGGATCGGCCTTCAACAGTAAGCCATTGTCCAACCCCCTTTCTTGCCTCTCTATTAACCAAGCACAGGGTCATACGAGATTCGTTGAAGCTGGGAACATCAGATTGCCCCTTTAAAGTTGGCTGTATTCTCGAGGGGGAAATGGTTGTATACAGTACTCAAGTATTATTAAGATGTCTTTCGGCTTTGAGAAGTGGACGCTGACCGGAACAATAGGACAATAAGATATTGCCATTCCATAAAATTCGCAAGCACGTTTCACGCTCTGGTTCCTTTATAGGGACTAGCTATGATTCTCAGTATGGCATGATGCTTCAATAGTTCGATACGCTTAGCTAAACATGAAACAGGCCTCACGACTACGAGCATTTGATGATAGTATATTTCGACGTACTGCTTATTGATGATGAATCGTTACTTGGAGTCCGACAGTTTGAGCGCTTTAGGCGCTTGAGCGATCTTGTTACTTGTCGGAAGGGTTGTGCTGAGCTAGTACCCCGTGAGACGATATCTTTTGGTCGGCCATCTGCTGCGTTGAGGTTACGTGAAGCTTTTGCGAAATGCATTGTCGCTCGAGGTGAAGGCCTTGTCCTGAAGCCCGATGAACCATACTTCAACTTTAGCACAGCGCAAAAGTCGTTCAGCTGCTGCAATATCAAATTGAAGAAGGAATACGTCCAAGGTTGGGGAGATGTCGGAGATTTATCCGTAATTGGTGCCTCTTATGATGCAGCAAAAGTAAAAGAATATAAGAAACCCAATATTAAATGGACTCATTTCTTCATTGGGTGTCTAGACAACAAGGAGAAAGCACGAGCAAGAACTGAAAAACCTCGATTTATAGTTACTAATGTCGTCGAGCTTTCCGAGGCCCTTCTATGGACGGTTATGACTCAATGTTTTCCATCCCCAGTCCCGTTCGATTCAAATGAGTCTATAATCTTGGACTTTAAGCTAGGGAGGGTAGACAAGCGACCGGACGATATATTCTTAGAACCGTTAGTGTTCGACATGCGTTGTTTCTCCTTCGACAAATCACCAAATACGACTTTCTGGAGCATGAGGTTTCCATCGGTCTCCAAGATTCACCATGATAGATCATACTTGGATACTATCAGCTTTACGGAACTCCAAGAGTTGGCCTCAAATGCAACAGAAATACCAGAGCTCGAAGATAGTCAGGAGATGCGCAAGTGGATATCAGCGTTAGAAAAGGCAGACCCAGGAGGAATTGCTGTGGACGTCATCAGCCAACAAAGCAATAGAACTGAACCAAGAGCACCTCCAAGGCCATCCCCCAATGAGACCAATCACGAAAAGGAACCCCGAAGCGTATTGATGCCGAAATCTTGTAAACGAGTACGCTCCTGCGAACAACCCCTGTTGTCTTGTTGCGATACGAAAGAGACAGGCAGACACCTAATAACATCTCCAAAACCATCAGCTACCGAAGGTGAAGAGTATTGTACCACCACTGATGCTTCTCACAAATCTCCAATGCATACAGGCCGTAAAAGACGGCCTACTTCAGATGTAGCAATGACTCCAAAAAGGCAACGACTATCTTCAGATGCATCTTCTCGGCGGTCACAGTCAATAGATAGTCCCAATGAATTACCATCAAATACTCCAAGGAACAGGCAGCCACTCAGCCAGGTCGATACCAACCCATCTTTCGGAAATCGCATGACAAGTTCGCAAACTAAACTGTCAGAAAAGTCTTTATCTAACTCCCCAGCGGCTCAACTAGTAGCGCCGCCGACTAATGATAATAACAGCAGCTCAGCTGTATGTTCTCCTGATGGACCGCTCACCATCTCCACCCCCAAAGTAACTTCCAGTCCTATGCAAGACAAACATCTATCAGGGAAGTGCTTGGCACATAGATATTGCTCCCTTGTTAAGGAGAAATGTGTACTTGCCAACCGCTCTATTCTACTGTCGCCGTGTATCGCTCAGTATGCATGGGTCGCCGATAACCTATTACGGGACCATGGGGTGGATACCTTTCTAACGGATCCTAAGATGTGGTCCCAGGAGCCTACACCTAGCTTTGCATATAAATGGGATGTCTCGCTAGGAAAGACACGGAAGTCTCGAGTCCGCAAGATCTGTCTTGTCGAATCAAGACGGGTAGATGCCACATCATCCTTTGTTAAAAACATAGGAGAAGCTGGCTTGAAGAAAAAGAACGGAGAGCGCGAGTGGGTGGGTGTTTATGACTGGCGGATACTAGAGGATATCTCGGATTTAGAGTCCGGGAAGACCAAACTAGAAGGGATAGATCTGTGGAGGAAACACTACGTGGCGATTGCATAGGGCGATAGAACTGGTATTATAGGTGCATTGCATTGTGAAGGCGTTTTATCATAAAACTATGCGTTGCGCTTTAGTCATTAAGTATTACACTGGAAAAGAGTACTGCGTTTAGGGAAGAATTGTCTTTGATAGGTAGGCTCTACGAGATGTATAATGAAATATCATCCAGAATAGACGTCTTCTCGGGTTCTTAGAACACA
Organism: Daldinia childiae; assembly: GCF_008694065.1. Classification (NCBI taxonomy): domain Eukaryota; kingdom Fungi; phylum Ascomycota; class Sordariomycetes; order Xylariales; family Hypoxylaceae; genus Daldinia; species Daldinia childiae. The sequence goes on along the minus strand of NW_022984652.1, from coordinate 426,368 downwards.
CGACCCAGTATCAAAACAATTATTAATCAAATACAATTTCCAACACAAACTCGGTTAACCATGCCAACTAAACAAACATGGGGGCTTTATTTGTCTTCATATGATTGGTTAGCATTATTAAATATTCGAAATTTGAAGTATTTAGAAATGCTATAAGAATTTTAATATGGCATTCATTAGGACATATATTTGTGTTAAATCGGCGGTCAGGGGGGTAGAGTTATATTATCATTATGGGGTGCGATACATTCTTAGAATATATCGCTTTCTAGCTTTCTATAGTTCTCTAAATAGCAGGCTCGCGGAAAGAAAGCTCTCCGCACAACTCTAGAATAACTCGTAACAAAATCCGGATTGGCCGGAAATGTCCCCATCTAGATCTTCCCAATCAAGAGGTTCTTGATCGTTTCCCGGCCGGTAATAGCTACGGTGCGGTACATAGTCTGTATGTCCAGTGTGCTAAACACACCGTCGGCGAAGCCGAAGAACAGCATAGGCGGGATCCAACCACGGGCGTACTCGAGAGCGAAGCAGCTCTCGGGCATCTTGTATTGCTTGACGTCGCCACGGCGCATGTGATGCACGCTGCCAGCTGGATAGACTTCGCGCTCGAACTTGCCGGGCACGAATGCCCACTGCTCGCCCGTTAGAATGTGGAAGTAGTCGTCTGCTGTGTGTCGTCCCGAGTGGCCCTCCGTGCCAGCCGCGGTACCGAAGATAATCAAATACTCGGTGATACCTGAAGAGATGAATTAATATTGCTGAAGAGCAACGAGAACTAGAAACAAATAGTTGGAAAATTACTTACTGGAGTGGATAAGGTACATAGCACCCATGGCACCGCCGGCATTGTTAAACATCCATTCCTCAGTGACGTTCCACTTAGGGTTGACGTGCTCCGGGTGGTTCTGGTATAGCTCGGTGACGATGTAGTCTACGATCTTGGCGGTGTCGTTGCCGTGAGCCTGAATGCCGCGCGAGGCTACATCTTGCAGCTCTTCAAGGTTGAAGATGTAGAAGTTCTCGAGGTTACGTTCGAGGAGGTAGACTATTGGGGTGAATATGCCGATTAACACACCGATGATAGTGAGCAGCCTGGCGAAACCGCTGGGAGTTGAGGTATTAGGCGCCATTGCTATGAAATTTAAGAACTAGAAGACACCGAGAACGACAAACAAACACAAAAACAAAAACGACAGCACGCCGACTTTAATTTAAAGACAGGCGTCAAGCTCCTACGATTTATCTCGGAAATTTAACGAAGCTAAAAAAAATTAAAATGTACATAATTTATATTAATAAATATTTTTTTTAATAGGTACGTACCTGTCAGATGGAATAGGGGTCTAAGCTCAGCTCAAATGTGGATCCCGGTAAACCAGACTACCGGATCGCACCATCTCAGGAACACAAACGGAGCGTACCCGGTAGTTATCGTATTCGTACTTTTTATCTCTTATCTAAAGTTATTATCGGCTCACAAATGCATCTCGGAGCAGATCCAGTCCGTCTGCAACCCGCTTACATCGCCAATCACACCGACGACATTTATTAACCCGCGCTCCTATTCGAATTTCCGATCCAATATATCATTAACTACCCTTCTGCTGTGCCGCAAAAGATGACGCAGGCCGTTGCCGTTGCCGTTCCTGGCCAGCTTCTTGGCCCTGCGGATAAGTACTCCGCGGGCGCCGGGACGCATATCCACGACGCGAACTTGTACTCGTCGCTGCTGGGCACGGTTGCTGTTGCGCACCCTGAGAAGGCGTCTGGGCCTGCGAAGAGATTGACGAGGATTGCGGCGCTAGCGGCGGGCAATAATGGCAGTGGCAATAACAGCGGCGGCAGCAGCAATACCCTACCCACGATCTCGGTCTCGCGCTCAGGTGTCTCGGAGAAGCGCGAAGTCCTACCTGAAGTCGGTAACGTGGTACTATGCCGCGTAACGCGCATCACACCGAAGCATGCATCGGTTGCGATCCTCGTCGTCGGCGACACGGTGCTCGAGGCCGAGTGGCAGGGCTTGGTCCGGGTGCAGGATGTCCGAGCCACGGAGAAGGACAGAGTCAAGATATACGAGAGCTTCCGGCCGGGTGATATTGTGCGGGCGCAGGTGGTGAGTATATACATTACATGCACACCTTTTACATATATTTGTCAACGGGCTCTTGGATGAAGAGGATTCATGTCGGCTAATACGCTATGGCAAACACTAGATTTCACTCGGCGACCAGGCTAATTATTACCTCTCGACCGCGAGCAACGAACTCGGCGTCATAATGGCTACGAGCGAAGCTGGGAACCCCATGTTTCCCGTCAGCTGGAAGGAGTATAAAGACCCGGAGACTGGCATTAGCGAGCCCCGGAAGGTCGCAAAGCCGTTTTGAGCTTCGTGACTACTTTATTATGGTCCTAAGGTTAAGAAACGACCTTTTACTACCAGGTATTTCGAACTGGCTTACGACCTAGAAACTATCGAAATGTCTTTTTGTGAATTTTGCTCCAATTCAAATCTCAAATTGGCGTACTCGGATTGTTTCAATCGGCGGATAAAAGTTACAATCTGTGGCTGGAAGATGTTGCCGAGACGACATTGATGGATACCTATATGGGGGATTATAAAATGGTATATCTCTAGTTCTTCGACTCAAGAGAAATTTGACTTCTGTTGGAGCATATCGAGCTAGACCGAGTATGGGTCTTGGTATATTAACCTACTCCTCAGCTAGGTATATATATGCAGTGGCATACCGTCTCGATCGTCTATCGTGAGTATCACACTAGCACCAGCCACGATATAAGCAGTATGAAGCACCTTACCAATGGGTCTAACAGCTTATAAGATAAAAACTCGGAGACCTGGAAATAGGAGACAATCATACGAAAATCGATCCTTTATGTCGAATAGAAATGTTTTGTCCTTACTAAATGTTGCAACGCTTAACGGACGTGCGTATGAACCCTTACTTTGGATCTGAATGATGGGTTGCCGTTTGAAGATGTTTCATAGGGCTTGTTGATCCTCCACAACGTCACGGTCCAATGTGCCTTTGCGTAATTAGCTGCGCCACTTATATGCAGTGTAAATGCTAATTGGGTTTTTGCGATTTTATTAGAGAATGAAAATATTGAAATTAAGTCGAGAAATATGAATATTATAAAAAATCTTTCAGAAAACGTAGATTAATTAATGACATAGCAAGAGGTTTGAAGACAATTTACGCGTATAAAGTACCCACTTACCAAAAATACACGCGCATGTACGTGCAAGACGAATATAGAGAGGCGCAGCATTACTGCTGCAGGGTCCAGTCGTACAAACCTAGTCCCGCCACCACAAATAACTTGGCATCTTATAGGTTAAGTTAGGTTGTTACCAGTTACCAGCCCAGTCTTGTTCCTGCCCGCAGTATTCCGTATTCCGTATCTCGCATAACTTAATCTTGCATTTTGTTTACTACGACCCGACGACGAGGGCAATTGAACTTAGACATTTAATAAAAAAAATACCTAGGAAAAAGGGCACCGAGAAGTCTAACCGCACCATCAATTGAATGTCGACTTAAATCTAAACCCTTTCATTCATTAACCTAGTAACTCACACCTTTTACCCCTCGTACATTATCGATACCTATATCACTAGACTTCAAGCCCGAACAAACGCACTTCGCCATATCTGCCGCACTCCGGAGCAAACACTAGCAGCAACATCTCCAACGAAGCGAACCCTTTTACCCGGCTAAATCCCACATAAAACCGCCGGCCGACATGGCCACAATGACAGTGACTTTCCCACCGATACCCATATCCAACACCATGACAGCCGCCAGCACCAGCACCACCACAACAACAACGTCCTGCTGCCCGAACTGCGGGCTTTCCCTACCCCCCGCCTCCGAAGCGCAAATAGCCCTACTCCAGGCGCAAAAACAGATCGAAGACCTGGAGGCCCAGGTGCGCCTGCTCAACCAGAAAGCCACCGCCGCAGTGGACCGGTGGGCCGACTACGAAGACGAGCTATCGCGGCTGCGCGCCGCGTCGACGACGTCCGTCGCGACGAATACTACTACCACGACCAGCAACAACAACAACAACAACAGCAGCCCGCGATCGTCGTTCCTGCCGACGGCGGCATCCGGGGCCGCGGCGCGGATAAGCCAGCTGCTAGCGCCGCGCAAGTCGGTGCCGAACCTAGCGACGCAGCGGGGGTCGATATCGGCGCCGGCGCCGGTGATGCCTAACGGAGACGACTTGCTGGAGGCGCTGTCGCGGGAGCGGGAGCTGCGGGCCAAGGCGGAGGGCAAGCTGCGCGATACGAGCAGGGAGGTGGAGGAGCTGAGCGCGACGCTGTTCGAGCAGGCGAATGAGATGGTGGCGAGCGAGCGGCGGGCGCGGGCGAAGCTCGAGGAGCGGGTCTCGGTGCTGGAGCGCAGGGATGTGGAGAAGAGGGATCGGTTGGATCGGTTGGAGGGTGCGATGGGGAGGCTGGATAGGGTCAGGGCGTTGTTGGAGGAGCGGTAGGGCGGGAGCTAGCTGCCTACCTAGGTAGGTACCTATCTAGGACGGAAGAGTCTAGGACGGAAGAGAGAAAGGCGTCTAGAGTGGATAAGAGTGGATCGGTCCGGCCGAAGTACCCGCACTCGTCCGGGCGCTTGTCGAGTCATGTCAATGGTCTGCTGGCGGAAGGGATATGGTAAATCGGTCACAGGTCACGGGGTACGAATTTCCTAACTGGTCACATGAGGGTACAGCTAGGCGTACGGATGGGGGATACGAATGGGTACATAAGCCATGGTCCGTCTCCTATTTCCGTAGGGTAAGGCCTCGTCATCATTTGATTTGTATCTGGGTGGTGGCTTTTTTTTTTTTTTTTTTGTACCGTTGTTCAGGGGATCATAGGATGTACAACAACAACAACAACAACAACAAAAGGATTGGTCTATTGCATTTTGCATCTGGGACTTCGGGAGGTACAAAAAGGGAAAGGCAATGAATGGTTTGAGACTACTAGGTATTTAGGTTATACGGTTTTGAGTAATGAGGCGGGTATATATATATATATACCTGAAGCCCTTGTTTCATTTGTTTCTCGCTTAATGTGGAAGCATAAGTTGTAAGGCCATGTCGTGATCCGAAACGAAATTGTGTTTTTGAGATATCTTGCTGATTGCCTTGAAATATTTTAGCCAGCACTCAGGCAATTTTCTTAGTTTGCTCATAACGAGCCAGCATAAACCATTAAGTTCTAGTAGATATTCGATTTCTCATTTCTCGAAGAAGCGTGTCGAAGCCATATTTGCGGTTGTCTCCGTATATGCGTAGTGCTTCTAGCTCGGTTTCTGTGGATAGGCTGAAGTCAGGTAGGGGGCCAAACTGATAATTGTTTCGCGATCGATACTTGGATATCTTGACGAGTTTTGCTTCTACGTCGCTATATAATTTTGTCTCTGATGGCTGCTGGTGCGGTTTATGTGCCTAGTTATCGTGATAAATAGGAACGAGAATTTGCTCCAGTAAGTACGATTACAATCTTTATCCTATATGTCTGAACCCCTTAAAAAGTTAGTAAATTAATAACTTGTTACTATAGGAGGTAGCTTCTCTTACGTATGACCTCAAAGTACGACAATACCTTCGTTATTCTAATGCCACTAAAGTAACATGCATTGCATGTAAATTGGAGAGATATGAATTATAAGCGTCATGTGTTTAAAATACGTGGAGTGATGGCGCAGTCACTTGGTCTTCCCCCCTAATGCGAGTATAAGCCGTTATGATAATCTGAGTTCTACTTTCCAAACTTCACCTGGTACTTGAATTTAGTCTTCTTTCCTTACTTCCTCCCTTTACATCCAGAATGAAGGTATTTACATATCTATTTCTTTTAATAGTAACTACACCTTCCAAAAACCACCAGCCATGAAACTCACCTAGTCGTTAAAAATCCCCCATACCTACCTACCTGTATTTGACCTAAATTATTACAACTATCGATCGTACACTCTTTCATGTAGGGTTACATGGTACTAATACGAATCGCTGTTATTTAATTAAATGTCTTGAATCCTACACGGGAAATTCCATATTCAAGTAAGAACCTGGGCCGCTCATGCAGTAGCTTTATGTTATTGGGTTGAAGAGAAGAGTAGACATGGCCCGCTGTATCTTCTATTCGTTACCTACGACGCCACGCCGGGAAATTCCTATGAGTTTGCAATTTTAGCATCCAATCTTGATCTACTTGTATGTCCTGGTTCCGTAAGTATACACCCATTCTCTGATGGTTTAATAGGATACTAAGAGATGGCTAGTATGTATATCTACGTAAAATCCAGGTAGAGTTTTCCATCTTTCCCTCGCCACTTCTGTCTTATACTTTTCTTATATTTATATAATCTAACGATGGCTCTAGAAGAAATACCAAGTAGCCTAGGAATAACTGTACCGGTGCTTCTTGCCGCTATTTTTATATATGGAATATTTGGGTCGTCACGACTTCCTGACCTTCCCATCGTTGGTGCAAAACCCGGTGAATGGTTCCCGCTCACGAGGGCCAAGTGGCGGAACAGAAATGATACGAAGACGGCTATTGAGTTTGCGTACAGCAACTACCGCCACCAAGCCTGTATACTGCCTATCGCTGGTGCGCATGATTGTAAGTTGAATCAAGAATAACCCCTTTCCCATTTCGCCTTGTAGCTAGTCCGCCTCGAAAATGAAAAAAATTCTAGTTGAACTGAATAGGGGCTACTACTATTAAGATGAAGAAGGCAGTACTAATCGTCACCCCTATAGATGTCCTTTTGCCTGCTAGCGAGTTCAAATGGCTTGTCAACCAGCCTGAATCTGATGTCGGTTACCATGTAGATGACGAAGACCAGGTACAAACGCTTTGTATATGATCGTAGCTAAAACATACCGGCGCTGAGTATATATCTAGCTTGAACATATTTTGTTTCTAAACCAACACCTCCTCCGTACCATCCTTCGTAATCGGCTCATTTCTACGGTCCTAACTAGGGAAACTTACAACCTAGTCCCAGCTCTGCTTGGCGAGATACGTTACACTGTCGATAACCTCTTAGGAACAGACACCGAGAACTTCCACGAGATTTGTGCGCGCAGCACGATACAAAACGTCTCGTGTCGGGTAATGAATCGTGTCTTTGTTGGTCGATCCATAAGCCGCAACGCCAAGTTTAGCAATGCGGTTACTGCGTATATAAGAAATACACCGACGGTCTCGAGGCTACTACGCTTCATATGGAAGCCGCTCCGGCCACTTGCCGCCTTGTTCCTCACCTTACCGGCCCGTATCCGTACCTGGAAGATTTATGATATCCTAGGCCTAGAAATAGAACGGCGGTTAAAGGTAGCCGAGGCAAACGGTATCGAACCGGAGCTCAAGGCTACGGAGAACGATCTCTTGCAGTGGATGGTTGATGGTATAAAGCTGTCTAACGACCCGCGCCGCTTTAAATTCAACATGCTGTTCGGTAGTATTTTGACCTTCAATTTCGCCGCGATGACTACGGTATCAAGCTCCATGACGCATGCGATCGTAGACCTTGCGTGCTCCAAGAAGGAGTATCTTGGTGAGCTACGCGTCGAGATTTCATCCGTGATAGCGAAACACGGCGGCAAATTCGATAAGCGGGCACTGGCATCTATGGTGAAGCTCGATAGCTTAATGCGCGAGTCACAGCGCATTAACACGCCTGTAACGGTTTCTATTCCCCGCTCTGTGGTCAAGAAAGGGGGGATCAAGACGCCATCAGGCATTCATGTTCCACAAGGCGCAGTCATGGTCGTCCCAACGTACTCGATTATGCGTGATGCCGCCATATATCCGGATCCATGTACTTTCAAGCCGTTCCGGTTTGCAGGGGAACCCACTGCGCCTGGCTTGGAAGGCCAAAATGGCAATGCTCAAGGATCGCTGCCGCCGCCGACGAATCCCCCGCAACCTTGGGTTAAGGCAACCCCCGAATATACGGCATTCGGGTATGGGCCCCACGCATGTCCAGGACGACATATCGCGGCCGTCGGGGTGAAGCTGATGATGGCGTACATCATCGCTCACTACGACTTCGAGACGGAAGAGAAGCGACCGGAGAACATCTGGATCGGGCATTCGCAAGTAGGGCCGCAAAAGACAACGGTCCGGATTAGGAGGAGGAAGGAGAAGGATGTTGTTTTTGCTTGATAATAAAGCATGAATAAACCTTGCCTATTATCGGTAGAGTATGGATGGATATATCAGCCGTCGGTGACTAACCTGGAAGATTGACCATTGGGTTCGTCTCTGAGCTCTTCTCTTTCCTTGTTGCATTCTTTTCGGTTTTGCTGTAGTGGATTGATGATAGATATCTGAAGTGGTGGTATATACGAATCATACGCAGGTAGAAGATAAAGGGGTGGTGGGATAGGCAAGACAGGTTTATCAGAGCCCCTTTACTAACGATCGTTGTTATACTAGACATGTTGAGGGTAATTCATAGGGTTATTGACTAGCCCTGCGAGGCTGATAAATTAATTGTAGTATTTGTCACTCTTTTAGATTACTTGGGTGTAGCCTTACCTTTTAGCTAACAATCATTACGATTTTCGCTCGTTTTTATCAATGCCGAATTCAGCTTTTCGTGAGCTATCTAGTGTCTGTTAATACCATCGTGTCGTATAATATTTGGCTTCGGTAGTGTTTGTTTACAGACTTGACAATACATTGAAACCTGTAGTTGAGTGCAAAGATCGATAGTAACCACTCCCGACGTTTACTGGTCACTTATGATTAGGTACCCAGAGAAAATCAACCCCGACTACCTTAGGTACCTAGGTCTTCTATATGGCAAAAATATATATATCTGCAAAAACTTATCTTGTCTTCAATTATCCGGTTGGTTGATATGTAGGACCTACGCTTTGAACCTGGCACGGCGACGAGAAACCAACTTGTTTTGTTATGTCTCGAATAAGACAGAACATTGGCTCTTTTGGGGTTGGGCCATCGTTATTTGTCTTTTTTTTTTTTATCGTTTCTTCTTCTTCTTTGCCTTCTCTTCATCGTCTTGGTTATTCTTTTTTTCCTTCTTAAATTCTTTTTAACCCTGGTTGCGATCTTGGTACTTACTTGAAGTTTCCTCGCATTTAAAGTAGTTACCTATGCTGTTTGCTTGTCAGCTTCGTGATTGAGTTATTGGAATGCATTTTTTTTTTCGCATAATAGTTTAATTAAGCGTAATGAGGTTATTGCTAACTATGTGATTTCTATAGATAGATATATTGGGATGGATTGTGGCTTTGTAAGTTCTCGGACTACCCATGTATGTAAGTAAGTAGATGGGAAGATCGAAGCAACTTTAGCAGTGAATTCTTAATGTGCTATATTAAAAGGATGGATATAATCTGGGGAGGTTATCTTTTGCTCGATTATGATCTTCTGCTTTTTTTTTCTACTTATCGACGCACATTCATCTATACGTATGACAGATGCCGAGCTATCGGGTAGGATCATATCATAATCAGGGATGTTCTTCTAGGTGTCTAATCGTAGCCATATCATATCAGACACCCTGTCCTATCCTGTGTCGTACATGTGTTAGCGGAAAGCAACGTTGTGATAGAAATATTAGTATTCTTTTTTCTCTCTCGACTCACAAAGTGCTACCTACCAATCTACCTACCTACATACATACGGATCTCCGTTCTTTTGGTTATACCTACTTAGATATCCTAGATATGCACCGCATCCCCATCATGTCTACGTAAGATATTTTGTTTGCTTCCGAACGCAGTGTAACGGTACACGGCAGAAAGCAGCCGAGTATAGTGGGAAATGTTGGGGAGAAGGCTGAACGGGGTGGACTCGGCCAAGGCTTAGTTGAGCAGCTCTGTAGCTTGGTGTAGAGGACGGGCGGATAATGCTACGCCGCTATGTATGTATGTATGTGTATGCGTACTCAGAATCGTCCCGTGGTTTCTCTCGAAGCAAACTGCTAGGTTAAGCGTACGACGGTAGGGATACTTCGAGGTGTGAGTATGTAGACGAAGGGGATCTGTTCGGTCTAGACAAGTCTGCATTCGCTAGTGTAGCTGCATTGTTACAGAGCTGGATTGTCCTGACGCAGGAACTATTGCCGCTTCTAGAAAACAACCTGTTACGGCAGGGAGCGACATGCGTCGAGGATGGATGGGGGAGGGGAGTCGGTTTCTCGATACCCTTGACGCAGCAAAAACAGTGCCTGTAACCACGCATGTAGTCCTAAGCCAAGTTGCTTCAAATCCTTAAAGAACAAGGGGAAGGAATAAAGAAGATTGATTATTTCATCGATGGATTCTGGAGAGAGACACGTTTTAGATTCCCCAGAGTACCATCGTTTGGTTAGAAGCGTATCCCTGATCTCTCTCCCCGACCCTAGAGGGGGTAAAGTACGGTACCAAAAGCGGATAATACATACTCGATGACTTCAGAGCAGCCAAGACCACTCAAGCCACGATCTTTTTAGCTTGGGCATTAAGCCTTTAGGGAAAACAAAACCAACTGAGACCATCCCCAGGGTTTTTTAGTACATAGTAAGATCAATAACGATTCGTTCCCCATCCCCATCCGCCCTGGCAGCCGCAACCACTCCCCCCCCCCTAAGGTCCTAGCTTTACATATGTATACTCACTTTCTACCGGTGGCTGCAGTGCTATGTAACAAGAACGGGTTATTTCCCTACCAATGGATGCATATATTCTCCATTAGGGTTTAGGGGGGCCCTCGGAGCGGAGCCTGCCTGCTTGGATTGACAGGGGCTGTTGGCGTGATGGGGCTAGCGAATACGAGATTCTGGTCACCACCAAAGATCGCCGGAGGCTGGGGGTTGGACGAGTAGGTAACAAGCGTCAAAGTAAGTCTGTATGTATGTAGTACAGGAAACTATAATATTTATCTGTCGTGTAAAAAAAAAGTCGGCGAAATAGGAAAATCTTTTGATTAAATCGAGTATAATGTTGACTACCTATCTATGGAATGTGTTTCTCGCCTCCCCCCCTATTTTGATTCAGTATTTGATTCAGTATTTATTGGGTCCGACAACAAGCCGATGGATTTTATAAGACGCAGTAGAAGCTGTATAAGCTTGTCCACATATGCTATGCATTGCCTATCTGCAGGCGAGGTGCGGCATCACATTGGCCGTGTCGTTATGGTGACAAGGATGGGTCATGCAGTTTGTACATATTTGATAGCTTGTACCTACCGTCAACTAGAGCGGACGGTACTTGGCCCATTATTCACCAGCCGTGGGGGAGTTGTTACAACTAGCTAGTTGATCCATCGAGAATAACTACTGCTTCCCTACTAACCGTCGTTAGCTCCTCGTCCCATCTTCTTCCGGCATCTTGCGAAGACGGGCGTATCTATCTCTATATGGTAGGTATCAACTCGAGTGGACGTGGTAGAGAAGCCATACAACTCTAGATTTGAAGATAGGCTATGTAAAAGCTTTTAGTCTCGGAGGTCGAAGTCGATCTGACCGTCTTAAAGGGGGAGGAGAGAAATGCGGATGTTGATGGCATCATAGATCGACCCCTGAGCAAGCATGGGTTCGCTTCAGCTAGGAGACAGAGGATATCTTGGGCACTAATCGTCGTGCTATAGTGGCCTGTAGATAGTCATGATTGGGTTGACGTGAGAGGCGCGCATAGATATGTGATCGTAGAAAGACTACTACTGCACGGACGGATTATTGTAGCCATTTCAAGACCTAGTAAGGGCCGTCATGGATGGTGATTGTTCACAGTGTCTAAAAAAGAAGCTATGCCGTCTTGAAAATTGGGTATTCGTGTAGCGTTTCTAGAGCCGTGTACTCAACTGGTTCGGAGCAAAAATGCCGCAGGACTCAGCTGTGTAGCAATAGTCCTGGGTAGGTACACGCTCGATTGTTTGGGTAGATCAATCCCACGTCTCCCCTATTCCCTACCTAAGTATTAGCGGGCTAGATAGGCGAGAAGGTACTTCCTGAATGAGGCATTGACCGTCGCCCAATGGGAATCTTGCCTAAAGTTCGATGTAAGGGCACATAGTCCCTCAGGGTCCTGTAGATTGCTTTGAGGTCTGGAACTGTAATGCAATCTGTGTAAGTACTATACATTTCTTAGTGTCCATAGGTATATGTAGTCTTGATCTTGTTTTTGTTTTTTTGCTGCTTTAAGGGGTGAAGATGCTAGATGCCAGACGACAGACAGCAGTGGCTTGCTTCAATGACTAAGAAAAACCTGCTCGCGCCGAGGATATTATCGGCACAAAGAAAATCGTAACACGATTATACCCGACGAGGCGTTTCCGCCACGGTAATGGGTTGTGGGCGGCTCCGAAAATCCAGACGGCGAAACGGCGATATCTTAAAAGAACCTGGGCCCATTCCGCCGTTCTCTAAACTTCCGCCACCTCAAGACCACGGCGAAACACATGATATCACAAGCTCGTGGCATTCCGGCGACGTCGGGGATCTAGAACGCAATCCATGTGACATAATAAGCCACTACTAATAGAATAGCATTCGACAATTGCTATTGCACGCTTGGTTAGCGGCGTGGCGATTTGTGGAAAGTCGTTCGAGTGTAACGTCTCATAGGGCTGCATAACTCCTCTCTTATACCTAATCATCTAATGATGTTTTTTTTTTATTGATGCTGTGACATAATGATGGGACGACAAACTCACCTAGGTAACATGAATGGAATGGCGTTCTGAGCTAAGCTGAAATGCGCCTCCTTTCAGATCATTGGTAATGCGAGAAAAATAAAATAAAAAAAGATAATCTAAGAATAGATAGCCTCGTAGTAAAACCTCGTATAACGCGGCTGACCCCCCGGCCATCGCGTCTAATTGGTCGCTTAGTTTGGGATAGCTTTATTATGACCGTCTGAGAAAGCCGGCGTCCAGCCTAATTAAGGTCCGGCCGCTTAGTCTTGCTCAGCCTCCTAAAACCGGTTGAAATAATAATGCTATTGAGGCTTGTGAGTAGTAGAAATTTAGAAGGAAGAATTAGGTAGTAAGACATACCTACCTGACATACCATGGCGTGTGACTTGCAATATTTGACCACTTGACCACTTGACTACCCCTGACACGTTCGGGTCAACTTGTAGGATGTCCGGGCCGCTCAAGGGTAAGAAGAGTAAGCAAAACCCCAAATACTGACATGACGCGGCTCGTCCCGACTCCAATGACGAGGTTGCATTTCTAGGGTTAGAGCTGAATGTTAAGCGAGTTTAGGGGACTGGGATAAGGCCGGGGATGTTTCGCGACTGTCATAGAATTTACTCGGAAGCGATCCGAGGACCTATACGATACGTAGATGTACAAGGCTCACTACCTACATGTATGTTAGGTATGTTAGGTATGTTAGGTATTCCTTACCGAATTATAGCAAAGCCACCATAAACACAAATTAACAGAAACTAATAGTCCAAAAACAAGAGTAGACAAAAAACGATATTTGGTATTAGAAGCACCGCGTTTCCTTGTATTACAATTAATATTAGTTATCCGCGAGTGGGCGAAACTACGCTGCCATCTGCGAGCACCCAAGTCAGACCAGACTGTCGACTTGTTGCTGCGAGTATTAACCCTCATGTCTTCCAAGCCATGGAGCAATAAGCGATAACTATATGCTCCCGTGTCGAACCTTTAGTTCGTACGCATCCTCCGATACTGAATTTGCTTCGGTATCAATCCAATTAGAATAACGCCATTAACTCCAAGTATTCCCTTTTCGCAACAGCTCCATGGCCTCCGTTGCTACTATGCCGCTCTTGGATCTTCAGTATCCACTCCTAAACCCCGTCGTGATCTTCTCTATTCCGAAAGAAAATAAAAAAATATCCAAAGAAAATAAAAATCAAATACAAAAAATTAACGCCGTCCCAATGCATATGACAGACCGCCCGTGAGGTCGTCAGATTTTTGTGCCCGGATGAAGAGTTGTAAACAGTCGCTATGCAATTTGGTCGAGGGTGGTGTGTTGGGGGTATCCTATTGATTTAAAAACAATGCGTTTCCAGAGGGAGCGGCTGAGATTCTACTTTAAATATATATAGAAATCGTCGTGAGTCGTAAAGGAATGTAAATGGTCGGTCTATATAATGCGGTATCTTGCGAAAGGAGTGTCTATTTTGGGTATCTTCGATGGTATCATAAGGAGTGTCGTAAGCTTGTTCATTATGCAATATGTATTATGCGTTTCGTGTAACATAAGGATCGTGGTTATCATTGTGTCGATGTAGACATGTGTATTATGTGTATCTTTGAATCCAGTCAAAGGAGTGTGGTGTACAATTGCGTCTGTGGTAAAGTCGGAAAATATGTATTAAAAGTTTGGGTCGGGAGGTATCGGGCTTCGGAAGGTGTGGGTAGTAGTCGTGGAGATGGTTTCTGTCACTCCTCGTGTTCTCTTTTAAATGGTACCGGGGCTGACGATACCGAGGAATTCTGCCGATGGTGGTGATGCTGGAACATTTGAGGCGTCATGAAACTAGGTGACGGCGCTGAGAGAGAAAGAGGAGTAGTCGATTCCATGGAAGCTCCGTGCCATTGGTCGGGTTTGAGAAATGGTGAAGGTGCATAGTCCTGCTGCTGCATTGGGACCTCAAACGGGAGGTATTGTGAAGACGGAGATGCTGTATGCTGCGCATTGGTGTTCCTGAGCGGTATGGTCAATCATTTTTATCCTCTTCCACGTCAAAACGGAGAGCCAATGTGGGACTTCAGAGCTTAGATCCACACGGTCTGGATTGGAGAGACGAACCCGACACCAAAGTTGCTGGGCCCTACAGAGCCAAGAGGCGGATAGGCCGTCATCCCAGAATCCCATGAGCCAAATTCATCGTGGTCGCTATACGCAACGGAACCCTCTCCGAATGTTGAAGACACCGGGCTGTAGCCTCCGTATGAGGGCGACGGAATATTAAGGTACTGCTGGCTCGGAAACGGCGAGGAAATAACCAAAGGACTGACTGCATTTCCAGACTCCTGCTCGGTACCCATCACGGAAAGGTCCTCAGTGCTCCAGCTGAACGCCGGATTCTCCCCGTAAGGCAAATACGAGGTTGTAGAAGGAGGAGTGCCTTGCATGACGTCCTCGCTCATATAGAAGTTGGGCGGGTCGAATTGCGGGAATGACGGCGTACGAACCGGTTGGACCCAACCCATGCGAGACCGGAATTCGTTAACAGTATCGATGGGGAATTCCATGAGCGTAAGCGGTGTCTGCGAGTCTCCGTCGAGGCTTCCAGAAACGTTGATCGAGAGCAGTCGTCGAGCAATTTCCTCTACTGGTCCGATGGCGAGACTACCGAAGTATGCGGCGCCAATCTCAGGGAAAAGGCGTTCCATCATAATCGCAGCAGTGTAGTAGTGCGCAACAACGACCAAGGCACTCGGAGATGTACCATTTTGCTTGAAGCACATCACAGGAAGCCAGAAGAGCCAGGTGCGGAGAGGCCGGAGTCGATCAAACTGATCCTCAATCGACTGAATCGGGCTGACTTTGCGAGCACCCTTAAGAAAGCATACCAGCTGGGTCGCCAGTTGAGGGTCCTCCTTGTTTTGCTTCAGGTGAGCTTCAACCTTAGTGATCTGGTTAATGGTGCGTTGGAACGCATCAAGATCCTCCTTCCGTGGCTGATGAGGCTTGTGATCCGGAGTCGGGGACGGGGGCGCAGTAGGGAACGTGCTGCTTTCGGCAATGAACTCCCCAAATTGGGACTCGTGCTTCCAGGGTTCCATAGCATCGATGACCTTTATATCCTGCTGTTAGTACAACAAATATATTTTCAAGTGACAGACTTGTACTTACGGACGAGGTCCCTTGCATCAATTGGGTCCAGCTTCGCCTATTATTTCTCCGGGTTAGCCTTTGCTTCTCGGATACATGCATTTTATTGCCTACCAATCTGTCGCCTGCCACGAGAGCACGAGCGAGGCAGCTAGAACGGCGTCCGAGTTTTCACGTGAGAATGATCCAATGGCTTCCTGTAATCCCTTGAAGGCAACACCACGATGTTCGTAACCCATGCTGCCCACATGCGGGCAGTTTGTCAAGAAAGCGATGTGCTCGGCCGAAAAGGCGAGTAGAGCATGCATAACGTAGCCATGGGTAGCACCGATTTTAATGATTCTAGACGCCACAAGTCAGCGCGGTCACTTTAGAAATTAAGGAGAAAAGACATACGTAGGAATCTGACGGGTCCAAAGGGTAAACCCGTTGGCATCCATAGCACTCATCTCATTGCAGATGGCAGCGACATGGAAAATCAGCCTAAGATCTTCAACAGAATAGTACTGAGGTGCCGGTGCTGGGTAGATATTAAGACTCGGGAACGGGAAAATTCCAGTTCGCTGCCACTGCTCGACGGCGGCCTCGATCTCAGGGGTCCACATCAGATCGGGCTTGTCGGGAGTTGCCGCCCTTTCATCAGGAACAGGCACATCGTTGTACGGGCATCGGACCTTGTGCTTGGTACAGTTACGGCTACTCAGGGGTCAGCAAGCTGCATGTATCTCTAGAAGGATTATACGGACCATTGGGGAAAATTCTCATCACATCGGATATGACGACGTTTGCTACAAATTAATTAGTTCCCGTCTAATAAGACCGCTGTAAGTCAAACAAAGCATACCAATTATCGCAGCCCTTGCGCGACTTAGTGTGACTAGAATACAGTAATTAGTACACCGAGCATTAAAAAGATTAGTTTGCTCAGGGAAACAAACCTGCGTCGCGGAGGACCACCACCTGGGCCAGCCATTGTAAAAGCTGTATTAGAATAATTAAGTAAAAACGAAAGAACTAAGATATAATATTAGTACCGGTACCGAGGCATCCGTGTCCGGCAGGCGGCTCCGAAGAGCGTAATTCGAGCCGGCCAGAAGAATAAGAACGTACGTGAATTGGGACACGAAGTATATTCGTGCCGGAAGCGAGTGAATAGGGTTCGGATTGGCGTTTATCAACTAGACCTGGACGATAGATCAGAGGTAGATATAGATATATATATGCCTCCTCTTAGACGTTCTTGATTAAGTCGAGAGTAACAGATACGCCTATATCACGACATAGACCAAGTGTGCTGCGTTATCTTAAAACCTCTTAACGATTTGAGGTTTCTCGGTCTTCGTAGGATCTACACAGGGTGTGCACACACAGACGAGTCAGATGCGGGACGTTGTTGATAAGCCTGGTATTGGATGGTCTTTGCTGGTCGTTTCCTTCCAGGTGTTTTAAGCGATTGAATATATTCTCGAGACTCGGAGTACTAGTCAAGCGGAACAAGGTATGCGCGGTGTCAAGTGATTCTTATCAGCGGCTTTATGGCTTTATGGCTTGAGATGACTGAGATTGACACAGCGAGACGAGTCGGGTTCACGAATTTGACGGTGGGATCCTTCGAGTACAAATCTCCAAACACACAAAAAAAGGAAAAAGCGAATGACAGGAGCCAACGAGGACTTCCTAAAGAGGAGATGAGGTAAAGCGAGTGTGTGGTTGAGATTAGAGCAAAGCTCAGGTTTAAATTCGGTGATGATATGGGAAGACTAATAGAATGGAGAAAATCAATGGGGGACTGGAGGGTTGTTAAATAACTAAACTACCCGAACGACGACGTTAGGCGCAGGCTTTGGTGGGCTTGGTGGGCTTAGGCGGATGTACACCGTGCCCGGTTCCATCTTGTGACTGTCCTACTTTCCGGAAGAGGAAAATACAGTACAAGGAGTACATCCATGGCGGACATGTTATGGCGCTTGTTATGGTGGGGGCGACGGGAGGTTGGGTGCTAATGGAACACTATGGTTTAAAATCGTTCAAAACCATTCAAGTACCTCTTTTTACAGTACGGAATACCGTTACTTAGCTGAGTTACTGTGGGGGAATAGGTACATACATACCTTTACATACCACATGCACAATACCTCTACAAGGACAACCAGGTCGGTACTTCCACCAGGTTAAGTACCTACCAACATGGTACCTAGGATAGGTATACTTAGGGCATTTAGGTACATTGATGTAGGCATATACATAACTAAGGTACATGCACTTTAGGTACGATAATTCCTCACATAGGCTACTAGAAGGGGGTTTAAGCGCAATGATTGAATGACAAAAAATCAAATCAGTTCGAGTGGAGGCTATCGCTATCGATCTATGCCAATGTTATTATAATGCTACTACATACATGGCACGCCGTTGGCACCGAGGAGCCCGGCATCTTGGGCGCTCGGTGGATGGATCTGTTGTGCACACTAACAGCGGGCTGTGCACAGAGCTTTTTTGGCATGCTGGAGCGAAAAAGGTGGTGGGAAAGTCAATCGACCTTGAGACTTGAGAGACCTTAGCCTAGTAGACCCCCCAACGCTCTTAGAAGTTAATACATAGTAAAGGATACAACGGCAGCGTGTTACAGTATATATATCTTTCTCTTATACACTGTACGAGATACTATCTATTACTGCGTTACTCGCTATGTATTTAGTCCCGGCACTGGCACGGACGTGTGTGTGATGCGAATCATCGTCAAGAGGGAGTGGGTTGAGGAGTAACTGGGTGTAAGAGGTGGTATCGTCCGCTAAGCTCTCACCGTTCCATGATCTCAGTCAGATCCCTGTCAATGGACATCTACGTACAGGTATACATAAGAAAGGTAGCATGTGCTTCTAAACCTTTCTTGGCTTAGGGACGACGGAGGCGAAGCTAACTGCTCGGCCCCATCGGACAGGATCCTCTAGCTCACTGGGCAGTGGTCAAAAGTCAGCAGCTGCATCGACCATGTCCTGTCGCGCTATCCCAGGGCATACCCAGGGCGTTATCCTGCGTGTGCCGAGTTTGGGTTGGCATCGTCCCATCATCCATCCCATACGCAGCCGGTCTCTGACGCCGAGAGACGAAAGATAGGGCGGCGGACGGCGGCGATAAAGTCTACACACGTGTAGTTGCTCGAGCGGGCGTCTTATATCCTAAGGATTTTCTGACATATCTTCGGAGCTTTCTCGTTGATTCTGTGCTGGCCATGCGACATTTAGGTAAACTGAACGAAGCCCGAAGCCCACGACTGTGTTGGACATGTCAGCGTGGCGGGGCTGTTAAGAATCTCCGACTCCACTGGGATTACAGAACGACCATATTGGATGAGATATTGTTATGCGAAAAGATCCAGTAAGCTTTAATATAATAACCTGTGATCTTGTAGGAAGCAACGGGTCTCACTAAACGTGGCGGCGCGACAAATACTGCTAAGAAGGTAGATAGAGTCAATAGCTCACCCATGATGCTTTGACTGCAAGACAACCTTGACGGCATGCTAACTTCTATCAGCATGGTGTGGTGGTATGCATCAACGGTGGTCTATATTGAAGCCTAGTCTGTAGGAATCAACACATAGGCGTATATATCTTCCATTGGGCGTATTATGTCTCTATGCCACATGCCGGCATGCTTCAAATCCTCTAGAGGACGAACCAAGTCATCTGGTACACTAGAAATCCCCTCATAATACTAGGACCGCACATGATACAGTAGGTCACTGTGTTTGGGAGAAAACCAAACTATTACCTTACGTCCAATTCCGTCGCACCATATTAACTACCTCTGAAGCATGTCCAAATAAGTCCTCCGCATGTGTAAAATTTGAATAACTACCTAAGCTACTAAGCCACTTAAGGTATCGATAAAGTAACATATTTGATAAGTGGCAATAATACACCCAGTGATCCGATAAATCAAAGAATTCTGGTCTTTGTGAGATACTCGGACTAGCTAACAGACAAAGCAGATAATATTCCTGTGACCAAGTAACTGCTTTATAAGCCAACCGGATCTTACCCGTACACTAAAAGGGGGAGTTAATCCAGAGATTTTCATAGAGAGACAGCGGTTTCAGGTGAAAGAACGGACACCCAAGCCTCATCTCATTAGTTGCGGCTTGAGGATTATACCAGTGGCTAAAATCTTTTGCGTCCCCTTCAACACACGGGGATTAACAAGACCCCGATACCGGTAAAAAGAAGTTCGCGAAGAATAATTAGCTCCAATGTATTTTTTTCTAGTCAGGTTGACCGTGGCAGAATAACGATAAAATATCCTTACATGATGTATATCCTATCAACAGGCATGGTCTATCCCTGTGTAAATGGGGCAGGGAGAAAACTGCCTATACATATGTATATGTATACACTAAGCGTAGGTATCTATCATCAAACGGGATTGGCCTTAGCAACGTCATATTGACCTTTTCATTTTCTCAAAAGGTCGAAAGTGCCGGCCGTAGATCCACAAGGCGACAGTATTTATCTGTGCGCAACGCCGAGTTACATCTATCCCAAATGGTTTAGAGCGCCGAGATCACGAATGTATCAGATAAACCTAGGTCGAGTTTGAATTGTTCGTTGTCAAAGTTAGAAACAGAAAACATAAAAGGAGAAGTTGAGCTCCGTCCGCTCGCCCAGCTTGGCCCACAATATACAAGCATTGCAACTGCCTTAGGCCATAAAAACATACCGATTAATAATTTGACTATCACGCAAGTGCCCAGATCCCTACTGTCTACGGAGTACATACCCGAACGTTTAGGTCCCGCTCCGGGCGGAGCATCCACAATTCTCGGGGGACGGGGCAAGCAGCTCTATTTTGCCAAGAGAGCCTTGTTGAATTTTCATCGCGATTTTAGTAAGACCTCGGCAGACTAAAATAAGGAGGAAGGTGAGGCCATGATGCAATAATACTATCCTATTTTGAAAAAATTCGGCCTTGTCAGTTACATTAGTGGATTAGATACCCTAATCTACCTACCTAACCTACCTAAATACCTACCTAATACCTACCCTAAGGTAGCTTGATGGCATCAGTTTTTGCGCTACTATAAATCCCATTCCCCACTCGCGGAGTGCTACATAGATAGGTCAAGTACGGTAGAAAATAAATAAACTCATAGTAAGCACTATTTACCCAGCATCTTTTTTACACGCATTAATCGGTCATCGCATTCCTACGAAATGGCACATTCATCATCGTGACTTTCCCATGGTTTTCCCATGGTTGATGGGGGGAATTTGGCAGGGGTATTCTGCAAAGCTCGATCTGAGGGGAGACAGGCTCAACGTCGGTTGGCTGAAACAACAGTTTCTCGTGTCCATTTTTGGAGCCAATCTGAAGTGGGTTGCATACCCAGTCAACCCAGATAGGCTCGTCGCGGAACGTGTGAACCGACAAGGACCCTAGCCTGCCGCCCTTATTTACCCCTGTCTTGCCCCGGAGCCCTGAGGCCTGAGTCCCTGACGTTTTCCACGTCCTTGACGTAACATAGTATGCATGGTGATAGCCTATTCCGAAGAGGAAAGAGAGGCCTTTAATCAGTAAAGCGCCTCGGTCAGCGGTGAGGAATCGAACCATATTGCTTCTAGAGTACCCACTCGCTCCGACGTCTTTTTTCAAATTGATTGATTGGTGAATTTATCGCATCCCCTTCCATAGCACAGCCTCATTTTTCAAGCCCTGAATGACAGTTTCGCGTGGGAGGGACGTTAACGTCAAAATCGCTGACGCCCTGACGCCTCAAAGGGACTTGGAAGATCTCATGCCCCTGAAATGATAGGTCAACGGGTCCGGCAGCTGAGGTTTACGTGATCATCGATGCCGAGACCCGACACCACAGGTGCAGCACCACCAGACCCATAATCGACGATCTTCAAAACATCCAGGGCTCAGATCATTAAGCTCGACTCCATTGCAATTGCAACACAGGTTGTAGTATATACTACATACATACCCGCACAATAACAGCCGTGTAACGTGTAACTTTTTGATGCTGCTATTTTTTTTTGTTATCGAAGCCTAGCCAACCCTTTCGTGCAACCATAAACCTATAGCATATTATAGGCCACAATAACAAATAAATTTCTGGTTGTGTGACAGCTCAGCCACAGCAAAGGTGATGTTGGCAGGGCCGAATAAGGATACATAGGTTGGTACTAAAGAACCATCACCAACACAAAATCTCCGTCAGAGCCAACTCCTTAACTATTTTCAATCCATATGTGCTTCGTTATGTGCTTTGTTTTCTTCAATTTGAACAAGTCATAATGGTAAAGCTATTATTAATAGTGTTCTGTACCGAGGCACATATTTAGGCTTGTAAATACGTAAAATACCTTATGTACATGCATTTTTCGTAGGGCATAATAATAGTATTGAAAATAATAAAAATACAGTATTGCAATACTGTACAAAAGGTACAATTGCAATCCTGCACCTGATCTCCAGTTAGATACTTAGATACTTGTGGCCCGTTGGAAATAAACCTAACCAGATCCAAGTTAGCGCGCTCCTATTCTTAGAAGCACCCTGTTAGCATGGAACCCTTGTCTCGGCCAAAGATTTCTGCGAGCCTTCTACCACTAGGAGTACACAAGTATCTTAGCGTTCGTCACTGTACCGGCACCAGTATTCCGTGCAAATGCATAAAGCCTAACATACAGGTACCTAGGTAGGTAGTAATGCGCTAAGTAGCTAGGCTATTGCTATAATGCTTGCTTAGCAGTTGACTGTTCACTGGAGCGCCTATCAATAACCCCAGTACAGCGCGGTAAGAGCACATTTTAGTACAGCTAGGTAAGCCCTGACGTCTTTAATGTACATCTTTCGGCATGTCATCTGTCTTTATCTGATATGCGTTCTGAGATCTGATCCTCACGAAATACAACGTTTCATGATCTTCACGACTTCGCCTTCGCAAGATCCCCTCCATCTTTTGGATCCAATATAAGGCAGTGGTATAGGAGAAGCTCCGTGCTATGACCATCGTTCATTGGCTGATCAACATTTATCGCGTTTAAACACTACCTAAATACATAGAATTACAAGCCAAACTCCCTACCGCTGGCGACTAGTTAACCCCATTCGGTTGCCGCTATACAGGTTTATCCACCATCTGGGTCGGTTAGGTCCCTTGCCCAGCACCACACCCCGTGATTCCATCTCATCGGGACAGCAGCTCCCGCCGCGTTGTAGTTTTTAGTCTGCTAGTCGATCTGGTATAGTGCGCCTCCATCCCCGAATCTTGCGGTTGTCTCATGAGGATTTCGTCGGGAGACTCTCGGTTTAACTGGTCCCTTGGCTCTCACGATCACTACTTGAACTATTGGCGAGTTGCTTCTCGCATGGACATGGCACAACATGAGCCATCCGCGTGGTCGAGGTGGCTCATCAAGATGCTCTATTTTTGTTCATCTTAGTCCTTCGTCCATCGTCCACGATCAGTCCTCGCGCCACGTATCGCGGATTGGTACCATCTTGAGGGGATTGGAAGATGCTGCGCGCCGTCGACCAGTAAGAAACGCGAGAAGCGGTGAGTAATTAATTACCTGCAGGACAATTATCAATTGCAGCTTGCTTTGATCGCGTTGGGGGTCCAGCCACAGACGCAAGTCTAGCAAATGCAGTCGCATTTTTTTTTTTTTTCTTATCTTGTCTACAAGTCGTACACTACCCGAGGAGTTCTTCTGCATGCCTTACTTTTACATTCACAGCCCAATGACAATTACATATTCCGTCTCCATACTTTTACGCTGTACATACCTACATAGGTATATGCATTCCCCCAATCCCTCAGCAGTCTATTTTTTGGGGGTCGCGTACATATTCATACTGTGAAAAGGGAAGAGGGGGGGTGTTTGCTTTGAAGCCTACTTCAAATCACTAATACCAATAACTGAGGGGACCGAGAAAGAAAGAAAAAAGACACAAAAATAAATTTTAGATATAATATTCCCACGTGAGGGGTCAGTCTGGAATGCATCGATAAACTAAACTCCCCAAACTTCATCAGATCATATCCACTTGGCCGTAGTGGGACCGAAGTGGAGAAGGCGTAGAAGGTTTGAAGAAAGACTAGAAAGACTAGAAAGATCAAAAAAAATTATGCATCGTCGAATTCGCTTTGCTCCAAGTCCGTCCTCTGACCTGCCATGACGACACCAGCGCAAGCAGCCGATTCGCTAGTTGACCTCGGCATGACTATATTTAGATTCGCCTATATCAGCCTACATATGTATAGGTATGTATAGTGCATATACTTAGATACATTTACCTACTTTTAGCGTCACCAATCTACGGGTATCCTCATTTTCCTTTTTCCTTTAATTTTTCTACTGTGGTTCTGTTGCTGGCCACTGGTCTGGTCCCTTACTATTCCCACCACGGCTTTAAACCCATTTCGGAACCAAAAAACGCTTGGGTCTTTACACGGCACCACCCAGTGTACTATGTAGTGGACTCAAGCCTGGAACCACTGGAACCACTGGAACCACCTAATAATTCAATCATCCTCCACTTCACCTGCATGTCTACCACATTCATGGCATCTGATATTGATAGTACCTTAGGAGGGAGTTTTATATTCGATTTTCAATTGGAGGAGAGAACGCCATATTCGCTTCCCATGGAACGGAAATCTACCTTTTAGATCCGCGGGACCCGTTCATCTTAAAACGTTTAACTCAACAGCTTCTTCAACTACTTTTTTTCATACCTTTAACTCATTATTCCACCAGTAAAAGTCAAGTGACGTTACTAAGTCAAAATACGTCTTAAATAGGCTAGGAGAAAGATATGACAACAAATCCAAATTTACAAGGTACTTGGGTATGTCATGCATAATAGCCCTGAAGTTACATACTATTATACATAATAACCACGCATTAATACCAAAAGTAGTTTAGTCCCCGGTAGGATTAGTATAGTTTGAGACTAAGTGGGAATATCAAGGTTTAAAACCCACACCAAAGGGCTGACATCTCCATCAATAAGCAGGAATTACCTGGGGCCGGCACTGGGCATGTACATAAAATATTAACATATTAGTGCCTTATAGGGCCCAAGTTCCCCATATAGTTAAGGCTTTTCCAGTCTTTCGGAGGCTAGTACAAGGGTATCACTCCGACGTATTTCGACAGTAGTCACGATAGCTTCGCAGAAGGACCCTTCTAGCAGATACAATTCGGATTACCAGTCCCGCATAAACGGACATCTCCGGTACTTTAAACATTTAGTTGTTTTTTTTTTGCTTCGGAATTTCTTGAGCCTCTTAATCGTCTGGTAAACGTTACAATTAGTCAAGCATTCTTGATTGAACTACACTGTCACCGGAGAGAAAAAAAAAGATGTGCCTGGCATAATACTTTTTAGTCCTACGACGGCAATATGATTCCTGGCTGGCCGCGATGACGAAGCTAGCATGCTGTACCAGGTGAAATTTCCTCAATACATTGCCTCCTTAGGCCCAGAAAACAAGGAAAGGGGAAAATTAGGGTGGTCGTCCAGCATTTCGCAACACCCGGTGGCCGATCTGGCCACGGCTAGTTGCTTCTGAATATTGCCTTCTCGATCACAGCTGGCAATCCTTAAATTTCCTACTATTATCGCATTCATGCAGAAGAGCTGAGTTGGTCGTGAAACCAATAATACCGTCGCCCGGCAGGGCAAGCTGGTCAGGAGACATGCAATGTTATTCCAGCTACTAGGCCCTTACTAACGCGTCGATACCATTCATACCGCACCGCACATACGACGTGACAATATATCTACTGGAGCGTTGTATCCTTCGGTACGATAACCACCGATGTCTAACGGAGGTACTCTTGGCGTCTATTTGAGATAGCCTACTATAAAGGTATGTACTTGCTAAGGTATATTATACTACTACTTATCCTAGAACCATGGATCTACACGTGTCGAGCATACCGTGTCGATCGAAATATGCAAAATTTTTCTTAATCAAGATTTCATGATTCATTATGATATTCGATCTCTTCCCGGGCTCGCGTTTTTTGTGCACCCAGCTGAGGTAAGAATATCATGACTGTCAGACAGAAGTGTCACGATGGCGAATTTTGTATCACCTCTCACCGCTTTATACATACAGACAAATCCCGAGTAGATGGACGTGATTCGGGAAGGACCCTTCTTTTCCCTAAAACCTGGGGTAGAGCTGGGCATGGCATGGCATGGCAGGTCATAAGGCTTGCCTTGTCGAATCGGGCATTCCTACATACATACAGCACGCTCAGCCGCGGGAGTCTCCTCGGCCTTTGTCATCGGTCGGATGGATATGGCTTCATACAATCTAAATCTTTTTCGTTGTAGTCAAGGACAATAGGGGCGAACTAGTATTGCCAAGGCCTTTGGTTACCGCTTGTCCTGAAGGCTAATGCTATCCGTATGGGATTTGGTTGCGTCCCGTTGCTAGGTATTCCCCTGACCGGCAGTTGCAGTTGGATGCCTCCTTTGTAATTGGGTATGGTGTGTTTAGGGCTTCAGTGAACATAATTGGACTGCCCATACAACATTAGAGTATCCAACTGCATTCCTTACTCCTGATTACGGGGAAGTGCCCCGGTACTGCTTCCTATTACGTTGATACACGACAGTGAAGCTGGCGAACTGGCGCCAGAATGCAAAAGGGGCAACCTCAAACTGGTTGATGGAATAGGCTATTCACAGATACGTATTCCGCACTATTGTATAGTTAACCCACAAATATGCAGCATCGGTGTTTTATCTCATGTTGAAACCTGCACTAGGGTTGAAATGACGGTGAGATTAAACTCGATAGGTACCTCTTAGCCAACGAGTCTGAGATTGTAGCTACCTAAGTAGACCAGAAGAAGTGTGTTTGTACTACATTGTACCAACGTCGACAAGGACGATGATGATGGTGTACTGAGTGGAGTAATATGTCTACTACCTCTCATTACAACTTCCATCTTGGGTTCATATGCAATCCTAATCGTATCTCTCATTAGTTACTTAGTTTAGCAATGTATCTTACAATTACCAATTACACTAGCCAAGGGTTTCTATGGTGTGTCTATAACCCAGATATACCACATATCCCTTCTAGGTGCTCAAAAGAGGGAGCCCATTTCTAAAATAAGTCGGGGAATTTCTAGATTAAGCTTTGTTTTAGTCCTATATGAAGTACATCATATTGACTAAGACTCTATTTCGAGAAACATTTACCGTTGTTTAAGTTCGTATTCATCACGATTCATTAGATCCTATGAAGTTCATAAATACCTCTCTCTCCACCAATCCCGTGGCATTTCGCGGTTAACTTAGGTTGGACGTCTCGGCGACGAGCATCTTGGGCTTAGTTAATCGGCTATCCTAGCAAAGAATGGCTCCATAGCTTCTAGAGTAAGATCTTTATTCTAGGCGAAATCCTGCGAGGTAAGATCATCCATGTCACCATTCATGGCATAGCATGGCATGGCATGGCATGGCGTGGTATGTAGTGTGGATATTCGCCCGCCCATGCCCAGCTGTATGCCATGCAGGATGATGGGGTCCGAGCCGCCGTTTGGTAATATAGGCGCCGGAATTTCCCCCTGTCCCCGAGAGGCCGGCAAAAGCCCGTTACGATTCTTACATCCCCGGATTCAAGCATGTACCGGGCCGATGTTCGCTCGTACGTACCCGTCCATCGTAGCAGCAGCATGACGGGAGCTTATTGGGAAGCATGAAAGTCTAAGCCTCACCGCTTTACGTACCCTTACAGTCGCGTTAAGCGCGTTCATTGGAAAGGGATAGCATGGGATGGTAGACGCCAACCGTGTGTCCAAATTAGCCAAAGCCACACCGACGAAGACCCGATGTTGTAGGCCCGTGTGTGACGATGATTGGTGAAGAATACGTCGCGTTTGTTGTGGCAGATGTTGGCGTGGGAAAAAAAAAAAGGGCATCATCCGCAAATGATATTCTCCGTCATCTTTTTTTAATATCCGCTTACGTGTTAATGCGATATATGCTCCCGGGTTGTTCGGCGTTAGGTATTCAAGACCAGGGACCTTGTCAGCATTAGAAAGGATCTAACATCCGCATTGAATGCCCCCCTGGATCCGTGTGTACGGGATCATTTTGCACGGCCGCGATTAAGACTGTTTCTCACACTATTAATAATTTAATGCAATAAGTAATACGGATATCCAGTTACCCTAATCCAACGTTACTTGACTTCGCCTCCAAATACTACAATCATGTAGGAAGTTATGACGCTTGACGCAGTCTGCTCTCCGTACCGCATTAGGCATAATCGTGCGATCGACGATATGTTTCTATCGTCACAATGGCTTGTTCCTGACTTTTTTAGTCCTACGAAGCCCGTATCAACATTGTCACATTTTTGGTGACAGAAGATCAGCGTCTATTCGGTTTAACTATTGCTTTGATAAGTATGGGACCACGAATATGAATCGCGAAACTACCCGGAGGAAGAAGACAGTTGATCAAGTTATGGATTTCGAGTTTGAAGTTTGAACTCATCCGGTCGGTGTGTAGTGAGTTGCGCCGTGGCAGAGTCATTGCTATGGGCAGTTGTGCTATCTGCACTATTCCACAACGACGCTCTTAAAGACTTGAACCGACTCGATACCCTACGGAGCAACGGACGAAGCGTAGCTAAACTGCCCGCTGTGATTGCCAGACTTTGCTCAACTGCTGACCATATAGCAAAATCAATAGTGGCGTCTGTCTCAAGTTAGCAGCGTGTTCAAGATATTGGTAACGTGAACTTACATAGAACATCGTCTTTCTTGAATTCGCTAACGTAAGGAAGCCGAATGATAACGGCAAGGCTTGCCCTTTCTATCGTTAACGATGATTCTAGAGTGTTGCGTCTCGTATACTCACATGAATGCCATACACATGACCGGGCCGAGGACTATCTTGGATTTCATGTCCATTTGAAGTTTCCAGATGAGATATAATGGTAGCAATGTAAAGGTGAAATCGGTTAAGATAGCGAAAGCGCTATAACAGTATAGACTGGTAGTAATTGCGCCTATCGGCAAACATGATCCGGGCTGATCTCTATACCAGAATAGTGACACTGGTTTACATTGGAACATGACGATGAAGACTAAAGTCAAGCCGGCAGCGCAGGTTAGTGCTGCGGCAGTATATATGATATGTCGGTGGATTTTATGCGGCGTCACTCGCAATAGAAACGCTGCGATGGACATTTTTGTAAGTATCATCGTCGTTCCGTATGTTATCTCGCTTGCATACGTGAGCTATTTAGTCGTCAGTGCCTAGTTATTCGGAACATTAGATAGGTATCTTTATTAACCTTCAAGGCCATCGTGATATCTTCTGGCTTTATAAGCCATATATGCTGCCCCACGCCATACTTCACACTCAGAATGGCGATTGTGGTATTGGCTATATACGCCGCCTGTTGCTTTTCAGTTTAGAAACGTCTTATCTGTTTATGGCCATTCTTCATGACTTGTTGGAGGACGCACCATTGCAGCTGTCATCCAATAATCATCTTTTCCAAATGCATTTATCAGAATAGCGCGTACATAAACCCTCAATGCAAAGGAAGTGCCCGCTATTGTGAAGAAAGCGATATTTATACGCTCGAATAGAGGACCTGAATTATCCGGGTTTGACATCGCGATGCGAAAAGTAGGGGCTGATCACACCTACTATAACATCTCATGGAGAGACATCGGCCTTGTATTGTGAAGGGAGAGGAAAAGAGCATCGTAGCAGTGTGATGCGTGGCTTAACTGAAAATAACTATACTTATTATGGATGTATGGGTGCACAAGAAGGATTCAGTGGCAGATTCAGTGGCACTGCTAGCATCTGATTTATCGTGTAATTTGG
Organism: Daldinia childiae; assembly: GCF_008694065.1. NCBI lineage: Eukaryota > Fungi > Ascomycota > Sordariomycetes > Xylariales > Hypoxylaceae > Daldinia > Daldinia childiae. The sequence goes on along the minus strand of NW_022984652.1, from coordinate 396,657 downwards.
AGTATGTGTACGTATGTGTTTGGCGGTTAGGTGCAGGTGTATACTTTTATGCCCGGATTCGGTATATGATATGATCCGGGAGGAAAGGGAGGATTGGAAGAAAGATGCTGACTGCATATCATATCGGCATTAACCCTGTTCTTTGAGACATGTTTTCAAATTCGAGATATACTTATTTCACTATTTGCATTTCCCCCACTTGAACCTGAACAAAGAAGAAACAAGATCAACGATGGCTCACCAAGAGGATCCCAAACTTCTGCCTGACGTTATAGACGAAATTGCTGGAACGGAGCCGGAATCGCTCTATGGGAAATATCCAGCTGATCCGTCAAACTACGATGCCGGGTTTAAAGATGTCACGTATCGCCAATTAGCCAATGCTATAAATGGAGTTGCTCAATGGCTAGAGAGCGAAATTGGACGCGGGGATCCGGAGCGCACTCCTACCATCGCGTATATCGGGCCTAATGACTTTCGTTATGTCTTCGCCTTCGTAGGTGCTATAAAGGCGGGATATAAGGCTAGATTTACCACAACACTTAAAAAATCTTGTTTCGATGCTAATATATTTGTAGATATTCCTCACCAGCCCTCGTAACACTGTTGCGGCTCATTTGTCTCTACTAGAGAATCTAAAATGCAGCGAGATCATCGTATCCGGGCCGGTCCCTTCCTCTGTAGATGAAATATTACAGAAGAGGGAGATGCGGCTGTTAAAGATGGGAGAAATTGAGCATCTCCTTAACCATACTTATGAGCCATATCTCTACCAAACAACACTGGAAAAAGCTAAAAGGGATGGATCATTCGTCTGTCATACTTCTGGTACTACTGGGATTCCCAAACCGTGCATATACACGCACGAATTTATCCTCCGGACAGCCAGGACCTTATCCCTCTCGCCCCCGAATGGTTATACGCTATTACAATCTCATTTGGGTCACAACACTCACATCCTCTTGCTTCCTCTCTTCCACCCTGCTGGTGTCCAGCTTGCCATCATTAACGCCATTTATAACCGCTGTGTTGTGATCCTGCCATCATGGCTAGGTCCTCCTTCTGTTGAGAGCCTCCTTGCCATTTCACGTAATGTGGAAGCTGATTGGGTAATGACGGCTCCTTTTACTTTAGAAGCGCTTGCCAAAGATGAGACAATGCTGGACCAGGTTGCCTCTAGACTGAAGATGATTGTATTTGCTGGAGGTGCTCTTCCAAAGATGCTAGGAGACATCATTGCAAAGAAGATCCGACTGGTGACTTTCTTGGGATCGAGTGAAACCGCAGGGCTTCCAATTATATACCCGGAAGACTTTGACACAGCTAATGACTGGGAATATATGGCATTTCATCCTAAAATCAACGCCGTGCTTGAGCCCCGAACTGAGGATAGCTTCGAACTTGTCCTAGAGAAATCGGTGTCCACCCTTCCCTATCAGCCAGTCTTTGACAGATTTCCAGAGCTAGAGAAGTTCAATACCGGTGATTTGTTCAAGAAACATCCTACGAGACCTGATATGTGGGCACACGCATCACGAGCCGATGACATTATTGTCTTTCTCAACGGCGAGAAGACAAATCCTGTTTCATTTGAGAACCATCTGAGCAAGCACCTGGATATCGAAGGAGCGGTAGTATTCGGAAATCAACGATTTGAGGCCGGAGTCCTTATAGAGCTTAAGGATAAAAGCACACTGTCATCCGAAGATATAGAAGACTGGGTCAAGAAGCTCTGGCCGACCATAGAACAAGCCAACCAGGAAGCACCGACACACGCTAGAATAGCGACATCTCATATTCTATTTTCGACGCCAGAGAAGCCATTCCTACGGACCCCTAAGGGCACTGTTATGAGAAAAGCTACGCTAGACAGATACGCCGAAGAAATAAACAAATTGTACAAAGAAGTCGAATCTACTGGCGTCGAGTCTTCTACCAACGCGGAGAACCAAGTCGACCTAGATGACTTGGAGGCCCTACTCACTGCGGTCCGAACAGCCTGTGAAGAATCAACAACGCTTCAGAAAATAGGGGTAAATGACGACTTACTAGCTCGTGGGATTGATTCACTTCAGATCTTGCGACTGTGTCGGAATCTTAGGTCGAAAACCAACGTGGAAGATTTAAAGCCTATCACGATCTACTCGAATCCTACGCCTATTAGGCTTGCCAAAGCAATCCAGAAAGCAGCTAAAGGACATGAGCAGTCTTCAAATGAGCAAGATACGCGCAGGTCAAGCCTCGAAGAAACTCTGACGTTGTTCACGCGCCGTATCGACGAACTAGCCGAGATCCAGTCCCAGACAGCAGGCAGGGAGCAAGGTAAAGCTACTTCAAATGTCTGCATTGTAACGGGAACTACAGGCTCTATAGGGGCGTACATTCTTAGGGCGCTTATGGAGAATGAGCACATCGGTACTATCTACTGTCTAAACCGTGGTCCCGACTCTGCCGCAAGGCAGCGCAGCAACAACGGACAAGTCGACCCTCAACTACCCACAACATTCCCAAAGACTGTTCATTTCATCGAAGCAGACCTATCCCATGATACGTTCAATCTCGACCCAGAGCTCTTCAAAGCCCTGTCTTCGTCAGTTACGCTCATTATCCACAATGCCTGGGCTGTCGACTTTAATCTTCCTTTGCCAGCGTTCGCGAAGCACCTCGCAGGCGTTGAAAACTTGTGCAAGTTCTCTTTTCAAAGCTCTCATCGCCCGGCAATTATGTTCCTGTCTTCTATCAGCGCCGTCATGGATTTAGCTCTCAGCTCTGGCAAACCGGTCCCCGAAGAGATCTTCAATGATTTATCAGTCCCGGCTGCGGCTGGCTACGGCGAAAGCAAGTATGTAGCCGAGCGCGTGTTATATCATGCTGCTGAAAAGCTACATATACCTGTCATGGTGGCGCGCATCGGTCAAGTATGCGGTGCGACTCGCAGTCCAGGGCGATGGAATCCTAAGGAATGGATTCCGCGCCTCATTTCCGGTTCTATGCACCTGGGCGCCATCCCCGATTCATTGGGCGCGTATGGTACGGATACAGAAGATGTAGATTGGATTCCAGTCGATATACTTGCAGACGTCATTATCGAAATTCTACTCAAAGGGGCTACTTCAAACCGCGACCAACCAAGTCGTCCCCAGGTCTATCACTTGATGAATCCAAAGCTCACAAGCTGGTCCAACCTCCTCCCTGCTATTTTAGAAGTCTCTAAGGATCTTACGTTAGGTGTAGATCAACGTGAGAACGTCAGCAAAGCCCCACTGGCTGTCGTCTCCCGCGAGGAATGGCTGAGAAGACTTCGCGAATCCGCCAACAATCTCGAAGCCCTACAGGCTGGACAGGACCCGGATGGTGTTAATCCAGCATTGGGACTACTTGACTTCTACGAAGAGCAGCTTGCGGGAAAAGAATTTCCCCAGTTTGAAATGGCGAATGCCGTCTCTGCGAGCGTCGTGTTACAACAGAGCGTCAGCATCGGCCGTCAGGACATGGAGAAGTGGGTTCGTCGGTGGCATCGATAAAGTACACGCGTGTCCTAGCTGATCTTTTCCCTCTTGTTAATATTCTTATGTACAGCTGAGTAGGTACCTAATGTAGGACTCATCGGCTATCATGGCGCCGTTGAAAAATATGGAACATGTGAAGCCAACAGCTTTAACTGTCTGCCAATCGAGCCCTAGATGAGGTAATTTTATAAATGCAAGAAGCGGTTTTCTCTGCAATCATCCCTTACGTTAGTCATTAGATTAGGTACATAAATACACTTCCGTCTAGGTAGAAAACATCGAATATTCTGCAGGAATCGGTTGGTTCGGGTTGCATATAACATGACCACACACACCATGCATTTCCATAGTATTATTGATCCTTCGATACAACACCGCACTCACCTAAGCCCGCCGTCTCTCGAAGAGACACCCCTATTGGCTGATGGATCTGCGGGGTGTGGTTGCACGGCAGAGCAGCGGGATATCGAGTTAAGCGGTACAATGCAACGGTGCAATTTTCTAGAAGGCAACTAACTCGACGAATGATGTGGTTGCGTTGGGTATTTCGGTTGTACATGATGATGATGTCGTCGGCTGAGGAGTTGAGACGTTCGATCGAATAATGGTTATCACACCGCTAGTCCTGGGATGAGAATACAGATACAACATATCATCGTAGCAAACTTATGAGATGGTCTGGTTAGTTATGAGCGAATAAGAACTGTATGTAGGTATGTATGTATATAAGCACACTATCGAAGTCAGAGATAATCTCACTTACATATCCCCCAAAGATTTAACCTGAGAGGTTGGAGGAGTACAGACACATGTTATAGAGACCCCTAAAACCTACCTAGGTACATATTCAAACCCCTTTAACTTCCACATGCTCGGAAGTATCCGTTGGGGTTTCATGGCAGTTGTCCTCGGCAAAGGAGTCGGGATGTCAGGTCAATTATGCAAAGCAACACAAAGGTAGCACTAGGATTTTAATATCCGATATTGAAGCAACATTGAAGTATTGCGCAACTATAGTCAGGACAGTAGATACATCATCACGCAGGCATTGATTAGAAGCAGCAACTATCTACCTAAGCGCATATCGTAAGCCGCCCCTATCAATGCGCAAGTCCTAGCTCACGAACAATGGTGTCCGCAGTCTTCTCGCCGATCACCATAGCCATGTTAGCAGCATGCGCTCCAATATTATGAGGCATAATACTAAGATCAGCGATCTTCAGCGCCTCGACACCATACACATTCAGGTCCGCATCTACAACGCCCAAGTTTTCGCGCTTGCCCAACTTGCACGTGCCGAGCGAGTGCCACGTCGTCTGGACATTCTCACGTAAGAACTGGTCGATGACGGCGTCGTCTTCGGGCGTGTACTCGATGTTGGCGAGTGGTGCTGGCAGCGGCTCCTCCGTCTCGATGCAGGCCGCTTTGGAGTCGGCGGCGAACGCGGGGTGTCCGCGGGGTACTTCTCCCCGGTATACGGTTCTGCGGCGCGCGATCTCCCGCTGGACTTTGTATGCCCACCGGCACTTCTTGATGTCGTTGCCACCTGCGTCTGCGAAAAAGCCCGACTCGAAGTCTAGCTTGTCGTCTAGATCCGGGCCGGTGATGTGGACGTGGCCGCGGGAGGCGGGGTAGGGAGAGAATATGTTGTGGCCGAAGTACTGTGCGATGGGGAGGCCGATGGGTACTCCGGGGAAGCTAGGTAGTTATCTCTGTTAGAACTATAGCTACGAAACCATAGATCAGGGGAGGGGGGTTGTCTTACGCGTTATAGGCTGCCATGACTGCCATGGGCTTGTTCGCATTGTGCTTCCATTCCTTCTCCCATACCTTTTGGAACTCGAGACCTAAAGCGGCAACGTCGCTCTCCGTCGGTCGAAGCTTGCAAGTGATATCCGCGGCATTCCAACCTAGAAGTTTGCGGGTCTCGGGGTCATCCATATTGAAGCGGCCTCCGTTAATCGAATCGTGAGACTCGTCCGGGTTTAGGCTCGACCGGTACGGGTATCCGATAATATGGTGATCTTCATATCCGTGGCCGACACCAGGGAGATCCACAACGGGTTGCACACCGGCCTTCTTTAATATTTCCGGATTGCCAACACCGGATCTTTCTAGTATGGCTGGAGTTCCAAACGCTCCAGCAGAGAGGATGACCTGTTTCTTGGCTTTGACAGTTCGATCTTCGGCGGCAGACGAGGCGGAGTTGGGCCTGTAGACGACGCCGACGGCGCGGTTGTTGTCAAGTACAAGACGTATTACTTTAGACTCGACGAGAACGTGAAGGTTTGGATGCTTCCCATCCCTAAGCCTGGGGTGAAGGTATGAATGGGCCACGTCTTGTCTCAATCCGTCTGGGGCTACGTAACGCATAGCGCGCTGCGCACCGTTGCAGCTGTCTAGATCATTCATGTCCTCAACTTCAGGGTAGCCTACTGTCTTGAGTGCGTTAAGAAAGTCATCTTCGATTCGAGTAGCACGATACGAGCCACTGGAAACGATGATTGGACCGTCGGTTCCATGTAGGCCTTTCGAATCTGCGCCATGATATGTTTCAATCTGCAACATTTAGTATCTGGAAAAGTCGAGGGAGATGGATAAACATACCTTTTTCATGTACGGCAACAGTTCGTCTGCAGACCATCCTGGCGTTTGCCAGGCATCGAGGTCAGTTCGCTGGGCTCGACTGTATAGTGAGAAGTTCACAGAAGAACCCCCACCAAGGACGTTGGCGGTAGGGACTACAAGCTCTCGGTTGGCGAGATGCTCTGACTTATTGCCCACTTTGAATGCGATAGTTTTTGTGCCAGGTGCTAAGTTGCTAAAGAAAAAGGCCGGGTGCACGATAAGAGGCTCATTGTAGTTGTTTGGTCCGCCTTCAATGACCAAGACACTCAAATTCGGGTCCGCATCAGCAAGTCTGGACGCAATTATACAGCCAGCAGTACCACCTATATTTACCAATTAGCTTAAGTTTATTATTATTATTAATAGAGAATGGCTTCATCGTACCTCCCGCAATGATTACATCCACCTCTTGGATGGCATCAGGAAGTTGAGTGTATAACCCCATAGCGAGCCTTGCGATTTGTTAGAAGTGATTTGGAAGTATCCCTAATAATAGATAAGGTACCTAGGATTAGAGGGAGGGGAAATGCCCTTAGGTAATATGAAGCAATGATCGTCTTCACGTCTTAACCACTGATTCCGCACCTGGTGATAGTTATAAGACTAGTAGTTATAAGATAGATCAAACATTAAAAGTTGCGGGTAGGATCGAGGATTTTAAGAATGGAATACGGAGCTAAGGACTTTTAAGTCCTTACGTGCTTCTTACCTTAGCTAGTTACACAAGTTACCCGTATATGTAGAGACAAAGGGGGCTGTTGGAATACAAGTTGCATGAAACACACGATTGGTTGTAAATGGAAGCTCAAAAGTGTAAAAGTTACTTCACATGCCACTTTTTTTACATGCCACTTATACGCACCAGCAAGTATTACCTTATTCGGCTTATTATTTATTTTATTTTATCCACTCCAACAACACCAACAATGGTTATGGATACGAAGGATTATACTTGGGTTACATTGTAAAATCCGTTACATGGCTAAATTCACTTTATTGAATATGGCTTCTCACCTAAATAACCCTGCCTTGCCATGCGGCATGAAACCTGGCTGTGATACCATCCCGTTATGTCACTCAGCTAGCCATAAGCTGATCTCACTGGTCTAGTCCAGTCCTCTGTGTTCTTTTCGAGAACTCTTCTTTTGTAACCATCCCGTCCCCGAGCAATTTATCATGAAGAAATTGTCTTACTTCAATATCGTCGCCAACAAGACTTAAAGGTCGCTTAACTTCGTCTTTCTCTTCGACAATGGCGAACCCATTAACGCCGGAGGAGATAGCGTATATGTTGGCGCATGAAGATGACACGCTTGTGCCTAACATATACGCATGCAGTATTGCAACAGGAGTCGCATCTGTTGTCGTTGTACTCATCAGGATCTGGGCACGACGTGTCGCCCACGGTCGAATAGTATTAAACACGAGTGACTGGCTACTCATGGTAGCCTGGGTACGTATAACCCCATCTTTTCCAAAGGGCTTAACTTCAGTAACTCTGGCAAACTGACTCCGTATTATACTAAAGGTCTGTTTTATCGCCGCCCTTGTCAGCTTTTCGCTATCAGCAGTATATGGATTGGGGAAACACATCATCTTCGTCACGGACGCGAGAAATCTCCGGATTGTAAGTCTTGGATGAATAGGTACCTACTTACCTATTTACCTATTTAGTATCCGAATCAACTAACTTATTTCAGTGGGGGATCATTCTCGAAGTCTTTTACTATTTCGCTATTGGCTTCATAAAATTCAGCATCTTGAGTTTCTATGGCGCAATATTTGCTTCCAGACGCTTTCATATCTATATATGGATGATTGCAGCATTCGTCGCCGCTTGGTTCATCTCATCAGCAGTTGTATCGATATTTCAGTGCACGCCAATCGAATTTGCTTGGGACACGACTATCCCAGGCGGATTTTGTATCAACTACGGCTTGCTGGTACTTATTGCTGGCGTAATCAACGTTATAACCGACTTTGTCATTCTTGCGCTACCTATCCCTATGATCTTGCGACTCAAGGTCTCGAAGCAAAAAAGGACCCAGTTGGTTTTCATATTTGCCGCGGGTAGCAGGTGAGATACTCTTGTTTGCTTCATGCACCCTTCCGATACAATTGTTCTAATTCCCTGTCTCTATCATAGTGCTTGCATCGTCAGTATTATCAGGTTGGCGTATAGTCTCGTCGTCAGCTCAACGTCGGATGTTAGCTGTAAGTTTAACGTCAAATCATCTTAAATCGTTCATGTCTAATTCTTCTTAAGGGGACAACGTCCCTCCGGGGTTCGTATCTGCTACTGAGCTCCTGGTTGGGATTCTAGCAGCCTCGATTCCAACGTATGGACCTCTTTACCGGCGCTACATTTCGGGCACTACGATGAAAAGTTCCCAGCAATCTGGTCGTAATAGTAAAGGTCATATATCATCTCACCCCCATAGTGCCAACATATCGGCCAATAGAGCCGGTATCATCAGTGGCCCCGGGGTTCATATCACCGACGAGATCGAGCTTACTCGACATGAGCTTAGAAACGGGGATTGGGTTCGGATAGCGGATTAAAGAGTTATGATTTGGAAGTTGGAAGTTGGGAGACCCGATGACTGCTCGAATCAAAATGCCAAGACATTGGGGCGAAGCTATTTAGCTATTTAGGGCTATGTGATTGGAGGCAGATTCCGAGCAGGAGGAGGGTTCCCCTTGTAATTGATAAGCACATATGTAAAATATTAGCACACATGTAAATATAGGATACCCGGTGCACAGATTAATGAACACTATACCCAACAGTTACCATTTGGTATTATAAACATGTGTCTATTCTACTACAGCAGCGACTTCTCTACTCAATACACAGGCCGAGAAACTAAAGAGAAAGATGAATAAGAACGTGAAAACAAGCTTACGTGGAGGGGCCAGGCTCACCCTGTCAGCTTAACTGCTACGCCAATAATAGCCAAGAATTCATGGATTCTTTTAGAGTGGATACTTCTTAAATACCGTAGTAACCTAGGTAAGCTTTAAGCCGATTATCCTTCGGCGTTATCTTATACTACGTCTCATGTGCATCTATAGTTATAAAAATCGAGTAACCGTTTATGAATATCAGGTAGTTATGTAGAACATTATATCTGACATGCATAAAGATGAAGGTGACATCGATCCTTCGCGAACCCTTTCCCTAGTTACTGTGGCTAAAACGTTTATCATATTCTAACATGCATAGCATCACACCAACAGGTGCAACCCGTCCCTGTCTTGGTACTATTGGAACCTACATAAGGTATGCAGCGCTTTTCGGGGTTTCTTTAATGGGGGCTGGAACTCTTGTGTAACCTTGTTGGCCCGTTATACGTAATAGATAATTTCTATATCACCACATAATATGCATTTTGTCATCAATAACGGGACTTATCATATTTCACCATAATGAACATGACTCAAGATACGTCCCAGGTTGAGGCTATCCTCTCCCAGCTTCAAACAGCTGGCGCATCGTACAAATCGAAGACCCCAGGAGCCCGCGAGAAGCTCATGAGTCTTAGTTATGATCTAATTTCAAGTTTAGAATTGCCTAGCGAGGCGATAATGCGAATGGGATGGGCTGAAGTAAGTTCGGGATAATGCTTATTTTTTTCCCTTGTACATTTTGTCTAGAACCAGGTCGAGCGTTACTAATCTAAGTCCTAGCCAGCTAGAGCGGCCAATTGCCGCACTGCAATTGATCTCAAGATATTCGAACACTTGAAACAAAGTGGCGAAGCTGGCATTACTGCCAAGGAGCTCGCAGCAAAGTGTAGTGCAGACGAAGTCTTAATTTGTAAACCAGGCCGTATCATCCCATGTAAGGAACAAAAACAGCTAACTCTGAACAACTTATTAGCACGGACAATGAGGCATCTTGCTGCTATGAATGTAGTCAGTGAGAAAAGTGAGAATACGTACTCTGCTACATCATTAGCCGAAGCTCTTTCAGAGTCTAGATATAGGGATGGCATTCTATTCCTGTTAGTAACACTCAAATACCACATTAACCTTTTTTGCTTCATGGTGAATAGCCGTTTGTACCATTCACCGTATTCTAAGTATTTTCTATAGCTACGATGTTGCCGGCGTATCGTTTCGCCACTTACCCGAGTATCTCAAGAACACCGGCTATACACTACCAATAAGTGTAACAGATGGACCATTTCAAGCAGCACATAAAACAGAGTTATCAGCCTTCGCTTGGTTGGACAAAACTCCCCCCTACCTCCAGGCGTTCAATAACTACATGTCAGCTTACAGGTTCGGAAAGCCATCATGGGTTGACCCCGGATTTTATCCCGTGTCTGATCGGCTCATCGAGGGTTTCAACTCTGACTACAGCGATGTTTTCCTCGTGGACGTTGGTGGGGGTAAGGGCCATGACTTGCATGAGTTGAAGGCGAAATATCCCCAAATTCCCGGCAAGCTTATCTTGCAGGATCGGCCGGCAGTCATCTCCACCATTTCCGATGACAGCTTTGAAGCGGTCTCCCACGATTTCTTCACTGCCCAACCGATCGAGCACGCCCGTGCGTATTATCTCCACTCTATTCTTCATAATTGGGGAGACGATGACTGCATAAAGATCTTACAGCAGTTAAAACCTGCTATGAAGCCGGGTTACTCTAGATTACTTCTCAACGAGATCGTGGTGCCTCGCCAGAACCCCACGTGGCCGATCACGTCCATGGATCAGCTAATGTTTGTGCTTGCTGCTATACAGGAGCGGACTGAAGCACACTTGACCGAGTTACTGAAGAAAGCAGGGTTCAATATTGTCAAGATCTACAGCTATGAATCTGGTCAGGAGAGTTTGGTTGAAGCGGAGCTAGATGTGACAACGCTATGAAAACTCGGAGGTAGAAAAGGGGCTGCCTATAGCTGAACAATAGTGGCCCGATCGAAGGATAAGGTGATACATCAGTAATACCGGCCGAGATCGCGGTGGCAAGTATATTATCTACTTGTGCAATGATGTCTACCATGGTTGGGCTCACAGGTGCATTTCTCCTGCACATAGGGCATCGATCAACTCTATTCAAACGACAGCATTTACTCAAATTGAAGTAAGGTACCTAAGGCATAGATTTAATATGACCGTTTGAAACCATTTTTAAATTGACTGCAATACTTGGCTGGTTATTTAGTAAGACACCTAAGGTTCTGAGTAATTCCTTATAGCCTACTAGGTGGGATAAACAATGTAAATATAGCGGTATTAATTGGAGGACAGCTACATAGAAGGAGCAGCAACTAGTTAAGGGGTATTTCCACGGCTTTAGATCTTCGAATCTATACCAAGGACTCACTATGTAATACTACAAGTTTACATAAAAGATGCTTGCATAAGTTAAATTCACATCCACATGTTTTTCCCAGCCCAAGTAATGAAGGTTAAGAAATATCTCCAAAAGTCGGGTTAAGCGAAATATTGTTTAGCTTGGTAAATGTCCTTTCTTCCGTTTGTAAGTCAAGTTCTGACAATATTGATGACCTGCATATACCTAACAAAAAACCCTTACCATCCATTAAAACGTGTTGTTTGGTACGAGGAACGGGATGCGGCTGCAAGGAACATTAGGCAGTGATGCAAGGAAATATGCCCTAGGTACGGTCCGAACAGCGTATAAATCAACCAACAGAAGGCCTCGCGGTGATCAATACCAACAAGGAAGTCTTCAGTACCTGCACATAAAAGGAAATCCCCTTTAGTCCATCAAGACTCTGATTGGCCCAAATCCAGACCAGCCTTCCTCATTGGGTATATGCCAAGAATCGGGTATATCCTATTGGCTGGGATACTTTACACTTGGGGAAGATTAGCAAACTTATTCAAACTCTGACAAGAAAATTCAAATCACATCAACACGTAATCTTGTAAAAGTTTTTGTTGCATTCAAACTGCGAAATATCTCCACTCGCTAACACGTGAACCAAAATATATTTTGTTTTGGACTTAACTTAGCCTCCTTAGGATACACGTTCGAGGATATCAATCCTGTATATATTATACATCGTACCCACGAGCAACGGCGGGAAGCGACAGGTACACGCAGATCAATTCTTCATCAGAGTCGTCGGGAGGTAGGTAGGTCTGGCCTATGCGCAAATACCCTAGTACCTCTTACCCAGGTATCACATGTGGTAGGTAGGTAACATTCCGCAAACTAACCTGGTTGGTTGATGTGAGGTTCATGCAACTTAATCCTTCAAGCCACATCCAGTCTTCGACTACATCTCAACGTACGCATTTAGAAAAAGATCATACGGTTAGCGCTGCTGACGCGCAATAGGTAGGTATTTTTATATCGCGGCGATGGGGTGTTTTTCTTACCGCGGAGATCACTGGGGCGTGTTTGAGCGCTGTTTTGAAGCGGAGGGGAGGGGTGAAGATGCATAATCACAAGAGTCTTAGGTAAGGTAAGAGGTATCTAAGGATTGCTAACTTGATTCTATATTAGGTACCTCTTAATGAGGTTCTATTGAGAAGCGACTAAAATGTAGAAAATTGCGTCTCGTATTTAGATGCTTCCTTCTCAATGAGCAAAGCATGTTCGGCACTGCGGATCGTAGCTTTAACAGGGAACGGCTCGTCGACGGTTTGGTGGTTAAGTTTCCTATCGTCGACGGGACTATTCTAGGAGGTTTGCATGTTAGTGAACAGAACAGGCAGTATTTGGTTTTAGTGCTAAGGGGGGTGTATACGAACTGGAGCCAAGTCAAAACAGTATATCAAACGGGCAAATGCAAGAAACAGAGCTTGCTGAGCTACTTTCCAGCCTACGCATATTCGGCGACCTCCGCCAAATCCCCAGAAGTTAGCTGTAGCGTTCGATTCTGAGCCGTCAATCCATCTTTCCGGTTGGAACTCGTTCGGGTCCTCAAACTCATTGGATAGCGCGATTGAGTTGATCAAGAAGCTGGTGCCGGCAGGAATGCGATATCCGTCAAAGTCGAGATCCTCCGTAAGTTGGTGGGGTGGGATAACCGGAACAGTCGGTCGCCAGCGTAGAACTTCCTTGATCATTGCTGCTATATATGGCATCTCGGGTAGATCTGTCATCTGGGGAAGTCTGAGCGTCTTGCCGTCCGTGCAGACCCGGTCTACTTCTGCCTGTGCACGTTTCTGCGCCCCGGGCCGCGATATCATAGCCATGACAAACGTGTTGATGCTCATGCGGGTGTTATCTCCACCTGCTGCCATGACAGATGTGGCCAGGTACATGGCCTCTTCATCACTGCCGGCAAATTTGATATCTGGATGGAGGAGGACGTCGCGGACAAAAGACGCTGGTGCAGAACCATTGCCCACGGCAGTTCGAATGGGCTCCCACCATTCTTGGAAGACGTGGCGGTGAAATGCGCCCATATCAGCCCAGTATTTTCGCCATGGCTGAAGGAAACGAGGAAGTTTGCTAAAGGATGGGAAGAAGTCCACAAAGCTCTGGTTGATACTCCTCACGAACTCTATCGTTACCCTCTGGTAGTCATCGAGCTGAGCCTTCGGTTTGTTCAGAGGATAGCCCATGACGATCCTATACAGCACTGATGTGGAATAGCGAAAGTTATGAGCAAACCATAGGTCTGGCTGTCTAAGATAGAGGCGAAGGAGGTTAATGCTTTCGAGCTCTTGCATGCTCGCGTATACCTTGAGGTTTGAACCGCTGAGCAATTGGTGCATCACTCGGCGCCCCTCCTTCCACTCTGCTTCTTGTCTGATCACGGTACGTTTCCCATTGCTAACGAGGTCGCTAGCAACAGGCATATGGGGCCTCTCATTTGTGATCTTTCCGCGCTTAGCTATGAGCTCGGAGACCACGCGTTCCGAGTTGAGAACAACCCACGTCTGAGAGCCCATGTGAAGCGTCGCCATCTCGCCATAAGGTCTCAAGGAAGCAAGCTAGCGAGATAATTAGATATTTAGGAAGGATATCGTTATGGCCTAGCAATGGCCGTACTTACCCATTCATTGAAAGCACGAGGATTGCGTCGAGCTTGAAACATTTGCAATAGATTTCCTACTATTGGTTGGCCTGGCGGCCCCGGAGGCATTCTCCATCGTTTTGTGCGGAGTAGGAGTTTCGAGTCAACAGGTCTCAAGGACTCTACAAGAACTAGACAGATGGCACATATAACGAGGCCAAGCCCGTAGTAGACAGTATATGGGATTCCAATAGTACCCATGGTAGCAATAGCAAGTAGGAAATAACTAATATGATAGCTTCATGTACCCAATGTGGGATGGTGTCTTGTGTGTATATTATTAATGATAAAATTATTAAGATCTTACTTAGGAGGACGCAACATAACTAGGTACTCATCGACCCAGTTCCTATAGGCCTCTTCGTTCCCCCACAAAACCAACATGCAGCTATGCTATGATAGGAAAGATAATAATAATGGATCCTCGGACATTCTACGTAGTGCTCACATGATGATATTCATAAAGTCGGTTAGACGCAGCCGTCCAAAAGGACTAGCCCTTCTATCCTATTACGGCCAATAGATTCGAATAGTCCGAACTGGCGGTAATATGCCATAATCCAAGGTGATATTATGCAATGCAACCCGTAAGCGCCGATCCTTCGATGGTCAACATATACCAACACTACTAGCTACCTACCTACCCAAGTACCGGCTCCATTCGTCATGATATTTTACAGAGCCTGCAATGTACTATGTAAGATAAATACGTGCAGGGTCCCTTCCATTGGCTACTCAACAAGATGCAGGATCTGGTGTTCATATCTGTACGACTTATACTACGTCGAAACTAGATCGTATCGACAAAAGCGGTGACTCTATCGATCGCCGGTCTTTTGTTTCTTCATTTTCGGTTTATATATAGCATGTTAGCTTTTCTAAACCTGAGGGTGATAAACGTTTCTTTGCTATCACTCCCCAGTAACTTATTAGGGGATCCGTAAAGCTACTATTTCCGCCCCAACAAATCAAACTCGACCAAGGTTTAGAAGTTGTCTATGGCTACTACCTCCTCCAAGACTCCTCTCGTGCCCGGGCACACCAAGGAGAAACAAGCCGTCCTCTTCGCTGACCTCCCGCCGTACTCAGATCCCACAACAGGATTCGTGTCATGTCTTCCGCGGTCATGGATCCCCTATGCCCAGCTTATGCGTCTGGAGCGACCGGCAGGCCTGTATGCCTTCTACTTCCCCTACCTAATCGGACTCGTGTACGCTGCTTGTATTGCGCCTGCTGCTCCTGAGCCCCTTGTCGTGCTACAACTAGCGGCGATATTCTTGCCCATGAATATCCTCCTGCGTGGCGCTGCTTGCTGTTGGAACGACACCGTCGATCAGGACTTCGATAGACAGGTGGAGCGCTGTCGCCACCGTCCCGTGGCACGCGGCGCTGTCTCAACTACATCAGCGCATGTCTTCACTCTAGCGCTGCTGGCAGCCATCTACCCCATCTTGACCCTATTTCCGTCGGGGTGTAAACTGCACATGGCAATTAGCGTCGTGCTGTTTTTCGTCTACGCACTCATGAAGCGCGTGACGTACTACCCTCAGGTCTTCCTCGGTTTCCCCTTCGCCTGGGCTATTTTCTTCTGCGCCGCCGCACTAGACGTAGACCCGTTCGGCGCACACGCCGCCCCGACTTCGGCTCTTTTTGGCGCCAACGTCTTGTGGACTATCATCTACGACACCATCTACGCGCACCAGGACGTCAAGGACGACGAGAAGGCTGGTGTCAAGAGCATGGCTTTGCGCTTCAGGAATAATACTAAATTCCTGGCAAGCAGTTTGGCTGTGGCCATGGTTGCTTTGCTCGCGCTATGCGGCGTGTGGACGGGTAGCGGCACGCTCTACTACGTCGGGACCGTGGGGGGCGTTGCCGCCGCCATGTCGTGGTATATCTATAGCGTAGATCTAGGGAATCCGCAGAGCTGTGGAGCTTGGTTCCATGACCAGTTCTGGATCGTCGGTGGCACTCTGATGGCTGGATTTACTGCCGAGTATTTGTGCCGTGCGGCCGGTGACTTCTAGTTATAGAAGTCCATGGATTGAAGTTGACCTATTACTGTTGATTTAAACACTCGGAGGATGGTTTGCGCACTAAGCCTAGGTAACATCAATCACCCCTTGCTTCGACTATGTACACTAGATAGTAATCTCAACTGACCCCGCCACTTAGATCCCCCTAGGATAGTTACCTGGTATGAAATCTAAATATCAAATGCAAGTCGATCAAGGCGGAGCTGTTCAAAATATTATTTCATCATTGCGCCGGCCATCTAGTCTAACCGGATGCTGCAAAAAGGTATTTCTGGATTTAGAACCATATCATCCAACAACGCACAGATGATATGGACTTTGATAATTCTCATAAGAGACCATCACGGTTATAAAAGAGGTTGTAGGGGTTTTTAATATACCTAGGTATTTATACGCGGTTACTGAAATAAGGAGAACATTTTGAATATTTAGTTAGTTATATTAACTACGAAATTTGATTTAAAGCTTATTTAGTATCGTATAGTAATTATTCATGGATGTGAAGTTGAATTAAAGGATTTATATAAAAATATTTTCCAGGTATTGGAAGCTTTAAATTTGCCATTTAATCCTTAAAATCGTTATATGCCAGTCAAGACCACTGTCATACATGTAACATATTAAGTCTATACACGATTGACTCTTTTTATATAAGAATCTGTCTAATATAAAATTCATTGTGATCATTCCCATAAGGAAAGACAGGTTTATATGAGGAACGGCTAATTTTATATAAGGTAACATGCTACAGATATGAAGCAAGGGAGCTGATAGCAGTAAGTTGTTGGTGAGTTATATAAAGAAGATATACAAATTACGAGAAATGACAATCCCTTGCAATATGTACAGTACCTTCATGTACGTAACACAATTCGTGTGGTGTTTGCCAAGCCAATTGTAAGTACGGCAATAGCGTATTAAGTTAGTTTCCCTCGCGATGTCATTGGGCGACAGCGAGGCTGATGTACTATACAAAACTAGTTGCCAGTCGAAGGGATATAAAAAAACCAAGTAGCTTTTAAATCAATACTAAACCAGGGTGAGTTTCTCAGATAAGACAGTTTCTTTCACTTCAACAACGATCATTTTTCAATAGAGTCGTAAACTATACTTCTCCAATTCTGACTTCGCTTTCACTTCAGTGTTTTGGTTTCCAGCAGTCATTCAATATCGCAGCATGACCACGAAACCATCGTCTGCGCCCTGGGTGGATGAACCCTTTCATCTGATTACAACTCCCTTAACATACCTTAGCGTAAATGCCGACAACGATGAGGAAGTAATAAACATAGTCAGCTAATTAGCCCCTAGGATTCCCATTCTTACGTCCATGTTGCTTCTGACATGGCACATGCCCACAATGTCATTATACGAGGACTCAATACTATTATCCAACAGGCTCCATACGTCCCTACCTCGACGGAAAAGATATATAATGCGAAAGACGTAAAAGACCTCCTCTTCTATGTTCACTCATGGTGTAAGATGGTTGGACATCACCATTGGGTTGAAGAGTCGTTTATTTTCCCCGAGATTGAAAAGGTTGCGGGCCAGCCAGGGCTGATGGACAACCCTCATCACCAGCACGAACTATTCCACGGTGGCATGGAAAAGTTATTAGCATATTCCCAAGCTACGAAGCCTGAGGACTATCGATGGAGCGGACCTAGCGGCATGAAAGAGATAATCGATTCATTCAGTAAGGAGTTGACAGGACACCTTTACGACGAGATCGACGTCTTCTTGGGACTGAAAACTATAGATAGTGCGGCTCTGAGGAAGACTTGGGACCAGAGCGAAGAAATTGCTAAGCAGGCAGGGAATATTGGGATGTTGGTAAGTTTAAAAGCGCCTGGTAATTGTACTATGCTGAGTTCCTTGCTTTAGTATGATGTGTTTCCAGTTGTGCTTGGATGCGCCGATAAGACCTATGAATGCGGACATCCGTTCCCTCCTCTACCATGGATCATGCCTTACCTTGTCAAGTATTGGTTTGGTGCTGGTAACGGCGCCTGGAGGTTCAACCCTTGCGACTGGTGGGGTCGGCCGAGGCCGCTGGTATTCGTCCGCCAGACAAAGTAGGGTAGATTGGTACTGCGTATTTCTTTTAAGGGGGTATCACGGTGAATGAGCAGGTCACTGTAAAGTTCGTAGCAAGTAAGACATCTCTATGTTCTGCCCTAACATCATAACATCTATTAGATAATTTATACCTAGGTGATTGATATCATGCATAGAATGAGTGTCTAGGATAGGTAGACTAAAAGGTATAGTATATTGATCTAATAACGCCTGGCTTCTATTTTCTCCCAAACACGCTATACGCTTTCATATAATAAATAATCCTTTATAAATACCCCTACCCACTTATACCCTAATATCTTATTAAATTATTATTTATATATACCTTTAAGTTATCAAGACCTTTCGTGACGTTGGTACATGGATGTTTTTATAATGAAGTAAAATAAAGTTCATAATCTATTTCTATATGATAGGTAACCAACGTGTGCAACGAGAAATTTGGTATTTTAAATAGGGATCAGTAATTGGTGTGTAATATATAAATGTTTATCAAATATTCTAGTCTTTTATAAAAGTTATTCCCATGGTTACTTGAGTGATTTACTTTATTTTTGGGGCATGATTACCTGCTTTAGATAACAAATATTGTGACTTTACCATGATACATTTCATTACAAATAGTAAAATTTTCATCGCGAATAATCTAATGATTAAAGGTGCCGTAAAGTGAATATAATTTTCTACACGTTTATATTGTACTCATTCACAACTATACCATAGGTACTAGGTTATTTTTACTTCTAGATTTACACATGTGCTCATATAGGGACATGATATATCAATAGTTGAGCATACTTTTCGTCATGATAGGATCATTAATTGTATCCCAGTCACTAACTTGAGTCATAATTTTAGATAATTACTTATCTACTACTAGCTTTCTACACTAATAGGTATATAGCTCTTAGGATATGTCAACTTGGATTGATTTTTTTTATCCTATATGCTGATTGGCCTCTGAACTTTTGGCGAGCTTGTTTCAGGGTTAGCCTTTACCTGGGAGATTAGCTAGGTAGGTAAGTCTAGCAGTTAAATTTCAATCAACCTTACTAGTCTATCCCCGACAAAACACGTTCATAGCTTAATTTAGCGATATATAAACTACATAAACTATTTTATACCGTTTACTAAGTATAGCTATATTGTTTTATTTATTTATTTGAGAACTTATAGGAAAGCATGTAACAACTAAAGGTCAGGGTAGACCTAGAAGATGTGGAGGCAGTTTCGTCTGAAAGCTATGGAAGTTAGTGAATATATAAGGTTCTGTCATGTTCGACTCCATACATCTCATTTGGAATCTTAACAGGTTCATCGTCATGTCTCAGTGATACACCCATGTTGCATTTAGTTTAGAATCTGAATTTTAAGAAATAAGATAAAAGCTTATGGAGTGACTTTGACATCTATGACTGTAGGGACATGATGCATCTACCTTCTTCTCCTTATTTAATCTGGGTACTATGGAGGATCATTTCTGTTTTCTCATTGCGTCTAAACCATTTGCTACCCTATTTCTCAATCAACCTACTGCAACCGCAAATCGTAAGATAGCTTGCGAAAACGGCAGAATAATATGTCTGATACTCCTAAGGAGGTCTTTGAAAATAACGGGGTGTGTGAATGTCAGTATTTTAATATCATGGGCGAGTACTAGGATTTATCTGACACCTTTTAGGTCCGTTTACTTGTCCTGATATGATAAAGAGGATGGATCGCTCCGACGATCCGATTACCCAGGGGTTCGATCCAAGTTCTCCTCCATTTCTGCCAACCGATTATCATCTTCAAAACTACATAGCGCGCAGTGGCGATACCTGGAAGTATATTGCCACCCCAAAGATAACCGCGCTGGATCCTGTCCAGAATATAAATCCATCCCCGTCCCCTAAGCCAAGTTAATCCAGCGAAAAAAAGATCTGGAGCAGCGAGGATGGATCTGATGTGTTTGAGAACAATACATAAAACATGAGGGTATATACATGATGTCAGTAAAGTCAAGACAGGGGAATCGAAGCGCCATAAGAGCCTCGTAGAGTATAATCGTCTCCCTATGAGGTGAATGGTTAAGTGTGATTAGCGCCTATTTGAAGGAGAGGAGGGATTTTTTGGTCAGATATGATGTTCAGGGGTCACAGTAGAACAATTATCCATGGTAACCCTCCTGGAACTGACAGGCTCGCATAACTATGCCACTAGGTGGAACCAAACAGAATGGAAATAACTTCTTTATTCTGAGAGGAACTATGACCTAGCTATGAGGGTCTACGTCTATACATAATGAACATGTCCTTTATTCTGGATGTCTCATTTAGAATCCTGACAATCTACCTACGCAGTTATACTTGTGATATAAATGTTTAAGCATAACTACTTCTTGGACATCCGGGATAGCAAACCTTGCTGGGGGCTATCAAGATGGAACGATGGCCAAACCAACAATGATGTAAACGCATAACCCCAAGATAAGATCGTCTGGGTGCTACTCACAATAACATAGATTGGGTCTTGGTTAGGACCCTGGAGGATTGTAACCCTACAGGCTGAAACGATATTGATTTATGACGACGAATCCTACGGTTGGTAGTGGCAAATCTAATCGTTCCTCTCGGAGAAATATTCCAATTTACAGCATCTGGCGACACTGAGCTAGATTTGTAAAAGGGTGGTAGTTAAGCTGGCAAGTATAATTGGCAACTCTGTTGCGTATTAGTATTGGATGAAATAAATTGAATAGATGAGGAAAAGGACAGGATAGAATTACAATTAGCAGCTGAAATTACATTATTTCTAGAGACTACGGATAGTTATCTCGATGTTCTAATTTGAGAAGAATAAGACTAGAAATCCTACTCATACTTGACAAGACAGTCTCTATGATCCCCTGTAAATAATTGAATAACCTTTACCGGGTAGTCTGTTTCTTATCCTCTTATATAGTGGCTTGAGTTGCTTATGCATTTCTGTGTACGGGTATTCTTGTTTTGTTCGCTGCTAGTATATTTCTACTACTACTCGATACTTGGTTTATGAGGAGAAAGTTTAGCACCCCTACACATCAAGAACCTCGGATGGGGTTTCCTAAAACTCTTTGAAAATCTCAAATAATACCTGACTATATTTTGAAGCCTTTAAACTAGTATCTCTTATAAGATCTAAATCTAAAGTTAACATTCTATTATATTTTGGTGCACGAGGGCCTTTAGCAGAATTCTTTATATTAGGTACGTTATTCAACACAACTTGTTCTTTTAATTTAGACTACTCTCATCTACGTAATATATCTGGGATCCGACAGCTGAACAAGGTACAACAAATACTACTTAAAATATCAGTCTATTAGACTATCCATGATCCATGATCCGTTCATCGTGAGCTCTGTAGTGTTTGGCTCATAAATACGAGCAGCACGCCCATGTACCTGTATATTGATCAATTGGTCAGCTCTTAGAATCATTTAGACAGCGCAGGAATATGAAATAGATACTGACGCTACACTACAAGCAAATAGCTCATGCCTCTTTGGTCGCGTCAGGTACTTAAGGCTGATGGCAAAGATACAAGTAAAAGCGATTTGAATGGCCATAATGCCGACCAGAGTTCCCTCGGTCATTTCTCTTTGACTCAAATGATAAAGGGGGTAAATCGGTCCTACAAGTAGCACAAGTAGGGGGATGCCTAAGACTACGGCCCTCGCCATCGTGACCTTTCGGGTACTGTAGACAAGCATGAATCTGTCTCGGCCGCTCCCCTCCTTAAATCCACATGAGTTATTTCAGTATTTAAGAAGAGTCTAGACAGTGTATAAACGTACCTTGTGCTTGAAGATTTTCTAAATGGTCATTAGCTCAGTCCAGAAATCTCCCTTTTCCTTTTCCCTTCATTCTTTATAGGCGTTTTCTCCCGTGGCAAATACTTACCTGCGTTAGCTTATTGGGTGCGTCTAGTAGGAACTGTAGTAGACGTGTATCTACTCTTGCTGTATCTTCTTGTGGTCTAAGCGACAATAGATCAAATTTATGGAGGTAGTACATCTCTTTTTCTACTAATGGGTTGTGATTTTGGAAGAAATTCTCCAGGCTCTTGAAGTCCGTTGGCGGTGGCTGGGAACGATGAGCACAAAATGAAACGTGGTTCAAGAGTTTGACTAGGTTATATTTAAGTTAGGAATGCCCCTGATACTCGAGAAGCAAGACTAATGAGGCTTACTATATGTCTCAAATTTAGCTTCGATGTCCTTCAAAACTCTTGCACGAGTTTCAAATACTTCGATACCAGCCTCTCTTGATGGCGGATTCAGGCTGAGTTGATCTAGGGAATCTAGTTGGGACTCATATCCCCGGAGCTGATTCTGGAGATTAAGTAGAACCCTTGCTTGCAAGTAATTAAACCGACGAAATATTAGGTGGCTCGGATCTGTCGTTAGAAAAGCCCCGAGTCGTGGGTAGCCGTTCGGGTAGTCATCAACTAGAGTAGATATTTTGCGGTCAGGTATAAGTGCCTAAAGGAAATATTATTGTCTGGGCTAGCTTACTACTTCTATCAATATATCTCGTGGCTGCACTTCCCGGACTGTTTGGATTTCTCTTAAAGATATTTGCAAGCTGTTTTAATCGCTTAAGGATCCCATATTTCAATTGCAAGATGGGAATATTTTGGTTAGTCTCTTCTAATAGCCCACGTTAGATATTAGCTATAATTATTTTCCCTAGTCTCCAATAGGTGAGTAATACGCACTATGACCTGACTGTGATGGAACAGGTTGTCCATCAGGTGGCCTATCTGATGGTAATCCGGCTTCAATATCAATATTAATAGAGGCCATAGCTGGTAGGGTGAAATATATATTGGAACCCAGGTGAACTGACAGTAACTGACAACCGAGAGGAAATACGCTAGGTATCATTCCAATCCTCTTGGGCTTTTAAATACCAACTCAACGTTTTGTTTGCTACCGAGTAAGGAAGCCCGAGCTTTTCGAGCCACGTTGCTCGGGCGAGACAATTAATTATAGTTCGTTCCACGATATGCATCTATCCCGAGTTATCGTTCCACAAATCCATCCTATATATTATCGCACACCCGAGGTCCTGTAGCATTAGAGGCTTGGGATATATTTTATAGAGCGTTAGAGACAGAACTCATCTATGTCTGGGGGGATGTATGTGTATGGCGCCATTATCCGATATACATTTATCTGAACGTCTAGAATGGGAAAAATGGGGGAAATATATAAATTAGCCGGATATCAATGCCGTTAAGTAGTAGTGTGATCATTGATAAATTAGTAGGGCTATGTCTGGTTTTTTGTTCTTCTAAGTAATGGATAATAGTCTATACCTTTAACATAGGTAGGAAGGTAGATATTCTCACTACTAAAGTCCTCCATCTTTACCTTTGTTCCATATTTTACCTTACTTAGTGGGAACATACTCGGGAGATCAACCAGGAAACTTTCCCAGTTTAAGATATAAGTTGTATGAACTGTTACTTAGATTCATATATATAGAAAAGTACTTCATGTGGACATTGTACTCCCCTTTTCGTAATTAAGGGACCTGTCCAAATCTATATTGAGCCCACGCCACACTACCCTCGTGCAATGTCCATGTCCTCTTCCCCTCATCATCACCAGCCGCACCAGCCGCTACGTATACCGGCATCACGTGATCGAACCGCTGAGAATGATTAGCAAGTCCCTTTTAGCTTAGGATTCTTTAAACTCACCGGATGGGCTTGTCTAGCGTCTGGCCGCTTAGCAACTTCTTTCATATGAGCCCGTCGCTCATTTGGCGGGGACTCGACGGCGTCTTTCAATGCCTCGTCAAAGGATACCGTGTAAGGCAATGGCCTCGGGTCACCTCGAGTGGTGTATAAATCCCTAAGATTGTGCACTGACATTCCTGCACCGATTATGACGATGTTCTCGTCACGCAGAGAGGCAACAGCTTGTCCCAATTGATAATGCATATCCACGTTCTGGTTGGCGTATAAGCTTACTTGAACTAAGGGAACATTAAGGGGGTTTTCTTCGGGGTTGAATGCTATAGGATGTCAGTTAAGCCAAGACACATGGCATATGAGCAAGCGTGGCTAAGTAGAACCATACCGACATGAAATCCCGACCACACTCCATGGTCCAGCCCTCTGGTCACGCCTTTAGCCTTAATACCAGCTTTTGTTAGGAGGTCAATGACCTTGGAGGCTAGCTCGGGGCTTCCCCTATTGGGATATTGTGCCTTGTAGAACTCGGGCGGGAATCCATAGAAGCTACTCAGACATATTAGCATCAGTCTCATGGAGAACTCTCATAGATATAATCGTACTCATAAATCAAGTCTGTATGCTCAGCAGTGTTGACCTCAATGATATCAGGTTCAGCCTCCCAATGGCCAGAAAAGACGACGACAGCTTTAGGCTTCACTTTCTCGGTAATTTCCTTTCCTATGTTCTGGAGAATTGGATAGGCGGGATGGTCCGTTCTATATTGCACGTCCGGCTGTCTCCAAATTAGATTAATGAATCTAAGTCTGGTCAGATTTATCAAAACTCACGCCGCCATGGCTGAAGAAGTAAACCGGGGTTTTTTTAGTCGTCATTGGTGGTGAGGTTGAGTTTGTTAATGTTTGATATTGAGCTATGATGGAGGAAACGGGTTTCCAGATGGAAAGGGGTAGCACGACGCGAGATAGTGATGATGAGAATAAGAAAGCCACGGCTACGACAAAGAGTGATACAATTAGGATTGTTCTAGTAATTAATGTTGGAGAAGCCATTGCTATGAAAACTTAAGGTCTATATAGAAGAAAGAACGGGAGGCCGTTGAAACCATTTGTAATTCGTCCCCTGCCGTAGGTACACCGGAAATCCCGGTGTAAGTCACTAAAGAGGCCACTAAGGGAGCCGTATTGACCGATTCTTCAGCAATTACCAAGGATCAGTCAGCATACCCCCTAGCGTTAACTTTCAGCCGCTATGGTGCTAGGTGTTGTAGTGGGTTCGTTGCATTAGCTTAGGCGATACATAAGGTACCATAGCGGCAAAGGGTGGTTTTGAGAAACGATTCCTCGACCGAGTACCGTACCTCCCATATGCATTATTCATTAGAGAGGCAACGTTATTTCTCAGAACATTATTTCTCGACGAATAATCGTTTCTCGAAAAAAAAACAAAATTTCCAATTCTTTTATTTTTTTTAATTTTTTTTAATTTTTTTTTTTTTTTTTTACACTCGAGCTGATTCGAACAGTGGACTTTGGACTTTGGACATGTCACGGGATTTACGGGTTGCGGGTTTTACTACTAGGCCAATTGGGGTTTATTTAACACATGCACGCGAGAATGGCTTATTATTCAGCATTATATACTTTATCTAATCAAAAAAAATCTTAATTTTAAGTTGGGAAACGATTTTCTACCCGAAAATGATGTTTTATAAGAAAATGATAATCTAGACAAAAACGATTTTTTTCAGGTAAATAATGTTAAGTATGAATAACCGTTTCTCAAAACCACCCTTTGCCGCTATGGTAATCATCCGCGTTTCATTATGGTAATGCCCCCATTAATGCAACCAATTAAGGCAGGAATTACAAACGCGTTATACTTAACAAAGAGATGGCGGAATAACCCCAATTACCCCACCATGCAAGTTGAAGTCTTCCAATGCGCAACAGGAAAGAATGAAAACTACAACTGGAATCAACCATCACGTAACTCATTACCTTTGGCCTCAATCCCGACCTTCCTAGCTCATTTTCCATCTAGCGGATGCTCACTTTCTCTATCGCGAATAAAACATTCTTTTCGTTCATAGTATTATTGTTGTCTTTCTTAACGGCCACATTCGCAAAACCGAATTCCGATCCCACTATGGCGATGCGCCGAGCTCCACCGCTGCTGTTCCCAGCTGCCGCCAAGCACACAGCTACTGTCATTTTCATCCACGGATTGGGTGATAACGGGTATGGATGGGCATCGGCAGTAGAGAACTGGAGACGGAGGCAGAGATTGGATGAGGTCAAATTCATCCTGCCACATGCCCCGCGCATCCCGGTTACAGCTGTAAGTTACTCTCACTAGAGTTTGAGATGCGTCGGTGGGACTCACCCTAACTGGACAGTCGGGCGGAATGTCTATGCCTGGATGGTACGATATTGTAAGTCGCCTCCTTCCTCCTTATATGTCTGCTATCGTGTCTAATGATTACCCAAGTTTGCACTCACTGGCAAAATAGACGATATCAAGAGGCATCAAGACGAAAATGGTATCATGCAGAGCAGGGAGTACTTCCACGGGCTGATCCAAGCTGAGATCGACTCTGGGATACTCCCTAACCGCATCGTACTCGGCGGCTTCTCACAAGGCGCCGCCATGTCCCTCTTTACTGGCTTGACGGCTAAGTTTAAGTTGGCTGGCATAGTCTCGCTTTCGGGTTATCTACCCCTAGACTCAAAGATTGACGATCTTCTCAAAGAGAACGATCACAACCACCAAACACCAATCTTAATGTGTCATGGAGATGAGGATGCAGTTGTACCGACGAACTTGGGCAAGATGTCTTACGAATCACTGAAGAACCGTGGTTTCGATGTGACGATGAAGATATATCCGTGAGCAGCTCCTTTCTGATTTCCTCCTTGTGGATCCGCTCTTTCATTTAATATTTAGCTAATATAAAATAGGGGTTTACCTCATTCGGCCTGTATAGAGGAACTTGATGAGGTTGAGTCTTTCCTGAATGCTCGTCTCCCACCTCAAGACAACAAGAAGACGGAACTATAAATTCGATAGGACATGGGAAGTGGATATACAATGCGATAGAGGCATGTTAGAGCATTAGAGACTATTACGGCACTAATTCTACGAGGTGGTTCGTATGACGTGCAAGTATAGATGGTGTCTGTTGCGTATTGGACGATAGAAACGCTTTACAGTGCAAATCAGAATAGTTGGAGTCCACAGTATGATAAATATGATTTGACGTTGGCCTTTTTTACTACTTAGACGCCAGAGTCGAGATATATGTACCTAATGGTCTGCCGATTATGGGTGGATGTCTTAGAAGTCTAAATTCATCTGACACGCTGGACTTCATTAAAGATCATAGTCGAATTTATAAAATTACTCATAAACTTCAATGTATAAATATAATTACCCAGGTTACATATATAAATAATCTTTGATAAATTCGTGAAATAATCAGTAGCATATCAGGTGCGCGGAGGTATACGTATTCGTATTGTTGAGAAGTCTATACATGTACATAGGGATAGAGAGAATCTTGATAGGGGGAATAGTGCCTTATCTTATCGTATAGTTGGAGGTAGTGGAGTCTGATCACAAGATGGCGGCATAACGGCGTAAGCTTAACTAGGGGCAGCAAAGATAGATACCTTACCTTACCTAACCCAAGCTTTTATTTAACAAAGTTCCAAAAACAAGATTTATTCTTCCATCGAGTGTTCAACTTTGTCTCTAGATTATTCTGTGCATCTTGTAGCCTTCGTCCTCAACAATTCTCCTAATCTTTCCTATTTGTATAACAGTTTTATAGGTAGACTACACACGTTTGTAGCTACATCATTGCTGTTGGATTATGTCGTCTCTTCCGCGATTAGCCCGATAATTAATTCATTAGGTATTATTATCTATTGCTACTTTAACCCGAATCCACACCAACCGTTGCTACGCTATCGGATCGTTTAAGCCTAGGATTACTACCTGGTAGGTATAATATCCAGGTCGACACGGCAGAAGTAAACAAGCCCCGCCAACCAAAATCATCATACCGATATTAAAAGAGAGGAGGCTCACTGGGCAAAAAAAAAACAATAATGCCGTCAGCAGCACGAGCACCAGCATCTGGTAGGCCGCCATCGCCATCTCCTTCTCAAGTCCCTCTTCCCGCGTCGCCAACATACTCGTATGCCTCCACAGCCAATCCGCTCTCTCAATATAATCTACCACTCCCGCCTCCGCCTCGTCCAGCCCACGCCGTCCTCTCTAAAAACGACCTCGAGCAATCGCAGCTAGCATACTCGGACTTGTTAGCTACAGCCAAATCGTACCGGATAGCACTCGCATCCCTTTCTACCGCCGCCTCCGCATTCGGATCCGCCCTCGAGTCCTGCGCGAGGCTAAAAGAAGCCCGAGCCGACACCCTCGGCCCCCCTAGCGGTACTAGCCTAACCAATAGTTTTACCACAAAGGGATCATGTACCGCAGAGCTACTATTAAGCGCAAGTGGTGTGCACCACTTAATCGCAAACCATCAGCAGATCTTAAGTGAGACAGTATACAAGTCATTCGAGGTGCCGCTACTACACGAGTTAGATCAGTGGCGACGCAATATTGACGACGAGGATGAGACGTATAAACGCGAAGTTGCCGCGCGCAGTCGCGAGATCCGCCGCCTCGAGAAGGAAGGGTTGAAGCTGCACCGCCAGAGTCGCCGTCGAGATGTAGCCAAGTTCCGAGAGCACCTGGTTACCCTAACTAGTAAACTCGACGGCCTAACAGGATTGCATGCCGATCATGCCCGTACCCTACTACGCGACTCACAGGAGGCTTCGGCTAAGATTCTCGATGCAAGCTGTTCGCTCGTACGTGCCGAGGTCGACATTTTCGAGGGCTTGGCGCGGAAAGGGTGGACGGGTGGTGGGCTTGAGGATTTGCTAGAAAAGGGCCAGGACTTGTTTGCGAGCGACGAGGATGGGCTGCCGGGAGCTGCAACGGGGGCTGGAGTCACAATAATGGCCGCCAATAGTGCCGTCGGAGAAGGAGGGGCGAAGCTGTTTAGTATACTCCCGCCCAAGAGCATCCTGGCGAACGACGCAGCCTCGACTTCCGTCTCGGATTCGGTACTAACAGCACGTGCGGGTGGGCGCGCCGATAGCTTAGTAGTCGATCCGGAGGAAGATCAGTTTCAAAGCCTGACAGGGGCCGTAGAACAACCGCAAGACCGCAAGAGAGATAGAGAAGACACGGAGAGCATATTCTCAGAGTCCAACATGAGCCGGGGGTTAAGGCCGTTCAGTCCACAGCCTATCCGCCGACGAACTACGGACGTGGTCATGGATCCGGAGGAATTATTATTTGGCGGTGGCGGCGAGGAAGAAATCAACAATGACCTCGTATCGGATGTAGACGACGACGACGGGTATGATGCTGTGACGGTTAGAGGCGCTAGTAGCTCCCCGGGCCGAGCACTGGAAATGGAACTAGGAGAAGGAGATTCAGGTCTGCAAGATGACGAGGATGAGCTAAACGAAAACCCTGCGTTCCAATGGAGAGACGACGAAACACGGCAGAGACAAGTCAGTAGTAGCAGTGACCCAGTCTCGTTACCATCCTCGCCGCCAACGGGGAAGAATGAGGTAGACGATAGAGAGATAGATAGGCAGTTTGCTTGATTATAGTTACATAGCACAAAGTGCACACATCCCCCCCTCATACTGGTATGAGGAGGTATTGCACAAGGATGAGAAGGCGGAAAGGTGCCTAACCTATAGGATAGGATAGGATAGGATGATTCTAACGGCGGGTACGGCGGCGAAATATTGATTGATTGAGTACTGTATTACATTTCACGGCACACGAATAGATGAACGGAGTCATATCTTCGACATTAGAATGGATGGCATCTCCCGCTTTGTACCTTCGCTTCATGACTACCTCTTGCCTACATATTATTACATTAGTACAGCCAGCATTCGGTCTGCGTCTCAAGTATTACATACATACATGTAGATAGGTAGTTCCACAGCTGTATACATGTATGACATTACACATTACACTTAGCCAGCATTCATACGAAAGGGAGCAAACATATTATGACTTGGAATGCATTATTGTTCCCGTCGGTCTCGAGTGACCTATGTAATTTCATCGTACACGAAAAAAAAAAAAGCAAACTCCTCGTGGTAACAACTACCTATGCGCAGTATGCCGCTAACCCAGCCCGATGCCCCCTATCCACGTGCAGCTCGTCTATAGTAATGACAACGAGATCAAGCATAGCAAAGCTCCTTATTCTTCACTTTTCCACTTAACTATCTGTCCTTAGGCACTTTATCGTAGGGCTTCCAAATGTGAACCTCAACTCCAGGGGGGCGTATTACCAAAACCCGCTTTGCCCTCGTGTCCCTAGGTACTTTTCATAGCATTACGAAGTAGTATAAAAAATTTGATGATGTAAGAGGTTGGTATGTGCGGTTAAAGTCTCTTAGTCTTCCTTATCGCCACTAACGAGCTCGCGACCGAAGAGACCGAACCAGAGATCCAGGTAAAACATCAGTTGCCAGTACAAACTAGCTTTGTTGAAGTCAAACTCGCCGAGCTCGTTACGGGGCACCTCGTTCCCGATCATTGAGCCTCCAAACCATCCTATCAGCGGAATGTAGATCAGCAGCTTCTGCTGCCAAGTCAGTTGAGGGGCTAGGGCTTGGTCGGCCGGTAGGATCCTAGCCCGTTTAGCTTCTGGAATGCGCCGGCAGTACGTATTATCCACTGGCTCTGTATTCTGCAGTTCTGGGACCGCACCCGTCACCGTTGCTGTCGATGCCGTAGTGGTATCCATAGTCTGGGTTGAGCCTTGAGATCCTGGGGGAGAGTCTTGTAGGTTTGTAGTCCGCTCGATTGCCCGTGTTAAGAGAGCCTTAGGGAATGTCGTGCCCTTATCTATGCGGGGCTGCGATGGCCTTTTCGGCACGCTTCGGAATGTGTTAGACCTAAACGGATCGATCATGCCACCATCGCCGATCACATCGAGTACTGCAGCATCTTCCTTAGGAGGCAGACCACGATAGGGTTCGGCGTAGACAAGATGACCTAATATATTTTGCGGAGAGGCGTACGTCGCGGCTTCAGCTGCTTCCGATGATTCAAACGTAATCTTCACCCAGTGTTCACCGCTGGCCACCCTGCTAACCTTAGCCCGCTCAGGGGCCGACAAGGGTTGTCGCCTCGTAAGCGCGGGATCTCGCAGGTCTGATTTGTAGCGTCGCGCCTCGGCGGGCGGCTCTCTAGAGTAGTCCTCGCATATCCTCCCTGCCAGCTGCTCGTAATGGTTGATGGCCGCATACTGCTGTGATGGCGATGAATAACCTCTCAGGATAACTTCAACAGGTTCCTTGCGATACGTCGAAGCTTGAGTGGCAGAAGCAGAATCCTCTTGCGACTGCGCAGCGGTCTGCCCTAGATAACCCGTCTTTCGTTGGGTAGCGGCGGTATTTGTTGTCGCTGTTGTCGTTGCGTTAGGGGCTTGCTGTCGGCTTGCTATGTAATTCGAAAATATTTTATCGGCATTATGCATCGTAGCATCTTCACGTTTCGGCGGCGCGCTTCCCGTTCTAGAGCGAGATCGTCTAGTTGATTTACCGAAGGAACCCGATTCTGTTACCTCTCGCGCACGCGTACGTGGGAGGGTACGTTGACGTTCGCCTCTATCATGGGACATAGTGGTAAGCAGATTTGATTCAAAATAATGACTTCTTTGAAAGGGAGAAACGGTTACATACTCGGGGAAATACATAGCATATGGACGCTGAATCCCATCGTCTCCGGTATAAAGTTCCTCGTCCGGGACGTTATGCACGATCAATGGTCTCATTGTCCTCTCCGGTTATTCGGTGAATAGAAATTCGAGGAATGAGATACAATGTTTAGGACACACAAGGTGGATAGGCAAACACGGATACCTAATCAAGGATGAATTCTTGGATTGTAAAAGGCACAAACTGGTGGGTAGTTACGAGAAATGGGTTGAAATGGGTTAAAATGATTGGAGGGAGATTTAATTAAATTCGGATGTTGCTGGCAATGCTGAGATGTCATCAAGAAAAAAATCATAGCTGCAACGCGCTTCCAAATATGTACTATGTATACTTTGTATGTGGGCTCCAGTGTGTTAGGTACATTATTGTGGAAACCGCCATACCCACCTAGCAACGGGCCTATAGGGTACGTACAGTACCTAGGTACCTCCGTAGATGTATGGATGTAACTTCCCCAACCCTTCAGATAAAAATCGTGCACGGGTCACATTCGAACTTGGCTAGATTAACATTCTAATGTTATGTACTTTGTACCGTAGACACTAAAGATCCCTAAGAGGGCTAGCGTAGATTGATAAAAATTATCGAACCAACTTTGTTCCTGAGCTACATGTGGCTGACAGGCAATTGATAGGCCGACGTCACCGAATTCCCGGAAGCTATCACAGCTTCCAACGCCAAGTCAAAAGCTGTCCCAAAAAAGTAAATCCAACTACATCACCGGTTTCAAACACGACTTCCTCTTCTTTAATCTTGCATCTATTAGTTGATTCACAAATAAGCCACAAGAAACCATAGCCACAATGTTCCGCTTTGTAGGTTTGAAGCTTTAAACTAGCTAATTAATAAGTAATAAATGCTAATGCGTGAATAGCACAAAACTCTTGATATCATTACCCTCTTCCATAAGGCAGGCTCACCGGCCTCCACAAGAGCGGCAACTCTCCTAAAGCAGGTTTCAGCCAATGCCACAGAGACAGCAACTGAAGATCAAGCCAGTGATCATTCTCACCAGACGCATCCCAAGCGCTCTCGTCAGGAATTTGAATTGAACATCACTGAGGATCCTCCCACTGTCGACCAACTCAAGACTATTCTAGAGTACGTCGGCAAAAATAAGATCGGCTCTATCGTTCAAGGCGCCTCGACAGAGAATGAGGCCCTGAAGAAGTTCAGAGAGAGCAAGGAGAACTTCAAATGGCCTGTAGTATGTCTCCTTTTCTTTGCCCACTCATGATCATACCCCCTTCTCCTATTTGTCTAGTTAAGTAACATGCTAACTTTGGAATAGATTGTCGACTGGAACAATGGAAAGGCTGTTGCTAGCGACAAGGAGTCAGAGATACTCAAGATGTTAGAGCAGGAGAGTAGCAAGGAGTAATTCTTAGGCGTTGTACACAACAAAAGTAGTCATATGTCTTGTGCTGGTATTGGCTACGCTCTATGAACCCTTTGCCAGCTTAATTAATACTCAGCCCTAGTTCCAGCCTGCTATAGTTAATTAGTTCTTTAGCTAGCTAGTAAAAGAGGTATATAATTTAGACTACAATATACAGACTCTACTCCCATAGTCCACACTTTTTATCTTATTCCCATGATAGCTTGTTTGTAAATGTATAGAATTATTTTTCTTAGCCATGTACATATCCATATATACCCCTTATTTTGACCTTTACCTAGGTATGTTCCATAGAGGAGTTTTAAATCCCAGGTAAAGAATAAAACCACGTCCCATCATTAACTCCAACACTTAAATCCATTATGTCAAAACAGATTATAGAACAATTACTAGTGGTCTTTATTTGAATTCAATGCAATATAAGAAATATCCTTCTATTGGTTACTCTTTAGGGTCCTACCAGAAATATCAGAGGAAGACAGCTATATGCCCAAAGTCTGAAAAGGGGAAATCACTCCTAATCACAGACTTAAACTGCTAAGCCATTGGCTAGAGCCTCGGTACATACCTTAGGTATCTAAGTTACCATGTACAAAGAGGGCTTCGGTACCTACCTAACAAGTGCCTGCCCAGTATGATATGTTAACAGGTAGTTGCCCAGCTGTAAAGTAAATGTTCTCTTTCGTATCTAGGTCCGTGCTATGTCCGTGCACAAAAACATAGTCATCACGGACCATCAAGTGACCATTGCAACAGCCGCAACTGCTAGTTACGGCCTACCACCTTCCTTCATAGTAGCGATGTATCTCATGAGAACATCAGATCTAAGGTATCCATTTGCCAAAATAGCTTGGTTAAGGAAGTAACGGCGCTACAACGCGTCTCTATCCTAAGCAACAAGTCCGTCGTAACCCTCCAAAGTTCTTCGACCTTCCTTCCGTCTGTTTTCTTTCTTCTTTACATTCACATTCACCGCCCTATTTAAACATTACCCTTTCCCACAAGGAATCCATTCCAATTAATTCTCTTCTTCATAATAATCCTACTTCAATCCTACTCTCACATCAACCCTCTTACCTTACATTACCACACTACGTTCTTACTATCCTATCATCCACCTCTTCTTAACATTACATTAACATTAATAATAAACAACCCTATCCTAATACCTATCCTACAACATTCCATCCTCATATCCTAATGCTTCAAGAAGCACCTACATTTATCCCATAATATTCTACCCTCATATTCTCATGCTTCAAGAAGCACCTACATTTATTAATCTACAACTACTTCTCTCATAACTACCTAGTCGCCTTAAGGCCTGATGGTTGGCTGCCTTCTTTCGCCCAGAAGAAGCTAGCCCCGAAGGAGTTCAAGATGACTATAAACTGGTCTTAACAATCCAAAGCGGTAAGTAATCACCCTTCTCTTTCTTCACTATCAATGATTATTACACCTACACAATCTTCATAAGGTATTACCAATACCAACCAATACCAACTTCTACTCCATACACTATCAGCTACCCTACTCGTAGGCGATTGTATCCCCTTCACCTTTACATTGTTACCTTTGACTTATACTTTTTCTTTTTTTTACACGGTCGCGCTAACAAGTGTTCAAAAATCAAGCCTGAAGCACAAGTGGTCTCCGCACAGGCACTTCCCCAGTTCCCTGGCTCCTCAACCTCCCAACGGCCTGTGTTAATAATGACAAAGCCATTGACACACGCTCTCTATGCTATCACGTATGTAATCACCTACTAAACCTACGCTAAAATTAAGATCAAACATATTAACGCCATATTCACTAAGTTCACCAATTTAGTTACTGGCTGAGTTATCGCCCAGACTATTAACACAACCTTCTTTTTCTCGGCACAATGCTCTTAAACTTCAAAGACTACTACTATATAACTATTCAACTCACCTCTATACACCTCACAGACAAAATGGCCAACGCAAACCGCCCAAGGTCGGGTTTGGGTGGGCCGGGTCAAATATATTGGAATTTTGAGATTCATTTGATCATGCCATCGAACCGGCCTATTAATCCTCATCAACCACGCGAGATTTCCTACCCCTAATTCACCACTAAACAACGGAGCAGCAAAGTCAGAAGTGCGGCAATCCTAATGCCGATGGAAGCAATACTACTACTGGTGAAACTAATAAGGCTAGCCATCAATTATCATAACGACACTACAATAAGCCTAAACTTAGAGTATCCTATCGCCTTATCCTTTACTACACAATCCGTCACGGAACCCTAAGAACATGCCGACAAACTAAAGCATGATGTGGCTACGTACACTATCGAGCAATTCGTGGGCGTTACCAGACTCATCCTGGTAGAGCATTATCAAATTGCTGCTGATACAGATTCGATCAACAAGAATCGACTGTTCACGGCATACTATATTTCTGACGCCAGTCCAAACCCCTTTGGCCAATTCAAGTCCTGGTCTTACTAATGCTGGTCCTTCTTACACGGGTCCCGTCGGCTGTGGTGGGAGAACATGAGCCGATATATCATCCTCTTCCTCAACATGGCTTCGTACCAACCCTAACACTAATACCAATTCCGACTACCAAAGATAACTCTCTCCTACGGGGATATATACTAAGGAGGCCATATTAGTCATCCATAACACAAACTTGGACTCAGACCTGGACCCAGGGAGGAATTATACCTCAGAAGGGGGTCGGGGTTGGGGTTGGTGGTGAACTGGTACCTCCCATTGTAGAAATGGCTCCTCAACCTCCTAATAGCAGGGAAGAAGGTGGTAAAGACAAATCCTTCTGGTAAGGAATCCACCATGGGGGCAAACATCTTATATGGAGACAAAGATACTAAGAAAACACCAACACATTACTTTAATACATCACGAATCTTGGACGTTAGCCGAGCGATAATAAGAGACAAGCACATTAATCGCCCGCGAAATCGAATCAGATACGGATGTCGCCTCTGATGACGACTACCTAATCTGAGCCTTACACCAGGTCGAGAATACCAAGACAGGCATACCGACCATAGTATTTGCCTATTGGGGTCCAAATATAATAGACCTTACAATGTCGTGGGACACACAAGAGGCGTGCAAAATAGGGGCGGTTTCTCAACTAAATGACTACTTTCCGAAATTGCACTGTCTTATCATGCACCTTCGACCCGACACCTCATGTTAAGCAGAATTATGGTGTTTAAATCTATACTGTACTATCATTAATAATAGGTAGCAAAAACAAAAACGAGAATCAGAATGGGAGTACACAAGGAGTCTTTATTTTAGACAGGGTCTTGTTCTCATTATGGTAACATAGCAAGCAATACGAATAACTAGGTACTTATTTCTCATAACTAACGCCAATTATAAGTAAAGTGTTTATGCAGTCTCGCTTCTGACTAATTGTGCAACCGTGTCTTCGATTTGTTTATCCGTGAGTCCTATAGTATCATTGTCAGCATGTACTTCCTTGACATTCGCGGGAATCAGTGAAGTACCTTCTAATGACTGACTCTTCTCCTTTCCAAACTCTGTAACCATAACTCGTTAGTATTTCCATTGTTTCCCCAGGACCGAATAGCGCAAACGAACCATATCTCGCATAGACCTTGGGTAAGGTGCCGGAAGCTTCTCGTATGAGGATAGGTGTGAATGGATTGTTCTTCTTCATCGTGGGGTATGCTCGGTTCAAGAATGTCCTATATGTTACAACACAACATTGTCAGCCACCTTAGCATCGGGAGATTACTTCAATTCGCGCTCACCTCGTCGCAGCACTACCCTCTCCAGTATGGCAGAACAAGAAGCGAACCTCCTTCAGGGCCTTCGTAAAAGCATACTTGCCCGACATCTTTGCGATTGGCGCTCAGCGATCAAAGATGGCAGGTCGGGTCGGGATGGTGGAGGTTGAGGTTCGCTTCAGTTGGTAGAATGTTTAAAATGGGCTGTAGTTCGAAGCTTTAGTCAGAAACCGATGAATTAACGATTGACGTCGGCAAATGCATAAAATTTACCTCCGATGCTACACACGCTGACACGCCACTTATGCAAGATTTTATGCAAATGCAAGGGGTACTTCCAATGCCCCAACGGTTGCCGGATCTATGTAACAATTCAATCAATTCCTGTCCAACAACGGGTCTAAGTTTAGATACGTATCTCTTATCTTCGGAACCCCAACTAAAATTATCCTAATATCGGACCTAGGAATTAGAACCCTTTCCAAATTCTTAATTCTGACAACAACTCATCAACTTCGAAGGTCCCGAGGACAAAGCGGAAAAAAAAAAGGCGAGCAGGCTCACGGTATTATATTTGTTTATTTTATTTTTGCCCTCCCCCTTCTCGCTAGTACCACACGCATTTGCATATTCCTAAGAAACCTGCCCATTCATCCATCATCCATCCCTCCCTCACATTAAAACCCTTCAAACCGACCAATCCCCAAGGAAAACAATGCCAGCCACCACCACTCTTTTCCGCGCCACCCGGCCCGTGTTCCAGCAGTCTGCGCTGCGCTCGGCCTTCCGCGGTAACTTTGCGCCCCAGACCAGCCGCCGCTTTGCCAGTACTGCGACTACCGGAGAGGCGGCTGCTGCACAGAGCTGGTTCCAGCGCATGTGGAACAGCCCTATTGGCTTGAAGACGGTGCATTTCTGGTAAGAATACCCCCTTCCGGATCGCCTACGCTCGTCCATCCATCTGCTATAGCGCATCTATATATATTAACGGCGAGATTGTTCGCATGACGCAGGGCGCCGGTGATGAAGTGGGCGATTGTCATCGCAGGTGTCTCCGACTTCGCGCGACCCGCCGAGAAGCTGTCGTTAACACAGAACGGCGCCCTAACGGCTACCGGTCTCATCTGGACGCGCTGGTGTTTCGTCATCAAGCCCCGGAACGTCCTCCTCGCCACCGTCAACTTCTTCCTCGGCTGCGTCGGCATCATTCAGGTCGGCCGTATCATCATGTACCGCAGCTCGCAAAAGAACCTACCCGCCGCCGCCGAAGACGGCGTCGCCCAAGCCAAGGAGGCTGTCAAGGCCTAAGGAGATAGAGCGGCGGCAGGCGCATGGGCTACGGAGTGGTGTATTTTTGATACCGAAGTACGGGGGGGCATTATGCATCGGGGAGGGCGGACGGTTGCATGACGGAATGCTGGCCGGCAGACTCGGACGAGTCCGGACTTAAAGTGTTTCGCAAAACTTATAGACTACGGGTTATCGATACTTTGTGGATTATCTTGCCTCGAAAACAGAGGCGGTTAGATGATGGGTTAGGTACATAGGGTATTCTCTCGTTGATTCTCCTAGGTAGCATGGTAAAGTCGGAAAAGGGGGGGCTTGCTTGTACCACCACTTTTACTACCCGGTGCATCAGAATCAGTTAAATATGGAAGTTTTCTATTTTATTTTGTTTCATGGTCGTAGTGTGTGCCGTCTTGTTAGGTA
Source organism: Daldinia childiae (assembly GCF_008694065.1). Lineage (NCBI taxonomy): Eukaryota > Fungi > Ascomycota > Sordariomycetes > Xylariales > Hypoxylaceae > Daldinia > Daldinia childiae. The sequence continues at coordinate 357,971 of NW_022984652.1, read as the reverse complement.
TTTGCTTGAAATCAACAACGTGTGAAGAACCCCTGAAGCTTGGGATTGGCTTAGGATCGAGCGTTAAAAACATAACACATCGTCCTCAGTCTATTTCATTCCAGTCTATAAAAATATCTAAGAACTACGTCTCTACAATACACCCCTTGTAATAATGTTAGTTTTTCGGACGTGCACGATATAGAACAGAGCTTCTAATTCTGAATAGAACAACGCCTCTTAAAACATCTCAACTATTATACCAGGGTTTTATAGCATTAAATACCTTGAAACGACGTTTTCGAAAAGCTATGTATAACCATTTTATAGGGCAGCAGTAGATATACGCTTCAGGATCTCAGCGAAGTAGCTCTAGGGGTCCGCTGAATAACATTATTACAAGGGGCGTACTGTAGTTAATAGTGGGCCTATTCCAATAGTAGTTACTCTGGATATGGTTGATCTATTAGTGGGACTAGCAAGATCCTATATAATAGAGAGCATTTTTTAGCCAGTTTCTCCTAAGTCAAATTGGATTAACTACGGCTATTCAGAACGATAGCAATAAACTTCTCTATCGTATATCATCGCAATATACCCATTGTCTGTCTCAGTTGCTTCACCACACACTAGCTCATATTGATATAATCCTTAAAGTATCACCATATGTTATGCTATGTCATAAAAAATTTGCAAAATATTTTATTTTTAAGAGCTTATACATGCATCATCATGACTCTATATACCCAGAATCTACTCATAAAGCCGAAAATATCAACATTGCTCCGTCTGATAGCCCATAGGTACGATCAGTTGATCATTTCTAGTATAAAATGATCCCAAAGATTGTCTCTAATAACCAGAAGAGCTCAAATTTCAGCCCATAACCCCGCTTGAAGCCACAGCGATGCTCGCATGTAACTTTCATTACAGGTTTGCCCAGAAGCTACCTGCAGATCATTAAGTCGAGCGTTCCAAGCTAGGGTAAGATGCGATATAGACTTACTATAAGAAGCTGATTAAGCATTGCGGCAATGAGGGCAGCGACAAAAGTAAATGGCGCAGGGCTTCGCATCCACATCTACGATAGTATATTTGTTGTAAGTGGCGCAGGATTCGTAAAAATCCTTCACCTGGACATAGTCGTCTTCATGAATACTAAACTCGTCTGGCGTCAAGTCGTCGTTCATGATGGAAAGGGGGTTAGAGCCACCCCATTGTACGGACGGATAGCCGGCCTCCTTTTCATGAGCGCGCTCATGTCGCAATCCTAAGATGTGTCCCAGTTCGTGGCAGAAGATGTTAGTCATCAGATCATACCGGCCATTGACCTCTATGAAAGCCTGTTCATATACCACTAATCGTCGCCCAATCGGCGTCGTGTTAGGGAAAAAAGCAGTTGCTAGGACATCTCCACCGCCCGCTGAGTAGATGAGCTGGAAAACGGCTTCTTTGTGGTCCTCAACTCTCTTGAATCGTACACCGAACCGTCCCTTATTCCATTGTTCGACCGCAGCATCCAGGGTTTCGTTGGCAATTCTTGCGTACTCGGTGTTGGATCTAAAACTGTGACGATCCACGTTGAATGTGATTTCGGATCCTCGCTTCCATCGGTAAATGGTGTTGTGACATCTCTTACCGCATACTTGATGGAGACGGATACTGCTGATGGGCGTTGCCTCAGTCATGCAAAGATACGAAGATGAATCTGCCTTTTTAGTTGGGCTCAGGACGTTCTCAAAAATGGCATCAACTTGCTTCAAAGAGTGATTGATCTGGGGGCTAGGCTCGGCGTCAACCTTGTCAAGGTTGATCGCATTGCTTTCAATCCCTACATCAGTGCTATTTTGAGCAGGAACATCCTGCTCAAATAAAACATCGTTGCATATACTGAGATCAAGTAAAAAACTGTCCTGGGTTTGCTTGCTCTTTGTGGCATGCTTCTCTGGGCTAACATCCTCGCTGTTAGGATAGATGAGGATTTCACTGATTGGGGTCCTCGGTGTCGACTGGCAGTCATTCCTGTCGAGACTAGAAGAAGATTTGCAGCTAAAGCTAAGGGTGAATGACCCATCAGCTTCAGTAGATTCCGTAGGAAGGCTTGCGTGTATGATAGGCTCAGAGGTTAACATGAGCTGCCGGCCGAAAGCAATGGTCAATTATATACCTAGGTAGACAGGTTTGAGGATTTTAATTATCTTACTGGGCTCAAATCCCTCTCATTTATTTGCCCTTTATTCGTATCTTCGCTGCTGGCCTCTATTTGGCCGGAAAATTTACTCTTGCCAGTTGCAGCATTTCCGTCTCCTTGAATCTCACCAGAGGCCTCGATGGTATTGTATGAAGAACAGCAAATTTCATCTTTATGAATACTTGATTAGTTCCTTCGCATGACTAAAAGTGTAGTGCAATTGTTCGAATGGAAGGATATGGCTCAAAATGGAAAGCTGTATAAAGGAACTGAGAGGCAAGGTAGGGACTACTCACCAGTCATGACGTTTAATATTTACGAATAACTACCTTTGTCGAGGAATCTCTTCTATAAGCGACTATATTGGTAGGTGGTATATTAATTCTGGCAAGATAAGATATTAAGAGGAAAGAACTGCGTAATTCATATAGAAGTTTACCTTCGAAATTTATAGATCTATATACCCGCACCTTTTGTTCCAATTTTCTTAGAAACCAATGCCATTTGGCAGAGATGCAATGCAGGGTATGCGTGTGATGGCGGGTTAAACAATTGTATTTATTAGTGTATTCGTAACTTCAACTTCGAGAATCAGCACGTAAATGACAGGGTGGGATGACCCACCTTAATGAACTACCCTGTAAGGCGCTAGAGTACCCCTGTTCTTGAGGGCTGAAATACTAGGATGCTAAAGGGCTAGGTACCCCTGTTCTTGCGGGATGAAATACTAGGATGCTAAAGGGCTAGGTACCCCTGTTCTTGCGGGATGACCTCAATTATTCTTAAATATATAATACTGTAAACACGTACGCTCGGAACCGGAGATACCTTTTGGGTACTTATACATTGACGTAATCTCATACAAACAATATAACCTATACGTACACCTATTTAAGTGGTAAAATGGCTGAAAAGTGGCCAAACTGTGGCTTGCGTGACCGGAAGGTGGATATTCCGGTTCCGGCGAATAATTCTTTTTTTTGGGTGTTCTTATTTTATTTTAAAACACATGTAATAAAAACCTTTTCAATGAGACACCATCTTTATGACCTTGGACAATGCGCTTGTTCCTAGCTATACTTTGATTAAATATATTTTAAAATTAAACTTATAGAATTCCGTAAGGTATTTAGTGATGGTTAAATAACAATGCCACACTACTTTTAATTTTTTCTTCAACTAAGGAAGAATTGTTCTGACTTATAACACTAGTATAACTAATACAACGTAAACAATTTTCATATGAATAGCACAGTTCTTTTAGACAACAGGAGAATTGTTTAAATACTGCATTTTAGAAGCGGATGACTTGCAAAGAGATATGATATAATAAGGTATAAGGCCATAGGACCTTAACAGAAGTTTATCCTAAGTTGTATATTTTCTTCAACTTTACCTCCTCTTTTATCGAAAAAAATCTAACAAGCATGCTCAAACTCCCTTGGGTCTTTGTCGATAATGATATACTTGTCAAACACATGGTTTTGAGGGTTGTAAAGTTGCCTCACACCTCTGTAGTCATCCTCCTGAATACACATCAGGCTTGGGTGCTCAAAATAGTTCATAACTGACGAGCTATTACGTCTGCCAATTAATAATGACGGACAACGCCGCTCATGCCGGTTTATGTCTGCAAACTCGTGTCGTAAACCAAGTATGTGGCCGAGTTCATGGCAGAAGATATTGGCCAGATACTCATAGTATGGTTCTTCTTTGTTGAAACACGGCGCACACACATATAGTCGCTGCTTTTCTGGGGGATAGCCTGGGAGGAAAGAATATGCCTGCAGACCAGGATCGTACTTGCTTGAGTACACAAGTTGGAATACGGCTGGTTTATCGTCTGTGACTTTCTCGAACCGTATACTGATCTTGCCTTTGTTCCACTCACTAGCTGCCTTTTCGAGACTCTTAACCGCATGCTCAGCATCGCAATTGTTGAGAAAGCTGCTCCGATTAACATTGAATGTAATCGTGGACTCCGGTTTCCATCGACATATGTACATGCCATGTTCGATATGCGCAAAGATGCTTGTGATCAGGTCTGGCTCTGTTTCGCAGCGGTATCGACAGCCATTTGACCACTTTGCAAGACCGAGAGAATTTCTGAAAGAGGGTTCAACATGTCCCAAGGCCTTGGAAGCGCTCAATTTAGGTTGCAAGTAGGCCTCGTTGAGATCAATTGCATTGTTCTTGACCTTGATATCCGTACTGTGCTGAGTTGATTGCCCATCATCACTCTTATGAATGGTGTTGAAGTAAAGGTATGGCCCATGACTGTAGTTCCTGGAAGTGATTAAGTTTAACTCATCAGCTTCAAGAGGGCTTTGAGAAAGATTCGCGTATATGTCACTGCTGGGTCCCCCATGTCTCCATACAGCTATCGAAGGCTTGCCGCATTTGGCATCATGAGCAAGAGAGCAAATCTTATCCTTAGTTACTAATATTAGATGATTAGCCCAGTTCGTGAAATTGTGTAAAGGAACGCATGTATTATTCCTAGCCACTAATTAATGCCTAATGATTAGTTCCATTACCTTAAAATAAGGTGAGGTTTAAATTATATTAGGTAAGTATATAAAAAAGAATTAAAAAGGTTTATGGGGGGTGGAGGGAAAGGGGAAAGGGGCGTTGGGTTGGGGGAGGAGAGTATAGATTTTGAACCCCGCAAATTATGATAATAACAAGTAATATGCAGAAACCGAGAGGGCACTACTTACTGGAAGCCATATTATGTATCTGATGTATTCTGATAGCAAATTGATATTAAGCTAGCATTTTCTCACATGGAGAGACGAAGAACTAGATCATTACCAGCGAAAGAAATGAGGAATTTATATAAAGTCTACAGACAAACTCCAATTGTACATGCAATGGCTGGCTATGTAATGATACTTGCATCACTTCCCAGATCCGAAATACCTTTGTCCATTCATAGGTAAGTCGGCAAAAACGATACATAGTGATCTTACTCCGTCTGACCTACATATTTGCTAGCTCATTTGCGTTTGCCCTGATTGGCCATCACATATCAAAAAGTGGCAGAAGTCGGTGGAGAAACAATTGATTTAAGGGTTAGCTACCAGAGACGGACCAGGATACCCAATCATCCTACAATTGTTTCCCACACAGGTAATACCTACCTTATCCATGGTAAGAAGAATCTGCCATGCCAAGTGTGGTACGCACCTAGGTACGAAGTACATTTGAGGCTTCAAATCAAAAACGGCTGTGCCACATGTGTACCCTAGATGCACATTACTACCTAGATCCTCCTCCCAGGTTAGTAACTTAAACATTATAACAACATCAATAGAATACAATATTATGATAAGTCAATAACAAAGCAGGTTTTTAGCAGATCAGGTTAGTTCTAAGTCAAGTTAACTAAGCTATGAACTAACATGTTAAACTTGCTAATAATTAACAATAATTTGAAACTATTAGTGGTGGTATAGTATGAAATGAAAGTAATGTATGGTAGTTAACACTGTGAGCTAGAGTTTCTATCAAAGATGCTCAATCATCTTAGTGACGTAGGCACTCTTAACAACAACAAAAGCCACAAGTGCAATTTACCTAATTACAACATCCAGTATTCACCTAACTATTTAAAATAACATACCCCTTCTACGCCACAAAGCTTACAAACGAACCTACGACCAGCTAACCACCGAGGTTTAATCAATGTATGAATCAACAATAACAATCGAGTAGAATTAGGTATCTTGAGTATCTTGAGAAAAACAAAATGCCCTCCGCATGGCAACTAATCAAATAGCCAAATGCTGCAAATGCACGCGTTAATGGTATAATACAAGGTATATCGAATCATGCCGAGCCCACTGTCTTCTACTCTGCAAGTTTTTTTTTTCAAAGAGGAAAATATGACTGTCCGTCTAAATATTACGGCCTAGTCGATAGAAACCCATATAATACCGAGACGCCAGCCTGCGGGAGGTTACTCTATATACCGGTTTCTGGATACAAAATGTGATTTATTCTTTAGCACATTGCTGATTACTAGCCTCCGCAGGCTTATCCACTTCGTCAATGAATGGGTCTTCAAGAGATGACCTATTGATCACTCTCAAGGTCCGTTGAGGTCGCCTTAAGCTGGTAAGGGATGAGGTTCTGGACGAGAACTGTTGCTCGTCACCGCTTTCGTCAATTTCGGGCGGTGTAGTGGTGATCCGAGTGTTCTACATCACGGAACACTCGCCCTCTTGCTGTTTGCCGATTTTGCTTCGGGAGATGCGTTCACGTTGACGAGGTCCGCTCCTGCCAGATCGTTTTAGATCTTCTAAGCGCTCACGAGCCTTGGGAAAATCCTGGCCTATATCATCGTTAGCACTAGTTTACCCCAGGTATAGACATAAAATAAATTAGTTGAGAGAAAACTCACTTGCTGCTCTCCAGTACCATCGCTTGGCATCCTCAAGATTTGCAGGTACACCGATGCCAACCTCGGTGAAATAGCCCATTGCGTACTCCGCCTTTGCTAATCCAGCCTGGGCTGCTTTTCTAGCCCATAAGTACGCTTCGGTATCACTTTGCTGCAAGACACCCTCGCTCCCTGTTAGATACCATCCGCTAAGAGCCAGTTCGGATTGGTGTTCCTCTTGCGTGGCAGCTCGGCTGTACCACATGATAGACAATCGTGGATCGACAGGACATCCCATTAGGCCATATTCATAGGCACATCCCATCCTAAACTGGCTGAACTTATACCCGAGCTGAGCAGCCTGTTCGAACAGTTGTAGGGCATATGCTTCATCGCGTACGATTGCATCATTCGGTTGCGCCGACTCATATAGCAACCCTAATTCGTGTAGTGCATGAGGATTCTCGGGATCTGCGCGCTCTGCTGCTCGCTTCAGCCATCCAACGGCCTCCCTCGGGTTCTTAGGCTGACCAAGCAGTCCCTTTAGCATGATCATTCCAACCTTATACATCGCGGGAGTATCCCCGAGCGTCGCAGCGCGCTTATACCACTGGATCGCTTTCAGCGGGTCTTTCCGTGTGCCACCTCCTTCATCATTGCCGAGCTCGCAGCAGACGGCTGTCCGATAAGCTGCCGCGGCATTTCCCAATTTCGCCGCAGATTGGTATAGCGTGAATGCTTCCTTATGATCCGAATCGCCAAACATGCCACGGCCTATGCAATCCGCAAAAAAGAACATAGCATCCGGATTTTGAGCACTGGCAAGTTTCTTTAATATTTTATGCGCATCCATCACGTAACGTTCACGAGATCTAGCCCTTGCTTTCTGGTCAGGAAGTCTAGGTACTAAGACATCCGCCGCTTCTACAAGTTTCTTCGCTAGTGTGAGAGCGGATTGTTGATCGTTCGGATCACTCTTGATGATAGTCCGTAGGCGTTCTAGCTCCTCAGGTGTGACGGGAGTCTTTTCGGTAACGGAGGCTGGCCGCCCATTCTGTGGGGGTGGGGGGAGCCTGCCTTGCGGTCCGGCAGCAGCGGGTGGCGTATCGGCACTGTAGTTACGAACTGGGGCAGGCTTGTCATTTAGGTTCACCATGGAATTTGGCATCAACCCAGGCCTAATGGGTGCTGGATGTCCAGAGCCTGGCCCGCCTTGGGGGGTTCCTTGAGAACTACGTCTCGGAGCGCTTGGGGTGCTGGGGAGACCTGGGCCGGCACCCGGGGGCTTATATGCTTGAAATCCACCTGGTGGTACCGGTGGCATATCACCAACCATTTCGAAGACAGCTGCTTGAGGTTCACGTAAGTTTGGTTGCGACTTGGCCCTAGACACTTCGGGCTGGCGCGCTGGTCCAGGCTGGTGCATCCCCGGTTGGGCAGGACGTATATGCTGATCGAGCGATTCTCGCGGATTCTGGGAAGGAACCGCATCGAAATCTGGGATTTCTTCGTGGTATTGATTTCCATGCGGACCATGAGGACCATGAGGACCATGCAGACCAGGTGGGCCAGGAGGGCCGGGAGGATACTGTTCTCCGCTTACCCTCTGGTCGTAGTATGAGTCGTAAAATTCACCAAAGGAACCTCGATCTGGTTGGTCGTTCCATCCTGGAGGCTGTAGTGACCCATTATCGTACGGCCCCGGAGGTCCTGAAGGTCCTGGAGGCCCGGCAGGCACTGGGGGGCCTTGGTCGGGATACATCCTCTGGGGTGGCGGTCTGTTTCCCGAAGCGGTCGAAGGTCGAGGAGGGGGATAGTTGCGCCCAGGAGGACCGTTATAAGGTGCGCTATCCATACGTGGCGGCGGTGGCGGCATGGCGTTTCTCATATAATCATTATTTGCGGGCATCGTCATACTCCTTCCAGGCGGTCCAAATCCTCCATCCCTAGTAGGAGACATCGGGGGAGCATAGCCATCATCTGGATAGCCATAACCTTGATCGCCTGGTGGGCCTCGTCTTGGATCCGGATATCCTTGTGGAGGCGGCCCTCTCCCTCCTCTTTGACTATCCATAGATGGACGTCCATAATCATCCATTGTTGGCGCTCGCCTAGGTCCCGGCATAGGTCCAGGTCCTCTGGCTGGCACTGAAGTACTTTTAGGAGGCATGCCCGGCCTCCCATCGTTCAAGTCCATTCCACCCATTCGGTTTAGGACATCATTCTCTTCGTCAAGATCCGTTCTTCTGTTATGTCCTGGGAATACTGGGAATGGACTACCGAAATCTTGCTCGTTCGGGCTTGCAACGTTCGGGCCGTAACGGTCTACGGTAAAAATTAGTAATAATATCTAAACCTATAATATTTCATCTTCTCACCGTTCTGATCCAAAGAACCAGTGCGGCCCGGAGGCCCTGGTCGGCCACCTCGACTAGGAGGCGGGTAACCTCTGCCGCCGGGACCTCCGGGACCTCCAGGGCCACCGCCACGCGGAAATGGAGGCCCACGCATCGGACCTCCTCTTCCACCAGCACCGGGTGGGGGAGGACGACCGCCTCTACCGGGAGGACCGTACATATCTTGCGGAGGGTAACCTTGATTGGGCGGTGGCCGTCTACCATAATTCATATCTTGAGGCGGCGGACCATAGTCCTGCTGATAGCCGTTGTCATATCCATCGTATCCGTAATCATAGTCATCTTGGTATTGGTTGTATTGTTGCTGTTGCGGTGGATATCCATCCCTTGGGGGGCCTCGAGGTACTCGTGCTGCCGGTCCTGCGTAAGGGCGCTGCTGATCTTGATATCCGCCATTGTATGCCATATTTGCGACTCGATGCTCAACGTTTTCCTGCTTGCCAACGTAGGATGCCACAAATTCTCCAGAAGCTAGCGCTTGATATACTACTAAGCCGTCTCCTCAGCACAGCCTTGTCCCTTTCCTATATAGCAATGGGGCAACAGAGTGCGATGGTCGAAAAAGGTTGGTATGTAGTAAGAAGCTGTATTCGGCAGCGTAAAAATCGAGTATAAGTCAAGGCTCTGGGCCGTCGCAAGTGCTGGGGTTGTTAAGCCGTGGGTCTATTTGGTACCTGAATGTTGTGTTTCGGCTCAGTAATGATCGTCGGTTTCGGCAGGCCAGCGTATGCAAAAACGCGGCGAGTCTTGGCTTGGGATTGGTTGGCAAACTTTGTCCGAGACGCGCTGTAAGCTCGAACTTTGATGCTATGGCACGGTCTTTACACCTCATACAAGATTGAATAGTGAATTACTCAAGCTCTAATATACCCAGTACTGCTCTAGTACTGCTCTCGAATGAAGGGATGGTCCGTTTCGGAGAAGTCGTGATTTGGTAAAGAAAGGTGACAAGCTAGCGCATTATATAAAGTGAATGCGATGTCTGAATTGAGGGACTGTTTATGTATTTAAATGTGAGCGACAAAACCTTATATCCTTCACATCTCAACTCGGTAATAAGGCGTCAGTAGCTTGTCAATAAAGTTTTTGTCTAGAGGTTCAGAGAAAAGGGATCCGAACAGCGAAACTTTCGCTAATAAGTTAATGATGATGTGAATAAGGAATAGGTAAAAATAAGTCGTGATGAAAGGAATGTATTTAGAGTCAGCGAAAAAAGTCGCAGAACAACAAGCATTACCCTTTCCAACGGAGTCAAGAGAGACCAGTTCCCTAATATTAATTATTTCTGCTCTGCAGAGGGTGGAAGAAGAATTATGTATGAATAAAATAAGGACGATCCTTTTTGGGGGGATTGGTACCTTAAAGAAATGCGGAAATTCAAAGTCGAGACGATTCGGCAAATCGGGAGTACAAGGAGACTTTGAGGATCCTAATAATATTATGAAAGTAACACTGCAACCACTGGTAACTTTAGCGTCGCAACTGCCCCTCTACGCCGAATGGCAGGTGCATGGTTAACATATCCGTGTCCAAGTGGGATGTTCTCGCGCTAAAAAGGTACATCTATTTAATAGGTATGGGATCATGTACCTAACGTAGTGTTTTTGTTGGGTAAAGTTACTTGTCTTTAGGTTGTATTTGCACAGCCATAATATTGAATGATTGCATAGATGTATTTGAAGCTATTTTCCTTTACAGTTACAACATATAGGATTTGGAGGCCTGAGAATAAATTCCACCTCGTACCTCTTCACATCTTATCCGATCTTTCTATCCCTCTATTTTTTAATCCACCTGTATGTGTACCCGATCGAAGGAATACCTTTAGTAGGTGTATGTACCTAGGTACCTATGTATGTACTCCTTCAAGTGTTTTAACTTTGGCCGGCTTCAAGAATGTCAGCCATTTTGCTCTTCTCTTCTTATGGTTTGTCTATAGTTAAAACAAGGATGGGTACACAACAGCACAGGCTGCACACGGCGCTTGCACTAGTAACAAACATTCATCGACCGCAACGTAAAAGTGTTGATTAAAACTCTAAGAGACATTTATCAAACTCAACCTCATCTGCATGAAAGATAAATAAATCCAGCATTATAACTTTACTACATAGTGTATAGTACACATACGCACATATCTTCGTCATATGCCAAGCAAAGTTACAGTATCAAAATCAACTAGGGCTGAATTCATAACAACACTTGATTGGCTTGCTGATCCCATCGGATACCTTACAGAAGTAAAGCCAGCCTCATCCGCCCCCTGTTAGCATGAACCGACTTGGCCACTTGCAATGCCGGGAACCGGGTGAAGTCCCTCAAATGCCACAGATTTTAAAATGCGAAAATTGAAACATAGCTAATACTTCAGAAATGGATTTAACTTCCATAATAGCCCATTACCTACATAGGTATACCTAATATACCTTATACCCATACCTAATGCTCATGCTACTTTCATAGATTATGTTTGTTTCATGTTTGCTTTCTATGTATGGAATACTTCAGCTTATAATATGCTATATGTATGTCATATCGAGCCGCCGGGAGGATCCGACCCGGTGAGCGCTTTGGAATGGAAAGGCGATATGTTTTAGCCGCGGTTAAAAATAATATAGCAAATACGCGCTGGTTACCATTCATTAGACGATATCAATTATATCCTAAAGTGCGCTTAAGATTCTTAATGTAAAGTTAAAGATATGTATTTGAAAGGTTGCGATCCAATGGGAGGGAGAGGATTTGTGATAACAATGCCCCACCAGCCATATCAAATTATGTAAGAGAGGACCCTGAACAATGAACTTTCGTCATTGACCATTAAACTATTAAACCGTACCCAAGCAAAGAGCACTTTTAACTTGCGCGGGCTTTTTCCAAGACTTTACCCGCGTCAACTATATGCCACGAGCCTAACAAAACAACAACGAAACTCACAAGATGGCAGTTAGGTCAGGAAGGCTCGGGACATGGCTCAAGATGCTTGCTGTGTAAGTAAGCGCGCTCTAATGCATCTACCCACATGATCTACCTCAAGCAACTATACAGCCACCAATCTCAAAAGTAAGCGCCGCATGGCTAACCTATACGAATCCACAGCGGCGGCGCAGTTTGCGTAGGAGGTCCCGCGTTCGTCATATGGGTGCAGCCGACCGACGAGGAACTCTTCAAGAAGTATAACCCGGAGCTGCAGAAGAAGAGCTTAGAGCGGCGGTACGAAAAGCAGAAGGATTTCGACGACTTCGTGACCCAGCTCAAGGAATATTCGAAATCAGATAAGCCGAGTACGTGCGATATCCTTTCAGTCCCGATTCGATGTCGAATCTTCCCCGCGCAACGTAGCTGTCTAGATGATATTGCGAGGGGAGACGGGGTTTATACATGCGCGTACTAATATATTGACAGTATGGATGGTACAAGAAGAAGCCGCACGAAAGCGGAAGGAAGAAATGTTGCGACAAGACTTCTTAGGAGCCGAAGAAGCAAAGGCGAGAAAAGAGGCCTTGAGGAAGGAGTCCGGACTATCGTCTAGTTCTAGTAGTTGAATGATACCGCCTGTATGTTTTACGAAGCACAGTTGTATTATAAGATACTGGGGCAGGATCTTGAAAAGGAAAAGCTGGGGGTCAAAAGGCATTATAACAAGGCGTTTGGACGAAAATCGGGCGCAAGTCATTTGCGGTTTGCAATGTATTTCTACCTGTATATACGATCATGAACGCCCATCAATGTTTTATTCGTTTAAATATAAATGCTAATGTCTAAACTTGACCACGCCGAGTATTTGCGGATTTGCCTATCTAAGTAAACTTCTATTCTTCAAGACATACCATAAGACGTACAATATTCATGTCGACCAGGTCTTGAATCTGTTTCCACCTCTTAATTAGGGTCTCCTTTTGCTGCGGCTCACCAACATCTAGTGACTGCGCCTCGGATATCCTCTTTTCGGCAATATTCCTCTGTTCTTTCAGCAGCTCCAAGACTAAACGATCTACGTTATGCTGACTGCGCTCCCCATCGTCGATCCCATCCACGAACCTCTTCCACTCCCTAACTCCACAGCATAGCAATCTTGCCGCAACCTGTGTCCTATGGCATACCATCTCCCGGTCTAAGATGTACTTTCCTAGAAATCCGACTTCCTCCAACCTCTCCTTCTGTCGTTCGCTCAATCTCGAGAGCAGCACTTCGTCAAGTAAAATCTCGTCCCATCGATTCTCGTCCATGGCGAATCCGTATTCGACAAGTAGGAAATCCCCACTATGTCTACCATAACAAATCTTAACCTCATCTCCCTGTGCATATGCGCATGTGGCCTTGATAGAGAACCCCTCGTCATCAAACGCTACGTTGCAACCCCCGATATCGGTGTGGTTGAATAGGTCTGCAACGGGCTGCAGGCACATGTGATCATCTTTGGATCTCTTTTTCAACTTGTTATTGACGTAGTAAAAGGTTCGTGTGTTAACCAGCATCCACGCATACCTGTACCGCGCTTCGTCTAGCTGCTCGGGGAATGCTGCCGAAACGGCTGCCCAGTCAAGCTTGAGTTTAGCTTCTTGCTTCAACAGCAGGTCTCGTGCCGATGGGGGCAATAGAGCACGTAGTCCCTGTGGCCATACCAGTGGCATACCAGCGAAGTCTTCGGGAGTTGGACATACTGCGTTCCAGATCGCGTACTTGGAAGATGCATCCAGAGCTAGATCGGCAGCTAGAAGGCCATGGATAGAAATGGCCTTCGGGAGATGGCGAATGATGGGCTTGTGAACCGTGTCTATGCTACGAATGCAAGATGTAGGAATATCAAGGATGATCTCTTCGGGCTATGGGCTATGTTAGTTTACAGCCTTAAGAACAACTCTCAGCACAGTGGAATAGACCTTAATCGCCCGAGTTGCAACTATACCAATACCCCTACCAGGGATACGTTTAGGCTCGATAGCGTTAATCTTAACGCCTTTCTCTATAGCCCAAGCGAGGAGCTCTTCGTGTGCTTCCATGGTTATATAGGTATCTGGGTAGGTTACGAAAAAGAATTTAAACAGATGATTTCGTAAAGAAGGTAGATAACAAGAACGTGATTATGAAGGAGACTATAACCGGCCCTGCCTGCCATGACTATATATTGAACGCATATTTGTCATAATAGCTTTAGCAAACATTGAGTTGGCGATGGTGCAGGCGTAACTGACAGCAGAAAAAGATGGAAGAATTTTGTGCTCCCCAACTCCGGTACTTATACAGAAATTTGCGAAACCAATAGATTAATAAATAAGAGGTAACATGATATAGCCACAGTATAAAATCAACGATATATAACGAATGACATGCATTTTAAATTGTTACCGATGACTATGTTATTTTTCTATTTCTATCTTCTATAACTGGTTTATTAGGTTCTTTTCATCATCCAGCTCTTTTAAGTATAATTCTCTCAAATGTTCTTAAGCATATATTTAAGTCAGTATTTCGGGCAAGATATATATTTATTATTATTACTTCTATCCGCCTTATTTAATATGTGTATTATCTCATCGAATTCGTTACATCAATCATAATATTCCGAGTTTGTCATGTAGAAAATAATATGGTGTGCCGGAGATGTAGCCGGCTACAATTCTTCTTAAGTCCGGGGTAAAAGCCGATGACATCTCGGGTGTTACCATGCACTAATAAGTCAATAATAAGGAACACCCCGCCATAAGTGTAGCTTACGGAACTTCGGTGTCGTCATATAAGTTTCAGGGACCTTACCTTTAGACCTTATTCTAGCAATACCAACCTATCAATTTCTTAATTTAGGTACATCAGGTAGTTTTCTGCTGGTTTAGAGCTTCCTTCTTTCAAATCCCTCCATTCAGCATCCCACCAACAGCCAAGCAATCGGAGGGATACCGGAGAGATATCGGAAGGACAATTACACTAACACAATCTACCCGACGTATCTATAACACTTCTAGTTTAGACACGATGAGTAGCTCAAGGTCATCAACATCGGAAGATCTGGAGGCGCACTTCCCAGAGTATTTCGTCGACGCCGAAAATGATGACGACGAACGTGATCCCGAATATGAAGAAGACGAAGAGGAGGAGGATGTAGATGAAGATGATATGGAACACGACTTATTTGAGGATGAAGATGAGTTTCATGGTATGCGAGACTCCCGAACGTGTTAAAAATTCTACAGCTAGCTAACAAATACATATCCAGATGCCGAAGAGGGGAGTATCCAGTTCGTGGTAGAAGGCGACGATGAAGAAGGCGGTAATGGAGAAGGTTCTCAATTATCCGATGCTGAAAGGGTTGCTGTACAACAGCGTCTAATCAACTTAATAAGTAGTGCGTCCCAAGCTATTAGAAATCGATCCATTGTGAACTGACAGCTGATAAATAAATAGGCCGTCGTACTGGCTTACTATCGCAACGACAAGTCCTAGATTTCCTCCGAAGATCAAACCTCGGTCACTTGGTATTTGGCGAGGGCGAAGATGACGACGATGAAGAGATTGGCTTCGGGTTCCGGAGACGGAGGCGCGAACTAGACCCGGATAGATTTCCTAAAGTCCCAAGCGACGAGGGGAGAAGTCTCATGAACTCCGGTACGTTCGGCGCGAATGAGACTCCATCTTCTATTAGCTCCAAGAAGCAAATAGCTCGCCGGATACTAGATCGTGAGCTAGGAATTGGGAGTAGGAGATCTCGCCAGATCAACCAAAGTATGATGGCGCAGTCTATGATTCCTAGCTCGGATGCCGAAATGATTATTAATTACGACGATAATGTCTACTCGGGTCAATTCTCAGATGATGGCAACTTCTACTTCGCTTGCGTTAAAGATATGAAGGTTCGCATGTATGACACTTCTAACCCGTATAGCTGGCGGCATTATAAGACAGTCCCATTTACGTTCGGTTCTTGGACCTTGACAGATGCATCTCTAAGTCCAGACAACAAGTGGCTAGCGTACACATCTATCCAGAGCAATGTATGCTTAGCACCGACCGATCCGAACGACACGGGTGATCCATACATGTTAAATTTATCAGAAAATGGGAGGGTGGGTTGGCGTGGCGGATTTGGTATCTTTTCGATCCGATTCTCAGGCGACGGACGGGAGCTAGTAGCTGGAACGAACGCAAGTTCTATCGTCGTATACGATATCGAATCGCGTCAGGTGTTGCATACGATAGAGGGCCACGATGATGATGTTAACGCGGTGTGTTTTGCGGATAAGTCATCACCTCACATCTTATACTCAGGTAGTGACGATGCGACGATTAAAGTCTGGGACCGACGGAGTATGGGAGACGGACGAGAGGCTGGAGCATTTGTGGGCCATATTCAGGGTCTAACATATCTGGATAGTAAAAACGATGGCCGATACCTACTAAGTAACGGCAAGGACCAGAGCATGAAGCTTTGGGATCTGAAGATGATGTACACGACAGCGCGATTCCAGGAGCTCAACCCGCGGCAACACACACGATACACCGAATTCGACTACCGCTGGGGCCGGTTTGACGATGCCGACTGGTTCCCACATCCAAATGACAACTCGTTGGTAACCTTCCGCGGCCATGAGGTACTGCGTACCCTAATCCGCTGCCACTTCTCGCCACCCGGTAGCACCGATTCTCGCTATGTGTACACAGGTAGCCATGACGGTAAGGTCTACATATACAATATGGATGCTACCATTGCCGGTATCATCGACGTTCAGAAGTCTACACAGGCATTACCTCAGACCGGCGCCGAACGCAGGTCCTACGGCGGGTATAGATCTCAAGGTTGGTCGACAGTGGTTAGGGATGCAAGCTGGCATCCCACCGCCCCTTTTATTGCTGGTAAGTTCAAGTTTATATATATTTCCGTCCCCTATTCGAGGGACTACTAGGTTGGTAGTAAAGTGGGAGGCTAATTTTGAGAAACAGCATCGTCATTGAACGGCTGGGATAACGCCCTGGGTACGGTCACGTTGCACTCATTTAACGAGTCCTCGACTGATGAGGCTGAACCACGTATGGGCGTACGTTATGACGAGAAACTGAGACCAGTAGGCTCGGGTCGTCGCCCCGGAGGATATTCTGAGGAAGAGGACGATAATGAAGAAGATGATATTTTCACCTAGTTAACGAATTTGAGACGAATAGTATGGACTGGGAACGGGTTTTTTTCGGAGCGACATATCCTCTCTACTTTTACGGCCGTTATGCCTCTAATTTGGCTGTCTCCTTTTTATATTTTATCCGACACTAACTTATGGACACCTTAGACGAGGCGTTTGTGTTTTTAAAGGACATATGGGGATTTAGGGGGCATGATAAATATCAAGGCGCACTGGCTAATTATCTTCAAGTTCGCTCATTTTGATGAAGCACTGAAAATCAATTTTATACAATGGCTAGAGAGATGCCAACGCAGGTACAGCAAATACAGGAGCGTTTTTTTATGACCTCGAGCTTGCGTTCCCCTTTGTGATTAAATAATCGAGTAAAACCTATAGCTTTTTCTCGACCCCAACCGTGATGATCAATCATATATCGTATAATGCGGCACTAGTACCGACATTTTGTAGCATGTGTGGTATTATGAATGTCTTTCTTCATCCTAGCCTTCACTATACACCGCTCCCTGTGTCGTACATCCCAGCCAACCCAACTCCGCGCCTCGAAATCTATTTCTTGAATCTTTTATGCAGCTCCGACTAGGATGTTGTTGACGGGGATGTGAACTATGAGTAGAATATTAGTAAGGGACTCCTCTCCTTCGTAGATGGGAGTGAAGCCATACTTAGTTTTATCAAGTAGCCAATTGCGCCCATGACTAGGAAACCAACACCAACGGCCTTGCTGATCTGGATGAACTCGCGCTTGTCGGCTGTGAGATAAAATTGTTAGCATATTCGTTCTTATTTTATGTCTTCGCTGTTCGGCCTCTGTCTTGCTTTACTTTGCTTTGCTTGTTCCTTGTATCCGTCTACTCGACTCGCGGTAATCAAGCTCCACAGACATAACACGGGGTATATGGGGGTATGGAGCGAGGGATATACGTACGCTTAGTGCATCGCGTCATGAATTGCGTGCCGTCCTTGACGAAGTCCCTGGGGATTTCGAGGAGATCTTGAACGTCCGACATTGTGGATAAGTGGTGGAGATGATCGTAAAGTTGTGATTGAGTTGGACAACTTCGTGGAATGATAAAGAAGAAGTGTTTTGTCGGAAGGAGGAAATCGAATTGTTGGCTTGCTAAGGAAAGGAGCGAGAAAGAATTGAAGGTGCAAGTAAAGTAATAAAGTGGTGATGGATTCGGCCAGATTTCCTAGTAAATGTTCAGGTACATTATCTCCAAATGCGCTAGCGTGGAACCTTGCCGAATGTACCTTAGGTAGTTTGCAATCTGGCCTGGCCAGCAAAACATTAAAAAGCTACAGCTGCATGTGCACGTGAGTTAAGGGTATCCCTCCTGTACATGTACCTAACGGATAACCTTTTTAGGCAATGCTACCTCAAGTTTAGGTAAGCACAATCAAAGGACGTTGAACGCTAAGCGGGCCAATACCGGTTGCTTGTTCACAACCTACCCGCAGCCTCATTTAAACATCTAAAATAGTGGGTCACCTACCCCCCAAAAGCTCAGCCCGTTCTACCGATTTAGCGATTTAGCGCTAGACCTTCGGGCTTGAACTCCCCTTGTCGCTTCCAGTCGGCGGTTTTTAGTTGTCGAGTCCATCTAAAACCGTTTCCTGTCAGAAACAGCGAAACTTCCAAAGTTCAACAACGGCAAGCACAAATCAATCCTGCTTCATCCCATCAACCACGTAACTGTCAACATTGCCAGGTGTAGTGTACCGACTGACTCATTCCTCTATTACCCGACTATGTGTATCTCTAAGTAACACCTTACCCAAGCCGCTTACGACGCGTTGCAACTCATTTCCTCCTCCCTCTTAACTTTTGACTCTTAACTCTTTAGGTCATTTTATTTATTTATTTATTTTCTTTTTTTTAACCCGCATTTGACTATTCCATAAGATCGAAAAAGGCATTAATTATTCCCGGACCGTTCAATTATCAGGTCACAGGACACTTTACTGGGGGATACGTTTTCTACTAATACTTCCATAATATCGAGCAATTCTTAGGAAAACTTGGGGAACCGTTCTACATCTTTTTTCTACTTCAGACTTCAGATATCGCGCTGCTTGTACTCTATTCTACCCTACACAACCATCATTTCTGCAGTCACACAACAGTTTCAGACATTTGGGAATAAGGGACCTTGCGCACGCGCTTATTTCGAGGAAGGCTGCCTTAAAGACTGCAAGCACAGAGCTTCGTCTTTGATATTTCCATTTATCCAGGGCCTTATCGTCTTGCAAGGAGGATAACCTGCTTTAAGGAGCTCAGCTCATAGGAAATATCTATCACAAAGGCTGATAAGTGTACGTATTTAATACCGTGAGAAATCTCTTTTCCTCTTAACTATTTCTTCTCTTATCCGGTCGAGGATTCAAACATGTATTTCTTGTTGACTGATGATATGGAGTGGAAGACGACAGGCACTTGTATCTACTCTGAATACATCCTCACTTGACAGACATCAGAGCTTCAGAACTACCTTTCTTCTTAGTCTCATTGATATTGCAACGTCCTTTTCAACAACCCTTTTCCGATATGGCGGACGAGGACTTCGAGATTGACGTCTATGGTGACGCGAACGACGCGAATGACACCAACACCAATGTGGATGTCGATGACTCTAGACTCGATGATTCGAATAATCATGCTTATGAAAACAACTCTTCTATAACTATTGCCAACGGCTCTAATTCCGAATCTACCACACACGCACACAACGACGATTACGACAACGATCAACAAAACATGGATGCACAAAGTAGTAGCGCAACGCCCACCACGTCATATCCACAAGGCGTCAAGCGTAAGGAGGTACCCGGCAGCAGACCCATCGACCCGGGTGCTACCAGCGCCTTATTGCTCTCGGAACTGCAATGGTGGACTACAGATGACGAAATCCGCGGTTGGATTCGACAAGCCTCCTGCGAGGATGAACTGAAGGATATTACGTTTAGCGAACACAAAGTTAATGGCAAAAGTAAAGGGTATGTAATGTTTATTTATTCGGTAGAGCTAGCGTTCCTTTACTAATATCCTCGTTATAGTCAAGCCTATATCGAGTTCGGCTCGAAAGAAGCCGCAACCGCCGCTAAGCACCAAGTAGAGCACGCTGCGGCCACGTCCACTCAGCCAGGTGGTAAGAAAGTTACAGTCATATACACGTCGCATACAAACAACCCATTCAAGACTTTACCAAAGGATGCGCCTGCCCGAGCCAATAAGGATGGGCAAACCCGAGGAGGTTCTAATGCGGGAGGATACAACGACCGTGGCAATTTTAGAGGACGCGGTAACTTTGCTGGCCCCCGTGGAGGATTCAACCGCAATTTCTCAAGCAATATGGGAGGCGGTTTCCATAACAATGTCCCTAGCGGATTCAATAACAACATGGGAGGAGGAAACTTCGGTTTTAACAACATGGGTGGCGGTGGCGGCGGCGGAGGTGGAAACTTTGGCTTCCGTGGTGGAATGATGCCCGGAGGAGGTATGGGCGGAGGAATGCGTGGGGCTGGTATGCGCGGTGGACGAGGAGGAGGTGGAATGAACCCTGGTATGAACGCCGGCATGAACAACGGTATGATGGGCGGAATGGGTGGAATGGGTATGCCTTTGATGGGCTTCCAACAGCCGGCACACTTTAACCCGGCCTTCTTCAGCGGCAATCAGCAACAATCCGACTGGCAGAACCCCCACGGAGCGAAGCGGCCGCGCGAAAACTAAAGACAGTATAACTGTCTAACACTAAATAACTCTTCACACAAGAGTTAAGGTGACTACTACCTATTTAAGTCGAACATTTCGGCGCGGGATAGTATTATGGCTTTTGCAGTTACGGAACCAGTTTTCAGGTATTGTAGACAGGGAGGAAATATGGACAGATCAGCAACTAAGTTGCAGGCAGGCTGGTAGGCAGAAGGGCCGTCTCGGTTTTCAGGGGATTACGGTCAAATTCTCCGGTCAATTGAAAATTTCTAGTTACTAGGGGCTCTTCGTCTTTCATAGGTATGAATCGAGCAAAGGTAGCCTTATAGTATTGCTTATTTTTGAGAATGGTAGCTACCTAGGTACCTAAGGAACTAACTCAAGTAACCTTTTTTGATGTCGCGACGGCTTTGCGGTTTGGGCCGAAGAGCCCAAGAAGGTAAGCTGTACGAGTTAAACATAGGAAAGTCTTATTAAATCGGTGTCAGTGGTAGCTCGAATATTTCTCCGTAGATTTATTGGGATTGTTTTGGGAGGTAGAGGGATGGGAGTATAACTTACAGTAAACCCAACATTACCCCAGGTCACAGCGTTCCACGAACCCACGTCCAACGTCCTATCGTACCCAAGTAGCCAGCACGTAACGCCGACGTGACTTATATCCGCGATCCTATGACGTGAGAAACGTTAGTACCAGAGTATATATGAAGGCTATTGAGTGCTTGCTACCCTGCCGCATGGTGGGCATAAGGCTACCAGGGACAAGGATACCACTCATTAGGTACTTAACATAAAACTATATTTACTATCTCCCACAATATGAAACATGAAAAGAACCGGGGAAACAAACCATAGAGCGATTAGATAGTTACGGACAACCTTGAGTTCGGTAGTAGTATATAGCACAGCTACTCCAAGAAGGAATAGGAGCCCATATGTGTTTCCTAACTGGAGGGCGATTAGACGCGCATTATCATCTCGCGGAGCGAGATTACTGCCATCCGGAGCGTCAATTTGTGAGGCTATAAACCATTCGGGGTCTAAGAAGGGCCCGAGAAAGCCACCAATACTAACGGGTGACGTTAGTTACCAGTAAAGATATACGTTTTAACCAAGATATTATGGCTTACAGAGAGATAGGCTCTACGATAGTGAAGACAGTGCGGGGGAACGCCGGTAGTTGCGAGGCCATAATTCCAGGTACCCTTTATATTATAAACTTGCAGTAAATAGTTGATATTGATATCTACCTAACCTCCAACTAGATATATTGTGGCGGGTAACGGATAGAGTATTAGGTGTAAGTGATATGTCTGCTTGTGTATAAGAGAGTCCACGTGTATGTACGGAATAGAGGTAGCGGATCGAGCCGTAAACCATGTGATAAGCGTTCAGCTATTAGACTTGATGGATATATATTAGACTTGTGATATTAGACCCACGTAAGATTTAGTAAACAAATATTGATCTAGTAGGAACGCTTCCTTCTAGAAGGAAAAAAAAAATAAGATGAAGTTGAAACAATAAGGATGCGGGTCAGGTATGATGAGTAAGTCGAACGATTATGGTGTTAAGGTCCACGGGTACGTAAAAGTACCGAACCGAACCGGCGTGGAGCGCGGTGTCAGAATAGGGGAAGGAGCTGCTAGGATATAACGGCAGGATAGAGGCGGGATTGTCCCGATTGGGTCATGATACAGGTACGGAAACTTTAAAGGATCAAATGGACGGTAACAAGAGGCAAGGTCCATCCGCGGACCGCAAAGGAAAGAGAAATGCATCAGTACATCAGTGCATCAGTGCATCAGATAATTCCATTCGTAGTTGGCAATTGCAGATTTAAGAAATGCTTGGCATTTTACCCAGCCGAGAAAGGAGGATGATTAATTTGAAATTCACTGCTTTGGTTATCTCTAGTGTAACTAAAACATCCCTCCTCATTTCTCTCTTTTTTTTCCCTTCCACTCTTTTCATAAATAACTTTTTTGAGAGAGTTTTTTTTTTTTTTCTTTTGCAGGCCATTGACCCCCCAAAAGGTTCCGGCACCCCGAAGGCAGTTATCATCATCCATAACCTAATCGGTTCAATAAATTGCTGCATTGGTTTTAGTACATAAAGGTAGGTAGGTCACTGGTCACTGGTCACTCTACATTAAGGAGGGATCAATGGTTCCAATGGTGTTTCTTCACGTGAAGCAGCAGCAGTGAGAAGAAGACTGAAAAGAAAACGCAAACGCGGCCAATCCGCACTAATACCTTTTTTTTTCTCTTCCATTTTCCTAGTACATGCAGCCATACTTTTGGTCCTATCAATGATAGGAAGAAGTTTTCCTTTTTCTCTCTCTTACTTATTTTATTATTACTATTATTATTATTATTATTATTCCCTCCCCTCAAAGTTAAAGAGAAAAAGGGGCCAACGAGGATATGAAGATCCTAGGATCTATTTTGATGCTTTATCGGTGATTGATAGTCTTACCTACAACCTTTTTTCAATATTTTCCCCCTTCTCTCTATTTCTTTTTCTCGTACCATAACCTAAAGCCTTCTTACCCTTTTCGCATCTTTTTACCAAAGATAGACAGAGACAGACAGACAGTATCATAAATACTGTGTTGAATTCTCGTGGCATTTCTCACTCAGACAGATAAAACAGTAGTGTCCTCACTATTTTCCCTGGTCTCTTACGAGTCTCGACTGTTCTTCATTCCCCTTATCGCCTATCCCACTTCTACTTCTACTTCTACTTCCACTTTCACTTCTCGCCTTCGCTCGCCTTCCGCCTCCTCCCCCCCTCAGTGCAAACAAAGAGTCCGTCCGAGACCCTTTTTTTCTCTCTCCCAATGCCCTTCTCTTGCCAACTCCCATCGACCCACGATGGCTACTATCGAGCCGCGACTCATTCATCTGCTGAACGAATCAACTGCTACACCACGGCCTCACCATGCTGAGCTCCCGCCCATCAAAGTCCTTCCTCTACCCAAGGCGTCCGGCCGTATCCATCCTATCGGGCCCGATGTTGGTCAGAGATCCGAGGTGCCGGACACAAATTTAGGTCAATTAGCTTCGCAGTCTATGCCCTCGCTGCATTCTGTCGTAGACGAGGCTTCCATTGCGAATGTCTCCTTAAGGACCGACATTAGTCAACCATCGGATCGAGCATTACTAAGTCATATATCGTCCCAGGATTTGCGCATGATACTAGATGACACGCCAGATAATACCGAAGACCTTGGGAAGAAGAGACGGCCAGTAAAGGAAGACTTCGTGCAGTTACCGCAACCGCTCAAGAAACAGAAGGCGGCTACTCAACAACATATGTTTCCACCAATCATAGTGGGATTGCTCGAGCCACCATCCGATGCTTCTCTTTTCCCGCCAATTTCTTCCGGATCGTTCGATAATCGTCCGCATTCCGAGCCTCCGCAAGCTCTTAGTATTACAAAGCCGCCCGAAACGTCAGAACCGGTTGAAGAGAAAACGAATCCTAGCCCTCCACCCGAACCCGAACGAACGCCAACGGGAAAAGTTAAGCGACGGGCTGCTAAGCCGCGACGAAAATGGTCGGAAGAAGAGACCAATCATTTATTGCTTGGTGTGAGCAAGCACGGTGTTGGAAGATGGACAGATATCTTGGAAGATCCTGATTACAGATTCAACGACCGGACTGCGGGTGATCTAAAAGACAGATTTCGGACTTGTTGCCCCGAAGAGCTCCGAGCAAGCCCGTCAGCTAGAGGCGATATATCCCGAGAGAAGCAGCCTAGTGTAAAGGCCAAGGGGAAACCGACGAAGGGTCTCATGTCCGAAAATATTCTGAACGAGACAGAAGAAGAGATTGAAGTCGAGCAGACGCAATCGGTCCAGAATGATTCTGATCCTACGCCCCAGCGACAACGGAAGAGTAGGGCCCATCGTAAGAAAATGGAAGATTTGGTGGAGTTAGGCATCAAAGGGCCATTCAAAAAGTCACATCGGAGAGAGCGGCGTCCATTTTCTGAGCAGGATGATAGAGAGATATTAGAAGGGTTCGAGCTATACGGGCCGCAGTGGACCAAGATCCAGAGGGATCCAAGATTTAACCTGTCGAGTAGGCAGCCGACCGATCTGCGAGATCGGTTACGAAATAAGTACCCCGAGAAGTTCGCAGGTACAGAAAAGACGGCCATGCAAGTTAGAGAGCTTGGGCAGCCAGGACGAGGCAATAACCTATTGGAGCCTTCTGTCAATATGGCAATCGATAATTCACTACATGTCTCTAAGTCGGCTTTGCTCGAACCCCAACTTAATCGAACCAATTCGAAGGAAGATATGCCAAAGTGGCCGTTGCCTTCTAGTCTCATTGAAACAGGAGATTCATCTCAACAACCTCACTCCAACCTTTACTGGAATGAAGGCTCAGGACCCGGATTTGGGTCCAGTAGTATGGGAGAAATGGACATATCACGCCTCCTCCTAGATGACACGCAGGTTGCAAGTGAGCCGCCTTCGGAGAGACGTGGTCCAGGATGAAGTCACCCAGTTATTTCGAAGGAGATATCAGAACACAAAATAGTGAATTCCTTTTGACAAGGAACTAAAAAATTGTGACGATTGGCACATATGGCTAATACTAGCACTATACCTAGAGACAGGGGGATAAACTACAAGGTAGCCCGAGGTATGAAGGATAGGTTTTAAGTCGATGTCGCCAAAACTCGGCCCGGAACGGTGTCGAAATTACGCAGGGAGATGTACCTGATTTTATGCTTCATTGAGCATAAAGGTCCTGTCGTTACAGAACATACAATACGGGTGTATTACTGGCTAAGGTGCGAATGGGACGAATACAATACATGTTGTAGGATGAAGGATGTAAGGAAGTGGGTTTATGACGATGACTGATGACTTTATAGTCACAGCAAAATAACTCTAAATTTATTAACGAATTTGTATTGACAGATCCTATATTCGCAATAAGACGAAGGGAGAGTTTTAAGGGCTTTCGAGTCGTTTACCTGGGCTCAGATGTATGTACGTTCTGATATGTAAGGATTAATTTATGGTGATCAATATGCATTCTGTGAGAGCCCTCCAATACCGAGTAACTTGGTGGATAGGTGTTATCTCGTTCCTAATTCTCGTTCATGTGTGCTTGGCCAATCCCCTTGAGATGTTATATCAGAGTGTTAGCAGTAGGTATGTTGAAAATGCGCTCAAATGGCGAAATGGTCTAGAATCGGCTATGGAGGTACGTACCTCCGACTAGATCTTGTGGAACTAGTGCCAAGAGATTTCTGCATTTTCCATGCACGGACCACATGACACCTTTGGAATTGGCCCCACATCACACTAGGGCACAAACCTGCCTTTTCTCGCTTCCTGCAAAAATTTGGAATTAGGCACATCCAATTCAACTTTTCTCAAGTCGCAATTGTCAATCCTCCACACGAATCTGCCACTTCACGATAACTCCAATACCCATCGTTGAACAGTCAAAATGGCCCGTGGACCGTAAGTATATTATCTCTAGATCCTGTACTTGCTTCAATTCTATTTGGGAGGAACGATGTGTCTGCTCAAGAAGTTCTCGCAACTCTCGAAACGCGCATATCTCCACGTCGAATTTCCCATCGCTGAAATTTTACACGACATATACTAATTATACTTCAACCTACAGTAAGAAGCACCAGAAGCGCCTGAGCGCCCCCTCCCACTGGCTTCTCGACAAGCTTTCGGGTGTCTACGCCCCTAAGCCGTCGGCCGGTCCTCACAAGCAGCGCGACTGCATGCCCCTCATCATCTTCATCCGTAACCGTTTGAAGTATGCCTTGAACTACCGCGAGACCAAGGCCATCCTCATGCAGCGTTTGGTCAAGGTTGACGGCAAGGTCCGCACCGATACCACCTACCCTGCCGGCTTCATGGACGTCATCACCCTCGAGAAGACTGGCGAGAACTTCCGACTCATCTACGACACTAAGGGCCGATACACCATCCACCGAATCCAGACCGAGGAGGCCGAGTATAAGCTCGGCAAGGTCAAGCGAGTGCAACTTGGCAAGGGCGGAATCCCATTCTTGGTCACGCACGATGCGAGAACGTGAGTTCTGTCAGACATCATTCAGCCGTTGGATCAAGCTTTGGTTGAACCACCTTTTCCCATCTTGTGATAAGATCGAGCTTCGAACTAATGGCTGGTATGTCCCCCTTTCCTCCGCGCATGCTAACATGTCTTTTCTACAGCATCCGCTACCCTGACCCTTCCATCAAGGTCAACGACACAGTCAAGATCAACCTCGCCACTGGCAAGATTGAGGACTTCATCAAGTTCGACACCGGCGCCATTGCCATGGCCACTGGTGGTCGCAACATGGGTCGTGTCGGTGTCATCACCCACCGTGAGCGCCACGATGGAGGTTTCAACATCGTCCACATCAAGGACGCCATTGACAACACCTTCGCCACCCGTGAGAACAACGTCTTCGTTATCGGCTCTGAGAAGCCCTGGATCTCTCTACCCAAGGGTAAGGGTGTCAAGCTCACTATTGCAGAGGAGCGTGACCGCCGCCGAGCCCACACTCTGGCCGGCCACTAAACGGTCTTCTTTCGGTAAAACAACAAAACGGGATCTGGCAGAGGGTTGACTTTTTTTCACAACGCATGGGAACTGGAGTCTGTGGCATATCCGATTCGATCTTACCAAACGAGTAAGATTCGTGATTTACCTAGGTCAATGATAATGAGAATTAATTGACCCCTGATCCCGCCTCTACGTTGGGCAGTTATGTATCTGATCTTTTGGATTGTGCATGCTAGTATTTTTGTGTCTCTTGTTGGTATGTTTTGCTATATGCCTTGACTCTAATCGTAGTCTCTCCTCCATAACCCCTAGTATCGTCCCTATCGCACCAACTCCAACGAGTAAGGACTAGTAGGGTTGCGTAATTTGCCGCATTCGAAGATTCTTCTCTCTTACTACGCCAGCCAGTGATAGTAGAACAGGTCAGTTTAGCATTAACTTGCAGATAGTGCAATCCTCTGCATGATCGTGCTTAACGCATGGCAATGTAAACAGGATCTTGCACCTATCAGCCCTATCTATTCCACCTTTCCCAAAGCCACCATATTTATTCTAATTCACCGCTTATTTTATTCTATAAAAAATTTCCCTTCTGTAGACTACAGTGCTATTATGCATGTACTTTGTGCTTCGTAGTGTTTAAGGGGGCTTATATGTAGGTATTCATACCTACTTCGGTATCTACCTAGGTCAGAGGGGTAAGAGTGTGATGTCTAGGCTATTGAAGAAGATAAATGCTGGGGCAGGGTTTGGTGATGGGGTGTTTTGGACTGTAGGACTTTGTTGGAGAGAGTATAGGGAAGGTGGGTAGGTAGGTAGGTAGGTAGGTACTTTGTGTGGGTTGATGGTTATGTTAGGTAGGTAATTACATAATTCTTGTTTATTGGCGTCGACGGCTTGGTTAGGGAACGGGGTTGTGGATTGTGTGTGGTGTGAAGAGGTGGAAGTTATCTGTGGTGGGCTAGGCTACCTAACGTTGGGCTGAGGGGATTGTTGGTTTTGTAGGATATATGGATATTGATACCTGAACTTAATGGGGGATACAATATTTAGGCTTCTTAGAAAGGGGCTAAAGTTCTCTCAGTTCGATATTTAATTTTGCTTTCTCTGTAGAAGGGTGGAGAGGGAGAGGGGGGATTCTAAAGGGTTGTCTGTGAACGTGTCTCGAAGGTAGGCGTCTGAATGCTGAGAAGATGAGTCCAAAATCAATTCTAAGGAGGGTTGACTTGTTAGATATGCCCCTCCATGTAAAATGTCCTTTGAATTCAGGAGAGAAAGCGGAGCATTTTGAAATATAATATTTAACTGGCAGATGCGATGTATGGTTAGTGGTGTGTGTAGTTGGTCACGAATGAAGCCAGCACAGCAACAGCTGAGATACGGTAGGTTGAGCATATTAATTGACTTTTGATATACCTCATCAAATCCGCCTACATGGTAAACTGGGGTCAAAAACATGTTTCTGTAGTTATTTTCTAGTGAAAAACCCAGAAGGAATAGGTCGAGAGGGACTAGGTGTTTGCTTGAAGGCTTGACTAGTACGTAAGCGCGAGAGTGTTTCGGGTAATGAAATTCGAGCCTGAAGCAACGTATAAAGGTCCGCGTCACCTGGGATTTGGTGGGATCTTGTTTCATATTTCTGCAAGCCGTTGTAATACGGATAGCCGGTACTGTACAACATTGTACGGTGAACGATTATGGCGTTCCGAAGTAGGATATAATAAGGGCCGGTCGGTCGTCGCGTAGGTATCGGGAACCACCCCCCCTTTTCCGAAGCCATCGCTGAAACATGTAAACTCCGATACTAGAGTGGAAGTGTTCTAACGTGGAATGGTAAGTGACGATGGTACATTGAGCTGTGGCTATCCGGTTTATTGGACGAGCCTTGCTATATACCTTAGACACGGCTGGTTAAGTGGCGTATATAGGTGGCTTTATTATGTTGTGATACAATATGGTAGAGATGTTCCCTATGTAGTACCTAGTACAATATCATAGCTATAGGGGCTGCCCTAGTCTTCAATTGACAACTATAGACTTTCGCTGAGGCCTGGACAGTATTAGACGGTAGAGATGCGTACTCGCTAAACTGGATTGTATCTGCTTAGGAATGTTCGGATCTGGCTTTAGGATGAAGTTCGTTATTTTTAGCTCTCTTGGGACAGCTTCAAATCACCAGCTAATTTCTCGCTTGGCTTATATCCGAATTAGTCTACTTAGAGGCGATACTGTTAGGTGGTAATGCTTGTGTACATTCAGAGATATTTTCTTACCTAATTTAGGACTTGTCAACGCCATGAGTGAGACAGACCTCCAAGTGCGCAAGTCCCCACGAATCACTTCTTTACGCAAAGATCAGTGCGAATTATCCACTTTTCTCCTGCTGTTACTTCTCGACCTTCGTGCTTTAAAAGGGGTCAGCCTTTTCAGAACCAGAAAGATACCATTTAGCATACCAGTAGACAGTCATCACCATGCTTGTGAAGTAGAAGCAACCCCGTTTCAGGGGCAATAGCAATTTCTTCTTTGGGCGATTTGCGATCTCGAGGATAGAAAACAGTTTCTCCACCAGTACAGCCTTCAGCCGCCGAAGTCAGATATAGCAATAGCGTCCAAGTTGTTTTGGTGTTGATGGTGCTAGATGACTCGTCAGGGCGCTGTAGAGTCACTAAATTTGAGTCATCGTCTGTAAATACAGATTAGTAAACATAATTCCTACGTGAAAGGAGAAAACAGTTCTAGTTTGGTCCGCGAGAAGCAAAAATTCGCTCCAATTACAAGATTTAGACCATCTTGAAGATAATGCAAGAGACTTCTTTTGGCTGTGATCTTGGTACTACCGTCAACTCATGCTGGCGCTAGAAGATGCATCAAGGTGGCGAGAAGGGGCAAATAAGATGTCGAGTATCGGATATAATCCTTGCTATTTGGGGGAGGAATGCAGGGAGTTTGCTGCAGAATGGACACCGCTTCTTGGACTAAATAACCTTTCTTTGCATAAGTCTGCAGTCACTTGACGAACGTGGCTGTATAGAAAAATCTGAGACAGAAAATGTAAAATGTACGTACAGTGACAATCAAAATATTGCCCTTTAGAGTATCGATATACTCGAATGTTGGGATTCAACCCTACCACATCACCGTCCCTATGAGTATTCATTAGTAGTATTCGTTAGTTGGGAGTTGAGCAAGGCACTTTGAGCTATTGAAGTGTCATTGTTGTAAGTGAGATGAAACCCTTACTAACCATAGATGTTTATAAGACTCATCTAGCAAGATATCCTTCAATCCTGTTTCAAGCCATAGTTTCTCTGCGAAGCGGTTGTCATCAACCTGGAACCTATCGTTCACCCTTAGTGCCTCGCCACGTTTTGGGCGGCCAGGGGTAGTCGTCAAGGGCAGCGTCCTGAGAAAATTGACATAGTCTCGACAAAGGCTCTTTGGCCAGAAGTTTCGCAGTAGTATTATCTTGTCCTCCAATCCCTCAACAGGGGCTTCCGGGTAAAGTTGCACAACAGGTAGAGGCGGCTTAAACGGTGGCCAACCCGGTGATCGGGCCGCAACTGTCGTGGGAGGAATTGAAGATTGGTTCTTCTTGGCTGATTTATCCTTCCCCATGATACTAGGTAGTTACCTAGTATTTTAGCCTTATAATGTCCGGAGATTGGTCGGTAATGGGGCTTTCTAAATGTTAGTATTATAAGATAAATGTATGTAACTAGTGAAAGTGGAAGTGAAAGTATGTAAATCAAAATATTGTATAAGTGGAGGCCAAATCCAACGGGTCGGAACCTCCCGTGTTTTATGTAGATCGATCTCATCTAAGCCAATCAGCACGTTACACTATACATATACCTTGTAACCTAAGTGGATCCACTTTAGAGATGTACTCGATGAACCTTTTACATCTTTGTAACTAGCTGAATTTATAACCTCGTGTGCAATATAGGAGCTCACGTGTTTTCGGCCCTATGCGGGTAGCCGAACTGCCATAAGCACTTAGATGGATACTTCCAATATCACAGCGTTTAGTTTCTTCTATTCTTTCCTTCAATAACACTCATTTAGATGTACCTAAACTAGTTTGCTTCACCCAGCCATAAAAGCAACAGCCTATCAAGAAGGGTATCGTTCAATAATTAGTATATGATATTCTCTCACCGCCCTATTCCCGGACACCTTTCTCCGGAAGCGTAGTAAAAGAAGTACAGATCTGTCGAGCTGCAGATACTAGTGATGATAATACCAGTCCGAGGCTTGCTTACACGAGAATCATAAACGATGATGATCCCAGCGTCGAGAGCTAATCAATACGCCACAACGTTATTCTCACCTGATTTTTATGTTGACTGTCTTGCTTTTTCCTTTCTCTCCACGAGCTGAACGCAAGACTATAATGGCGTATCCATTCGTTCGCTGACGATTCTTCGGTTTGTCGAATAACCGGTGGTGCTCCCATACAAACACACAAGGTAGCTTACCTATAGCACGGGTTCTATCACTTTCCTTGTACATAAGAGCATCATAACTTCCCCTGCTGCGACATAACATGTTCTTCAAGAGGCTATCTTATATGGATTATTCTTGAAGTTATACCGTTATCGTCCGAGCTAAACGATGAGTAGATTCGCAGTATACTATGACTGGATCACTACTGCTCGAAAATGCTTGAACGGTGAACAGCCTCCACACTATATAGCAAGATTCTACGTCCGGGAAGAATCTGTTCAGTTTCCTCTTGCCGGAGTGGAACCTTCTAACCGAGTCGCTCAGTTTTACGAAGAGTTACTCACCGAAGTCGAGCAATCCAGGTTGAAAGACGGGCGAAAGAAGTTATACCGGCGATTCGTAAATAGGGTTGTCGCTGCCCACGCCGCCGTTGAAGACGTGGGAGCACCGCTTGGGACAGTTTCGATGCTTCGAAACCCCTTAGCTCACTTAGATATAGCGCTAAATCGGATGGCGGATTTAATAGAATACGACAACAAGGATCCAATTCATTGGTCTGAAGTGTTCCCGATAGAGAATACTAAGAGTCAATTATCGCCAACTGAGCTTTGGCTCCACTTCAAGCTAGAGAGCATTCGGCCTTGTCTCGTCTTCCTGGTGCGACTCTTGGGGCTAGTACTTCCGGAGTATTCAGATATGTGGCGTGAATGCTATGAGAGCCTGACGAGTAAAGAATGGATGGTTCAGTTCATTCTCGATTCACCAAGAGCCCCGAAGGAATCACCATCGACACGTCGTCCAGGAATTGACCTGTCATATTAGCAGGCTAACCCTAGCTTGCATGGCATTACAATTATGCGGCTCGGCTTTAGTAAGACATCCAAGAATCCAATACTTCTAAATATGGTTAGTTCTCTGCAAGATAATAGATGGGGATTAGTACATGTACTAATACGCATTGTAGAAAGAAAAGAAATCCAAATAGATGTTAGATGTTAGATTTCAGATTTTAGAATGTTGCTATTAATAAATTTAAACTAGTATGCAACTATAAGGGTTAAGTTAACCTTCTATGAATCCGTAGTTGAATTGGAGACTGGAGTTTTACATATGTTTCGGTAACTTAGGTAAAAAGTATATCTATCCGAGTTTGTAAATAGCGTCATTCTCTAGGTTACCCAATTAACAAGACTTATGCTACTATCGCATGTAATCCCCACTTACCCCAGATTCGAGTTGGGGAATTCTCTTTGCGAATTCTGGGTTCTTCACCTACACATTTTACCTGCACACACGACATCAAATCCCTCCATCTTCTTCCGAGCCCGTTTTACAAGGCTCATCAGTACCCTTGTGAAACGTAGGACTGTCACTCTTTAATATAGAAAAGTTGATGTCTTGATGTCTTGATATTTTGATACTTATCTTTCTCTTGCGTTTAGATCAGTTTCTCATTCTTTTCTACCGCATACATAACTTCGATATAGACCGCAAAACCCCCCAATGTGGTCATTCGGAACTACTATGACAATGGCGAAAGATAGCGATCCTTCGCTGGTTTCTACTACACAACCTCAACAACCTGCCGAATCTATTCAGTCTTCACAGTCTCTCCAGCCCCCCCAGAATACGATACCATATCCCCGGCCTCGGCCGCCGATACTATCGCAACGCTCGCTCAAGCAACTAGGCCTATATTTCGCCGGCGCGAGCTTTCTTACGCTCTCGACTATAATAACAAGACGAGCGGTAGTCAGAAAACAATTAGCGACGATCCCCAAATTTTATCACCAGAGTTATCAACAAGTTAACAAGATAGATTCCGATGGCTCGTTAATAGCTCTCGAGGCTCTAAATCTCGCCACACTCAATGTCATAGGATTCGGTATTATGATGACAGGTGGCCTATCGTGGGCTTTTGACATCTCGAGCGTCGATGATTTAAGGAGCATGGCAAGGGGACATGTTGGACCCTCTGGCGGCCGAACTGACGAAGAGGCTGAACGAGAAATCGAAGAGTGGGTAGCGAAGGTCCTGGGGAGGAAAGAATCAAAAGAAGATACCAAAAAACCGCTAGAGAAGGGCGACTAACCGTGCTAAGTAATGAAAGCCGGTGGAGGAAAGGTCTTGGTACTCAACCCATACTTGGGCTCAGCACCGAGAACTAATCTTATATATCTCCGCTCCTCCCGCACGTCGAGTCTCGATAGTATGTCATTGGCAACTTGCTGATTAGTGATATGCATCAAATATTCACGTACTGAAGCGGGATCCTACTCCAAGCAAGCCACACACGTTAGCCTATCTTCGGTACCAACAATTGCGCCCAGCGAAACGCACTGTGCCTGGAGTCGGGTAGTTATTCAGCTATGGGTGGCGCTCACAGTCTTAGTATTACGCAGTGTATATCGATGAAAAACATCAGCCGATCAATCTGTTTTCTACCTAATATTTGACTTCTAATTGTATCTTCTCATGTCTAGACAACATCCTAGACAACCTTTGACTAGGAATATGCCTGGTCGTTTTAGACAATTTTCGTTATGGAGATACTGTCTATGAAGTATTTCCTACCTGGCTTTCAATGACTATTTCCTCCATGGCTACCTGTTCTGCGGAACGGTTGGAAAATATCGGTTTAGACGGCGTAACACAAGTCCGTCTACCTGTCAAGGCTGTACAGGTGTTCATCATGCGTCCTAACGATACCCGATCTAAGTAGTTGCTTATTATATGTCTTACCCTTAACCCCATGTCTCGTTCTAGGGCGTGGTAGCCACACTTATACCAAGGATGCATATATACTGAATATGCTCGAATAATGGTACCGGCCACATTTCAGATATGCCCTAGGTATAAAGACCGAGAAGTCCACTCATTTACATAAAATTATCACAATAAGGAACTATATTTATCATGGCTATTTATAACATACGTGTCCGGAACTATCATTGGGCCCATCATAATATCGTCGTCCAGTCTCCTATTCTCAATCTCGATACTTACGCACCAGCACTAATCGTTCGAGCTCTAGAGGGCGTCAATTTAAATGAACCTCGGATCCTAAATAACATCTCTGAACTGAATGACGATACCTTGGAAGACGAGTATCAGGCCGAGGCACATGGGGTATTCATCTCCACGGACCAGCAGAGGACCGGTCACTTCCCCGTTTGGGTAACTGTACACGGTCACGAATGCGGGAAGAACGAGGTCCATGTTGTTAACTTAACAACGTTTGAAGCCTCCAGCGTTTCCATAACGGAGGTTTGCTGGATTCCCCATTTGGAGGCTCCTGATGGCAGCTTATATACAGCCATCGGAGCCCCACGGAAAACCTTCAGAACGACACAGGTTCTAGCTATCATCCAGCAATTAGGGAAACCCAGAGAGGCTAGATTAGTTCTTGTCGACCCGGGTAAGCTCGATAGCTACAAGAAGATTGGTGACGACCAAAAAAGAAATATATTTGATATTCAACATACAGCTATCCGAACAAACTCTAGGCCTTCGGAACCCCTTCTAGACGCTTACCGCGTATTTGCTTCTCCCTATAGACATGACTATGGTCGACTTACGCTAGGAGAAATCATAGAAGAGGATCTTGAGGTTCCTCGATCCTCTAATTCCGACTGCAGCTCTCAAGGTCTATCGGATAGCTCAGATGACGATGATTCTCTTTATTCCACACCTAGATACGTTTCAATAGTAGACGCGAAAACTGTAGGTCCCCCCTGCCATTGGTTGTCATCCCACGACGCAAGTAACATGTGCGAGAATATTGACATATCTAACAGCGCCCATACGATTGCGATTGCAAATACGCTGATCTTCTCCCTACGTGTTTCAACCCACGGCCAATCCACCGACATCGTATAGATGACGAGTGCTTGCTCGGATCAAGCCACATAAAACACTGTATATTCACGGATCACGGACCTGATTGCATCATCTCCAATTCAAAGGAGATCCATGAACATTGTATCCCCGCTCCCCCATGCGAGGTACATCAAACCGACTCTGAGGGGTCTTTCGAGGAATCATATAGGGCTGGCGCCGACATCCCGTTCGAAGAGGGAGAAATGGACATAAGCGATACTCTTAGCTCTACGGATTCCGAATCGACTACCGCCGACTTACTATTCATGGCTTTCATGGTTTAGATTAAATTCAGTATACAATTAGCTAGATACTATGAAGCAACCCCTGCGTACCAGGCCGAAGAATTGTCCATGAGACTTTCTAAGATATACTCTGGAAATCTCACGCTGATTCTGAAGCTTACGGGTTGTCGAGACCGCAAGATATCGCGCTCTGTCCACGCGCTCTTATATACATAACAAAACTGTAAATGGTATACGGGTAGATAAATAGGGGAAGGTATTGCTATAGCATGGCATCCACTCTTGTAGGGGGAGGGGGGTTAGCGCTGCTCCTTACTGGTAAATCACAATGCAAATATCAAATATATCTTCTTTCTTACGTATCATGAATAATTTCTTGTTGGAAAGACATCGAATTTCCTGCCCTAAGACACCTCACGCTTTTCTAAACTAAACGGCTCTTTACCATCACTTGTTCTTATAATTCAGTAAGAAACTAGAATATTTCTATTTTACCTCCTTACCTAAGTAACTGTAGCCATTGGAATGGGTGTGTATCCACCAAACGTCCCCTAGTTCTATAAAGCCTATATTATGTACACCAAGTCTCTCATCGTAGTACGTCAAACAACGAGATTAAACACCGCCCCTGGATTAACTTATATATTAGCTACCCCATAGTTATGACACTATTAAGCTACGGCGTACATAGTAAATAGCTGATGTCCCCATATTATGCCTCCACCACCATCTCCACTTAGACACCCTACATACCTCACTAGCCTAGCACTTGGGTTGGGTATGAGTATTTCTGCAGCCATTCCCCAAAGCTACAGCCATATATCACATTTATGCTTGTGCATTCCATCACGTGATGGAAAGATTCTTCTTCCATCTTTCATATGGTCGGTCGGATGGTGTAGTTGGTTATCACGTCAGTCTAACACACTGAAGGTCCCCAGTTCGAGCCTGGGTTCGATCATTTCTTTTGCAAAATTCTTGGATTGTCTAAGTTAAAATTTTATTTTATTTCAGTCACATATTTTGTATGTGTCGAAAAATGAGGGTTTTTTTGGGGGGGAGAAAATGTAGTTCGTTGCATTGTGTGCTACTTTTACGACTGATTCGTTTTCCCCCACTTCTTGCGTTTTACTAGAGGATTATTGTGTGGTAAGATATGATTTGTTAATTAGAGTAGTTTTGCATGAGATTAGTGTCTTTGCTATTATCGCTGAGTTATGCCATATTGTAAGTGATAACATAGTAAAACTCTCTGGGACTACCTCATAGGTACATAGGTGTTTATTAATTGACTCAACCTAGAAATTATACTTAATAAGTAAGACGCATATGATCACTTGATTAACTCAGGTATACTCTGACCAATTCGACATAGGTAGAGAACCTTCTTTCTTCCTATATATTATGAACAAACAGCTTTATCCTTAGGTCGAATAATACCATACCAAACCACGATATACGCCTACCTAAATGGGACACTTATAAGAAAATTCTATCATATCGTTTATCCATCAATCATCTCTTTACGTTTAACACGTTCAGTATGCCCTCGTCTATATATAATCATTACTAACTACATCAACAAGTCCCTCTTTAGTTGTTACCTCTATAGCATGATTTGTCTTATACGAACATAAACCAACTTTTAAACTAGTTATGGAGTGTGTATAATTAACTTTAAGATCCCTGGCGAGAATTGATTTTTATTCCTCGAGTTTTTCATAAAGGGTCGTATTCCTAATTAGGTTAATGATTAAGTACGTTCTATCCCATGCTACTACGGTTAAAATCCTAGTGTTATGAAAATCTTTCTCACCGCGTTGGATAGATCTAGGGTCACCCATGACTATCAGTTGTTATAAAACTTCATATACTATCTAGATAGTTACTAACAAACTAAACAAGGTCAAATTAAATAAGGGGGAGATTTATGTTATAATTCCAGAAACTGAATATGTATTATTATCACTTTAACACCAAGAAAACAAAGATGTAAAAAAACGCTGAAACATCCCCTTTACTTAAATTCCATCCCGCTTATCAATATCGGATAACTAAAGAGTTCATTTGATCTTTCAAGCCCCAAAGACATTAACAGCACTATTTCTCCTAAAATTCCGAAATTCGATAGCAGAAAATCCTAAGGCGTCTACCCGAGGTATCTTATCTACCTCACAATTTGGAGATTTTTTTATGTTCTAATCTTACTTCCATCTTTTTACTCTGAGTGAAAAGCCTTGGGTACTTAGGTAGACAATATGCTTTGCAGATGACATATCTCTATCGCCCTAGACAACTCGAAAATACTAGTAGGTACCTAATGATGTTGAGTTTGCCTATTGTACATTGATAAGGGGAGCTTACATCGCTCATGACAACATCAGCCATATAGGTTAGGCAGGCAGGTAGTGGTACCTATTCCCTCAATCGCGCATCAGTGCCTAAAGGACTTATTCTATCGATCTCCAGTTGAACATTTCCGACCCTTGTCCTTCATTTTTCTTTTTATTACGATAAAAATCGCAACAAGCATGATAAAGCCTCGACGTTTAAACATGTTCGATTTGTACGCAGACCAGTAGCAGTCTTTTTCATGTCGAGTTTACCCGAGGACGTATGGTTAACCGACCTAGACAAGTCCGAAACAATTCGCGTATTTATAATAAAGCGCTTGTCCCTTCTACTAGTCCTCGATGGTGCGAGAGGGTACCGCTGGCTTCCACTACACATATATTAATGGCCTACTTCTGACGGTAGGTGAGCTTTTCGGCCAGTTATTTGTATCCCTTATAAGAAATACGAGCTAGTACCTACGTCAAAGAAACGCTTTTCTCCAAAGCATATCTTGGGGCATATTATATTAGAAATATATAAGAGGGTTGGTTTATTGCTTCCGTCGTGATATCTGTAGACAAGACTAGCAGTAAATTGTTACTAAAATGAAAATAAAAATAAAAATGAAAATCTACAAACTACTGATTTTGCGTCTATTACATATGAGAACCGAAATAATTAAGATAAAATAAACATATCGAGCCCGGAGCTTATAACTCGGAAGTTATCATATACGGCCCGGTTTTCGGTCTTAATACCGGAGATCCCGAGTCCGGAAAACAACGGCCAACCGGCGAACCTCTCGGCCTTGTATCTTCGCTCCCCGGTTATTTCGTCCGAATCCCGGCTCACATATTGAGTCAGTTCTCGTCACTTCCCAAGTAAGTGCTTAGTCCTATATGGTGTTACTCGGCCAATAGCCTGCTTCGAACAACACCCATCACAAGACCAAAAAAAAACAGCTTATGAGTTAGTTGACAATCCAAGTGTTGTGCAACAAAGTGCAAGATCGTGAATCAGAGAACCTTCCTCACACAAAGGCTGTTGCCAAACGATGTGGTTGTTTTTTTAACAAATACATCCAACAGATCTTCTATTTAATTTTATCTGTTCCTCCTTCCCCCCAGCCTTGTCCTTTCAACATCATCATCTTCAAAGGACAAACAATATACAACCTTGGTCGTTTAAATCGTCTTTTAACCGTTTGTCTATCAAAGCCTCTAAACAAGGTGATTCAACACAAACCTTTCTTCTTTCGACTGCGAAATCGACAGCCAAGATGTGTCGACTCGAGCACTGGCTTTGTTGCATATGCGAGGACGCTTATGTCGCCCTTAATGTCTTCTGTGACGATGTAGCTCCTGGAGCACCAGCTTGTCTGGATGCTACTCGTTACGAGCGACATATCGTAGCGCGCTACTGCTACTTCTGCTCTAACGTAGGTCCTGGCGGTGCTCCTCTACCGGCAAAGACCAAAGAGTACCTCGAGAATCTCGCAAGTCTAGAAGGCATGCTTCGTGTGGCGATGACACAGAACCAAGACGATGTTACCGTTTCAGTGTTTAGCAACTGGCTGATGGGATTTAATGGCCCAACTATCATCTACCCTTTCAAGGCCAGTCATCCGGCAGTAAATAGCAATTCTACTAGAGAACACTTCGCACGCAACCTTTCACCACCAAAAAAGGTAGCTTCTTTCATCCTTACTTCATCCGAAACGGCTCGAGCTAGCGCGTTCAACTATCAACATGCGATCCCGTTGAACTTGACACCTCAGTCATGTGTTCGCCCTCTTGTACCGGTCCCGGAACAAGACTCTGTAGGCAGTGAGCCTGGTCATGGAACCGACGAGGGAACCCGTCGCTGGTCAAATATGACACATAGGATGGCGTCCGCCGAGGTGGACCAACAAAACTCATCATCTTCTCTCTCAAATCCATCTCCTACATCATCAAAAGATGCTGTATATGCCGCTTGGGAGGACAGCGATGAATCCCAGGGCGCTGCTAAGTCAGACATCTCTGCGCTCAGCGTAAAGCATCTGTCTATATCGTTTACTCCAGATGATCCTGATGATATCGATGTTTATGCTACAACATCCAGCAATGAATCAAAAGGCAAGCAAATTGCGACCCCGCTGGCCTCTGCCCCAACTCCCGCAGGTGAAGATGCAAAACCTGCTACCGATACCGTAGGCCGTATCGAGCAGCCTGTTGTTGTGAGCTATGCAACTGTGGCTTCTAGCGCCCCGACCGCTCCGGTAGTATTCAGCGCCGATACCATTAAGGATGATAGAACCGACAAGCAGGAGGGCAAGAAACCCACTGGGACCCAAAAGCCCACCCGATCACTCGCTGTCGCCCCAGTGATTCCTCTTGTTCCTATTACTAGAGCCAAGGCTCTTCAAGAACCTGCTATATCTCGAATCGAATCTATCCCAGAAGCTGTTGCTACTCCGATCGTTACTTCAACTGTAGCCCCGACTCGAACGAAAGCCAAAACTAAGACTCGAGCACCAACTGATCCAGAAGCCGTTATCGTATCAACCAAGGTAAACGTTGAGAAGGCTAAGGCCAGTACTGCCAAATCTGCCACCCCTAAGAACGCCGCAGCTGCTACACGCGAGGGAGTTGAGAAAGACTCACCTGTGCTTCCCGAGACACAGAAGAAGCCTCTCCTCTATAGCCAGGCAATTGCTACCGGCGCCTCGTCCGGAGCTACTCCTACCGGCCTCCGTGGCCACTCCATTGACCATACTAAGAGCCAAGACGAGCCGAAGAAGAAGGATCTCGACCAAAAGGGACGCCCGAAGAAGAGGGGCCAAAAGCCAAAACGTGGAAAAAAGAAACAGGAGGAACGCACGCAAGAACCAGAGTCTAAGCCGGCACCTAAACCGGAATCGAAACCGAAGGCAAAGTCGGAGCCAGAGCCAGAGTACCACCAATTCCGACTAGCAAGCCTATCCTATCGGGATGCCCTTAAAGGAAGTCCGAAAGACAACGCCTTGCCCAGCTCGTCTTAACTGCATATACCTCCATCTTGACTCTTTCTTAACAAGGGGTAGTAGTAAAGGCCAGATCAGCAAATTCTTAAAGGAAAACAGGGCAGGTATAACCTGGACTCTGGACATTTACCTCCGAGAAAAATGGACTTGATGCGATGATATATGGATCATGATATGATCTTCTCTCGCGTCGTCTGCATGTCCTAGGTCACTAGGACATTTTTGTACGGTGTTGTGGAGTTCTAGGAGCATTTTTACGCAGGGACCTCTCTTGAGTCTCGACTTGTTTGTTTGTTTATTTGTTTTTTTTGAAAAGGGGACAAGGACGGATGGAGCTTTTGTTCCGGTCGTACTATTTTTATGGTTTTTGTTTTTTGTTTTATGTATGGAGAGGAGTAAGGAATCGGATGGGATAGCATAGTTAGGCAAAATTCTCCAATTGGAGAGATTGGCTATTACTATGAAGCCATGCCATCCACGTTGTTGCAACTTAGCATTTGTTTTGTACTACAAACATACCTCTAGGTAATTGAAAAGGTCTTTACAATTTCTCATCCTAATTTATCTAATTAGCCGTAGATCTTGCCATGTAAGTTGTAAGTATCCGCCATACCACCTTAACTTAGATATATCAAATCAGGCTGTCATAGATGTAGCAAAATCTTCTAGCCAGTACCTCAGCAGTTGGCCTAGAGTAAGAAAAGACTATCGCGTCTTGTCCCGTTTTGTGTCTAGTAAGAGACTTCTGCACGGCTTAGACTCATAGCTTATAAATGAGACTGATATCTCACGGCGTTGAATAATTACTTTGCCACAGGACCATATAATTCATATGAATCTAAACGGGACAGTTGCCGACTACGCCACCCGAGGCGTGTCTTGAGAGGCGAATATAACACGTAGAGCGTAGTCACGTTTCATCCTGAGTGCTCTATTCCATTGCATCCTAGTGTTAGATACCTGGTGAAATACTAAGGGAAAAAATTAAGGTAGGGCTAGTTGTGAAACATAGGTAACTATGTAGTTACGATATCCAGTCAAGCCAGGAATGCTTCGGAGTCCGGGTTATCGCGGCAGATAACTACCAGTGATGAAATGTACATACATC
Organism: Daldinia childiae; assembly: GCF_008694065.1. Lineage (NCBI taxonomy): Eukaryota > Fungi > Ascomycota > Sordariomycetes > Xylariales > Hypoxylaceae > Daldinia > Daldinia childiae. The sequence goes on along the minus strand of NW_022984652.1, from coordinate 315,576 downwards.
ATGCGAGAGTGGCTAGCGGTATGGGAAAATATTCGTATTCGCGTTGCCTCCTGAAGAATTCTGCAACATATCTCTATGGGTCTCTATGGGAATCCCGTAGATTCGCGTCTGGCCTCGCAAGTTGTCGTTGTAAAGTGGCAAATGGAGTGGAAACGAAGTGGAACCTTGCAAAGTCGGAATTAAGCTTAGATACTCGGTGGGGTCATGTGACAGGGGTAGCTTCAGCCACATAGCCACAGAGCCACAGAGATGCCACATTATGGCTTATTACCATGTATGATTCGGCTGTGCATAAGACAGGGGTTATTAGGGGATGTTAGGGGGTGTCAAGGTGATGGTTGGTGCGAGAAGAGTGGCGAATATTCCCGAACAAATCTTTCCCCCCAAACTTTCGACGGCGTCAGCGGCGGATTAGCGGGTGAGGCCTATTCCGAGCGGAGATTGGCGCGCTGGCGAGACCACGAGGCTGCTTGTCAGCTCGGGTTCGCCTAGCTGCCTAGTTACTTACCTGGTGTATAAGTGAATCCGTAAGAGGTCATGATCGTCATTATTGATGCATTACTGTCGTGCAATTGACGAACCAAACGCGATATGGAACGCCACTCCTTAGAATAATGCTTGCTCTGCGTAGCTGCGTAGCGGAGCGGAAGAAGCTTAAGATAACTCACCGTCATAAACTAGGTACCAAACAATATCAGCATGTCACTATGATCAAGCTGAAGGGAATGATACTCATATTCAAGAGCCGCTGTGACGAAAGGAAATGTGGGTTGTTATTCAAAGGCTTGATGAGAGACGATAATTCGGCCCTTTCTTAAGGTCGCCATCTCTGGTTTGGCTGTTTGGCTAGCTATGCTCCCAGCTCGATATCAGCTTTAGCTCGACTCATCAAGCTTCGCGACCCAGTGATTCCCTAAATCTACTTGATCCTAGACCGCACCCAGGTAAATACCAATAAGTTATCCAGGAGTGTGATCCGAGCATTGGGATGTTAATATGTGGATATCTCCACACCTGCTCACCGTCCTAAGAGGCTGGATGATCTGCTAGGCGCGATCTTAGGTTATCTATAACCGAGGCCACAAAAGTAGGGATAGTTAGTGAAGACAGGAAAGTAATGACGGAAGATATGCCTAATATTGAGCAAAAGTTATAAGGTAACAACGGATCCAATGTCGTATTGAGATGAAACAATCTCGATGACTTTGGTAAGGAACCGCATGCGATTGAATCGGGATCGAAAAATGGCCTATCCTCATACCGAACTCGACGCTGGTGGTGCGCAATGCAGACGAGGAGGAACCTTCACTTTCTATGAGGAAAAGGATTGCGAACTTGAATGTAGACATCGTTTGCTATATCTGTTGTCTATCTATCCGAGCGGGCTAAATGCTCCTAGCTTGGCATTTATACCGGCCGGTTCGAAGCCGCCATTTGATTAGTTATAGCCCCGGCCGTTTGGTTACGGCGGAGCGCGGGAACACGATCCTTACGGTTGCACTCAGCGGGAAGGTTGGGCATGAAGCTGACTCCTACATACATAAGTTTCAGGCCAGAATGGTGGCTAAAGAAAGGAACATCTAGTGTGGGTAATGGGAATTACATACATGCAGCTTACAGATGTATACCTCTATGCGAATCGTGGGGATCATGTGGGAACATCCCGAGAGGCCAAGATGCATAGACTTAGAAGTGGGGGATTTGATGGTTCGCTCGAAACGTTTGTTGCCCCTTTTCTTATTATGGCGTGCCTCCCAAGCGAGGGGTGCCTCAAAGGAAACGGTTTGATTATCAATAATGCAGCAAGCTTATTTGCATCGCAGGCGCCACCGTGTCGGTATTAGCGGGTCAGATAGAATGTCTCACGGTAGATGCAGGAATATTGATCATTCCATGCTTATCCGCGAACTGGAACCCTATGGTATAGTACCTACGTACCTACACCAAAGAGAGAGCCCCCCCAAACCGGTGATAGATCTGTAAGGCTGTAGTCGCATCCTCTTATGTATTGATCGTCACCTAGTTACTAACAATGGCAGATAAGCGTCATGGATTTGTGATTAACCAAAACCTCACTTCCGCCAGTCGATGTCAATAATCAGTAAATTTAACGATAATCCTAGAACTTTCTCTCGTGAATGCTTATTTCGATTAGATTTTGCTCATGTAGAGAAGATCGGTCGAATTGATCTAGAATCTACGAGCATCACCTAAAGGCGGTCGAAGCCTAAGGAAAAAAAAGTGCTGTTCACTGGGACCACTAACAAGGTAAGCGTTGCAGATCCATATTGGCCTATCACATGTGTTACGGAGCATTTGCTCCGGCTCACCACAGAGAAGTAGTTATGCCCCCGTTTAGCTGTATGCTGGATTAGACAAGCACAAAAATCAGGAAGTGTTAGGTAGGCAGATTGTAAACATGAATAAACATGAACTGCCAGAGTAGACAGAAATAAGAAAATCCTCTTCTTGTACAATTATCGGGGTTGTCTGTTACGTATTCCCATGACCAGTAATTGCCACAGGGGTTTCATCAGCAGTACATCAGTGGTCAAATGTGCTTTTTCGGTTCGGTGGTGGCGATTCTATAGTCGTATTACAATACTCTTATGGACGATTTGTGTCCTATTTCTGTACTCGAAAGCCACACCAACATTTAATGAGCCACGTTTATACGGATGGTATGCCAAATCAACAGTTGTTGTCGAGACTTTCGTCCTTTCAGGGACTTTCCATATTCAGGTGTTCTTTGCAATTCAGGGCAAAGACCCAGCTTGCAACTTTAATGTGCACTGAGCACACCGCGGAGTGCCCTGTCTGCGGGAAACAATATCTCGTCTATATCGAGTTCTGCAAAGACTATCATCCTCCATTGTTACGGTGCCCTAGGGGAATAGCTGAAGAGAGCGAAGATATGCAAGAAGGAAGATGCCCCAGTCCAGTTTGTCCTTACAGTCGCACCGGCGGTTGCTGTGTCAGTTAGTACAGGGTATGCGCATCTTCGACAAGCCGGTATTTCCAGCTTGGGAGAGCAGCCCCAGTCGAACCTCTGCAATCAGAGCTTCTCTCCCCCAGTACCGACCTCGACAATCTGGTCAATTCCCTGATACTCTGGGACCTCGAAATCATATTTCTTAGCAATTGCCGGAGAGACAAAGCTGCGAGGTACGTCAGTCAAGAGGCTTTCTCATACCGTAAGAAGACCCTTACCGGCCGCCTACAAAATGACGTCCTTTGAAGTATTTGGCCAGTGGCTTGGGAGCTGTCAGACTGATCAAGAAATCAGGATTGAACTTGCTTCCCAGACCGGATTCCGGTGGTCCAGTTTCGATATTCCAAGATGATGGTGCGTCAACCGAGGTTACGGGAAGTTTAGTGTCCTCTAAAGCACGGATTACCGCAGGAAAGGGCTCGCGAACCTCGCCCGAGAAGCTGAATCCTTGCTTATGGATGAGTCTGGCATATTCGAAGTACGATATTAATACTTACCGAAAACGGCATCCACAACATGATCCGTCGATTTAATAGCCGCTGGGAAATCATCCACGAACGGCACCTCGAGGTCTTCTAGCTGTTTAGCGAGTCGCTATTTGGGAGAGTTTACGATCAGTATCTCGGACGCTAGATTAAATCGTCCGAGCAGAACAAAACACGATATATACGCGTTGTAGCCCAGGACCAAGGGTTGATATAGACAAGTCTAGGGATATAGGAGCAGTGATGAAATAGAGCGGTTGAGAACGTGGCTAAGGGTTATTATGACTTGACCGAGACGGGGAAATCAGAAGGCACATGTGAATCAGTTCCGGGGTAGTAATAGTGTTGGGAGCTTTTAAAGACAACATGCGATATCCTGCATACCTGGTAGAGCTCATTTTTGCTTTGTTTTGGATAGTAAATAGCCGGCTGATACCCATAATGACGAAGATGACGAGCTGCAACGAGCCCATCACCACCTTTAACATATTAGAAGTCTTAACTATGCAGTTCAACGGACTTTCTCACCGTTATTACCAGGACCGCAAGCTACAAGTACTCTGTTGCCTTTATTCGGAGGATGAACCCGGTACACTGTACAGCAGCCGTTAGATACCGGTTGACGAGTAATCAGCCAAGTTAAAGCGCGTGCCAACTTGTGAGACTGCTAATCCGGCAAGCTCCATGAGCTGATCGATCGAAAAGGCACCGGTGCTCATAAGCTCTTTATCCAGAGCTGCAGCAGCCTTCGCCGATAAGGTCTAAAATGGTGTAAGTCAGTTTCCAACTTTGACGTATTAATATGTCACTCAACTTACTTTGATTGCCATGGTTATTATTATACTTGTTATATGATGTTGGAAAGTTGATAGTAATGAGGCTACCAATTTAAACTACCTAACCTAAAATCAAAAAAGTTGGGAAGTTATTTGAGAAAGGAGGAGTTTGAGAGTTTAGGAATTAGGGACCTGTTAGTTAAACTGATCGACTGACATCACTGGGGGAAGCTGTGATCTTAATTGGCTTTGACTGGTGTAAGTACCATACGATTAACTGACTAAGCAAAAACATACCTCCGATTGGTTAGGGCGGAGAAAACAGCCTCCAGATCCGCCAAAATTATTGAATTGAGGTCCGCAACCTTGTAACCTTAGAACTTTGGGACCTTTATCGCATGCGACACCAAATTCAGTATAATCAATTCGTGAGTCGCAGTCAACCTACAACCTTCAAACGGTACTGCGATCAATATGGTGGTGAAGGTTCGTCTTGCGCGCTTCGGGCGCAAGAACTCTCCTTTCTACAATATTGTCGTCGCCCATGCGAGGTTAGTTTAATTTATATGAGCCATGAACTCAACCAAATATATTCCTAGTCGGCTGGTATCAAGCTAACCACTGGAATAGAACGGCACGAAATAGCAAGCCGCTCGAAGTCATCGGCACATATGACCCGATCCCAAAGCCCGACCCATATGATCACTCGGGAAAACTACACAAAGACATCAAGCTGGACATACTAAGAGCTAAGTATTGGATCGGTGTTGGTGCACAGCCCACAGATACTGTTTGGAGATTATTATCAATGGTATGAAACATATTTCTTAACTTTAGCTGGTCTCACGTCATGACCGTAAACTCGTGAAGGCATAGGGGGGTTGTGTCAAATATTAATTGCATGCTGACTACTCTTCAGGTCGGTATCATGGAATCAAAATATCGAAACACCGAACCACGGACTCCGCCCCCTATGCCGCGTGAGATCCAAGGCGATTCAAAACCCCAAGATCCAACAAATTAAGAATTACCATATACGCATATACAAGGCGTATCGCGCCTCGTAACCTTGATATGGGGCAGTAACATTAAGAAGGGAGAGTATCTAAGGTCGACATACACGATTTTATCCTCTTTTTTTAACAAAGCCAGGCTCTTGGACTTGGAATATGTCCACTGAGACGGTAGCTCAACCTAGCATGTATATATTAGAAAGCAGGAGGGCTTACTCTTCGATACGTCTTCGAAGATTGTATGACTATCACCATCTCAGGCATAATGCCCGCCGAGGCATCTAAGCCATCTAGATGGCAAAATAACGACAAGAAATGAACCAAATACTTCATTCGTTGGTCTACTTTTAAATACCTTGCCAAGTGTGATAAAGTATCAATGTATATCATATTTATTGACCCATCTATTAGGTCAACAAGTTTGAAATCAAATATTATTATAAATTAACTAAACCTCAAGGTAGTAAACATGGAGTATATAGTTATGCGATATAGTTTTAGGAGTTAGCCAAGCGGGCTACTTCTTTTAACGGGGTTCTCCGCCACCTGAATCTTGAATAAAAGGTGTAGTTGGTTTTTAACCCATGTAAACTGCTATAGGACAAGCTATCCCGATGTTACAATGCATAGAATATATAGTAGAGGTGAAAATCCACTCGTCTCGGAAAGAACTCACCAAATGCGCCGAACCGAAGCGACACCGAGGAAACAATAAAGCTACCTCTCTCAAAAGCAGCAGCTCAACTTTGCCTACTTCACAGACCAGTCCCTCCGCCATTCATAGTCGGTGCCGGATTCGCATCCGGAACCAAAACCCAATCCTTGACGCTACCTTTCCAGTCGCTGGTCCGTATATCATTGATATGCACCAATATAACGCGCACCTCTTCGCCCGCAACGAAGCACTCGCGACCACCATCTTCTTGCCCTCCTGGCGTCAGACCACCTGCAGTGTTAAACGCGACGCCGCCCTCGGAGTCGAAGGTGTTGTTCTCGAGATGCTGGCTACGATAAAATTCCTCCTCGGCCGAGCCGCGGGACACGAGCTCCGCCGTCCCATTGATTGTTGCGCTGATGCTAGATATGGCGCTCGTGTTAAGGTTTAGTAGTAGTGATGCCAGGCTCGATCTATTCTCGGGTCCAGGAGAGCCACCTGACATCCGCCGGCCTTGGGTTGGCGGCCTATGTGAGACCCCTGCAAGCGGTTAGCCCTTTTCCAATAAGGTCCTTTTTTTTGTTTTTTTTTTCTTTCAGTAATAATTGTTAATTAAGGGTGCTCACAGTCGTGAACTAATAAGGAGACGTTAGGGTTGACCACGAGGTTATTGGTCTTCTTAGACGAAGGATTCGTCGTCATGACGATGACCGGCGCAGAAGAATATTGTGAGGAAGGGATATAAGTGTAATTCATCAACGACACGTGCGGTTGGTTATCGGTACATGTCGCCAGGTGAAGCTATACCGGGGTTCTAAGTTAGCGCCTGGGGGGATCGAACATAATAAGCAGGGATTGGCGGGGGGAGACTTACAAAGCGAGCATTTTCGAGGCATTGGACAACTTCTGGAGGAAGCGACGTAACCAATTGCTTATGTGTATCACCGGCCGAGGCCTCATGGTTAAGAGATATCTGATCCATCGCGTCGGTGGTGAGGGTTGGGGATCTCTTGTCGCGTGAAGTGGTTTAACGATGGAGGGGTCAAAAGTTATAATCCTATCAGCGATCCTATCAGATCTTCTATGATGACGCTGGGGTTGAGGCTGAACCCCTGGAATACTCCACTGAGGCTGGAGCTAGGAGCTTGGACCATAGCTAAAAAGACAGGTAGGAACAGGGGATTAGAACCGCGGCTTTTGGCGGGGGTGGGTCCGCTTACTTACGGCTTTCATCCATCTTACCTTAGGTAGGGTAGGTATGTACCTACCTAAGGTACCTCGAAGACGACAAGATGGAATGGACGAATGTGATCTTCTTTCCCTCTAATCCTTCTTTCTTAATATATTTACTCTATAACTTCCATAATATACTATTCCTACCTATCTCTCATAACCACCTCGTGAAACATATAAAACATAAGCTAAAGAATATATCACTTTAATCTGAACACATTCAAAATGCGTTCAATCAACCCAAGACATCTTCGCCGAGGTCCATTTCCCCGTTACCTCTCATCAGCTAGTTCTTCTATACAACCGCATATTACTCCTATAACATCTCTACTAATTGCAAACCGCGGCGAGATTGCATTGAGGATAAACAAGACGGCTGAACGCCTCGGTATAAAAACTACAACGTTGTATACTGACCCAGACGCCTCTGCACAGCATGCTTCTTGCTCGCCACATTCCATCAGCCTCGGTGCCGCTAATGGATACCTTGATGGAGAGAGAATAGTAAGATTAGCAAAGCAGCACGGTATTCAGGCATTGCATCCAGGTTATGGCTTCTTATCGGAGAACTCCGCCTTCGCCAAGAGGTGTGAGCAAGAGGGCATCGTGTTTGTTGGACCGCCTGCTCAAGCCATGGCAGACATGGGAGACAAAGCCCGGAGCAAGGAGATCATGACTAAAGCTGGCGTACCATGTGTACCCGGATATCATGGCAGTGAGCAGGGCGAAACGGAGCTGTTACAATTTGCGAAGGAGATCGAATTCCCAGTCTTGCTAAAGAGCGTAAAGGGAGGTGGCGGCAAAGGCATGCGTATCGTCATGGAAGAAGGGGAGTTTATCCAACAGTTGAAAAGCGCGCGAGCAGAGGCCAAAGCTTCGTTCGGAGAAGGTGGTGAGGTTATGCTAGTTGAGAAATACATCATACGGCCAAGACACGTTGAAGTACAAGTATTCGCAGATAAGCATGGTAACTGTGTTGCTCTTGGAGAACGAGACTGCAGCATACAGCGCCGCCACCAGAAGATATTGGAAGAGTCACCGGCTCCAGACTTAGATGATATCACAAGATTAGATCTATGGGAAAAGGCCAAGACGGCGGCCTTGGCAGTAGGCTACGTGGGTGCAGGAACAGTAGAATTTATTTTCGACAAGGATACGGGTGACTTTTACTTCATGGAGATGAACACTCGACTCCAAGTTGAACATCCCGTTAGTGAGATGGTCACGGGGACGGATCTAGTAGAATGGCAATTCCGTATTGCAGCTGGAGAAAGATTACCATTGACTCAAAAAGAAATTATGGACAGAATTCACGACAGGGGAGCGGCCATCGAAGCTAGGATATACGCTGAAAGTCCCGAAAAGGGCTTCCTACCTGACTCCGGAAAGCTTGTTCATCTGAAAACTCCCAAAGTCGATGAGGATATCCGAATCGATGCTGGTTTTGTTGAAGGCGATACTGTTACTGAAGCCTACGACGGGATGATTGCGAAACTCATCGTCAGGGGTAGGGATCGCGAGACTGCTATTAGGAAGATGGAGCTCGCTCTGCGCGACTACGAAGTCGTAGGTTTGAGTACTAACATTGAGTTCTTGAAGCGTCTATGTAGGTCACCGGCGTTCATAGAGGGAGATGTCGAGACGGGCTTTATCGAAAAGTGGAAAGAGGAACTTTTCGATCCCATGATAATCAAGCCTGAAGTTTACGTGCAAGCGGCACTTGGCGCGTTTGCTTCTCAGCCCGCGGAGGCTGTTGAGCCTCATGGAGGAAGCCTCGGCTTTGGCTTAAACAGCACTGAACGAACGTTTACTTTCAAGTCCCTTGATGTGTTCGATCAAAAAGAAGGAGAGGTGGTGAATGTTAGCATAGCTCAAAAAGGCAACAGCTTATTCGACGCTCGAGTCATACGGAAGGATGAAGATCCTCAAGTTTTTAAAGATCTCGTATCTTCTCCCGCTTCAAGCTCCGACAAGACTAGTCTTGTAACCTATTTCCCTCATACTCGGATAGAAACAACAGTGGTCCGAGATCCCAATAACGATAATAAGGTCACCATATTCCAACTTGGGACTAAGACGGAATTAACATTAGTATCCCCATCATGGTACGAGAAAGCCTTGGGGTTGAAAGAGGTCACAGGGTCGGTCGCAGCCCCGATGCCTTGCAAGATCCTCAAGAACGAAGTCAAGGAGGGTGATAGAGTAACAAAAGGAGCTCCGCTCGTTGTGTAAGTCACCTTTCCCATTTTCTGACATGACAACTCGGCGGTGTGCTCATACCAAGTCCAGTATCGAATCCATGAAGATGGAAACAGTCATTCGATCACCACAAGATGGCGTCATCAAGAAACTCGCGCATAAAGAAGGGGTAAGTCTTTGCGTCTTACTAGTTAGGCCTCGTGATTGCTAACTTGAACTAAAGGATAAATGTAAGGCTGGCACGGTATTAGTGGTGTTTGAAGATGATAGTATGGAGTAAGATTTAAGTGAGGATATAGTAGTGTTGCTAAAAGCTCTGTTACGCATGGTGTACGGTTTACGTGTCTTGATTTATGAAGCATTATATAGTCTATATAAAATAAACATCCTCTAGCGGGAATAAGTGCCACCAACACTTTATACGGGTCTAATGCTAAGTCAAAACTTGAAAGTAGTTGGTGTCAGTCAGTCTTTGTAGAGGTTATGACACTAGGACCATATGCCTGTTGAGACATCAAATTTCAACTCGACTGACGTTAACTCAAGATACCACCTATAGTCATTTACGTACTAGACTATCAACCCAAGCCTAACGTAAGTTTATTATCAAATGAGAGTACTAGGATGAAATATAAGAAAGTAGGGCCATTAAGTAGGTTTCAGCACCAACTAACAGTAGTATATCATGTCAGAACGCGACAGCATGAGATAACATCTCCTAAAAGGAACAGAACACAAGTAGAGTAGAGCATTCGAGATGTAAAGTCACTTATAGCGTCCAAAGAACGCAATGAGAGCTACTAAGGTATCTTCAATATTTAAATTATATGTATTAGTCTTCGGCAATAGGAGTTTAGATCAGCTCAATCCTTCATGTGTAACTGCGATATATCAAACTTATCTCACCTATAGAATAACGCAACTAATAAGAGAAGGGCTGATTACCAAATATACGATCAGATATATTGCTGCTGTTTCATGAGAACTATAGTTGTTGTCGGTGTTTCTAGGGGGGGCTAACGTGCGGTAGGTACTCAAGGTGGTAGACATTCAGGAGAGTTCGGTATAAGTAATAAGTTTAGGTAATTATATTGCTACCATATACTCGATCAATATCAATTAAATACTTGTCAATTCACCAGTCAGAGTAAACCGTTTATTAATCTTCGTATAATAGGGGTTTCAAACGAACCACTTATACCTACCTAGGTACCTATATCCCATTCACCACCGCGCATAACCCTCCAACTGTCTCTTCGTTCCAAATCCCCTCGCCAGATATCCATATGTCCAACCCTCAATCCCCCATTCCCATCCCCATCTTGATTTACCCGTCTACTCCTACCTCTCATTCCCACTCTCACTCCTACTCTACCACATCCTACGTCATACTCAGTCCCATCCGGGGGGGTGGTGGTGGGCGCCGAATCAGCTCCCCCCCAGCAGCCACCCAGCCATCTCGGCCTGCCATTCTGGGCAGCGCGGAATCCGTTATGTGTCTACTTATCTGTCTCGCGCGCGCGCATGTCCAAGCCATCGCCGCGCCACGGCGGCGCCATCCAGTCGCCGATTGTCCGGGAAACGCCTCTCTCTCTCTCTCCCCCCCTCTCCACACACTATTTTTTTTTCTTCCTACCTTCTTGTATATATATAGTACCTCTCTCTGCGGAAGCGAGACAAACAGACAGACAGACAGACAGCAAGCAGACAACCTCGCAATCAAGTAAATCAAGTGAGACTACTAGCCATGATGTCTCAGCCCACGGCTACCGGGTAAGTAGGTACCCAGCGCCGTAAGCATTCTGTATTTAGAAGCGTGGGTTAGATTGCGACGGGATAGGATACCTAACGATGTAGGTATTGCGCTGTGTTGTGCTGTACCTACCTATTGTGTATTGTTAGATAGGCTATTCCCACCGACTCCGCGCATGCGCATAACGCGTATTTCCACTTGCCGCTTGAAAAGAAACAAAACAAAAAAAAAGACTCGGGTAGTCGGGCAACTAGCAAACTGTAGGTATTAGACACGAGTGTAGGTAGTTAGGTACGTCTCGGGACCCCTCCGGGAAAGTATAATGAATAATAACTACCATAGTACTAATAATACTACTACTACTAATAATAGTTAATAATAATAAAGTCGATCCCCTCAAATGTGACTATTACACCCCCCCCACAGCCACGAGCGCCAAGGGGGGTTTGACCAAAACCAAGACCAAGACCAAGACCAAGATTAACATGAGCCATTGGCCGGTGTGATCCATTCCATTCCATCCATAGGACTTCTCAGATACCTAACATAGTAGTCCGCGGCCGCGGCTGCGGCTGACAGCATTTCGAAGCTAGGCTTACTTTATCTTGTATGGCGTTGCGTTGCCTGCCCGCTTGCTCACCCGCTTTGATTGCTTGCTTGCTTTGCTTTGCTTGCTAAACTACCTAAACTACATACGTCGTGTCCCGTGTAACGCAATAATATACGGTAGCGTGCGAATAGGAAATAGCACCGGGTCCTAGCGAATGCAGGAATCCTATCCGTACGCCACTTACCGTAAGGCCAATGTTCCTCCCCGACTCTTGGTATGGTATGGTATGTAAAAAGGCAAGGTAGATGCTATATAGTAGGTAGTAGGTACAGTGGGTGGAAATTAAAAACGTCCAATGCCCATTTTACACCCAAACTCACCAACTTTCAATGGTTATAACTTAACATAATTATATAGAACCAATGAATGAAACTTATAAGGCCTTTTAATAATTGAGTTTCTATTACTTCTACTGATTTTGAATAATTTTTGAGATTTTATTTGGGTGGGAAAATAGTATGGAAGTTGTCATATTGTAAAAATATCACTTTTTGTATGGGAAAAGGTAATATTTTCAACTTTTAAAAGGGTTAACTTCGTAAATATACTGATATTTTAACCAATATATTTATTACAATTATATAAATGGTATTTCTATAATTCTCATGGAATTCTTTATATTAAATTGATTTTTGTTTTTTTACTTATATATAAATGTATTGAAAAAATAAGGATTAAACATCGGAGGTTAAATATGGATATATTTATTACATCTTTAAATTCTAACCTTATTTCAACACCTAAATTTTTGAAAAAACTTCCTAGCTATTTAATAATGAGTAAAATAAATTTTACAATTTCTATTTTATTTTTATATTGCGATTTGGTTGAGTTGTAATATATTGAAGTTGATGTAATAAAGTGTAAAATGGGCATTGGACGTTTTTAATTTCCACTTATTGTAGTAATAGGTAGTATATAAGAGGTGGTGGTGGGCATGAGCATATAGAGATAAACATAGATAGATAGATAGGTCATAAATTGAAAAAAAAAAAGTAGATGAGGGCGTAGCATCTAGATGGATAGGTAAGCATCTAAGTAAGGTAACCTGTGGCGGGGCCACAGCGTCACCGTCGTATTCTAAGGCACGCACCCCGCGGGCGGGATCGGGGTCGACGAGGGCAAGATGGGCAACCGTAGGTAACACCCGCGGCAAGTAATATATGACCCCGTCGAGGCCACCTCCTTACCCGCCTCGCTCTGGTTGGGCGGAGAAGACTTTTTTGCGCAAAAGGGTATGTATGTATGTATGTATGATCTGGGTAGAACGAGATGGGAAATCACAATATCCTTTATTAAAAAGGACGTGATTGTGACTGGGTGGGCGCGCAGCTTGGTGGCTAGATGCACGCGATGCGTGTCTTGGAAACCAGCCTATCCCTATCCCTCTTTCCTACCTACCTAATATCCTTAATATCCTCCTGATCGGCGGTCTCATGGCTACGATATAATTGGCCCCTTTCCCGTTTAAACAAGCTTGCTGCATATATATTATACATATTATCCAAGCTGTTAAGGGAGAAAGCATGATATACGATACGCGGAAGCCGTAGATTGGCATTAGAACATGGGGGGGAAAGGGGGGAAAGGGGGGGAGGGCGAAGGGCGAGAGGACAATATTCGGGGTTTCGTCTAGAACCGTGATCCCCATTCCCCATCCCCGGTCGGCGACCCAGAAGATCAACGAACGCGGCTGTCGAAACGGCTGCGGTGGGTAGAACGGCCCGGAAGCGAGTGTAACGTCTCTCTGTGCCAACCCAAACCTAAGGGGTACGTGACCTTGCTTTCGGGAATTACCAGGTAGGTAGCTGAAATGCTAAACGGCGTTTCTAACCATGACCAGGGGGGGCGGCCGGGCTACCTATTTACTGCCGGATCATGGATGTTAAAAAAAGAAAAAAGAAAAAAAGAAAAAGAACAAAAATTTCTTGTTTGCGCGCACAACAACGGTGAGATGGGGCGCAAAAGGGACTGGCGAAACCCTGAATTTCTTCTAGAGGACAACGTGCTAATAGATCGGCTCGGCATTGCGATATATAAAATAAAATAAAATAAAAACTTTTTTAAAAAATGCGTCTAGATACGGTGCTCGCTACGGGAATCCTGCAGAGCATCCTAGACTGACGAATGAGGTATGCCGAGTGGACACCGGCATAATGCGGATTATAGATGGGAAGGGAACTATCGGGAGATCCATCTCCTCGCCCATCTTGAACTACGTGACAGGTCGTAACAAGGCTCCTCGGCGGTCTCGTGTGTGTGTGTGTGTATATGTGTATATGTGTGTAGTCTGGAAAAGCAATGGGTAGGTACTGAGAACATTAGGTATTTGGGTTCTAATGCGACCTCGCCCTTTCGTGTCCGTTTGCGGGAGGTAAGACAAGAGGTAGCGGGTGGATGTTTATGTAGCTTCATTTGTAGTGAAGTGAAATTTCATCAGCGGCCGGCGGTTTGCGTCGTGGGCGTCCATACTACTTAGGTAGGTATTTCACCGGCTTGGCGTAACACATATCGCGATTTTCTGCACGCTCCCGTTGGTTAGCTTGGTCTGCTTACGACATAGCCGTGCTTTTTTTTTTTTTTCCTTCTGAAGGCTGTTAAAATTGTTATAACATGTTCAAATTTCGATATACACGATGACCCAAACATGATAGGTTTATGGAAGTCCAGATCCTTCGAAAGATTGTTCTAGCTCTGCGATACTCTTCGTTTCAGATACCCCCTCTTCTTTACGCACGGATTTAAATAATACCTAATAAATAATATGCGAAAAGGTCATATGTTATCCTTGTCTATAAGCAACTTTAGATCCTAAGGCCTAAAGGTGGGTGCATTTAGCTAAAAACCAATATGATTCGTATGGAAACGCCTTACATATCCTCTCTATACAGCTTTACCTGTTGTGTAATATGATATACTTGATAGTATGCAGTACCTAAGGTTGTACGTGACAGAGCGTACAGCAGAGGAAATTGACAGAATGCCGTTGGCTGTACGATCCCAACCTCACGTACGAGAGTTCTAGGTCGCGTATCTATCAACGCATGCTCTCCAGAAATTAGAGCTTAAATTCCTTGCATTTCAATGGCCCAAAAATAGAGGCGTAGAAATAGCTTATGGAGCTACCTCCTATCCAATGAGCATGCCGAATAACTAGGCCGTTCCAATTCTACGGCGACGGCCAAGCGTCGATCTCTTCGATTTTATGCAGATAAATCCGGTTGCTTCTACAGCCCCCAAGCTTAGCTCGAGCTTTAATCAATGCATAGATTGCAGCTTGCCGGAAGACCTACGGTCTAATACGTTAAGGAAACTGGTTGAGGTTGTGACGAGAGAGGTAAAGCAGATAGATATTCCCGCTTCTCTTCTAGATTCGCAGTCCACTTACTGGACCCCTAATATCTGTTAACGCACGTGTTAATGCGATACTCGTCGTTGGTCCGAGAGTTCCGAGTACAATAGATCGCTGCCGACAGCGGCTTTAGTCTCCAATGGCTTTAACTAGAAGCCGAAGCGTAGTAGCCGTGCAGTTTGGATGGAATGACAACCAGCGAATCACAGGAGCAGCGGCCGTAATCTCTTCCAGGAGCCACATATCGCGGTGCTTCAAGGGTGTTACTATAGACCGAGGGTGGGTGACTTCGACGCAAATGGAAAACGTATTCTAGCATGTAATCATTGATCCACCCCACGGTAACAGACGAAGCACCTCTTAGTCCACCGCTCCCGGGTTTAATATCAAAAAGGTCTGAAGTTAGTTGGTTTAGAGAAGGTACTGAGGAGTCGTCTGCGGAGGCTTTGAACTCCCCAACACTAGACATGGTTGGTATGAATAATCTGGTTGTAAGACGTGCATGCAGGTAAGATGTTCTGGAAGAAATCTCGGATGTTCGATAGATGATACTAATGGAGGAGCATGTTGCCGACGTCTTCGATTCGGTTTGCAGAACATATACTCGGTACCACTAAATATCTCTAGAGCTCGAAGGGACGTATAAGGCTTTCGCTTAGTGATAAAAACATAGCGTATCGACAACTTTGCGACCCTCCGAACCTATTAACCCTTGGCGTACATATCGGTGCTGGTTTATCGCCATATAAGTCTTAGATTGATCCAGTACCATGTTGTGGTGGCGGTGGGAAGGCGGGGTTAAAGCTAGAATGTACATATATTATGTACGTAGTAATAGGTAGCACTTGGCATGGGCCCCCGTTGGAGTTCACCCACGATCCTTCAACCGATGGATATCAGATAGGTATAAGCCCGGGTCTTAGCTTGACTTATAAGATGAACTGCGTGAAGAAAGGCCCCAAGTAGATATATCCGCTCTTTATTACCAATCCCAACCTACTATTGCCAGTTATTGGGCGATCGTCAAGGTCTTGTTCTTCGAAGAAAGTATATACCTAGATATATACCTAGACATGATTTCATCTCACACCGTCTTTTCAGCCCTAAGGTTTCCGGGAGTATTAATCGAATCCTCTTAAGGACGAGGCAAAAAGACCCATAGGATCCTACGTGGCCTTCCCCTCGCAGGTCCGTCTATGGTCAGAAATAACGGCGCTGCTCCCACATCTTCTGAGTTGGTTTTCTTAATAAAGCATTACTTACCTAGGTAGTTTACTCGACGTATCCATCTCGCGCCATCATGAGGCTCACCTGAGCACCAATTCTAATAGTACTCCTCAAAAAGCTTGTCACGCAGAGAATGATGCGGATTGGTGGGCGAATTGGTCTAGTTCGGCGTCGTTAAGGACGACTTGATGATGATACATGCTTTCCATCCTCGCTTGTGATGCTGTGTTACGATGGCTTTTCTTTTGTGCTGGTCTGTCTTGTGCCACCAACACATATCCCGA
Source organism: Daldinia childiae (assembly GCF_008694065.1). Taxonomy (NCBI): domain Eukaryota; kingdom Fungi; phylum Ascomycota; class Sordariomycetes; order Xylariales; family Hypoxylaceae; genus Daldinia; species Daldinia childiae. The sequence goes on along the minus strand of NW_022984652.1, from coordinate 298,997 downwards.
CCCACGCGCATGAAGTTTACGCTAGTTAGGTTCATGAACCGACAGTATAACACGTATATACGGTATGTATGCATAGGTAGGTAGGCAAGCCGTGTATCACCCATTGTTTAGGTATAATTGCCACCAAATGACGTTTCCCTTGCTACTACGGGTTGCTTGCTTGTTTTTTCTTTGCATCTACTTTGCATCTGCTTTGCATTTTCCGGGCCGGCTGGCAATGGCAATTCTGTAACGCTTCAGCCGCTGGAGAGATTTCCTTTTTGGCGCCGGAGAATCCTGATTCCTGGGCTGACCGGGAAAGCTAGTCTAATATTGCCCATACTTTCTGGCCGGTTTTTATCGTCAAAGAAAAAAAAATCAATCAAATGACCCAAACAAAAGACCAACGACGAATAGGGATTAGAAGATACACTACTCAGCTCCCATGCCCCGATACCGTGTAAAGTTGACGATATTGCGCAACGATCGTGCTTCGCGATCCTCCGGTACCCATGAGAGAAGGTACGTAGTCAGTACGTAGTGGTCTTGGCCGTTCGATATACCTTACCCATCAGAGCATGGTGCTGCATCTATCGTAAGCACCAGTCTGGGGTAAGGAAAGATCTGGGTAAAAGTTCTCGGGTTTGATAGCGTGAAGGATTCTACTTCAACGTACGGTTATACCAGGTAAATAAACCGCAGTACAGCTGCAGTACTTGGAAGTGATATGTCAAAAATAGTAGACTGATGGACCATCTAGACGAACTACTATCAGGTTAGCCAATAATTACATAGATTTAGGTAGTCTAGGTCTTTTACGCCTTGGTTATTAGTCCATTCTCCATCCACCATCCACCATCCTCCATCCCCCATTCTTAGGTAGGGAAATGTAGAATCCATCACACATGATGACCAGCCACCAGCCAGCCAGACATGGAAGCCAGACAAGCCAGACAAGCCACAAGGTCGAAAATGCAACATAGGACATTTGGCCGAGAAGTTTTAACTGGTTCAAATATAGTGCATTATCTATGCATCTGTCTAAGTAAATTAATTATAAGTATTCAACATGAATTATAAGGCTATAAGGTGTGGTTTATGCATAGAAAAAAAGCGGCAAGGTGATAAAAGTGGCTTTCTTCTAACATTAGAAGGCAGAAGTTGGCGATAGGTATACGGAATACACCGTTGTCATTATTTGATATTATTTGATATTATGATATTATTAGGTATCGCTGTGTTACTCGGTACCTAACCGTTTTACCTGTTGATCTCTTGTGATCGCTAACCGACGTCAAGCCCAACTATGTACACTAACCTAGCTCGAAGCATAGACGCACAGACCTTATCTAGGTACCTAGGTACCTAGTATTCAAGTAATTACCTCTAGGTACATCGTACATATAGGTAGGTAATACCATACCTGGAGTATCCTAATTTACAGGGGATTTTTCTAGGTAACACTCTCAGGGGTCTGCCGTACTCCTGCACGTGTAAGTCGTGGACTTTGTCTTCTTACATACTTACATATTGCAGATAAATTGGATAGGTCATCGATTACATATATTAGACTTATATTATATCTAGGTAAAATATTCGTAAGGAGTTTCTAGAGAACTTACATACCAATACGTACGGAGTAAAAGTGTACATGCAATAGATAATGTAGTTACAATCCTTCTAAAGTACATTAGGTACTTACACGTAGACGTACCTAGACGTAGATGTAGGTAAATGCACGCGTATCGGGAGTGGGGTTAAGTATTGCCCAGTACATATTGCCCAGTTGCACTTTACCTATCTTTTAAGAGGTAAACGGGAAGTTCCCGTTGAAACATTGAATGTATGTAGGTACATACCTAGTAGGTATGTATCTCCATAGTATTTTATTATACAAGCAAGTATATAGACAAGTACCTACCTTAGTAGTGGAAGGTATGTTAGGTTAGGTTAGGTTAGGTACCTAGGTAACTTATAGCTTCCCTACGCCTAGGATACCTCTCACTTACCACATAAGCAACCCCATGTTGCAGGGGGGGTCGGTACCACTACCGCTGAATGTGTAACCCCGACTTTGATGGACTTGATTGATCGCTTCTCGGTGCTCATCTTCCTTTTAGACAAAAACCCGCCCGTTACCAACTCTCTGGATCCCCTCTTGTCTTCTCTTACTTCCTTCTTTTTCCTCCTTCTCCCTCTTCCTCTTCCCTCTTCATATTCCTCCTATCTCCTGCTCTCTCTATCTCTCTCTCCTCTCTCTCTTTCCTGCTTCCTTCTTTTTTATTACTCTCGTTTCTCTTTTATCTGTCGCTGCTGGTTACAGCCCGAAGAGAAAGCCCTAATAATTCCCTGCACAAAAATAGCCAGGCGGATCCAGACGGAACTAAAGTTAATCTATGAGCTCTGAGCTACTTGCAGCTAGGAAGCCCACCCCGAACTTCAAAGACCATCCACCTAGTTACGTACTTAGAGCTTTCATGACCCGAAGCTCCCAAGCTTGGGGTCAAGCTCTGGCTCATCAAGCCCAGGCACAGGCATGTTCCAGCCTCAACCCACCCCATATTCATCGTACGCTCCCTATGGAATCCACATAGCCAACGCAGAAGTTCCCGAATACGCTTTCCAGCCCACTCCGCTGGGACAATTCGGGACGGCGCAAGCTGGCGGTGCTGGCGCAGTTGCAAGCGGTAGACCAGCAGCCGTCGACTTCTTCGCCTCTCCCATCTACCATAACCATAACCATAACGGGCATAACCATAACCATAATCCTCTAATACCACCTCCCGCAAGCAATTCGGGTCATATTCATTACAACACCACCAATACCAATATAAACAACCCGGCGATACCCCACAATCAACATCAAAATCATCGCAACATCAAGATGGAACCACCACATCCAACAGACCTTGCTCAGCAGGAGGCTGCAGCTCGCGAATTCGAACCTCAGCTGGTAAGTACTGTAATTTTTTGCTGCGATCCCCTTTTATTGTTATCATATATCCCATCTACACATATGTCGCTATATATGTAGCTCATATCGCCATCACACTTCGCGCTTTGCACATTGTCCCTCCTCGTTTCCACCGAAAGCATCAAAACGCTTACATTTCAACGGCATACAGAATCAGAGTCCTTTAGTCGGCGAGAGACGACCAAGCACGATAATCACGGAGGAGTATGCGAAAGCAGATCCTATATATGTCGCCAAAACTATGGTTAGTCAAACCCGAACTCTAGCAGTACAATCGAACTCTTCCAATTGACTCGTCGTGATGTCGTAGGCATTACCCCAGACCTATTCCCACTATCGCCCTGTCCAAGGTGACGGTAATTGTGGTTGGCGAGGTGAGTTCCGACATATTTCCTACTTAATATATCTCGAGGATCCTCCTGCATCACGTACGCATACCCCGCAGTTCATGCGTAGCCAAGTCAATTTAGGATCTGGGTCATATCTAGAATATTCTTCGATCGATCGATGATCTACTTCTGTGAAGATAAGGCAACCTAGTGGGGACAATATTCAACTTTTCCATCATCTCACCTAGTTCTCAGACTTATAGTATCCTAAGTTGACTCTTTGTTATATCGTTGTAGCGATCGCTTTCGGTTATTTCGAAACGTTAGTACGATGCGGCGATATAAATCAAGTTCAAGGCGAGTTGGCTCGGTTAACAAGCTTGAACAAGTTCATCGAGACCGTTGGAGGCCATAGTGTCTGGTTGTTCGAGGATATGGTTGCCGTAACATTTGACTTATTCAATGAGATCATCGGAGCGATGTCTAACGGCCAGGATGCTATGCTGGCTGTGATGGATACGTTCAACAATCCTGAGAAGTCGCAATCCATCGTCTACCATCAGCGCTTGCTCGCATCGTCATGGTTGAAGGGTCGTTATGCCCATTACGAGCCCTGGATAACAGGTGGCGCCGAGAGCTACGTTCAAGATACCATCCTGCCTATTGACCGGGAGATCGACCACGTAGGTGTTGTGCTACTTCACGACGTGCTACTCAAACCGGCGAATATCGTACTCGAGATTGTCTACTTAGACCGGAGCAACGGCGTGGAAGCCAATGTTCATCGGATGCCCGAAGAAGCTAACGGTCAGGACCACGCTACATTAGGACCAATAATCTACCTGTTATACCGTCCAGGTCATTACGATATTTTATATCGCGACTCTATTGTCCAACCTTCACCCATGCCGCCCGCACTAACTACACTGTCGATCAATCGGGCAACGCCCTTCACGCATCAAGAGATTGAAAGTACAGACATGCCGCTTCAAGATTTCCCGGTGGACATGAGTACATTGGCTATGATACCTGGTTTTGGTGTTGCCGACATATCTCCCTTGGGGTCTCCGTCCGCACCGTCTCCTATGACAGATCCTTATGCCCCTTCTCCGCAATCGCCATGGATGCCGCAGCCGTTTCCAGATAGCCTAGCGACTGGGCCTCCGCCTCCACAGCCGAGTCCCCCGCAGCAACAGCCGGCAACCCCCATGACATTGCATCCTCTGCGCTTTAGCAAATACAACTTCCCCGACTTGGTTGAGACCAACACGTTTCATGAACCAGCTTTCACGACAAACACCTTCAAAAACAGCCACTTCAATGTGGCCCATTACAATAATATGAATTTCCAGCCTGAGATGTACAGGCCAGAGGCAGATGAAGAAATACCACATGGAAAAGGCAGCGGTCGGAAACGGAGTAGCGAGCATTGCGCGGTCATCAAAAAAGAGAACAGGGGTTAGAGGTTATTTTTTTCCCCCGGTCCCATGAGCATTCTTCCGTTTGGGGGCGGTGACACTTCCCGTCTATTACACCCACGGCGTTACTTGGTAATGAAAGACTGCGAGGTACGCGGCCGTTTTGCCGGCCGGTGCCATTTATACCACCGACACGAAATAATGAGATGGAGTATCCGGTATCCCTAATACAAGAATTAAGGCCTACGAGTTTGGTATGTAATACGGATCAGAGGGGCAAGCAGGATAAAATTCCACGTATATCCGCAGCCCCTCGAAATAATCGGCAAAGCCGAACGCAGATGAGTTAATAAAGTTCGAGCAGAATCTAATATGAGATTTTAATCTGATTTATGCTATGACTCGTGATATTCGTAATGATGTTTCGCAGTATTATCAGTACAATATAAATGCTTCGTAAATACGGTCCAATAGCCGTATCGAAGTAGCTGCGGTACCTTGAATTCTAGAACGGCAGCACGAGCCAACGAAGAGCAAGGATTCATTGGTCTCGACTAGCTAGACCCGGCCGCGCACCAAACAACTGAACACCTTTCGCATCCTCGATCCTAGTAACTACATAAGGTCACTCACTTTTCACTCCCTACATGCCTGGCTAAAGCAGCCAATTCTTGGTGCAGCAAAGCAAGACCACGACGGTAAGCCACGTCGCCTTCTGATTAGAAGACTGCACTTTGCCGCTCGCTACCCAGCTAAATATATATGCGTACGTGCTTTTTTTTTTTTTTTCTCCCCTGCCTGAAAGCTTTTCTGCACAGTACATACAATACCATACCATACCATACCATACATTAAGTAGGTATTATCCTATCCTGTAGGTCCCAACCTGAAAAAAAAAAACCTTAGTTACCTACCTATGTAAGTACTTATCCTTCAATCTCAACGTAACGCCGACATCGGCCGCGGACCGCTGCATGAGATATCCCAGCATCCCTGATAATGGTGTCTGCAGCACGTAATTCACTGATTGATTCGTTCATATATACGATTCCTTCGAGACAGGCAGATTGAAAGACAGATGGATGGATGGATAGATAGATAGGAGCGGCCCGTCCGTCGCGCGGCCCGCCCGCCGACCGAGCGCTTCTAGCGGATATCCGGTTGCTAGTGCTGGTGTTGGTTAAGTTAGAGGCTTGGTGGTGGGGAGGGTCGCGTATACGTAGGCCTGGCTGCTGGCTACTGACTGCTGACTTTTCGGGGCTGGGAGGTTATGAGCAATCCCAACGCATAAATATGTATGTGTGTATGTATGTATGTATGTATGTACGTGTGTATACCCATACTCCAGCGCGTGTGTAGATCGATCGGGAGGGGTGTGGCCCTGGCGTGGAGACTTTGGGGCTAAGCTGGCAGAGGCGTGGCCAGCCCTGCTTCGTGGAACAGCTGTTCCATTGTTCGTGGTATCTGTCCGTACAGATCAAACCCCCACGATGATCCTCAGTACTTCGTTGTCTGGCTCAGTACGCGAACACGTGATTCGTTCGCATAAGGCGTTGAAGAGATGAGCATCATAGACGTGACGTATGTATCATATGGATAGATAATAAGGGACTCAAGGCGGCAGCGTATAGTACGAATCATGATTGCATCACTTGGCCCTCGATAAACCCAGCATCTGTGCCTGGTCCCACCGGTTCGAGTTGCAATTCCTTCTCCCACGTCTCCCAGTCCTCTTCCTCCACAGCGGCACCAGGTAGTTCTAGCCTCTCAGCGAACTCGGCAGCCCATGCAGCCGCGATATCCTCAGGTGCAATCTCGTGAGTAGGCAGCAAGTCTAATTGCGCGGCGATACTCGTAACACTCCTATCCCCCAATCCACACGCTACGATTCGCGCCCACGGGTTCGTCTCCTCGGTCCCAGTGACCGAGACACCGACGTTGACCGCTACGCCGAGACCCGTCACATGCCGCCGAAGGTGAACACCTAGCGCCGAGATCTTTTCCTCGTCTCTCGACAAGTCATCATCCTTGCGCACCCATACCCCCGGGTTCGAGGTCGTGAACCCAGCAACGCCGTATACACGGCGCAGCGTTGCAATAGTAGTCTTTTCCAGCAGACAGGTATAGTCACGCACGGAGAAGTGCGCATGCAGCGGGGACCGCAAGTCTATGACGGGCCAGAGTACGGCTTGTCCCGGACCGTGGTACGTAGTTAGCCCGCCGCGGGGCGCGTGTAAGACCTCGGGCGCAAAGACGGCGGTGGTGATGGACTCGTGGTCGTTACGGGAGGGCAATGATACGGAGAGAGGGGCGCGCAGACGCGCGAACTCGGAGGCGGATAGCGGCTCGGTCTGCCGCCTGCCGAGAGTATATGTGGGCGCCGGGATAAAGGAGACGAGGGTAGGAAGCGGAGGCGGGGCATGAAGTCGTCGCCATGGGTCGTCTTTCAGGGCCTTCCAGGCCAGTAGTTCCTTCTGCAGCCTTGACTGGACGCGGGTCGCCAGGGCATAGGTCGGGTACCTGGGCGGCGTGGTCCGGGGCCACGAGGGAATAGCAATGTGGCGGAGCGGCATTGGATGTCACGCTCTAGGAAAGGGAAGGGGAAGGAGAAGGAGAAGGGGGGATAGGGATAAAAGAGAGGAATATCTTTTAACCTAGGACTTGCTTTCTCCGGCAGGGTTGCAAAAAAAAACTACTGCAGACTATGAGCTGCACTTAACAGTACCTAGGTTAATAATAATAGAAAGCGGAGCAATGCCCAGGTTGAAAATGTTGAAAGATGGAAAAAAAGAGAATGAATTGAGGTTGTTCCTATGTAAATCTTACTATATTAGGTAAGGTATACGTTAGGTAACCTTAGGTATCTAACTCAACTAAACTTGGCCCTGTTCCTAGCGCTGTAAAGATTAGGTATGTTAAAGTAGGTAGGTTAGGTAGGTACACTATAGCAGAGAAAGAGCAGGGAAGTTTCAAGGTGAAGATAGCTTGAGCTTAGACCACTTTTTTGTCCGTGACGGTGACGAGGGGGTAGCTGCGATGGGTCCATGGCACGGGACGATCCAGCAGGGGGGGTTCCTTAGTGTTAAAGCCTTGATCCCTGTTTCCCATCATAATCTTTGGTTTGTGAGCTGTCATTTCTTGGCGATTTAAAAAGCATTTGAAAAGTACATAATTACATGTAACAAAGATTACACTAATTTAGACTTGTTTTTTTTTGTTAGTTATTATGTTACTTGGTTGTTACTCGCCGTTTTCTTTTCCTATCCTAGATTTACATACCAAGTACATAGGTACTTAATGTACAATTATTCGGTCTCGCGTTCGAATTCGACTCGTTTCGTCAAAGCCGCTATAAAAACATCACCAACTGCGCCCCTTTCAAACAGCTTCTACATATTATACATAATAACTCTCGTTTGATACCTACCTACATACATAGTAGAAAATATTAAGTCTCTCCTTTTTAACTGATACTTGAGAGATACATGTAAGCACTTGCGCGTTACAACATTATGTTGCCTCGCTCACCGCATAATAGATCGCGCACATGATCATCGATGGCTACCTCCTTTTCTCTTCTCACATCAGCCGCAAGATACATATCTGTTATATCCAAATTACTCTAAAGTCTAGCCCCCGGGGGGTATGTATACCTTCCTGTTAGTGCCCGGTACTTCAGTGGTACAAACCTGTCAAGAGCCGAACGTTATGACACTTCATTGCCAAATACGGAATTCGCTTATTGGACGCCTCGGGTTGATTGGTAGTTGAGTGTGAATGATCTGCTCCGGGGCGGGGCAGGGAGTGTGTTTAATTCACTGTCGGTCTATCACTTCGTATCGTAAGTATCGTAAGTATCGTAAGTATCGTAAGTATTATATGTAACTATCATATGTATCTTACCTATCTCCTATGTATATGCGCAGCAGACAGGTATGTAGTAATCTCGTGCGGCTCCGTTCGGACCAGACACTACCGAACCATGGATGAGGGAGAAGAGGAGCCGAGACTACGTGTAACGGTGTATACCTGTCCAACTATTTGTCCAACAATGGCATATGTAAGTGAGCAGGCCCAACATCCAGTTTATGCATCCTAAACATTGAACGTCCGGGATGAGGAAGGAGTGTGCGCCCTATGCCCAGCCACGCGACGGCCCGGCGTGGGCTCTCTTTACAAATCAATCCCATGTAAGGCGGAAAAGATCTTCAGCCAAGATTACCGTCCATCCTCGGCTCTAGTCGGGCATTTCAACTCCAGCACCACGGAGAGAACTCCGTATCCACCATGTCGAACGCCTGCCCCCAAAAGGATCTCGAGAAAACAAGGAAACGTACCTTGCCAATCCCGTCTTCAGGGCTGATTAGCTGAATGCAATAGCAAATACCCCGACGCTTCCATGTCGATATCTGTTGGGATTACTTTACGAAAAACGCTCTCTCAATGTACATCCCGTCGATCCTCTGCCTTCCTGTCAAATGTTACATGGATACGAAAGTTCGTGCCTGAACAAGCAACAAGTAGAACCATTGCAATAATACGCGGTCGTGGCATAGTCAGCTGGTTCCTGATATGGAGAGCATCGTTTTCTGTCAGCTTCCCCCAAGGAGCTTTTCGGCGAATTTGACCTATTACCATGTCACAAGACCTCGGCACAAGCACGGCAGTCTTTTGCCACCTTATACCCGGGCTGAGTAGAACAGCAACTGGCTAATTTCTACGCTTTAACACATGCCGGGATTCATCAATTGCAGAATCTAGTCACAATGTTTCATCCATCTCCAAGAGGTTTGATAATGTTTAGTGGTAATGTTTAAGGGTCTCTTCCAGTTAGTTCGAAATATGACAGCACCTATCAGCTAGGCTCTCTCTCGATGTCGTCTAAACCCCCAATTACAAGTTTTTATTTTTCAATTTAAAGACATAAGACAGTAATGATAGCATAGACAATAACCTACTTTATCATGTCTAATTATGTTGTATCTCATATCCTAGCGAGTGCTTATATGCCAGACATCGAATTGCATAAATCGAGAAGCACGGGCCTAGCGCTGATGGCTGTTTTAATTCATGTCTCATCACAGAATAGGGGGGGATGTCCCCTTGTATAGACCTGCTATCCAACAGCTATCGTGTAGATTCTCGATGAGACGTTTAAGATAAAGGATACTCCTCAGTATTACATAGTTCAGTCATGTCCTATTTCGGATTTATAGTTCTCCGGGGGGTAGTTGAGTTGTTCCCATGTCTTCGATATTAATTTTGTGATATCCAGGTGTAGTCTACATTAATTTATTTATTAGGTACACATGCCTAAGTAGAACCATAGTCAATGACATAGCAACACTACGATATACTACAATGAATCATTCACTGTGAGGAGTACTGCTATAACTGTGAATGAAGTATCATACATTGCAGATTAAGAAAAGGCATTTCCGGTCCCAAAAGAGCGGTAAATATAGCAGTTAGTATATTAACCTTGAAGGGCTAATTGGTAATACTTATATTATTATTCATAACACCATCTATACATACTATTTCATCTCCATAGAGAAATGGCCCATCTAACTATCAAGGCGTAAACTTACCAACCTATCATCACGTAGTATGGAAACAATAGAGTGCCATGTATCTTGCCTATAACTCATAAATATATCGCTACCCCGTCCTTGTTGTATCCCAGAATATTTTACCCCTTATAACTTGATATCCAACTAGATGTCCCAGTCACTAACTCAACCAACAAGGCTTGTTTTCTGGACGGGACGTATAGTTAGTTTGGATCTTTAAAGTTGAACACGGAAGTAGATATATAAATAATAGTAATAGGATATATATATGGACCATTGTCTAAGCTACCTCTAAATCTAAGGACAAAATATTCCCTTTACTTATACAGCCACTTCCTAAACTCTTTAATCTCTTATCCCGGGGTTTGCTGTTTGAACAGATTGCTCCTGTAGTGGTTGAAATAAATATAAGCATAAGTTATATAAGCTTTTTGGCAATAGCATCAGTAGTAGGAATAGTAGTGTTAGCGGTGGCGGCAGTTTGATGATGGTGGTAGTAGTGATGGTGGTGGTGTAGAGTTATTACTCGTCAAACGTAAATATCCCATGCTATAATGCGATTCGTCTCGCACTTCTTATCCAGACCGTATCCTCCATAGTGATGATTGACATTATATTCCCTCCCGTCAACAGAATATGGTTCTCGTCCAGCATCCGGCAACGCTTTTATAGGGGACCTTGTAGCCTCTATCATATCTTTCCGCTGTATCTTTCCGTCGAGCCATTAAGCGGCGATGGATATTTCCTTCGTTCCTCTCTTCATATCTTTGAGCCAATAGGGCAGGCGATGATAACGGTATTTGATGAGAAACGTATCGGCTGTACCCCGCGTAACAGATAGCAGCCGAGTAGTGATATAACAGAGCATGGAACTCATCAGACAATATACATATACCACTCGAACCTATTGGCAGGCGCTATCTCAACCGGCATTAGAGATTCATCGTAATTGACAGAACCATCAAAGCTCAGCCCATCAAAGCTCGGCCCATCAAAGCTCAGCTCATCATCAGAAAGATAGCCCGATCTTCGCAGCCTTGATCCTTGGATCAGAAAAGTATGTTCATCCGATTCGTCGGGTTGTTGTGCTTGGGCGTAGCATCGTTGTACATAAAGAATAAACATGCCAGAGGTGATCCCGACGATTATCCAAGTTAAAAGTAGTAAATAGAAAATAACAAGTGGGATAGACATGGCTACTTCTTTAGGAGCATGTAGTATCGTCTCGCCAACATGCCCAGGGGGAGGGAGCGCTAAGAAATGGTTGATTCGATAGGGCTAGAAATAAATGACTACAGCGCATGGCCTCCTTCACACGGGCACTATGCAGTTTACCTTGAAAATAAATTTCTATCATCTATCCCTAGGGTTTCGCGGCGCAATATTTAATTCTCTTAGTTTATGGTTTGTGATTCTTCAAAGCTCCTAAAGTCTAATTGTGACGAGCCCGATTTATTTATAAACGGGTAGACTTTAAACCTCATATATTCTATTAGTTGCCTGTAGAGACAGCTATATGTAAAAGGAGATCTCTAGAACAATTTCATTATTATATTTGGATATAATAGAACATAGGAGTAGACGAAAAGAAACTCCTTAGACTCCAATTAGGCACCTAAGCAGCCATTGTGTTAACATGAGATATCAATAAAGGAGGCTAGTCAAAGCCATTCTTAGTTTATTCCTACTACGTACCTGTAGACGTCGCACGCCCCGGGCTGGCGTAATATTTAGTTCCTGTGCTCATCTCAATAGCCTTAAGATAAGTTGCATATCAATTTTTAAAGCAGTCTAAGTGATGTGGTAAGTTGATCAACTAGTCTACGTCCTCTATAGCGTTAGGTGCGTACAAAACTACTAACAATACTTATTAATAGGGGCTAGCAAGAGCGCGGTTAGTATATCCTGGACTTTATTCAGCTTACACATGTAACCTCGAATGAGAAGGAAAGGGAAATTCGCAAGACTTGGAAATATTATAGGTCTTACCAATGTGTCCAGTTAAGAATCACTTGTAAACAACGGTTAACTAAATTATATAAACTTCTAAGTTTTGAAAACACTCGTTATCAACAATGATGCTATGGTTCATATGGAGTTATTGGTGGTCGTGATACACAGGCTGTGGCTGAGAGACTCAAGCCTTACCATATGACGATAGAGTCATCACAGCATATGTATTAATATAGGGATATAAAAGACCATTTCAAAGTAACCCCTATTTTGGTGCCCTCACTAATGTCTTAACCAATAGAAGCTCGATATGTCCAGTAGTGTAAGTACTTACATAAGCACCACGATGACTTTTCAATAATAATAAAAAAGAAAAGAAAAAGAATTAGGTACGTATTACGGTGTTCTAGACTCGGATGTCGGATGCCTCGGAGGACACGCCGCAAACGTAGTACCACGTTATCGCTATCCCTAAGCCTCGCGAGAATGACGACGACTCGGCATCATGGTGATCATCAGGATTATGTTATCACGATGATCCAGCTTGATCTCTTTTTGGTTTCTTTGAATGAGCTATATAAATGACGTATGAGTAAAAGATGTTGCAAGTTATATATTAACTAACAAGGTAATAAAGGAAATTAATTTCAACTAACGGTGCAGCAGTTATAAGGTAGTTATGCATACATATTAATTAATAAATACCTTACCTAAGGTACGAAATGATAGAATGGGCAATCATAAAGTTGAAGGGTCTTGCCGGGAAGAGAGACTCGGATGCAGCTTCTTTGGTACAGGTATTATCAGAGGTATTATCAGTATTATCAGGCTATTCGGCAGAACTAGTCTAATTTAGGTAACAAGCTCTTCCAATAGCTTCGTCAGTGTCGTCATATTACCCCACTAATCGTTGGCTCGTGCCCACCCTTTGACGAACCTTTAACAACTTTTCGTTCGATGATCAACACATTCTCAATCGGAAGAGAGAGAGACTTTCAAACCTTCAACTATTTTATTTTATTTATTGTTTTCGTTTCCGTCTTCCTCCCCCTTTTCTAGGTTTATGATAAACAACCTTGCGAAAATCTTAGTCGATCTTACGATAATATTACTCGTATACCCTTAATACTAATCCATATTTGGATTATATCGATACCTATTCCCTTAAACCATCTGCCCCGACCGCCTTTGATCTCAAACCCTCTTCCGGATTCGTATCTAAGACAACCTAATCTAAGAAATTGTGTCTTGGCTCTAGTTTCTCCTGGAAACGAAACAGTGTCTTAACAAGTGTAAAAAAAAAAACAGGTACGTGCTGCATAAAGTTTTACTTACCCCTTATTATTCTACTACCCTGCCAGCTGCCAGCTGCCCTACTTAGTCTGCCCCGTCTCCGCCAAACGTACCTAAATTTCAATGTTGTTTTTATTTTTTATTTTTCAGAGTTTGCGACCTAAAGTCTAACATTTTCAACCCTTAGCTCCTTGTCAATCATCTTTCTTGACACCACAAGTAACATTTACGCACTGCTGTCAGGCCTGGCCGGTCAATAGCATTCAAGATGGCGCGTTCAAGTAAGTCTCACCGCAACCACTTTCTAGCTTTGCAACATCGCTAATAACTCTCCAGACGCATATCTCGCGCCCCTCTCCCTCATATTCCTCGGCGGCTCCCTAGTGATGCTGTTCTTCGTCATCCTATCAGCCGTCACCGATACATCACCCCTAAGACAAACCTACTTCCTGTCGGCCCAGACCGGCGGCATAACGGGCGCCCGCTCCGTCACCCAGTGGACCTACTTCTACATCTGCGGTGAAGGCAACATCGACTGTAGCGGCGCATGGCCTGCTCCCCCCCTAGGTTGGGCCTGGTCCGCAAACCCGGCTAATGCGCCCTCTTCTCTGATCGGTGCCCATGGTGGCGATACTACGAGCTCCTACTTCTTCTACATGTGGCGGTTCGGCTGGGTCTTCTTCTTAATCGCGCTCGTGTTTTCCGTGCTTGCCTTCTTCGCAGGCTTCGTGGCATGCTGCGGACGCTTAGGCTCGGCCATCGCAGGACTCGGAGCTCTCGTCGCCTTGTTCTTCCACACCATCGCCGTGTCGCTGATGACAGCTGTCTTCGTTAAGATGCGTAATGCGTTTATTGCGAGCGGCCGTGATGCTAGCCTCGGTAGATGGGCCTTCGGTTTCAGCTGGGGTAGCTGGGCCGCCTTACTGATCGCCACAATACTCTTCTGTCTGGGTATCCGTGGTAGCAACGGTGAGAGTCATACCGGTCGTAGATGGGGCCGTCAGAGGAGTGTGCGGAGCCACCGAAGCTACGACATGAACGGCCGACGTGTTAAGGAGGAGTATGCCTAAGTGAGGATCTCATGGGTTATAGCAACCTAAGTAGGAAGTATGAACTATATGAAGAAACCAAAAATTATACATGCGAAAAAGGGGAAAAGAAAATCAAGAAAAACAGATTGCGCCAGATGAAGCAGTATGAATGGACGGATGGAGATTTTGAGAGTACGCATACTACCTCACGCCTCAAGTTTTACGCGTTTTACACGGAGCTTAGCATAATGGATAATAACGACGATAATGACCGACGCAAAGTTACGTACGAGGTACCGTGAGCAAGGATACGGAGGAATATCAAGGAACAGACCAACAGAAAGAGGCAGGGATGGATGGATGGATGAATAGTGGAGGATGTAATAATTGAGATACCACAGCCATAAGTTACGCCTATGCTCTATGTATGCTTCAGGTACTTTTGTGCTTACTCGGTCGTTATGGTAGATGATTAATTGATTGAGACTATCTGGCCAATTTGCAGACTTAAGCTATATCGTGAGGAGCAAATACTTGTGATTGATGTTGTTGTGAAGAGGATGTTGATTGTAGGTGATTGAGAGATGATCTCTCATAGCTAGGGCTTACTAGTGCTCGAGCGCTGTGTCTACAGTATCACAGATGTCTACTACTTGAATAGTATGTCAACAATCTAGCCTCAGATTTGCCCTAGAAGAGTTGCTGTAAGAAGGTTATATAAGCTAATGACTACCTACCTAGGTACATATCCGTGTTTCGCCCAGAGGGTAGGAATCTCCCCCTTTGCATATCTTGAAGAGGAATACTAGGATTTCTCTCAGTATTCTGTTAGTATTAATATTGATATAAACCAAATTGAACTAGCCTATACTCATAAGAAGTAGACGTTTCATATGCTCTACCCAGTCTATAATAACTATATACTTCTTAAGTTATAATATATCTATCATACCACATCACACATCACACCTCACACACATTTCCAATCTCGTGTCCTAGCAGTAGCATCGTATATACCTATTTACTCCTCTACCACATTACCATTTCATTTCAATTCACTCATAGTGTATTTATTATATTCCACTCGACGAAACTAATATTCTTGACCTCAGAGCCAGTCAGTCAGTCTTATTTATCTGCCCCCGGATTACACCCTAGCAGACAATACTCCCCCCTTATCGAAGAACCTTTATTTCAATCTGCTCTGTCCTGCCTTGCCTCGCCTCGACCGTCCAAGTATCCCCTTTCCCTCAGCAGCTAATTCTTTCCGTGTATTTACCTCTTTCCAGTCCTTATAACTCCGTGCGGAATGCGAATTCCCCATCTTATCTCTGCAAAAGATTATTATCCACCGCGATGGAACAAGAAATCGAGGAGTAAAGGGGAAAGAAAAAGACATCTCTCGTAAGACGGAAATAAAAAAAGATTTCTTGAAATATCCCGCTCTCTTTATTTCTCTCCCTTCGCGTGATGCCAATATTAAGATCAGAAGAGTAATAAAAAAAAATAGTAATAAAAAGTGTACAATGTGTTGCATAGAACGAAGAGCCAGCCCTCTCTGAATCTCTCGATTTTCCTTGGCCGCTTTTATAATATCACACGGATCCCTCGCGTATGTGTCGCGTCATTCATTCCAAGTTGCCCGGGTTTAAATAACAGCCTATCCCTTCCTTACCCCGAATACGTATACAGGGACTCCTCGCTTCGTCCAAAATGCCGTTTCGATCATCGAGAACCCCCTAAGAGACCCTTTTGCGGAAGGAGAACAAGACGTGAGAAAATGTTGAGACAGTGTTGCCGCCCCTGGCTGTGCTATGTGTTGAACCAAGTTTGTACGCCGAATAATGCTATGTTCTCAAAGTAATTGTGAGGGAAGATCGCGGAGGGCCTGCTCCACCATATCGCAAGAAAATCCTACCCTTCGCTTTTCGTGATCTAATGGGAATTCCTTTCGCAAAGTACCATGCCATTTCTATTTCCCAATCTGTGGACTGGCTAACGGGCTCACAGCATCAAGAGGAGCGTGGTGGAGCGCTGGTTGCCCTTCTGCCTCACCATACTGTCCACTTTCCTTCTTTTCCAATACTCCATTAACCCATGCGGCGACTTCCGCGTCATCGGTGCTTGAATGGCTAAGGTCTAATTTCTCCGCCGCGCCGGCAACCGCTTCGGCGCTAACATCATTCTCGTCTGCTTCCTCATCTTCTTCCGCGATGGTCTCCGGCTTCGTCAAGTCTTCAATCCACTCGGAAGCTAATAGTGCCTGATATGTCGGCCTAAGCTTAGGCACCTTGTTGAGACAGCCGTGAACGAATGTTCGCGCGGCTTCGGAATATCGATCCGGTAAATCGGGGGGATCTCCTTCGACGATTGCCTATAGAATAATGTTAGGGGTTATCTAAAATTTGCAAACTAGAGCCCGATTATTTACTTACGCTGAGCTGGCTAAATATTGTTGAAGATACTTCTGGAGGATAGGGGTATTTCCCCATACCACATTCGATGATTGTCAGGCCTAAACTCCATATATCGCTTTGTACGCTGTATGTGCCATCTCCCGCGCCAGCTTGCATAAATGCTCCGCCAGAGATTCGCTCTGGTGCCATGTAACTTTGACATCCGATATTGGTTTTGGCCATGCTTGCCACCAGGTTACCGCTTACACCAAAGTCGCAGATTTTTACTTGCCCTCGAGTGTTTATGAGGATATTCGTGGGCTTGACGTCGCGATGGATGATGTTGTGCTTATCCTTCAGATCTTTGAGACCCATTACAGTGCAGTACGTAATTTTACGAAGCACATTTTCCGGGATTCCTCCCGAGTAGAGTTTGTCGATAGAACCTCCATCCATATATTCGAGACACATATACACTGCGCTTTCTTGAAAGAAAGCCCCGAAAAATTCGATTATGTATGGGGACGCGCATTCGTGCAATATTACCAATTCCTTCAATATGGTTGTCAACTTTGCCTCGTCCAACTCTAGGCGTATCTCTTTCATAGCCATAACCACACCGGTAGTAGATCCAACTTTAGTCTCGGCGTCTACCTTGTCTTGCGTGCCTATAGGGACACCTGGCAAGGAAGCAGATTTGAATCCAGAAAGGCCAGGACCGAAGCGCGGAACTCTCGGTTTCGTATGTCTCACCTTGTAAACTGTGCCATAATTACCTTTCCCTAGCTCATCGAGCTTCTCTACTTCGTCAAGCGATATTCTAAACACGGACCCATCCGAAAAGTTGACTCCCTTATTAGTAATAATCGCTTTACCCTTAAATGTCAGGTATCCTTTTTCAGAGTCGATGTACTCCTCGAATTGCTTCATTTGTGACATGTGGGCATTCCCATTTTGAATGGGCGTCGCTTGGGGGCCGGCATTGACACCGCCGGATACGGGAGAAGCAGGCGTAGCTCCGCCCATATCCCCAAGCTTAAAACCAAACCGCCTCTTCCCTGCTAAACCACCACCTGCTGGAGGCATCGAGGGTACCGAAGGGGCAGATTTTGGAAACGAGGGCGCGCCAGGTCTCTGAATACTCCCAGACATTTGAAGGCGCCCAGGTAGGCCGGCTATCACTGGGCCGCCTGGGGAAGGCCCGCTGGGTGGGGTGGCCTGCTGTGAATTCAGAGGAGAGCTACCCTGACGCGACAGGTGGAAAGCTCGCATCTTTGCGTTAAGGTCTTCGGGTAGGCGTCCACTCGACATATGCGCAGCAGCACCGGGGCGCCTCGCATTGGACAAAACGCCTAAGTGAGTAGAGGAAGCAGACATTGGATGGCCCGGGTTTTGGGGATCGGATACGGAGCGCAACGACGGCATTCTCTTAGGTGCCTCGGGGTTAATTTCGTTAGGCGTCTCGAGAGGTGTACTTGCTTCTGAAGAGTTAATAGAGCTAGGTGAACCGGGGCTGCCCATGCCATCCCTATCGATCAGCTCATCAGGCGTTGCGGGCACCGAATCCGGATCATCATGTATGCCGGCCATGATGAAGAGAGGTTTTAGGGTAAAGGAAGGAAGGTATTTAGGGATGCGCCTCTCCTATCATCACCGAGTAGTAGCTCTTGATGGGGTTTATTTATTGTTGGTACCGGAGTAGAAATCGTTCTGGTGGGATTGGTTTGTTGGTTGGCGGGGAATAGCGCAAACCGGCGTTGAATAAAAAAGGATTTTAAAAAAAAAAGATGACGATGGGGTAGCTCGGCGACCGAAAACGCAGGTCAGGTTGGGCGTCTAAAAGATCGAGAAAAAAAACTTTCTACATAAAAGTGGCAAAGACGCAACACCGATTCGTCGGCACAAGGATCTTGAGTCGTTCTACAATATAATTATTTCTCATTAGCGGTCTGTAGTTTTGTCCACGGAATCGGAGCCTATGCCGGACTCTTCGGGTAGACATGGTTAAGGTAAGGTAAGGTAATAAAGGTGGGAGGGTAGTGAGTAGGTATTCATCTGACAACCTGAAGCAAAATCATAGTCATTGTAGGTCTGCACGAACCTGGTCAAATCCGAGACACTAGCTTAAGCTGTCCAATTGTGATATTCATGAGCTATTCATGAGCTGTTAAACTCTTGGTTGTATGTAACAGCGGCTAATCTTTCCGTATGGGTACCCTCAGGGTCTTGGAAGGAAAATAAAAAAGAGTATGTAAGAGTGAGAGTGAGAGTGAGAGTGACAGAGGGAGAGAGAGAGAGGGTGTAGATAGTATGGAGTGGTGATAACTAGTATGTAAGAGATAGCAGCGAGAGGGATGTATGTATGAGATATGTATGTTATGTGGGATAATTAGTTTTTTTTTTTCTTAATAAGAACGAACGTACGAAATATGAAGCGGCCGAGGCTTGTTGACAAAGAAGTTTGTGGGATTGTGGATTGTGGAACCTTTTAGACGTGTCTTCTCTTCCTTGGACCTTCAAAACCAAGACCTTGGATAAGACGGGGTTTAGGGATTTGGTAATCGACTTTGTTAGATGCTTTAAATTTTTGTTCGGTTTTTTTATTTTTTTATTTTATTTTTAGTTGGATAAGTTGGTGAGGGATGATTTAATGATGGAGACAGTAGTAACGGCCTATAGATTTTTAGTGGTTAGCTTGTGAAGGTTGCTAAAAAGTTGCCCCGCGTTTCTAGTTTCAGAAATGCTGATTAACCTGCTATAAGTCTTTCATGTGGTCAAAGCTTATGGCTTCTTTATTGGATTCATCCAATCAAACAACTCCGATAGGATTAAATAATAAGTACGAAACGATGATAAAAGATGATGGCCTATTCTAGCCGCAGATCATCAGAGATGGAATTCTCATCAACTCGATCCATTTGCTTCCTTTTCCATTTAATCTACATCCTAAATGTTTACTAATAATAATATGACCGCCGTCATTAATCTAAACAACAACGTACCCGCACGCTACGAGATTATGGCATGATGCTTAAACGATGCTAGCGACGAGAAAGAAAGAAAAAAAAAATCATTGACGTCATATATACGGGGCGGTCTGGAAGAAACGCGAGGCTCGAATAAGATAAACTACAGGTTGGACTGCGGTTGGACTGCGGTTGAAAAATACCTAATCAAAGCATGATTTGGGTGGGGAGCATTATAATTATCACGAGCCAATTTAAAGATGCAGCCAGGTTACCAAGGAATGATTTGAAGTATGCTACAATACATCACGATAAACTCGTAAACCAATACCGACGCTGATGAAACCCGGTGATCTTTCCCTTTATAATAACTAGCCACCCCGCAAACGATGCTGTCAAAATAGTAAATGCAACGTACGTAGATCTCGGGCTGCATAGAATTCCAACACGATATAAGCCATTCTCGCTAGTGAGGCGCACATTATTGATTGAGCAAAGACTGCGGCCTACCTATAATATTAAAGTAGGAAAGTTATTTATCAAAGAGCCATTAAAGGCTACCTAGGTATTTCTGGCCAAGGAAATATTAGCTGCATGTAAGGGACTAATGTACGTTAATACTACCTATGGATAAGTATGTCAATATCTAATCCATAAACACATATTAGAGCATTATATAATTCATTCAAGCCACATATACCTATAACTAGGGCATACTCAAGTATCTATTACGTACCCCTGAATGCCATTACTTGCGTAAGGCAGTAAATAGAAACTGATAAGATCGGATAACGTCATCGCCACAATCGTCATTACTTTCAACCCAATCACCCAATCGCCCAATCATCCCTCAAGAATACAACACTGCCTTCCTTATTACCTGTAGGCTGATATTAGTTGATATGTAGGCAAGCAGGAATTCCGGTCTTACTCTTGACAGGTTGCATTATTTATGTAGGCTGGAGGATCGGAGATGTGGCCATAAGACCGGCTTTTCAAGATCATGATCCATGACTTACTATGCGGTAACATTTGCGTTGCTCATTATGCGGTTGATGTGTTGGCTTTACTGGGCTTGCTGTCTGTGGCTATATTCGGGTACTTTCGGGTACTATTCAGCCAACCTCTCCGATGCTTACAGTCTTATAAAAGACGTCATCGTAGCGGCAGCCATGTCGTACCATTTGAAACATGCTGCGGGTAATAATCGTTAAGCATTTTAGCTTAACTAAATAAAATAGCTTACCTAAACTAAGCACATCCAAAGACGGTTAAAATATAAGATCATACCTAACCCTGGGATGGAAAGTGAATTACCTAGACAACTTTGTATAAATTCTAGATGCGCCTCGGTCGGTGACTTGATGAATCCTTTGTCACTTTCAGTACCTATTAGAAGATAACTAAGTTAAACGGTTGGGAGCGAGTAGCAGACGGATGGTTGCATTCTTCCAAGCTAAACACGGCTTGAATAAGTGCAATATACTGAGTAAGCATTCTTGGCTGCCTGAGTCGTCATTATTGCGCATTGGCGTACTGGGGCAAAATCATAAGTAAAGCGATACCTTAGACTCTACCTATTACTACACTAATTAGTGATAGGTAGTGGCTTTTAGCTGGCAAACTGGGCGCCCAGATTAATTACGCGCTACCTATTGCATCAGTCACTGGTACATAACAAAATAACAAAGAAGTTGAATTTTTATCTGATTGATATGATTAGATTAACTACATGTAAGTAGGTACCTATATCTAATAACAATATATTAATATATTAATATACGTACATAACCGAAATAAAGAGCGCCATAACATACGGTTAGAGTTGCTTCAGAATCTGTAAATGAGGTCTCCAATCTGTGTCTATGCGGTAAGACCATTTTATTCTCTACTACTCTAACCACTTAACCCCCACACGTGCGACGACGAGACCCTGAGAAGGCTGTTTTAGTGTTCTGTACATATCCGTAAAAGCCAATCAATTAACGTAAAAGATCCCTCCAAAATTGTTTCACACAGTGGACCTGCAGGTCTTGCCGTACAGCTGCAACCCGACCATGCACCGGGCAGCTTTAGCCTGCCCCGAAGAGGTACATGTATTACATACAGTGGTACTTACTTGCTTAAGTACACACGCTAGTCAACGTTAAGGTATGCGCTTCAATGTTTCACTGGTAACTTTATTGGGACTTATCTCGTTCGAGATCTCAGGGCGCAGGCTAAGATCAGCAAGTACTTTAACAATATCCTTCGGAGCTTGAGCTCCTTCACTTTTTCCTTTTTTATTTTCTTGTTTCTAATTCACTCAATTTTTCTAGGCACTGCTGCCGATAAAGAAAAAGCAACTTCGGTCAAGTTGCCATTTAATTATTCCCTTTTTCTTAATTTCCTCATCATCTTAGGTCTTAGATACTTTTTCTTTCAACCTTACCCAACCTTCTTTTTTTCTTTCACCTCGTATTTCTGACGAACTCTATCTCGTCACACCACCTTGGCGGCTCTGCAGCGGGTCTGAATAGCCAGTACTAGATTTCTAGAAGAAATCATC
Organism: Daldinia childiae; assembly: GCF_008694065.1. Classification (NCBI taxonomy): domain Eukaryota; kingdom Fungi; phylum Ascomycota; class Sordariomycetes; order Xylariales; family Hypoxylaceae; genus Daldinia; species Daldinia childiae. The sequence continues at coordinate 276,537 of NW_022984652.1, read as the reverse complement.
ATATAATTACCTACAATCCCGTGTCGGAGATAAAGAGGCTGATCATTCATCCTCTTCGATCACGAATCAACTAATTCGCTCGTCGAAAGTTGAATCCCGGTGTTTCCGTTTGGTTGTAGAATTACGAGTTTAACTACTAGTATTCGCCAATAATAAGACCAACGGCAATAGTAACACACTCTGTCCTTAGTCGATCTAGATCTCTCAGTCAAACAAGATGATAGACTTATCAAGCGCAAGGCCAACCTCCTTCCGGGTTAACAATGCTTTAGCAAACTGGGCTCCCGGTGTGCCGATGATGGCAATAGAAAACACTCACGACTCCCATCCTTCTATCGACCACTTGATCCTACTGGTCTTTGAGGCTGTGCTGGAGGTCGTCTGTGTCAGCTTACCCGGATATATTATCGCAAGGTTAGGACATTTCGACGCCGACAAGCAGAAGTTCCTAGCGAATCTCAACGTTATGCTATTTACCCCATGCCTAAGTATGCGCATATGGTCGGGCCTGTTGTTTTGGTATAGTTAATACTAACAGATAGACAGTTTTCACCAAACTAGCATCACAGCTCAACGCCGATAAACTTATCGACCTCGCAGTTATACCTTTCATCTTTATCATCCAAACCGGCATATCTTACTTGGTATCCATATGCGTCTCGAAAGCATTCCGGTTTTCGAAGCGCCCGGCGAATTTTGTTACGGCTATGGGTGTATTTGGGAATTCAAACTCGCTACCGATTTCCCTCGTCATTTCCCTCTCGCAAACTCTAAAGGGGCTCCATTGGGACAGGATACCAGGTGACAACGATGATGAAGTAGCCGCGCGCGGTATTTTATATCTCTTGATATTTCAGCAGCTTGGACAGTTGGTCAGATGGAGCTGGGGATATCACGTTTTGCTAGCGCCGAAAAACAAGTACGAAGAGTACCAGGATGAGACAGTAGAGGAGGGCAGATATAGAGACGATGTACCCCGAGACGAAGTTTTAATTCCAGGTCTTGACGGAAACGCTACCGAGGATGATGGCCACGACGATTCGGACGAGTCGGACGAGTCAGACGTATACGAGCCGGCTGGTCGAACTCCAGTAGCTGGGACATCCGTAGCATCGCCCGCCGATTCTGATGACGAAACTACCGCGCCAAGGAAACGGACAGCTAAGGGATATAGAAGTGGTACTAATTCCCCCAACGATCATTCCATAACAACCGGGCCCGGCGACATGACTTTGTTTCCTCGTATGCGAGACTTGAGTGACACGGACATTCCAAGTGGGGTTAAGGGATACTATATGCGCGCGCGTCTTGGGATCAACAAGGCCGCTACGTCTACCAAGCAACGCATCGTTCAGCTTTCTACACGCGCATACAAAGGTTTACCGAATCCGGTCCAGAATGGTCTGGCTAGGGTATGGGGATGGTGGCTCCGAGTTTACAACTTCTTGTGGGAATTCATGAACCCGCCGCTGTGGGCTATGCTTATTGCCATCATCGTGGCTTCTGTACCTGATCTGCAGCGACTATTCTTTCAGGAGGGGACATTCGTCAACAACAGCGTAACCAGAGCAGTATCTCAGAGTGGCGGTGTCGCCGTACCTCTTATTCTAGTGGTGCTAGGTGCCAACCTAGCTCGAAACACGCAAGCCCAGAAGATTAGCGACCCCGAAGAGCAACAGATTGGGAAACGCCTCCTTGTAGCCTCGCTCATTAGCCGCATGTTACTCCCTACCCTCATCATGGCACCTATTCTAGCGCTCTTCGCCAAATACGTCCCGGTTAGCATACTGGACGACCCAATATTCATTATCGTCTGTTTTCTACTCACAGGTGCGCCGAGTGCTTTACAGCTAGCACAGATCTGTCAAATCAACGAGGTGTACGAAGGAGTTATGTCAAAGATTCTATTCCAGAGCTACGTTATCTGGTAAGTCATATATCCTGCTAAGTTTTGTATGAGTTCAAAGTATTAACAGTTTCTAGGATTCTCCCTTCAACATTAGTGCTTGTCATGATGGCGCTAGAAACGGTAGAATGGGCAAGATGACAAAATTATAATCATTCGGTATGCAACCACTTGTACACTTGTATTATATAATGTGCGATGTGCGGGGAAAGGGAAAGCAAGAAAAATTAGCTTGAGCGATGGTCCGGCGTAAAGGTAGAAATGTATTAGTTTTGTGTGTTTTGGTCATTGCTTTAGGTATTGCTTCAGTTATTGTCTGAACACCTCAGACTGAGTGCGAGACGGGCTATATTGTATCATGACGAGGCTTGCTATGACGAAGACCGCTCAATAGGATCGATACTCGTCGGAGGTCCAATGTACTTTTTGTACATAGAAGGATAGGCTCCTTAGATGGAGATACTCTAAGTTGGGGCTCCGGGTGTTGGATGACTCTTCCTTAGGAGTTAGATAGCTCAAGTCAAGGTTCGGGAGTGTAATAGCCAGGTACCTAGGTATGCAATATCAATAATTTTTGAATTAAATATTAGATACCTTATGTACATATACCTAAACTGAATGACTCGAGTTTTCTAAATTCATTCCAAGTTCATTAAGGGGAACACATCTAGCAGCGAGCGTCACACGATTAGATAACATGGACCCCACCATGTATTATGTACCTTATGATGTACCTTATATACATCTATACATAGTACCTACAGGTCGCCAGTCTACGCCGTTTCTGATTTAATAATAAAATAAAAATGATGTAACTTACAATTCGTTCAATCTTCAACTTACATTTTACTATTCTTTAAGCCATCAAGGATTGGTCTTTTAACTCTCAGCCTTACATACCCCATTAACAACCTCATTCAATTTTTTTTTATCCACTACCAGTTCTCAACATAGGTCGCAGAAAGAGACCCCGCCATCAAAAAGGCCAAAAACCGTACCCACGGTCAAGAAAGATGGGTCAAGAGTCTTCACATCTCATCGACCCGGACACGCCACCAGAGACATTATCGGAGCGCAGTCTTCGTGCTGTAGCACAGCTTATCAAGGATGGCGACGCAAAGAATATCGTTGTCATGACCGGCGCCGGTATCTCTACCGCGGCTGGAAGTGAGTCCCCCAAGTTCTATTCTATGTAGCCAGCCTTATCACATATCACACTTACTTATCACGATGCAGTACCCGACTTTCGCTCCCCTAAAACGGGGCTCTATCACAATCTTTCTCGTTTCAACCTCCCGCATCCAGAGGCTGTTTTCGAGATCGACTTCTTCCGTAGTAACCCGGAGCCCTTCTACCTGTTGGCAAAGGAGCTTTACCCGGGAAACTTTAGCCCGACAGTCTCACATGCATTCATCGCCCTACTTGCTGAAAAGGGACTTCTCCGCATGCTTTTCACCCAGAACATAGATTGCTTAGAGCGTGTTGCTGGTGTGCCTTCCGAGAAAATAGTTGAAGCTCACGGCAGTTTTGCTACGCAGCACTGTATCGACTGCCGTACCGAGTTCCCTGATGACCTGATGCGCGAGCACGTTAAACGTGGAGAGGCACCGCGATGCATCCGAAAGGACTGTAGGGGCCTCGTCAAGCCCGATATCGTCTTCTTTGGCGAGCAACTCCCTGAGACATTTTATGATAACATCTCGGTACCTAACGCCGCTGACCTAATGCTTGTCATGGGCACCAGCTTACTGGTACATCCGTTCGCCGGTCTACCGCAACGGGCACGTGGAGGTGTGCCGCGCGTACTTATCAACCGCGATTGTGTAGGTGATATGGGCTCGCGTGCAGACGACGTCTTAGTCCTAGGGGACTGCGACTCCGGGATCCGGAAGCTAGCGGATGAGCTAGGATGGGGTGACGAACTAGAGGCGACATGGAGAGCCATAGTCGGAGAAAAGGAGGCAAACCGACAATTATCCAAGACGGAGAAGAAGGAGGAGATCCACGACGAGCTTGATCAGCTAGCCGGGGATATGGAGAATAAGTTGGGCATCTCCGAGGGCGGCGACGACAAATCCGAGGCTAACGTCGCGAAGCAGGAAGAGGGCACAACGACTGTTGGAACGCACGAACCGGAACATGCTAAGGAAGGCATTAAGGAGGGCACTGCGCCTAGTGATGCAGCACAGCTCGTGGGCGACGGCGAGACGGTTCCGGCGAAGAGCACTGAGGGATTGGATCGAGAGGAAGGCCAGAAAGATGAGGGAAAGGAAGTGGAGGCACGAGAGCAGGATAACGCGAAGATGAGCTATGAGCCACTGCATCCTACAAAGGAGAAGTCTGTTACGGTGGACGACAGTGACAAGGCGGAGGACAAGGGCGGAGGCGATAAGCCTGCGCTATGAGCTCGCCTTTGGTTATTTAGTACGGTATATACCTACGCGTATGGGACGGTGACAAAGTTTCGCTACAGGCTTGTGGTTTTGATTTGTGAGTTGTCGGTTGTGGGTCATGTATAGATTATCATCTATAGAGACAGACAGGCGGGCGCCCGTGTATAGATGTGAGAGACAATATATACCCACTAGTGTTCTGAGATGGAGATGAGAGGGATTTTGTTGCTCTTTAGTGTAGGTAGATATATACCTAAATAAGCATCAACGTGTGAATGATACGAGTTGGAGGCGATATTAACACAACTGAGTAAACTTATTGGTTTGTTACGTATCTCTATAGAGTGATTAAGTTACGTACCTAAGTGGGCATTGGATTGTGCTATTTTCTTGCTGGGTGTTGGAGCAGGAGAGTTCACAGTTGATGAATAGTACCTCCTAATGCTTGAGGAAAGGTTCTCCTACTACTTCTAGGAAGACCGCATCCTACGAGATTGTCAGTAACGAACGGTAACATCATCTACTCATCACTTCTCAGCGCTGGAATTGTTTAGGACTTGGGCTAGGTTACGGAGAGTACCTTGGCACATCTTCCTCTCTCCCCAAAAGTGATGATATCTAGTAGCAGCTAGTAGTAGTGAGATATTTTCAACTTGATAACCTCAAGAGCTGTAGTAAGATGTGTTAATAAGAATGAGAACTGATGATATTTTAGGGAGTTAACCTAGGTACCTATTCTACGACCTACGAGGCTAGTTATCATACATATCCAAATTATACAGTTTTGGTTGTCATTCAGGCTTGGTATAACAGTAGCGTTAGTTCGTGACAACTCCAGTGCCGTCGAATATACTTCACAGAAGAATCCCGACGTAAACTCGGATACTGCCTATTGATCGAAACGGTTCCTGATACATTTATGAATCAAAATCAATATTTAAGTTCTATAGCCGGATAAATAGTGTTTGCAAAGACTTTTCAATCTTATATGAGTAAGAGACAAACAAAGTGGCGCTTTTCTTCCAAGATGCCGGTATATTATCATAACACTAGGTAGGACCACATGTTGTCTCATCACACACACACACTATTGCCGCCGAGACATGCATACATACAACGGTTATACTAGATGCTATTTGCTTCTAACTAAAGCTAAGGTAAACAATCCTTTTTTAAAAAGGCATATGATGATGATGGCTTTTGAAAATACATACATACATAGGTTGACACGTGGCGACGAACTTGACCTTTTTTATGAGGTTTTATACGGAATAGTTTATTTCGTAATATCATATATTGCCACGTTTACTAGGCAGGGACCAGTACATACCATCGGCAATGCTGTCGCTTAACTATAAGAGGCAATTTGTACGAGAAGCTAGGTGTGTTGCTGATTGCCTCGTCTATGCAGTTCTGCGGCTGCGATGCAAGGGGAGATGAGTTCGGAGACGGACTATTGGCTCGGGTAGCCCTGCGAAGACAGTGGGGATATATGGTACATACATAGTCTGTATCGGTGGTGATAGTGTGGTTTGTTTCACCTGGTGTACATATGTAAGTCGTTTCGGTCGGGACGAGGCGAGCTAACGAATCAAAAATAGCAATACGAGGTTGTCACATATATATTTTTTACAAGCACATAATTATGAGCTTTGAGCGTCGAGGGGGCTTGATGATGAGTTTAAGCGTACACGCTATTCAAACTACACCCTTTAGAATCATCATGGTTTGAAGTTTCGAGTCGCTAGTATTGGTTAGACGGTTTCAGCAAGGGCTATTAAACATTAGGATTCGGATGGCTCCGAGCTAATATGTACGTATATATGTTCCCTCATCCCCGTTTGATATTTCTTAACCGTTGTTAATAAATTCAAACCTATCAACAACATCTCTATATAAATAAGACAAGGTAGAGATAAATCTTTGAGGTAACTATTCTGAGTTAAAGGTTTCTATCTGTATTAAAAAATTTTTTTTAATTCGTATGGAGTGGGTAAATTACCATAACGCCTTTTTTAGCTAAATAGCCTAATACAAACAAAGATGCCATACGAAGAGCTGTAAATTAGTGAAAGGCGGCCTTACCGATAAGTCCTAGAAACTCATGCGTTAGGTAGGAGATAATAAGATATAATAGGATGACTAATTTATTCTCATTTTATATACATAACTTCATCTACATGGAATCTTGAAGACTTCGCTCACTTTGTTCATATTGATGAAAATCTCTAATGGTTCACTGTTCGTAGAAAAGCGTGTGCGGAGTCTAAAGAACACTATTAGTACAATTCTAGCGCAAGCGACCCCCTGCCAAGACAACCAAGGGTTATTTATTCCCTGTCAAGTTATTCCCCTGAATTTTATGGAGCCGTATTCCCCTTGTATCCCTTTTCCTTTTTGGGGGTCCTGTGCCCTTCACGATACATGGAATTAAGACATCAATTCTCATAATTCGAACCATACACATCAGTAAACCCAGGTTAGTAGGTTTGTTATTCACCCTGCGGTTACCCACGCATAATGTGTAATTCGCCCCGTTGTGATCATATCAATGCCGCCTTACGCCATTTCTAATTCTCACTAACTACACGAGTTTACTTGACAAGTTTTTATCCCTTCTTTACCTACCTAAACTGCTCTGTCAGGAACAAGAGAACCGTTGTGTGTCATCAGCAAGTAGACTTCTGGCTTGGCGACTTCGAAGAATACTACCTCACACCACCCGCCGCGTGACAATTCAGGAATTGCAGGAGAAGAAAAAAAACATCATCATCATAACGAATCCCTCCTAGGACCATATTTAACAAGCCTACCGAGCTTAAGTATTCTTACCTTACCCTTACTATTTTCTGCAAATAGAAGCCAGCCGCTTCTAGATTTATCAAGATTTCGGAGGATCGCGCATGGCATCCTAACATACAACGTCGATTGCATTGTGACGCTGAACTCTTGGTCGCTATTGGGATCGACATGTACTGCTAGCATCCTCGTTTCAACCCCGCTGTATCAACACGTCCCTGTCGCGCGCGCTCCTGGTTCCGAATCTGCGGTCCGAGCATAGCATATCCCTTCTGAATTCTACACATAGTCAAACTTTTTTTTTTTCCTTGCTTCCTGCTATTCTATACAGTCATTACCGTCTTGGTCGTTAGGGAGTGAAGAGTGTGTATGCGCGCGCGCGTGTGTAAGAGTGAGAGCACGGTAATCTTAGAGGTGGAAAGCAAGCGCATGTATAATTGTGAAAGGAAACGATGGTCTCATTCTTTGGGTTTAAGCTCGGCGGCGAGAAGAAGAAGTGAGTCGGAATATAAGTCTTTGCCGTAGTACATCTGACTAACAAATATACAGAAGCCGAGAAGATGAAGAGGCTTCGCCAACGCAGGTTCGTAGGAAACTTGTTAGAGAACCTCTAGATGAGGAATTTCCCATGAGGGACGGAGGGAAAGCTGGACCTTATAGTGTCAACGTCTATTCGGTATCTCGTCCCAACACGTCTCATTCAGTCAAAATCACGGCTATGCAGGCGAAACCATCTCCCTACAACGCAGACATGACCAATGTAGTTACTACGAACATATCCGAACTTCCTCAACCAGGTTTTCCAGCTCTAAAGCAACATTCGTCGAATCCCACCCTGGGAAGCGGTAATGGTTGGCAGAGCAGCCCGACTCAGGACATAGTGCCTCCAGTTCCTATGCGAAATCCTTCACGGCCAGCTACTCCTGTTCAGCAGCAACAGACAGTCTGGATGAATCCCCTCGAAATGCATTCTACCACAGGTCCACCACCGTCCTTAGCATCAGCGCCCTTACCGTCGCTGAGCAGACATCAACTTAAACTGGAAATCCCTAATGATACGGCCCCCTTACCTAAGGAGGAGGATCCATCATTGCCTCCAGTACCTCTGCGGATAAGAAGGCCAAGCCCTGGCCCATACTCTGCCGAGTCGCCACAGAGAAGTCAATCGCCAAGTAAGCCACCATCCCCTCCGCAGTCGATTAGGGGCGGAACGCCGGTCTTGGGACGACCGCCATTTCCTAGGGACGACATGTTCCGTCCGTCAAGCAGAGGCAGTCACAGGAACGGGCCGACTACTCTTAAAGAGGTCCAAAATGTTAGGGATATACCGAACCATGGGCATTTTGGACCGGCGTCGATCCCTTCGCCTATAGCGACTCCCCGTGGTAGCGAAGATCGAGTTCAGGGCGGCCTGGCGAATATCTTGGGCGATCCCGGTATCCATATCCGGGCAGTTGGGGCAAGACGCGACACAGTAACTTCTCTCTCAACCCCTATCCTGTCCCAGAGACGAAGCCTTGAGATGCGAGTAGAGGAGCTCACGAGACCGCACATGGAGGAACCGATACAGCGTCCAAGGACATCGAACGGTCCCGAGATGCGCAAGCTTATGCGGCCTCCGCCGTTAAACCTCAACTCTCGCCCGAGAACTCCTGATCGCGCCGGCACTTATCCACCACCGTTCGCTATGAATCAGAAACCTCAGTCGCCGATCCAGAGCCCGCGTAGGATGCCGAGAGATAGGAGTGGCCCGCCACCTGCTGCTGTCGGGGCACGCAGGCCAAACACTAGAAATGTGCGCAGACCCGCCGCAGACGAATACGTGATTCAGCCATCGTCTCAGCCGTCGTCTCAACCACAGTCACGATCACAATCCCGATCTCAGTCCCGGGCCAGGAGGATGTCCCAAGACAGCATTGGCTCTAACTATGACCGGCCGACCTCCCCCGACAGCCCTCTAATGCCACGAACGGGACCGCTAGCAGGAAGTCCATGCATCACGCCCATCGAAGCACCACTAGCACCACCACCGCCGCTCAAGAACACGGGCTCGCGATCGCGTCTACAAGAAATGGAACTATTCCTCGCTGACGGAGACGAGGAGGAGGCCGAGTTAGACGAGCCACTGATTCCGCCACGCCTAGGTAACCGCAACGTTCCAACTCCGGATTCCACCATGTGGCCGATGCCCTCGCCGACCGCCTCCTCGTTCGACGATTACTCCTCACGCGTCGGATCGCCGCTCGAGACACCGCCTCGCGTGTTAGCAGATATGGCTAGGGGAGGTAACGTAATGATTGGTTCGCGATCGGAATCGCCGTTTGGGATTCGGTCTTTTAATTTCAGCCGGCCGATGACGCCGACTCTAGGACATGCTCCGCTGCGCCACGATTTTAATCACCTTAATCATTATGGTGGTAGCAGCGGCGGTCATAATGTAATCGTAATGCCGCCGAAGCGCTCCGAGACTGCCCCCTTATCACCTGGGTTCCGCGACCCGCAGGCCTCGCCGTCGTTTGGTAGGCCGCTGCCGCCAAGGTCAAATACGGTGTCTCCCGGCATGGGCCATGGCCATGGCCACGGGCGTGGCCTTAGAAGCCCGGCAATCGTGGGGGATGATTTCGGGGGCGGTGGGTTTATCTGAACCTGACCTGGTTATTGTCGTGGTATATCATGGTATATCATGGTGTGGCTAGCTGGCTAGCTAACTTCAATTCACGTACGGCTCCTGTCAGACAGGCGGGGATTGATAACATTCTTTTTTTAAGCTTCTGTTTCCTATTATTTCTCCCCTTTGTCTTTGGATTATTGCATTGCATTTCATTTCATTATATTACACTATCACGTCATCTTCAGCCGAGATACCCCTTATATATATATTCGCACATACCCGTAACATTACCTTTACGTTACTATACTTTGCTCCCTTTGTCAGTATATTGGGATTCAAGATTCGAGATTCGAGATTCGAGCTGGGCGTTCGGAAAGGGGGGAAAGCGAAATGGAATTCTCATGTAATGTCTGCATCATCGGCATCAGCATTTAAGCATTTGGCGGGTTTGTATTTTTCCGCCTACTGTATCGCATATGTTAGGTACCTTAGGTATGTTATAGCATCTGTTTGGAGGAAGAGAAAAAGAGAGAAGGCTACGCTCGGATTGCGCGGTTTGGATGGAAAAGATAGAGCTCTTTTTGTTGGACTGGTCACAAGCTATCTATGATTATTGTATATTGTTAATGCGGACGGCATATATATATTACCTATATTTTTACCTGGAGGCTCTTGGTGAAATTGAGGTTAGGACTATTCTGATCTTGTGGTTGAGGTTTACTATGTAGTTCCCCTATTTCCTCATTTCAAGATTCATCTTTCACTATCACGGTACGTGAGAGGCATTTTCCAGTTTGTTAGCAGGCTTTTTACCATTAGAATGCCGTGAGATTCATGTGAAGTGTGTATATGCTACATGGCGACGAATTATCAATATGAATAAGGCTGAGACTGTGGGGAAGCTTTCTCGAAGGAAGGGGAATTTCTATGGGTTCGGTTACTTACTACATAAGACCTTGAAATGGTAGATCACTTTGACATCTGATCGGCAACCATCGATCGTATCGGCAAACTCTCTAAGCCTCTTATTTTACAGCCCAGATTTAGATTAGCCTGGCGTCAACGATATGTAGGTACATATCAGCCTTCATAGTTTATTAAGCTCTATCAGGCCTTTGATGAAGAATAATGCATATTCACTGGCCCTTAAGAAAGCGGGATTTCACATGCTACCACAACTATCTCCCCTCCAATTAACACGATCGTATTATAATATCAAACAAGTGTCATATGTAAATGCTATCATATTTCACATGTCGCAGACATCCCGACCGATCTTCACTCCATAGTAGACCCTGTTTCTCCAGTTTAAAACTAGACTCCGAATGACGATCGTGATGATGGGATTGCTCCGGGTCTGGCCTTCAGTGACGTCACATACACGTATAAATGAGATTCTAGATTCCTAGGTAGGCAAACAAACCATTGCTCGGAAATACAAAAAAGTCGATTGGATGGGATTTCTATCTACAACTAATTACGACTTCAATATAACATAGTAGACTCCAAGCTAAAAAAATATACAATACAACACACAACGTAAACTTGTGATAATAATCAACAATGCCCGTCGAGGTCAAAAGCATAGACGAAATTAACGGCTTGAACGGCAGCCGCGAGCCGCCGGTCGTGTCAACGATACCGAGCGTAAAAGTGACGGTTGAAAGGAAACCATTTCTTCAACCAGATGATGACCAGAGGTTACCGCATACCGGTGGGTATTTTCGTCTTTGGAATACCGGCTTTGCTAACTTACTTACCCTCATAGGTACTGCGCGAGCCAACATAGCAGCTACTTATGATAAGCCCTACGGAACAACGGAAGACGGATGGGCGAGACGGCACCGGGATAAAACAGTACTCCAGCAGCACTGCGAGTTCTTCGACTTCGTAAGTAGATTTCTTTTTTTTTTACCCCCATTCTCTACTCTACTCTATTCTACCCCAGCATACTAACCTAACCCCCCCTTTCCCCAGGACCACGACGGTGTAATCTGGCCACAAGATACATTCTGGGGCTTCCACCGGCTCGGCTTCGGGATATTCCTCTCGCTGCTCTCGGTCGTCATAATCCACGCCAACTTCTCCTATCCGACGGTGTCCGGGTGGCTTCCGGACCCGTTCTTCCGCGTGTTCGTCGCCAACGTGCACAAGGACAAGCACGGCAGCGACACGGGGACGTTCGACACCGAGGGCCGGTTTGTACCGCAGCGGTTCGAGGATGTTTTTGCCAAGTATGGCCACGGCCGCGATTATCTGACTGTTTGGGATGTTGCGGACTTGCTAAAGGGGCAGCGGTGCATTATGGATCCTGTCGGGTGGTTTGGGGCTTTCTTTGAATGTGAGTAAATATACCTACCTACCTAATTACCTGTTGTTCCTGTCATGTCGGGGCGGCAAGAATATGTGACTGATGCGTGAGATTATAGGGGTCGCAACGTACTTGATGCTGTGGCCGGCGGACGGCAAGATGAGGAAAGAAGACATTAGGGGTATCTATGATGGGAGTATCTTCTATACCCTTGCGAACCGGCGAGCGGCGAAGAAGTAAGTTTCAGTATGGTATAATGATGGTGAAGGGAGGCTAGAGTGTCTGGACCACAGACTTGTAAGAGACAAGTTCTCAACTCACCAGTTACAGTAGACGTAGTAACACGACGAAGACAAATTGCTTCCTACACAATTAATGTGTACACTATCCTACATGAATAGATAATAAATCATGGCATACACTCCTACGACCCAAGAAGGGGCTTTTCCAACTGTCATGTAAGCCATTCGCATCAAGATATTCAAAGCGCGAGGATGAATATCAGAGCCAGTGTATCTCCAATCTAAGAAGTCATCAAGTTCATTGGCTACGACTAGACGGCGATATCTATAGAGACGAGATTGTATTCATTGTAACACCTTAAAACAACGCGCTTATACACTCCCAGTTCCCTTACACGCATCGTTATGCCATCTTCGTTATGCAAACCAAGTCCCTATTATTCTCAATGTTTGCCTATGGCCCACTACGTAGCATGCTAGGAGGTACTTATATAATTCCTGGCTTTGGCTTCCTAGACGACCTGTCAAGGTTCGTCGGCGTCTTGTTGGTGTGCGTGCTGTTCGAAGTTATAATGCTTGGATGGTGTTAGATAGGGAGGTGAGGATAGCTTGTTTGAGGGTTGAGATGGGAAATAAAATATAACTCATCTATGAGAGAGGCTTGACGTTAGCCATTCTATCTCTCTAAAGAAAACACAAGCACAACTTTATTTCGATAGTAATCGCTCGTAGTACGACATATTTAAGGGCTTAGAATCTTAGAAATATGTCTTTCCGGGATAAAACCATATCATGGTTTTACGTTTAGGTTGCACACAAAGTCACCGAACACTTAACATCTCACACAATATTATAGATCAATATTTTCATTACACACTATCCATCTCAAAATACAGAAAACCCCGAGCGAGTAAGCTAGCTAAAGGCATTAGTATCTTATAGCCCCCGATTCCTAACTCCCCCACATGAACATTATCCAAGACCCAAGATACCTCATACCTATCATATACAAGTCTAAACCGTATCATTGGTCGCCGGAGCCATACCCTGTTTCCTCGCTTCGTTCAGCGCCTTAAGCCTCGCGGTTCCAAAGCCCGCCACGCCATCCTCCTGGTTGTCACCGAGCCAAGGCTTCTTGGACTCGCCGAGGATGCTTCCCGCGAGGAAGTACACGATAAGGCCGACGATGATGCAGACGAAGGCGATCGGATACATGAAGTGGATCGCGTAACCGAACACGTGAATGCCGATGATGGTACCCCAGAAGTTAGCCGTTAGCAGCGAGATATTATAAAAAGCCGCAGACGCGATGCGCAGGAGGAACGGCACCACCGAATAGAAAAATGCGAGTACCAGCGTATAGCCCACCAGGTACCCAGCTGCAGAGTTGTCCCATGTCGCCTGTTGGAAACTCTCGCGGTCGAAAATAGCCGCTTGCACGCCGTTGATAAGCATGCCGAAGAGGCCCATGAAAGACAGCACTTCGTACATAGGTCGCTTACTGACATACCACTCCTCAAAAACGTTGGTAAGACCGTAGCATGTGGCACCAACCAGAGCAAACAAGTCACCCTTTAGCATATTTTCTCCGTCGCCCCCATTAGTGCCCTGTATGTGGTCGCTAGCGAGCAGGATTCCCATGCCACCGCAGCAGATTAGTATGCCGAGGATCTGGAAGATCTTGTACCGCACGCGCAATAGGAGGAATGAGATGATAACAACACACACTATGGCCCAAAAATTGATCAACTGCGCGGACAAGATGTTCGTATAGCGGTAAGCCAGCACGGTGAAGTAATTACCCTGAACATCGAGGAAGCTAAGAATGAAGTACTTCCAGCCGTCCCGCAGCAGGATCTTGCCGTACTTCTTGGGGCCGTAGGTATAGAGCGTATATGTTAGGTAGATGAGCGATAGCAGAATATAGGTGAAGACGGTCTGGAAGGCTGGAATGGAAACGCCGCCGTTGGCTAGGAAAGTCGAAAAGGTGTTGGTGGCTGTGATGCACAGTGAGAGCGTCTGGCCTAGGAAGAGAACGATCCAGAAGTCGGTGGTAGTAAAGTATGAATACCAATGAAACTTCCTGGCTTCGATCTGCTGCAACCCGTGGCTGACGGCTTCGTTGGTAGCACGATCGGTGTCGGTGGCACCATAACGGCTCTCGTTGGTACTGCTACCGCCTGTTACTTCGACAGTAGTGGTAGGGGCCTGGAATTGGCCTGTTTTATTATAATCGTCCATTTCGAATTGTTGAACCCGGTTATATCCTTGGTGTCGATTGACTTGTTTAAATGTGTCTCGGAATGTCTGTACGATGGTAGATGAGATATCTGAGAATCTCATATAAAATCGACAAGCGAGACGGGTATCTTGATTAAATGCAAATGCGCCAAATGAAATATAGCTTCGAGATAAATTATTCCCGTCTGGTATCGAAATATTCCAAATTATATTCGTGTAAGTCTTTCTATCGTCCCCCTACTGCAAGCGCAAAGACTTCAAGTCGCCTGCAAATGATATTACCTCGATGGGAGAACACACATAAGTTTATGCGCGCAAACGGGATTTGAGATAATATCTGGACAAGCAAAAGGTCAGATGAACTGAGTTCATAGGACGTATAAGTCTAACTTATAACTTATCCATTTGCAAGACGCAACGGGTTGGTAGTGTAAGGCGAAATCGTTACGGAAGAAAAAAAAATTATATCGGGTCTGGTTGGTCTTGTCTTGTCTAAGTTGGTTTTGGTTTTGTAGATTAGACAAGATCTGGAAAGGGACCTCCGTGTATGGTGGGGTGCTCGTGGGGTATTACAGGCATATCACAGGCGTGCTTGCTTTCGTAAAATCTTTGAATTCGGGCCTTCTATTGGTTGGTATATCCCAGCCCAGGTTCTCTTTCAGCTAACTAACAAGGCTAGCCCTAGGCTACCTAGGCTAGGCTAGACCCCATGGTTATCGCCGGTCTCCACTAAGTTAGCACATATTTCTAGGCCTGGCCAGCGGGAGCTCCCATTGGACTTTGGCAAACACACCTACACAGTACCTCTAATCAGGTACCTAATGCAGTTGTTAAACTCTTATTAGCGCAGGATTCAGCGCCTCAGCTTCATCAATAATAAGTTTTCATATTTATCTACCTCTTCTTATTATTACGAGTCAGTTTCTATAAAACTAGTCAGATAGTGATACTATAACTAAGCAGTCTTTGGTCTTTTTTATAGTTAACATCAACTAGATATCAAGTACACATATAATTAACCAAAAGTCTCGTCGCCATATTACCAATATTTATATCTAATACACCAAACAATCGATATCAGTGAGGATAATATGGACTTCTAGCTGAACTGAAAGCTGCCAAAAAGCACATCAGATGAAATGCTAGGAACCCGGTAGGCTTATGCACATACATTAGCTTACTGTGGCGTTCGTGGGGGATAAGATACTTGTCGACTAATATGGATATACTATACATACTAATAGGTGCTTCGCGAGGTTTTATAGTGTCTCTGAGCTATAATAATGTCTAAGTCTTTGACTTGGTTGTGTGACCATAGGATACCCATGTCTAAATTAAACCGTTGTCTCGACGGAAGAAGAACTCGCCTAATCTAGACCCAATGGAATACCAAGGCAGCCTTTTGGTATGAGCTGGTTGGGACAAGTTTCATGAACTAACTAATATATTTATATCAGGTGTTTTAAGAGCTTTGATAAAGTGAGAGCTACTTCCGAAATAAGAGAAGGGCCAAAGGTGCAATATGTGAATATCTATCTTTAATATAATCACATCGACTCACTAGGACATGGGTTTATAGCTATAATACCCCCCTTACCATTCTACAGACTATCAAACTCTTCAAAAGAGTTTATAAATGATAAAAGAACCCATAGGTTTATACAACATCACACTGGATGCAACAATCTGGGGAAACTTTGAAAGACTGGCACTAGAGAGATAACGGAATACCACATGTATCGAAATAGAACTAATGCATCTCCTTATAAAACCCCTTCTCGTAAACATGGCTGATATAACTATACCCATATGATAAGTCATCATTGATAACTATACTATGCGCATGCCATACTTGGTTCTAACAGCTAGATACTTTCAAAGGCTTTAGCTAAAGAAGACTATTATATATTACTTAACTAGCTAAATAGAAAACATCACTTACTGAAAGGATCTCCCTAGCAAGCGAGAAGTGCATGGACCTTATGAATATTGGCATGTAAATCTACATCTAGGTAACCCTAAGAAAGCAGACTTCTTTGTATAGGCACTGCGTATAACCGCTCGATGTGTTACACGAATACAATAATTAAGCATATTAGCTTTAACAGCAGTCTACTCGTTACCCACATTCGCTTAAAGGCTTTGGAAATGTGTTAAGCGAGAGGACTGATGGCCTCCCGTTTACCTATCGAAGGTTAGAGAGTCTGTGACACCAAGATAATGTGCCTCGCAAGTTAAGGCAGGGGCATTACTTCTTAACAGAGTATGGGGATTTGCAACGTTGCTACTGATATTATTCATCAATGTTGTAACTTAGATGAAAGTCTACCCCTTTAATATCTCGAGATCACACTCCTAGACGGGAGTGATATAGACACCAAGTACCTAGACCAACCTAGGTAGACAAGTCAAGTTATCATGCCAATAGCCTAGTTTCACGCCTGCGTTATAATTCAATGACTGAATAGGTGAGATAACGTTATAGAATGTCGTACGAAAATTGCAGTAGTTATACCATTAAGACTTCCCCAGTCCCATCAGCCCAGCCAGCACGCTCTCGTCCGACAACATGACTTACCGACGAATAGCAAAGCAGCTATGTAAATCCAAACCTCGGGCGGACGTCGGGGACCATATCATACCGGGATCAGCTGGAACACAGAAGGAGAAGGTCAGCACTCGCCCATCGATTGGGCTGATTCGACCGCGGGCGCCGGATCCACCAGCGCGAGCTCGCAGGGTCTTGGCGGCAGCCGGTTCTTTTGCATCAGTCGTTGGGCGTGAAAAAGTTCGAAACACGTGCCTGGGGCTTTTTTACCAATGACACTCGGAAATTACATCTTGATCTTGACGTGTTGGTGGCTGGCATACATAGATTCGTCGCCCGGCCTATTAGGCCAGAGATGAGGTCCCTAGATCGGAGTGTACATACTACATATGGCCCATAACGACTCTACTTGCCGGGTGGGTCTCCCCGGATGGGCCCCCCCTAAGCTGGTGCCTTGGTCCTGGCGAGGCGAGGCGAGGATAGGACTATACATACATACATACCTGTGGCGCGGGCGTCCAAGACCATTTCTAAACACCAGCACTGGCTTCAAGATCCCTCGAATCTTACCCCCTCTAGTGAGCATACCTATACCACTTGTGTATATTGATCAACAAAATAACAAAATAATCGCTTTTACGCATTTGCTTTCGGGCCCATCTGCCGAATTTTCGATTCCCTCAACCGGAGATCGTAGATGTCATCGCTAAGCGAGGGGCACTTATGATTCGCATATGGACCCCTTACGAGCTGCAAACGCGGGGAAAGCCTTATTTGCTGGGTGAGGTTGACCGAGGAAGCAAAGAGGAAAATATCTTAGAGATCGGGTAACTAGTGGGGGTCACCGTTGGCAAATTAGATCTCCCAACTAACTGCTCATACATACTGGGTAGAGAGACTGATCAAGAGTTGGTAGGCAAGGTTATACCTAGGTTAGTCACTTCTATATGAACATATGGGATAGGCGATTGTGTTCGTACGCGAAATGTTATTACTTATAAATCGAAAAGTCTTAGATGTCCTCATACATAGGCCGTGACGATATAAGATTAAATCAAACTTAGCCTCGTTTAAGGGCTGTTATAATACGGCCGTAAGGATATCGAGATCTCATAAATAACGAAGTACTATCAAATCGGAAAATTAAAGACGAAGTAGTTGAGTGAGTAGTCATGAGCTATTATAGATGATAAAGGTATGTATTCTCAAATCCTATCTTGACCATGTTTGCCACTATTATAACTGAAATTTAATAATCTATCGGGCTACATGGTAGCTGCTCCACTAGCTGTTGAGCGTACTGCAAGGCTATTCTCTTACAGACATGGCGTACTCGGCCAAATTTGAAGCTCGGTAGAATGACCACCTATCAAGGAGGATTAAAAATGCCCGAACTACTGATATGTAAATTCCTTTAAACCAGGTTAAGCGTAACCCTACGCGTTAATTTAGCCTGACCGGTCAGTATGTAGGCACCCCGCGGACCGAGTCCATGGGAAGTGAGTTATTGGATCTACAAAAAGTATGTATATCGAGGGCAATGGGCAATAAAATGTGACAGATAGTGGCAATAACAACGCTTTGAGTATTAGATTTTCGATTTGTAGTGGGATCGGAATCGTTACTTCGGCTATCCTCAGGGGTGTTGTTGGGATGAGAGCGATATAGGGTCGTACGTACAGTCAGTAGCGAAAAATAAAGGCCCAGTCTTGGCATTTAGCCCTTCTTAAAGAATCAGCATTTACGCATATATAATTCCACCGTTTTTGAGGTAGTAAATTATAAAAATTACCTATAATTATAATAAAGGCTAAGGAGCTAATATATAATTTTTTTTCCTTTTTTCAACCCTGTTTTTCATGCTTATTTTGAATATATTATATGGTGTTGTTTTGGAGGGAGAATGCCAAGACTGGGCCTTTAATTTTCGCTGGGGGCTGACGTAGAACTGCTATGTACCTATGGAGGGGTCTAGGAATTAGGAGCGCCATTGAACCGAAAGGAGCATATTACCAATTCGGGAAGCTCGTGGGGAAAAAAATAACGGTTAGTCCCTCTCGATCGGCTCGCCGAAGGAACCCTCTTTTGTTGGCGGTCACCTCGACTCCTGAATCGTACTGTGTAAGAACCTTGTAATCTGATCAGGCCATCCATTAATTGATGACAGTGGAAAAGTCATTTCGACTGGTCAAATCGACGGGCCATCCCACAAATTAGTAGCTTCGGATATTTAGGGCCACTGAACCAGGTCAAATTTTGGCAAGACCCCGAATTTAATCGTCGCTAAGGGCGCTAAGCGGAAAATAAGAAAATTGCGAGACGATGAACCATAACTAGGTAAATTTTGTTGAAAGGGGTATTACATATTTGCTTACGAGACTTTGAGCCTCCGTCAGCTCTTGCTAACCCGAGAACATCCGGTTCCTTTACATTGGTAGTAGTATGGGAGGCATAATGATACGTATGAAGGACAAACCGGGGGGAGTGGAGAGTGAATGGTTGCGTGTTGGAGACGTGGATGGTAGATTTGTTGTGGTGGTCTACGGCCCTGGGCTATCCAGATACTCGGGTTCCGGTTGCGATGAGTTATTGCGCTATATCATCTTGCTCGGTTCCTATATTGATCAAATGCATTATGCTCTCTAATAGCCGCCGTACTGATGAACCATATCGTTGGGTGGCATATTTGGAGTTCACATCCACGTGAGCTTGGAAGGCGAACCGTAAGTGGATGGTGTTCCCTTGTTTTCAGTAGACTTAAATGTCAATTATGCATAGAAATCCCTGCTTACGAGCTGCGAGATGCCAAGCCTACATAGACGGTTAGCTCTTTTAGATCAGCGCTCGCGGCGCTTCTCGCATGCTGCAGGAGAGACGTTTTTAATGTGCTGCGTTGTCCCATACGTAAGGGGTGGTGTGAGGTAATGGCGGGCGACTGTTACAAGCACAGGTCTGATGATCAATATGTCGAAAACGGTACTGACGAGAACTAAGCGGGAGATATATCAACCTGAGAGGTTCTATTCTAGAACTATTTCCCGCGAGCCATAAAATAGACCGGATGGCGTCAGATAGGCGATATATATACATACATGTATGTAGCTTAACCCAAGTATCGAAGTATCGCTTACTATTTGGACTAGGATCTTGATCTTGTCCATGAGGCGACAGGCAAGGGGTTAGTACATTTCCATGTATGCATACGCAAGATTTGGCTCGCCGTAAGGCCAGATTCGAACTTGGGGAAATTCCTCTCGCTTCGGTACTTAGCCGAATGGAACTCGAAATTCGATCAGTTTGTTTCGTCATGCATTCGGTTTCAATTATTTAAGAATTATCAAGGGCCCAGAAGTAGGTTGATGCTTGATGAGATGATCCCAACAAAGTATACTCTATAGTCATTGGCTCTTATATGTATGTGCAGACTTGCAGTCTTCGACAGCCGTGTAACGCTTCTATGTCGGTATGAACTGGCGGTATCCGCGCCGTGAAGAGGGTATTTTTGGATACCGTTGCACCGTATGAGGTATTCCTTCGAAGGGCAAAATAATGCTAGGTACGTAGCGGTGTTTAGGTAGGTACCACATGTAACGACAGAAAACTGCATAAGAAGGATTCAAATATCTCTTCTATATTTCTTTTCTGGAAGAGAGAAAATATGCCGGCTAATAGTTATAATTTCTTGTCAAACTTCTTTTGCGCGAAATCGACGAAGATGTATAACCGGCGATAAGCAGTTAATAATAATAAGAGTATATTTCAAGTATCGGTCCGTGCGTTTCTCTTTTCGCCTAATATTAAAATATATATATCAATGATAGTGACACGTTAATGCATTATACTTACACGTATTCATATGTGTCTTTTAGCCCTTTCTGGTTGTTCATGGATCGTATGTATGTAGGTAGACGTGTAGGTAAACGTGTATGAAGCGGTCAAGTCAAGATGAGGCTTGTGCTGTTATTTAAAAGCGCCTAAAGAGTTGATATGATTTGAAGTTTGAAACGTACCTAGGTACCTAACCTGGAGCCTCAAGTTTCAACGGGTCGCAGGGTCCAAGTTGCGACCCGAGACAAAGCGGGAATACTTTCATCATTTAGAGAAATTGACGAGATTTAGACTTAACTGAGATGTGGGGAGGAAAAAAGAACTCATAGTTGGAACCATATCTTAAAAAGAGATACCTTACCTGTCTCCCGTGCGCAGTACCTTCCCATGCTGCCATGGAGAAGAATAGGTGGGTGCTATGGGTGCTGTGGGGGTCATGATACCTAATGCCTTAGTACATGTAGGTACCTAATCAAACCGAACAACACACTTGTGAAATACATAGGCGGTTCAGACGGCAATAAACTCCGACCTTGGCTTTGTGCTTTAAGTCTTTCATGACCTGTCTCTTTATTTTTATTCTTGTCATATTCCTTCTTGGTATATTCCTTCCTGTTAAAACATAATGATGACATCCCATAGGGGTAAATATCTCATTTTAAACAAAGCGAATTAGAAGCATACCTCTTATGTAAATAGATTAGGTATTATGTGTTTTACTGGGTATTGTATTGTATAACTATGTAAAGACCTAACATAGGTACCTAAGGTATCTGAGAACATTTGAAGGATGGTGGATTCAATCGATGTAAATATCTGCAGGGTGACGACTGTTAAAAGTATGGAGTTGGCAAGGTTAAACGTAAATGTAGATTTTGGTTCCCGCTGATTACTAGCAGGCACCACCCTGTAAACCCTGCTCTGGTAGTTAGATTTCTAGGGTTCCTTGAAAGGTTAGGTAGCGGATGCCCCTCAGCTTTGACCTTTTCTATTGTAGACTGTTCGGTTTTTTTTTTATATTTTCGAATTAATGGCTTCTTCCTAAAGCGAGGACTGTCGCACCATTGACTGTAAAATTCAAATGGAATTTTTATATTACTGTTTTGTTATTCTCATTTTATTGATGTACAGATATTTAATATCTATCTTTAATATTATAGACTTGTTTCCGTTCTCTATTAATGACACATAACCCGTAAGAGGTTCATGTGTTTAATTAAGTCTGTCAATACTAGACGTGACATAGGATCAATTCCGCAATGGCTTACAGCCGCGAATATACAAGCACAGAGATTGGATCTTAAATTTTCACCGTCTCATTCTCAAAGTCTTGGAGAAAAGGGGGGGAGGGGATAATAAGTTCCTTATGGGGATCAAACCATCCATGACAGCTGTCACCTGTGTAAAGTGTGTGTATAATAGAATGCATGTACCTAATGAGGTATGTAAGTATGTACATAAAGTACTAGAACTCTCATCAAATAGAAGGGACGATGAAGGATGTATGGAGGTATGTAAGTATGTAGGTACATAACATAATACCACTTACAAAAGAGCACTCTGGCAATATGTATCTGGCAATGTATGTTCAAGATTTCTTTGAACCACTAGGCCTATTACGGCCTCATTCCCTTCCCCACATGTATTTTGTCCTACCATCTCAGTCAACGTTGCCTCTTCAGTAATGGTCCCCTGGTAGTAAAATTTCCCTACAAGGAAGAGGATGATAATCCACCCTACAGAAGAAAGAAAAAAACGTCTCGAAAAATCCGCAGGACCAACTATGATTAACCAGTAAGATACTACCTAATCTGTGCCCCATTAAAAATTATCACCATCGTCTGGTCCACCATTGCGCATGGAAGTTTACAAACGTTGTAAATAATACTGGAGAGTCTAACAAGGACCACACCAAAGACCACACCAACGGGATGCTAGGTAAAGTTCTTACCTGCCTATGTAATGTATGTACGTCTCGAGATACATATAGGGATGTATGTAGGTACCTACTTAGATCTCGTACTTATAAGGTACTCGCTAACCCAGTAGCTCAGTAAATAATTTATAAGGAAGGAGGTAACATCACCGTACTAGATAAGTACAGTACACGGAGTACGGGAAGTACCTCTCTTAACCCCCCCAATTCCCCATTCTGACCCGGTCTGGTTGATCAACTACAACTTGTCCCCCCTCCGATAATTTCTCTTATTAGGTACCTACTCTCCTATTAATTACTTGAAGGTAGCCATCTCCCGTTACCGTTGCCGCCTCCCTTTTCTTAATCCACGTCTCGTCTTCTGTCGCGTGTGTGCAGCGCAATTGTGTGGTGCAGTCTTTTTTCTTTTTTCAACCTCATTTTCTTATCTTGTTCCTCATAGAACCTGGCGAATATCCCTTCGCTAAGCTTACCGGGTGTCGCCTTGTCGCCTAAAGAAATAATATTTGGGCTAAAGATTTCTGGTAAGTTGCGAAACGAGAGACATTTTTATTGCATATGATTTTTGTCAATTTTCTCGACTTTTTTTTTTCCGCCCCCTCTCGCGCGACCACTACCGAACTCTTTGCGTTTACGCGCTTGGAGGGGAATAAAGAGACAGCGACATTAGTACCCGAGGCGGGAGACTTTTTAAAGTTTTTTTTTTTGTCGGCTGCTGTCAATACCGACCTTGATCCCTACATCAGTTGGATTCAGAATAATAAATTCATGAAGAAGAAAATACCCACCAACAAGGAAATACGGAAACCACTCATGCCTATGATTATTCTTTCCTACCTTAGCCATCAGACATCGATTTATTTAGCACAATATACTTGATGTTATTTATTATCCGTGCCGTTGATTGTCAAACTACCAAATAGTCATGGCAAAGCTAATCCTAAATATATAGGAGAATCAATAGTCCCTTACGTCAAAGGCATTGTCGACTATCCACCTGAATTTCGATAATCTACCTAATCAAGATTTCAACCATCGACATCAAGTCAATCTCAAAAAGTGGACATAATGTCGCAGCAATACTACGGAGATTCTCAATGGGCCGGCGCCGGTCCATCCCAAACGACTTGGGATCACCAGACTCCTCCGCCGCCACCGGCGCGATCTGGTAAGTCTCAAGATAGATTATAGTGATTATCTAGGTCATATTGGTTAACGCGATTATATCAGGTGCCAGCTCTGCCATTCCACGCGAAGTCGAGTCGATCGCATTTGCCTATCAATTTGAGGGTACGTAAAAAAGAAAGAAAGAAAAATGAAGAAGAAAATGGAATGTAGACGGAATAAGAAGCGCACGTATCAAGACATTTCGCATAGTCGAAGTCTTCGTCGAAATATTCGTCGTTGATATCGGTCTAAGCAAATCATACACGCGTGATAATTCCTTCTTATCTTCTGCGATTATTCCTATAATTACATTTTTATACTGACAAAATTGGTTTGCAGAGGTTGAGCGAGCTGTCGATAATCTGGTTAAGAGCGGGAAGTTGTACGGCCCGCCAGGGCGACGTGAGTTTACCCCGATGATGGCTCTAAAACGAAACAAGGCACACTGAATGTGTCACGGAGATTGGGTGGGAGTTCGTCTGGGAAATTGGTACTAATTGCCATGTAGATGGACGGGCTGCGTCTGGTCATGGCCCGCGGCCGCATTCCGTGGAGTTTGGCGACCCGCGAGCCGGCCACCCTGGTCCGAACCTGCAGAATTTCTATGCCGCGCAACGACACCAGCCTTCGCGCGGTTCCAACGAGGCGGAACAAATGATGCAGGCCAAGCGGAGGATGGCGGCTCAACGGGAGCGAGAGCTTCGCAACTATCATCAAGAGCAGCAATTTAACCGAAGTAGGCCGCCCTCTTCTGTATAGCACAAAATTTGCATCGCAAATTAAGAAAAGAAAATTCTTTCGGGAGGGGTCAATCTGTTCCCTATTTTCCCTGACTTCACACGCGATGTTTCTACTATGTCTTGAATCCATGTAAACCCTGTTTCGATATGTTACCATGAGTCCTCGGATCACTGCACATCTGACATACCCTTGCGAAGAGACGCTAACTCCCCGTCTTTACAGATGTTCTTTCTGATGTTTCTTATAACAGCAAGCCTGATCGCGCTCTAAGCCCTGGCAGCATGTCCGAAGACGAACGTCGTGATTTGATCGCACGCCAGCGTAGTGCCCTTTTCGGCGGCGAGGGTAGCTATCCCGATGAATCTAGCGTGACTCGATCTGGAGTACCTGGCTTGCCCACTGCAACCTCCGGTCACCGTGGCCCTTCCCCCTTAGCTTACGACTACGGACGACAGGGTATTCCCAACGCCTCCGAAAGCGCATCGCAGCCTAATGAGACGCAGGGTCTCTCCCGTGCTAACAGCAATGCCAGCCCCCAGTCGAACCCGCCGGCTAATATGGGTATCTTCGATAGCGCTGTCGGCCAGCAAGCTAACCGCACCAGCAACTCATCCCCAACTGGTGGATCCCCGCCTCGGGCTGGAGGAATCTCTAAGCCGGGTCAGAGCGGGAACGCGGTAGCCCCTATCGGCACTCGTCCGTCGGCGGCTTCTCAGGCTACTAATCCGGCCTTAAACAAGCGCTCGACAACTCCTCTGCCGTCGCCGTTAAGCCACGGCTTCACTGCCTCGAGCAACGGAGACGACGTTAACCAAGGCGTCTCAACTACTTCTGCTCCTTCTAACCCGCCCAGTGCTGCAGCAGATGGATACAACGGATGGAGCAACCGCTCAGGTGTTTGGGGAAGCAAATCAAACTTGGGGGTTCAGGCTAGCGTTTGGGGTTAGGAAACAAAATGGTGTCATGAAGACCTAAGCGATGAGGTGCTAACCTGAGCATTCATGGCTAAAGATACCATCAAGGGTGAATGATTGAATTGGCACAAAATCGGTGTTCAGGTTGATTAGGCATGGGGTGAGGGATACGTATATCCAGCATCAGCATGGGTGTTCAGGCCTTTGACGACACGGAAACAAAGATTTGGTAAAACAGGGGCGGAAAACAATTTTTCGTTTTGGAGTTATCTGCGATTCTGCTTTTTCTACGACCTACGATACCTCCCATTTCTCGAGCCTTTCAATTAACAGGCATTGCGATACCTCTCTACAAGAACGAATATATAAGGCGGCTTGGTTCCTTATTTAGCACCTGCAAAGGTTAGGCTGGAAGGAAGCACCGAAAAAGAGCGGACCGGAAATTCTATGAAAATGACATGGCAAATGGTACAAGGTTAGGGACAAGGGCAGTGGCGGTTTGTGTTTGCGGTTGCGGTTGTGATATTTTCTTTTGGTCTTTGGTTGCGTGTCGGAATGGAATCCCCGGGTCGAAATATTTTTCCATTAATGCGATACTACAGAAAACAGTTGGAGGTCATATAGGCAGGACTCGGTGGTTTATTGAGGGCAATTCGGAGTTGCACTGGGTGGACCAGGGGGGCGCTGCCTGCCCTCCAACTGTTGTATTAATCTCAACAACCGAAGGGGTTTGGATGGATGAAAGGGCATCAACTACATCAGGGGTGTTTTTTGTCGGCGGCATGGCGGTGTTTTTCCTCTCGTTGAATTTTAAAATGGACCGGCTAATGGAAGATGGTTGCGCGTAGAGTTTGGCTTTTTTTTTTATCATCGCGTCTATTTCACGGTGCCTTACGTGTAAGCATTAGGGAGAGATACGTTACGTTATCGTGGTAGGAGGTAGGTGGTTGCGTCCGCATGAGGGAGTTTGGCACATCGATCGGGCATCACAATCTGGTAAAATGGACTGGCACATCTATGGCATTATACTGGGTTTCCAAGCTTCTAGGTTTTGAGTCATTTCCGTGATATGTACCTGCCTATGATTTACGTGTCGTGACCAGTCCAGTCCGTCCAGGACCTCGTTAGTTGATTTTGAAGTTAAGTGTGAGTTATAAAAATTTGTTGACGTATGTATTTAGTAGGCCTTTCCTATGAAGTTACCTTGACTACCTCCTTATATTTAAGTTAGTAAGTCTACGTATTAACGCTACTCTTCCTTTAATGAGATTAGACTACGGTACTATATGCGTGCCTCCTACTACGAACGGGTTAGTGATGTCTACGTGATAGACTAAGAATTAGTAGTAATATTAATTCACCCTGTTTCATAAGGTCACGAGGAAAGATATCAAAGATTGAGTTCAAACCTATTTGGATCATGGTATAATATTGCTTAGTTAGAGGATGGAGCAATATGAACGCTATAAGAATCACTGTACTATATGGATACTGGAGAAAGAGTAAACATTTGAGTTGCAAGTGATATATTACCTAGGTAAATATTTAAATATTAACTATCGAAGGTCTTGTTCGAGATTTCATAGAAAGGAATCTAGGATGCCGAAGCTGGATAAACTACTTGATGAAATGAATGTAACAAGTATGGTTAAGCTCGTTTATACGAGTTCTATGCGTGATGGGCTTAAGAGTCTAAAGGTGAATTGTATCTTTTCCTATTCCCTTTCCCATTTTCACTGGTATTATAAGCTTGCAGAGCCTTGGCTTTTCGTACTGGACTACTTACTACCCTCTCCTATATGTACCAGGTAATTTAATAGCTTGGGGAAATTGTTTCTGTGTAAGTATATGCGGATCATGTGCCTCTCCTTTCTTAGGTCTTTGAGGGCTTGAATTGGGAGTTGAAAGTCGTTTGACTGATAGGTCTAGTATGGGCAATCGTGACATCTTGCTTTTCATATATATATAAGCTTCTTCGTACTCGAATGGCAAAGGTCATGCTTTATAACTAGGTGTGTACTTTCGTATGTCTTGGTAGTTGTATATATGTCTTAATATATGCGAGCGAAGACTCTGGCCTAGTTGACTGTCAGTATTTCCCTTCGAGAATAACTGGTTGTGGTCACTCCTTCTCACTACTTAGGTAAGAGCAGAGTGCTTATGAGATTGAGAGTCTTATATGAGTATTCTTATCGTACTCGTATTTAGTTTCATTTAGTTACCTGGGTGATAAAAGCCACCTAATGTAAGCTGTAGGTAATACGGCGTGGATGGCTTCGTTTTATAAAATAATTCATTTTTTCCCTTTAGCTAATACATTGCCTTTCCACTAGCGCCTTCAGCATCATTTTAAAGATCATCTAGTTTATACACTTGACATCTAGTAACGCCATTTAAAATGCTAATTGCTGTACTATGATAGGTAGATAGAAGTGAGTTGATCCAGTAGTTGTTGTTGTTCCTATATATAATTCAAGTCTTATAAATATCATATCGTATCTATTCAAGTACGAGGTTACGAGGTTACTGGTGCGGGTATGTTGTCGGAGATAGTATAGTTAGTCATATCCCAAGCTTGACTCTTAGCAAACAAGGATCGCTTGGTAGGTTTAAACTTGAAAAAAAAAAAAAAAAACCACCAAAAAGTCTCGTATTGTAATAGTCCGCGCTTAACTTAGTTTAGAGATGCCTTATGTTTATAGAGAAGGTTAAATGATTTAGCCATACATCGTATGTAAATATATATCTTCATGAATTCTTTCTTGGGAACGTGGTTTTCAGTCTAGCCTTCAACATGGGACTCGTAATTCCCATGATACGAAGGGGAGTAATCCTTGAGTTATGGAGCTACCTGGTCATAGCTTTAACTTAGCGAGATATCGTCAATTGTACCCTGGGGTTATAGGCTGTGTTGCTCACCGCCTACACATATGCCCACCCCATGGGCCTAGGATTAGGAGACTTCATACCCCTTAAATTCATGTCATTTTACGTCTCATCAATACTGGTAGTACAAGCTATTATATTCATTTCGTTCATTCATGCGTTCATTATACTTCAGCATATCCTAGTCGGCCGGTTGGATCCCAATCGCCGTTGCTGCGGCACTTAGATCCATCATATCGTCCGCGCGGAGTGCTTTCGTAGCCCATATTACCACTCCGTGCCCGTCGATAGCAAACAAACCAGACTGCTGCCATTTATTCCCCATGACTGTTGACGGCCCCTCGCCTTCATCGGCTGACTCGGTGTTAGGAGCGCCTTGCTTGAAGCTGCTCGTTCGCTGAACAGAATTGGCTACCTTTATGCCCAGCCAACCCTTTTCCTTCCAGCCCTGTATTTGCGTAGTGGGGTTGAACATGTACCATATACTTCCCAGCCCTAACCCCCACGCGGCGTAGATGGCGCGGTCTTCGTCGATGACTACTTCGACGTTCCACGCGCCGCCCAGTATGTCAAGCCACTTGCGCGTTGCATCTCGTGAAGAATGTGACACGGCTATGCATCTCAGTCTGCCTTGGTTTTTTATGGCGAGCTCTCTGAGAGCTAAGAAGGACTTTTGCGCAACTGTGATTTTAATCTAGTTAGTATTAAGCGCGTGTGTGACAGTTAGGGGGCGAGCCATACAGGCACATCCTACGCAGCGGAGAAAGAGAACAATGGCTGGCTTTCCGCCACCGAAGGAAAGTTGGCGATCTCTGTCAATGGGAGCTAGGTCACCCGGTTTAGGACACTCAGCGACGGGAACCGGCGGAGGAACCGGCGATAACCAGGCTTGCGCAGTAAGGGGAAGTTTTTTTGTACTCATCCAGGCCGGCCAGCCTGAATTAGACCCTTCCAAGTCATCGAGACCTGGAACGGAACCGTCGTTGGATTTGCTGGATTTGGACGAAGAGAAGTCTAGAGCGTCGCTCGACAGCCCAACCTTCTTCATCGCCAACTTCGTAGTCAAGCTTGTAAACATCTTGAACTCCCACGATTTGCGCTAGAAGAATAGAGTAAATGAAATCAATGCAATAGTAAATGGGTTAGGTAGATAATAGGATTACAATAGCTATATAGTGTAGATCTTATGAGAAACGAGAAGAATAAACAAATAACTATCTATTAAAGAATAGCTAGTTATTAACGTTAGTTAGAAAGAAAACAAAAACGTCAAACGAAAGAAGCGTCCCCGGCGCCAGGACACAAGGCTGAAGGAACTCCTTGATACAGGGACCGTCTCAACCATTCCTAGTTATTTGAGGCTAGTCTGAAGATTAAACCCCTGGCTGGACCCCTTGAATTTCACGAGGCTGATGCCAAGCATTGCGTCGAAGGCTTGTGAATTTAAACTAATCGGGATTAGTAGCAATTCAATTGTCGTAGCAGATACGCGGGGTTGGCCAAGAACTTGAGACGATCCTGGCAGCCCTGGTTATTGAATTCCCTCCGTCCTATGCATACACGTGTAGAAGGGGACGGGTAAATCTTCTATCGTGTACGGCGCTTTGGTGCTCTCAGCCCCCCCTGAACAACTGGCCTTTAAATGGAGACCAAACCTGCACGTCGTAACCTTGGAATATTGGTGGTTTCAAGTTAAGACATGAAAGCCCTTTACAGGAACTCGAGGGTATTCCTTTGTCGACAACATATTCGCCTTGTGAGTTAATTTCGTTAGCGGAAGAGGAATTGCGATAAGTCCCTCGGAGCTCTAATTCCGCAGCAGCAATATTTCGAACGTCGACAGTACTATCTGCACCTGATTATTCCGATTATTGCTGTGTCTACGATCATTCGATGGTGATTATATGAGGGTAGCTTCCCAGTGACAAATTATTCATCGTAAGACCTGAGCTTCAGCACAGAATATCCAGGCCTCCAAGTCTAGAACGCTTAGTTATCGTCCCGGCTAGATGTCGGTAGTATCGAGGAAATTGTACTTTGAATTCTTCCATATCTATGTTGCCAAAAGGAGAAAACATGAGTTGGTCCGGTGGATCAAGGTAGACAGGTTAAGTGCACCTTATTGTCATAATAGGAAAGTAGACGGGATAGCCGGCTGAGGTGTAACCAAGAGAACCCCAACTAAGCTATTGAAAATCGATGTCAGCGCTGGTTCATTGCTTGCTTACCTAGGTAGGTTAACTATCCTAATAGTATATCTACCTAAGTACCTACATATATGTAGGTAAATCTCAGTCGTCTTAAGGAATTGGGGGTAGCACTTATTTATTACAATGTAAGCTACTCGGATAAGTTCCGCTATTATTTTTCTTAGTGATGACGCCAAATCGCAGAACAAGTCGAAGTGCGGGCGAGGAATCTACTCGTCCTCTTCTTCGATGTTAGCTTATGATGGCAATATCTAATGAGACCTACTTGTCCGAATAAATTATGTCAGATTCGCTGACTGGTGAGGCGTAGTACAGAAACAGCTATTCTAACTTTAGGCCAGCCTATCTAGTTTAGAAAATGAAATACTTAGTCCGTCAAGATTTCGAAGCATTTACCAACAAGTTGGATTTTTGGTTAGTATGTATCTAGATACATATGTTAGGTACACATAGATACCTAGATAGATGGGGAGATCAGCCAAGAGGATCTAGGCCGATATCAATACATAGATAGGAATTAGTGCATGACGTCAAAAAGAATAACCACTTACATTTATGTGTGTAGGTATGTATATAGAGAAGTTTGTAGCACGAAAGTGTAGAACTTCGGATACTTCCCAAAATGCAATAAATCTCATCTGGACATGCTCGTCTGGCCATGCTCAGCTTTTCGTAGCTGGTTCAGTCCGTCATTTCTTTCAAAGTGTCCTAAATAGGCGAAGACAAGGATGCGTGGCTCACAGGTTGCAGGTGACAGGCTGACGAGGTCGGCTACATCACTTGTACTCTGCGTAGTGTACTACCATCCATGATCATTCATATTGTCATATCCACGGTATGTCTCTAAGGACTTTAAAGGGCTCTTTATCTGTCTTTTTAGTTGGTCCTATGACAATTGTACTTGTACATCTTTTCTCAGCCATTTGACATCTGGTGATTTATAACTTACAAGTTGTACTATTAAGAGAACTTCACAAGTTCATGAGCCTCATGACGGACGACTTGACTAACATTAGTTAGTTGTTGCGAATCAGCAAGGAATTCAATGTAGTCTGGCGGTTTAGTGACTGATCGACAGGGACATGGGCTATTCCATGTGCTTGGTTCGGATTTCGACTAAAGAACGTCTCGGTCAGATTGGAGATCTCACCGGACACTTGGGTTGGATTCAAACGTCATTCATTGAAATACTGTACCTAACCTAAGAGTAAAAAGAAAGTCGGCCTTACGCTTGAAGAATTACACATGTTATGTTACACATCGGCCGATATGAAGGTGGCGAAGGTAGATTTCAGGGACTTGACTACTTGAGATCTTATTGCAGTACGCAGGTAGACTTATTAAATAATTAGGTTCGTATGGGGCCAATTATAGGAGACTCAGCTGCCTACATCTACGTACATTACATATGTATGTATAGTAGTTTTTTTTTGTAGGATGTAGATGATGTTGTATCATGTTAGAAAGCAGCGAAAAGGATTGGATGCCACCAATATATGCATCTAGGAAATCACTGGAGGAAATAAATCATTCGATATAAAATGCACAATGCAAACAAACGTGAACCAGGCTAAGAAATTAATAAGAACATTTGAACTCATTAATAAATTAATAAAACTCTTGCCAATTTAGGTCCGGTAAAAGAAAATAAGGAAATAATAAGAAAGAACATGAAATGAATACCTTAGGTACCTAAGGTAACTCCTAGCCCACCTACTAATTGTAAATACCTCTTTCCACATCTAGTCTAAAATGTATAGATTGCATTACCTCATATCAACATTTAGTCAATACATATCGTATCGGACATGTAGGTACATGCATTATGTACCTCTTTACATACCTACATGTATGTCACCGTAGCCCGTATTGGGAGTTATAATAGCCTAGGTCGGACGATGCGAAGAGTTCGGTAGTAGCCTACCCCCTACTTTAGTACCTAGGATGTAGTTACATATGGCCTTCAATTCGCGGATACGAGTCGCAGTCATAGCTTTAACATACATATACTTATATCATTTTATTTGGTTGGCTACGAAAAGGTAGGTTGACACTGCCTATGTACTATATATGTAGGTCCAGGTGGTTAATTAGTTAATTGATCTATGTTTATCATTCTAGCATTTTTTAAAAGTTCGTATCATGAGGTCCGTAATATACAGGTATCTTCAACGCCGTTGTGGTCCCCTTAAACCCCGAACACCCTGTTGACCCCCTTTCTCCATGTTGGCAGGTTGGTACATTGTCTCTGTTGTTTAAGTACTTGCAATACTTGCCACATGCTATTAGAAAAGGCATGTACCACCTCCTAATGTAACGCAGGGTACAGGTATGTAGGTACCTACATATGTACAAGAGGTTAAAGCCCGTGCTTCTTAGGTAGCGTGCTCTTGTAAGTACTTATAGGTAGGTACCTAAGGTACATGTATGACCTGTATGACCACTAAAACTCAGAGCACGCGCCACGCTCCGCACGCTAGCCCCCTCATAGTTCGGACCAGTAAGACTTACGCTTACCCATTATGTACCTAAGGTAGGTACTGCCATACCAGCCCCCAGCGAAAAATAAAGGCCCAGTCTTGGCATTCTCCCTCCAAAACAATACCATATAATATATTCAAAATAAGCATGAAAAAAAGGATTGAAAAAAGGGAAAAAATTATATATTAGCTCGTTAGCCTTTATTATCATTATAGGTAATTTTTATAATCTTACTACCTTAAAAATGGTGGAATTATATATGCGTAAATGCCGATTCTTTAAGAAGGGCTAAATGCCAAGACTGGGCCTTTATTTTTCGCTACTGACTGCATACATACTGCCATACCTCCGTATTACGCACAGGCGAGGGAGAACAGTAAAGACAAGACCTTAGTGGGCAAAGGAGGCAGGTACCAGGAACTTCAGACAGGGGAAGCAGGCTCTGGGACGACCCGCCTTATACCCTCCGATAAACCCATTCTATCATTACTTCCAGGGCTGTTCCGAACTTCTAGCTGGTAAATGCATACATACTAGCGTACGGGCCATCGCACATTGTTAGGTACATACAATTGCACATTACAGGTATTGATGTACCTACAGTACCTACCGTTACCTACGCTACCTACATGTAGACAGCTAGAGAGTGGAAAGAGACAAGCAAGCACTGCATCTGCAATGCACTTTCGCTTCATCACCCTTCAGCCAAATGTCAACTTGACCTTACCTACACCTAACAATTGAACCTAACTTAACCTAAAACCTCTACTGCCTACATCACGCCTACCTTAACCCATTGGATTGTTACCTCCTACTTACATACTGTTTACTTTTTTATTTTATTTTTTTCTTGCTTGGCTTCCGTGTTGGAAACCGCCTTCTGCCTTACCACTTACCTTGTTATTATCACCGCTTCTGTATCCTATCCTATCCTATCCTTATAGTTAGTCGATGCTTGTTACGACTTCTGTATCTACTCTACCCACCCTTCTTCTCCTTCCTCTCCCTCTCTTTCTCCCTCTCCGTCAAAGTGGAAGTGGAAGTGGAAGTGCAAAGCTATAACGGGTAGAGAACCGACAGCAATTACGGCAGTTAGGCGGTTAGACGGCTAGATCGTTTCTTCTCTTTTTATTCATCTTTTTTCTGGCGATACCCCCTTTATACCCACACGTCGACTCGTGTGCCTGTGTTGCATATTTCAATCGTTCCCTCAATTGAATCTTTTGTCCCTTTCTTCCCTTTGGCGCGTCTGGCCTCCCTAACCAATAGTAGATGCTCACCAGTTCATACGAGTGTGCTCGGCGATTGATCCCATCGATATTCCTCGAACGCTGAGAATCTTGTCCTCATGAACTTTCCGTCCTCTATTACGCCGCGGTGAAGACATTCCATAATCTTCTATATTCATAACGAATCCGGGCTCTTTCCGAACTCGAGCGCACAAAAGTGAGCTGTTGACGGAGAACTACCCAACTCGCTCCTTTTTTTTGGCCTCGCGTTGCCGATCCTCCGATTTCCCGTTATCATTGGCCCTTGCCGCTTTTATAGGTAGACAAACTACTCAAGTCGACAATTTACCTCCAGTCGTAAAGGCTTTGGTTCACGATCGTCAACTTGTCGCTACAGACGATAACAACGGACGGAAGATAGGTCACATTTGTCGTCAATAGTCGCGTGTCTAGCCACTCATTTGACTATCCCCAGCCAAGTTCCTTTCGGTTGTTTGTGCGGGGCCCATCTTTAATGGACGGCCGGCCTATAACGGCAGACTCGAAACATAATTACCCATCTCAACCTCTTTGGACCCGGTCGACTTCAAGTCCAGCCGTGCCGAGACTAAGTTCCTACTCTCCCACAAACCCGGATCCGATTCTTGCCTCTCAGTACTTGTCGACCCAGGTTGACTGGATTCCAATATTTTTCCCTCAGCAGTCGTCACTCTACCAGGCACAGCTTCTTCAATATAATAAGCTTATAGCACCAGGACGAGGTGGTGGTCTCCAAACCGCTCCCTTGCCTCCGTTGTTATCAGCTCAGAATATCCACGTCGGATCTAGATCTCGTTCCTCTTCCAAGGTGTCCAATAAGGATTCTCGCGCTAGGCAGAGTTCCCAGAATTGCCATGCTACTAGAGGCAATCATAACACCAGTAAAGCCGATCGCGCGCTTATAACAGGCAAGGACGCGCCGCCCAAGATGCCGCCTAAGAAATCAGATCTGGCTCAGCCCCTCTCTCTGAGGCCCAAGGCGTCTGTTTCTGCTTCGAATTTACCTGCGCATTCTAATTCCGTCCCCTCGACTCCTCAGCAGCATGCGCGCAAATTTTCCTTCGAGTCTAGAGATCACTCACCCAATGCCAACCAATCCCATTCCCCTCGATCCGCATATTCCGAGACCAATGGAGCCGTCCCCTCCTTGCGACCCTTGCCGCCGCGGCATGGCGGTTGCAAATACGAGACCGGGCTTAAACATTCCCGTCGGAGAATACCGTACAGCATAGGAACGGATTTGTTGGAGAGAATGGATTTGCAAACTATAAAGAGCAAACTATCTGAAGATGATGAACGAAAGCTCACCACAGATATGCGTGAGCTTTATGACCGGTTACAACCAACAGAAAAAGTTGAGATAAAGAGGCGTATGTTAGTACAGAAGCTAGAGAAGCTCCTTAACGATTCCTGGCCGGGACACGACATTCGTGTGCATTTATTTGGCTCGTCTGGAAACCTGTTATGCTCGGATGATTCTGATGGTTCGTAATTTGTAACCTAATAAGTGTTTGCGCAACTGACCGTTTGCTAGTGGATATATGCATAGTGA
Source organism: Daldinia childiae (assembly GCF_008694065.1). Lineage (NCBI taxonomy): Eukaryota > Fungi > Ascomycota > Sordariomycetes > Xylariales > Hypoxylaceae > Daldinia > Daldinia childiae. The sequence goes on along the minus strand of NW_022984652.1, from coordinate 240,503 downwards.
CTCCATGGAAGGAGCTTGAGGGTGTCTGCATGTTAGCAGAATTACTAGCGAAACGTGAGTGTTAGTGCTCTGTGATTTTATGATCTTTTTGCTAATGTGTTTTCTTAGATGGGATGGAGAGGGTTGTTTGTGTATCTTCAGCCAAGGTCCCGATCGTTAAGATATGGGATCCCGAGCTAGAATTATCCTGTGACATGAACGTCAACAATACCTTAGCATTGGAGAATACCCGCATGATCAAAACTTATGTCCAGCTCGACGACCGTGTACGACCTCTCGCTATGATTGTCAAGTACTGGACGCGGCGGCGAATTGTTAATGACGCTGGTATGTGTAATCTGGTATAATTTTATAATTTTCACTAACAGCCGGCAGCATTTGGTGGAACACTAAGCTCATATACGTGGATATGCATGATCATCGCATTTCTACAGCTGCGCCAACCTCCTGTTCTGCCTGCATTGCACCAGCGGGCACACCAGAAACTTCCCGGAAAGGTCGGCGATATAATTTCATTTTCCGATGACGTGGACAAACTGCGAGGATTTGGAAGCAAAAATAAATCTTCTCTAGGAGAGTTATTGTTTCAGTTCTTTCGATTTTATGCCCATGAATTCGACTATAGTACAGACGTGCTGTCTGTTCGACTGGGCAAGATTATCACCAAGAAGGAAAAGAAATGGCACTTTGCGTTAAACAACCAACTTTGTGTTGAAGAGCCGTTCAACATCAATCGAAACCTTGGTAACACGGCTGATGATACCGCATTTCGAGGTCTCCATACTGAGCTCCGTCGTGCTTTTGACCTAATCGCAGAAGGGAAGCTTGAAGAGTGTTGTATACAATATGAATACCCGAAAGAGGAAGAGAGAATATTTCAGAAACCGGCACAGGTATCTCGTCCCATATTAGTGCGGAGTGCTTCCCAGCAGCAATCCAACCGTGGGGGCCGTGGAGCGGGATTTCGGAACGGAAATCGACAGCAAGGTCAGCATCGAAATAATGGCAACAGCAATAGTAATAGTCGGCGAGCGTCGTCTAGTGTACCTTATGATAACAACGGGAGCCCTATGTTCATCCCGACTGCGTACCCGATTATGACGCATCAAGACGCTCTCATGTACATGCAACAACAGCCGACAGATTTGATGGCGCAGACGATCAACGCCTTGACATTACAGGAGAACAACCTTAGATTCCTCCAATATGCGCAGTCGCAGGCATTTAATATACAGCATAATCAGATGATGCAGGGTAATACCCCGCAAACGCAGTCTTCATCAGCGGAGCGTTCTAGGACGAACTCCTTCGATACACCTCCTTTGAGTGCGCCCCTCCGCCCGGAAATACGCCCCGAGATGTATTATTATCAGATGCAGATTCCGCACGCGTTCTACGCGCAGCAAGGTTTTCCTACGTACCCGTCATCACCCTCAACCGGGCACGCCGCTGAATTTCGACGGAGTTCCCACCGTTCAACAGCTGCTAGCGATACTAGTCAAACTGCTTCCGGAAGCGCCTTGAGGTCACAGTCACAACCGGCGTCGCGAACTGTTCCTGGTATGCCGACTGCTCAAGGCTTAGCCGGGACTGGTCAGATACCTAATGGGGTTACTAGTGTTCCTGCTCGCCATATCAACGGAGTCCCCATGCCTAGCTTCATTCCGGACGAGGGGCAGGATGTCGAACAGAGCAGATCAACGACGAACACTCCGCCAGAGGAAGAAAAAGGTCATAGCTATTACGCAGACCCATCTAGCCCACCTCGGCGAACGGGCGCTGCGACTAGTAGCGTACCTGCATTCGGCGACCTTGGTGCTCAATCTTCAACAGGTCAGAGCCGAGGCCGTTTGTCGTCCGATCAGCTGCCCCAGTCGATACTGGATAGAATCAAGCAAAATTCATCTCGTTCTCCTTCGCCGCTTGGTCAAAATAGAGTCTATGCTGCTAATAGAAACTCTGCTCCTCTTGCTTCTGGGCCGTTCCCTGCGGCTGCTGGATCGCAAATTCGTGAGACAACCCCTTTGGTTGTCAACGGCTCTATGTCAAAGCTTGCAAACGGCAGCTCGCCCCGACAGCCCTCGCAGAGTGAGATTGCACCCACCCTATATACCGGTTATGACAATCCACTTCACATTAACCAGCAGCTAGAGGTGGCTGGCCCCGTCGTTGGAACTCCATCAAGTCGTACCTCTACATCTCGGAAAACGAATTCACCATCGTCAGACCGACCGGTCGTTGTCAATGGTTCATCGAATGCCTGCGCCGCAATGACCACTCAGGTACCGCCGTCCCAATTTCCTCATGACTTAGCTACGAATCAAACAGGTAGTCACATCCATGCTATGAATATGCCTACTGTGCCCGTTGGATTTGACAACGCGGGCAACGCTTCTGGGTTCAGCGCGCATGCCTTGCAACGCTTCCCTATTCGTGCATCACCCAATGCACTCATTGCGCAACTTGACCTCGCGACAGAAAACCGTATGCAAGCGACTGAGCTCGCGCACCTTTCGCCAGTATATGAGACTAATAGTCCTTCCCCAAGTTTCACGCGAAGATTAGAGTTGCCTTTCGACCAGGCACCAGCAGTCCCAACTACTATGGCGTATAGTCAACCGGATTTCAAAGCTGAGCCGCCTAAAGCTAACCAAAAGCCCCCGGTCGAAACGTCACCCAGGGTCGATGGGCCGATGCCCCTGCATCCGAGAGTAAATGGCTTGTCGAGGGAAAACGGACATACGCGAGGCGTCAAAAGTGAGAGTGATAATGCTAGTACCGGATGGCAGAAGATGACTAGGGGAAGGAAGAAGGGCAATGATACAAAGGCAAGAAGCGAGGCGTACCCGCAGAGCGAGCAGTTGCCAAAGAACGATTCCGAGAGGAAAGGAGGCTGAGTCGTAAATCTTGACGGACTTTGGATATGGCCCAAATGACGAATTGACGGACATGTGTTGTCTCGGTGCGAATCTCGTATTTGAGATATCTGGCAGTATATTGGACATGGTTGGAGACCAGGTTATCTCCACATGGTTAACATCTCCAGTCGGTTTGTTCAGGGTCATGAGCTTCAGTCATCGGTCTACTCATCAAGGATGATTATACTCGTTTATACGCTAACAGCTTAAGATCATGTGGTATTTAAGTTGAAACGATGGATTCTCAGGAGCCGGCATTTCGCATCAGGCTGAGATGAGAGTTCGGATTGGATGTGTAGGGACCAAGGCCAGGGGGGTCATGATGGTTGTGTCATATGCATAATGCCGGGTTAGGTATGCTATATTTGGCTATCCTAGGAAGCATGATACATTTTCAAGGATACCAACGAAGGGCACGAAAGGGGGAAGCTCATCCGACTGGAGTTTAGTTATCGGACCTATTTCCTTACAATTTGTACATCGCGCCGGGGGGCCGGACAAAGGGACACTTGAGAGGAGTCATAGGGCATATATATTAGAGCATCATACGGTGTGCGGGGCGCCTCGATATCCACAGAAAAGATCACGGAAAGGCTAGGGCGGTAGGGTCAACTTCCACGGTCACAGTTCTACTAACCGAATCAAGTGATTTGGCTGGCAGCTGAGGAAGAGGGGAGGAGGGGAATTCTTTTTCTTATGTGTCCCAAGGGTAACGGAAGACAACTCAACGAAGACGGGCATACCCTCAGATAGACGGTAACGGAAGTAGGCATGACAAAAAGAATAAATAAAGACAAAAAGTATTAAAGTAGAGGTAGAGAAGCTAACATGGCGTGCTCGTGTGTCGTGTATGTATAAGCGATGATGTCTGGTGAACATGTGCTAAAGGATATTCTGCAGGCTCTTAGGCTTGGAGCTGGGCTGGTAGGTTGAGTTTGTATTTCTGGCATGTGCCTGTGGTACTAACTGGGTAGGTGTCCGGTATCGTCGGACGACATTTTCCTCCGCAACGTTATGTCGTGGGACCTAAGTTAAAGGAGATATGTGCTCGGGGATATGTGACGCCAGATCTCGGGACAGCGCGTAAACTTTGTACGCCGATATGATATATTTGAGATTTATGATATGTACATTCTGCTTGGGCTAACTTATGGGGTAGGTATATCTTGCTGGATATATTTCCATCGTCTTCAGAGGTCTATTGTTACTTGGCAAGGTGTGCTTCTGTTGTTAGCTAATATATACGATCACATCGGTCGGTTACACGGCATCTTAGGGAAAGGGGATGATGGATGGCTATGTCTTAGGTACTTATCCTTTTTCTATGCGGGAGAGCACATATAGTATCATTATCGCTTACCCAATCTTCGTATAAAATCTCAACTCCGCGATAAATATCCGGCTGCACACATTCGAAGCTCTCCGAAGAGGTCAGGGTACTCGTAAATATTATAAAGGTCCACCTTGGTAGCCACGGGCTCTTCCATATGCTCAATCTTTTCCCTCCATTCCCTGATCTTGGGCTTCCACCGCTCTGCAATTTCTGTCCCTTCCTGGATCATCCCCAGGCCTTCTAGCCCCTGGCACTGCATCACGTTTTCTAGCATGAGCTGTCTCCAGCTGCTGGTAGCAATGTTCGAGCCCCTGATGTTGTCAGCGAATTCTGGTCCCGCCCCCGCCGCCTCCCTAGCTTTTATCCAGTGTGGCCGCCAGCGAGTACTATTCATAAGCCATATGAGGCCTATAGTGTGATTGAAATTGGACCGGGATTCTTTGTTTCCTTGTTCATAGGGACCCCCAGGTTGGTTAGTAATATCTCGGCGTGGGTCATATGATCCAACTCGTCTCTCCAGATCATCAACATGTTCAAACCATTCGATCATATTATCGGGCAGGCAGTATTTGATATACTCGATCCTAGTGTCGACCTTGAGTCTCCGCCGGGGCGAGGAGCCGGTCTCAGAGCCAAAGAAGGGCTCAAAATCTGGCCCGAATAGCTCGCCGTAGATGGCTAGGTTGAAGACCGTCTCGTTGACGTCGGCGTTGATAGTATACGCGTCGTCAACGCCACCATTCCAGAAATTCGGGGTCGCGTACCACTGCTCTCCGATACACTTGTCGACGAGGTCGGAAACGGGGTTGATAACGGAGAAACGCAAGGCGTGAAGCTCGCGGATACGAGCTATGGTTAGGCCGCAGTGACGCAAGGCCAAGTCCATGAGGTGGTCAGCGCCGCGCGGCATGCCGGCAGCTAACTCGGTCTCGTTCTCATCGCACTTACGAGCCCAGTTGCCGAGCTCGCGGGCCGTAGCACAGATCAGGAAGAATGGGTCAGGCCGGAAGAATACGCGGCTGGAGGCGTGGGCAAGGTGTAGGATAACGTTGGGTGATGCGGCATTCGTACATATCCTCAGTGTACGACATGTTGAAGATAAGTTTACGTAGTCTTCGATGTTGTGTAAGAACTCGGGGAGCATGACAAGGATATCAGTTGGGAGATCTAGCAGCCCTAGGGAGGTGCTAGGTATGGTTGAAGCCATGGTGTTGGTATTTAGGTAAGTTATTAAGTATGACTTAGTATAGTTCTAGTTCTGTTTCCTTATTTTAACTAGCCCTAAGGTACCTAGTTGAAGATTGGAAAAGAATATTGACTTGGCTGACTTGTAGTCAGTTGATGGATATCATGTATGAGGTAGGTTAGGTACATAACATAATAAATAAATAATTGACTAATACATTGTATTAGATACCTAACATAGTGTTACACAGCCACCGGGAGTGACTAATAAGGCGAAGCAGGAGGTGACACATTAACTTATTACAGTTGTTAGTTTGTTACTCAATTGTCTTCTTTCATCTTATTTGCATTGAACTCTCGATACAGGTACCTACCTACATACCTACCTCCTAATATATCAACTGTATAACACTGGGATATAGGAAATGTAAGTATTAAACCGATCATTTATTCGAATGCGCGCTCGATAGTTCTCACCAATTCTCAGTATCGTGCTGGAGTAACTATCAAGAGAGTTTGGTTAATTCACTTTATTAAAAGACTGTACCTAACCTAGGTAGAAACCCTTATCACCAAGTGGAGGAGATTGATTACAGAACCATAAGAACGATTAACGGGATACGGCAACGCACGGGACCGGTCCTCACAGACCTTTCGGACTTTATTTACTGCTGACATGGAGGCTTAAAGTGAATCAACCTAAGATCTCAGTTTAAACTACAAGCTGGGATAAGAGGACTCGATTAATATAAGTTTAATATATCAAAGGCTGCATTAGTTACACCAAGTTTGTTTCTCCCGCAACTTTATGACATTTGGTCTTATATTTTCCTACTAATTATTTATGCAGAATTACCTACAAGCCCAAAAAGATGAAGTATGTTTTTATCAATCAATCGCATCTTTGCAAATGTCTCATTTTCGGGTTTTATTTCTTATTTGTTACTTCATAGTGCTTGACAAAGCACGTCCCTCAAAAACTCGCGGCAGACGTCAAATCTTATTCTTTATTGATCCTCTTAGCGGTCAAAAAGCAGCGGAGTCAGCTCCTTTTCATCTAAATTACTTTTTTTCTTAATATCAGCCAAATAATATCAGCCAGGGCTGACCCTCTAAGATTCCCCAAGCAGCCCAAGAAAGCTAAGGTAGTATCGGTGCGCTCTAGGATTCATAGGAACGTGCAGCTAAAACGCCGGCGTTTCCCTCCCTAGCTGCCAACTTCGATTGACCCTGCAGAGACGGACCATACAAGCCGCCCCCTTCGAGAAAGTCGAGAAAGTCATTAGTTAATCAGATCGACCTTGAGAGCTGATTAGATGTCACTAAACAGGAAATTTCACATGAATCTAGTTCTCCCCTAGTCGGCGGAGACATCTCAACAAGTATTTGCCCGTGGTTCGGGCGCACTCTTAATACCTGCCTAATTCTTTTAACCCTCTACCGAGAGGCTCTGTTGGTTATATCATGTGTCGATCGTGCACAACTTTTTATCATCGTTGTCGCTATAATGCCATCATCATGATGGTTAATTGAGAGCGTCATTATATATAGTACCACTGTGCCGTTGTCATTACCTCTGCTATTGGTAGCTGTAACAGATTAATAAGAGCCAATAACATTACTTCGTCATCTGTCAATTTATTATGAAGGCTTGGATCAGCCTCAACACCAATGCCCTATCTCCCGCAGCTCCCGCCAACCCGCCAGCCCGTGAGGGACCTGAACTAGGACTGACGTCGATCTACATTTTTGGACAGGGGGTCACAACCAGGGGGAGACAAGGTCCCCCTTATCAAAAAACACTTTCCGGTAGTCGATCGACATACACGCGAAATTGCTCAGAATAGCAACATAGTGTTTTCCATGGCAAAAGGCTCTGTAAAACTCGAAGCACATTGGGGCATATTGAAGTGACGTTTAAGGGTAAAGGTGGCTAGGGATGCACCTCATAACTTGGTACCAGCTGAGAAGGGGGGAGGGTCGCCCGGTAGGATATATAGCAACTAACACCTCTCCCTCTTGGGATTTCTTGTAGAGGCACACAAGTTCTGTCGTTAACTTTCCTATCCTTAGTCCAGTCAGTGCGGTTTCTGGTTCCCAATAGACCATCGGGGTTCTCTTGCATAGTCTACATACACTCGTTCACTCCAGTAAAACCATCTCAAGCAAAATGTACGTCCTCGCCGCCCTCACTTTCGCTTCCGCGGCCCTCGCGGTGCCCTTCCCTCTTAGAAGAGCATACGGCACGGGTGCGCCATCCTACCCGGCTGTTCCTACACCCGTTCCTACATTTCCCGGTACTGCACCGACTGGCGGATCGACAGCCTTGCCAACCGTAGTTGAACCAACAACGTCGTCGTACCATGTTACCGTCACGTATGCGACTAGCTCTTCGGTTCTTACGTCTGCTGTGCCATTCCCAACAAGTCCTCTGGAGACATCTGTCTCGTCGCTATCTTCATCTCTCCCTATTTCTCAGCCGGAGCCTACGCCGTCTGTGTCTCAGCCAGCCGATGCACCATCTTCATTCCCAACCTTTCCGGCTTCTTTCCCGACGTTCCCCGGAACTGCGCCGGGAACCGCACCAGGAACCGTACCTACTGGTGCTTTCCCTCAGCAGCCGGCTACCTCCCAGTACTCCGTGAGCGTCAGCTACTCCCGGACCAACCCAGGCTACCCAGTTGCCACGCCCAACTAAGCTATACGCATACAATGAGAAGACACGCGGCACGCCCCCCCCTCCCCCTCGGAAAAGAAAAGAAAATTTTTTGATTCGCAAGATCGAAGACGACCCTCTACCGCATCATGAATCTTCGCTTCTACGCCAATTCCATTTCGTACGACTTGACTCGTCGCCTCGTGCCGCTCAGGGAAAGGGGTGCGAGGACTTTAAAATCAACTAGGCCGGCTCAAGACCCGCCGCTGGAGATCGACGATGGCGCTAAAATGCGCGGTTTGGTGATGATGTTTCTTGTATATAGTATTTTTTTTTTGCCATATAGCCTCTTGAATAGATGCCTGCGTGTATATGCGTGGTTGCTTTCTGATACTTGTACTCGCTGTTTGTGTGATATCGACTTGGTGTTTCGGCTGAGTTGGAGATGGGGCTTGTGTAATCCCAGTTTCTTTGGTCAGGGGAAGGTAAGCGACAGCAGCTTAAGTTCCTAGCTTCGCACTAAGGTAATGGTAAAATCTAGGATTTCGTTCTTCTCATTTTGTACCGGTGTTGGCTTCGACTAAATTCATAATGAGTTGTAGCATTCGTGGTTTGTTAAGGAGATAACTTGAAGTATGATGAAATTCAACACTTAGTCGTAATTAGATCGTCCATTCCCTTGCTTGGTGTTTTGTTCTGTTTTCTAGGTCTTCTTATTCAAAACATCAAATCTTAGTTACGGTTAACTAACTTACATCATAACTCCATGCTTATAATTCTCATAGTTTACACAGGCTCGCATCATTCCACCAAATCACACCACTGTTATATCTGATATTATTGAGAGTTTGCGTGCATTCATATCGTTGGTTAGAAATCGTATACCTTGTTTAGGTGCCTCGAAAGTAGTTTCATTTGAAAGTTAGTAATGCGTTTGTGGTGACTAAGTAATACTTGCCTCTGGAGCTGAATCGAATCTTTGGGGGGCGTCAAAATATATGGGTTTAACTTTTAAAAACACGGTGTGATGAAGACCACCTGTGGCAGGTCCCAAATATGATGATAGTAATTAGGACTGAAACTACGTCTTACCTTTATATATGGTTACCTACCTCTTAAGTATGTACAAGTCAAAGCGAAGGGGGTTATTTGATGTCGTGACTTAACTCATTGTTCACTAGTTATAAATTATCATAATAGTTTCAATAATAATAAAGCGGACGTAGCCGTCATAATGCCTGAGAACGTGTCTATACAGAATTAGGATATCTAGAGCTTCGAGGAAACGCTGACGAAATATTTATTAACGAGGCTCTTGTATACTATAAGCTCTATACTGTAATTGCCAAACGGGAGCGAGATTGCCGGTAATAAGACAGGATTACTGACCGAAGTTTCACTTCGAAACCGACCAGAGCCAACAATAGGAACAATATTGATATAGTTTCTCTCTAGAATCACTTTGATGGACTGGTCAAGCAAGGGTTCTTCCATGTTTAAACCTGAAATAACTAACTTAGTTCTTTCTAATATCTTAATCAATAAATTAACATCTTGTTCATGATAAGGATGGATTATGGGAGGTTGTTTCTATCTGAAGGGTTGGTTTTTAACATTTTAGGTTAGGAGGCACTTATTATAACACAGCAATATATGAACTATCTTCTTCCTCCACGTTTTCCTAATAAAGAAAAATTTAAATTATATCATGGATATATTCTATTGTAGTACGGATAAGAAACGCACTTTATATATACCTAAGGTACCTTACATATGTCTCTACTTACCTACTCCGGAACCCTATACAATTGTGGGGTCCCCAATCGGCACCGGAACCCGGTTAGCGTATCGTATCGTATCGTATCTTATACGAATACGAAGGCTGATTAGAACACTCGGTGCCGTCCCGCGTGAGGAGTTAAAGGAGCAAACCGAATACGCGAACGGGAGCGAACGAACCCGACATAGTCTTACATTTGCGTAAGTTACCTTATATAAATATCGCGTCGTCAACTCCGAGGTTTAACGTAGAGGATTTAGAAATAGTGTCGTATTCCATCCGGTTATTATAAGTTTGGACAAAGGAGCATTGCCAAGACAGGACAAAAAAACAAGGAATAATTCTTGAGATATCCAAAATTCGAGAGACGAAAATGGCAACTACGCTGCAGGGAATAACGGTTCTGGTGACCGGCGCGGGCGGCGGGTTAGGCAAAGTGATAGCAACGGCTTACCTAGATGCCGGCGCCAACGTAGCCGTCTGCGACATCAACGAGGAGCGGCTGGCTTCAGCTCGGACGGAGCTGGAAGGGACAGGACGCTTCGCCGCGTTTAACACAGACATCACGAGCGAAGAGGCCGTGACCAAGCTCGTAGCCGACGTCGTGGCTAAGTTCGGGCGCCTCGACATCCTCGTCAGCAACGCCGGCATGACGGACAAGTTCGACCCCGTCGGTTCCGTGACAAAGGAGACTTGGGATAGAATCATCAACCTTAACCTCACCGGCTCGTTCCTCGCGTTTAAGGCCGGCGTTAATGCCATGGAGAAGCAGTCCCCGCCGGGCGGAACCATCATCCAGATTGGCTCGACGTCGAGCTACCACGGCATGTCGTCTGGTGTCGCTTATACAGTTAGTCCTGCGCTTTTTCTTTATTTCTCACTTATCCAAGCCGTTGGGCCCTGTTCCCTCCTAACAACCCGTCTTCTCTTACATATGAAAGCCCAGCCCAGCCCAGCCCAGCCCAGTACCTTGTGTAGGTAGGCACCTAACTAACACGATCTCCCTCCAGGCCAGCAAACACGGCGTAGCCGCGCTAGTAAAGAGCACAGCAGGATACTACGCGGCTCAGGGCATCTACGCCATCGGGCTGCTCGTCGGCGGCATGATCGACACCAACATCCAGGACAGTTTCGCGGCGCTGGGCGGATTCAACACCGAGGCTTACGCGCAGAGCGTGTCCGCGACTTTCAAGCCCGAGATGGCTATCAAGACCAAGGATGTAGCCAAGTACTGCGTGTTCCTCGCCGATCGGGGGATCGCCGGGTCGTCTAACGGGTCGTTGATCAACTTTAACAAGAACTTCCCCAATGCGTAAAATGTGTTTGGGGGGGTGAGGGTGAGAGTGAGGGTAAGGGTGGTTGGAAATAAACTTTGAATAAAACGATACTTTGATGATTTGCTTCTGTTTTAGAGTTACTTGGTTGGACGGGTTGCGTTGTGAGGTTTATCTGATTCTGTACGTAGAAATGGATCTAGTATTCTGCTTTTAGGAGGTAGATAGGTTAGGTTACCTAAGGTAAGGAGAAACATCTTACTAGTATCTCCAGCATGGGTAGGTTTGTTGCTACAATTATCACATCATATGGACAAGACCACGAGGTCTGTGGCGCTTTGATTAAGTGTTTCACTGCTTCGGGATTCTGAGTACCCAGCTTGGCTTATGTATGTATAGGTTAGGAGGTAGGTAAGGTAGGTAAGGAAGGTAAGGGAGTCAGCATTTTTCTTGACGCTTACGTATGTAATACATTTTCTATTATCCAATTTTAGAACACGGGGAACAACATATGCGAATAAAACAGGATATTGTGTTCAAAACGGATTCGGTAAATATACGACAACTTTAGTTTAATTATAACTGGTTATGCTTTGTAAGTAGAAGAAATGTTAGTTGTTCGAGTTAACTATAACTAGGAACTAATACTAGATGACTTGTAGCTAGGAGGACTTATAAGGCATATATATTTAATTAAAGATGTTGCTTACCTTCTATTAGAGACTATTAGTCATTTATATCTATTTATTATCGGGCTTCTAGGCTGTGTCCGCAACAATATTTCGTTAGTCAGCCGTGTCTTCATTAGTGGTTAGTTCGTTTAAGAAAACCCGTCAACTGGGTGAAGCAACGCCCTATGTATTATTTTCTTCAGGAGCACATGATGACGGCCTAATTTCCGACATTATACGAGATACCTAACCTAGTGAAATCTAAATATTATTAATTATGCTGGTTTCCTGTTTGAAGCTAAAAAAGGGATCTAGATTTTGCCGACAAAGGTGACGACGACAATATCGAGCCAAAGTTCCCCTGAATATTGGTAGTCGCACCGACGAGTTCCCGCCTGTCATCTTAACTTGAGCTCATGAAGAATAAGTTGTGATGGTAGGAAGTTCCCCTTAGCCCCTGATGCCAAGTGAATCCAGACATCTTAACCTGGCAATAGAGACACGGATTTATAGGAGAGCTTGGCTAGAGTCCGCTCCCTCCGCCGAGCGTACGGGTAGGCAGGCATCGGGAGCCAAGATTATTTGACTAATGAAATATAGGAAGGTTAGTCATACTGAACGGCGAGACCGACTAAAGCTTCCTTTGGACAAGACTAGACATATCCGAGGTTAGGCGCCGCATTCCGGATTTCCTACGGGCGAGGGAGACGTTTTTCGGTATAAATAATAATAGATCATTTGGGATAGTGTATTATTAAAATAATAGTATTATTTTGATATTTTTGTCAACATGGAGAACATGTTAACTTCCATGGTATCTTGATGTCTTCCAGTTTATGCTATTGATATAATTGTTTGCATGCATGTAGATCAAATAAAGTCGTCGTAACTAGGAGTTAGCTAACTTACAAAAAATCACGTAACTTTGTAATTGTTAATTGGTTCGATACAAAAATGTCTTGTTTGATGTTCGCCAGGAGTTCAAACGCTCAACTTGAGACGAAAAAATAAAAAGGTGCGCGCTAACAGAAAGAATAGACTACCGAACCCCTGTCCTTCTCCAGAATATAAAAAAGCTGATGGTCTAGAACATAACTAGTTCATTGTTGCCAATATTCAGGGACTCTGGGGATAATGTGTCATTCTCATTGGCTCGCGAAAAAGAGCACTACGCACTACTAGACCCCGTACTCTCCGGAGTCATCGGAATTTTAATGATGCTGAAAAACGAATTGCAAAAATAAAAGAGCGACGATGTGTATTTTAAACAGGAATGTATAGTACTGTAATTAGAAAGATCCGATCCTGATCTCTTGTGCCTTTTGGGAGGGTGTCTGGTTGCAAAATCACCTTCTTAATGCAATTTCTAGGTATATTATCACACCAACCAACAGTCCTACTGGTGGGCCAAGAACACCAAGATTTTGAAAGGGGTAGGGTGGCCTGATAATTATCCAAGAACAGGTAATGGGCCGCTTATGCTCCTGAGCACCGAGGTAAGTACTAGAGTACCAGTAGTTAGACATTAGAAAATTTAATCAAATAAAATAAAATAGTAATGACTGATTTGTGATTGATTTGGGAGCAGATAATTATCTTTGTGTTTACCTATGCTTTGGAGTTATTATTCGTCTCGTTTCTTCGCCCGCTTACTCTAGTTGATTAGCTCCCGCGATGGGAAAGGTACGTCGTTCTGAACTGCTATTACAGTACGCCTTGTTGAATAATGTACCACGTGGGTTCTGGGCATTAATGACTCGATATTCCTGTAAATTCCAGTTGCGGTGTAAGTAGGTAAGTAAGCTAAAATTTGATAGCACTCTAGACTCATTACTATTGGTAGAGCGACGTAAGGGTCGACGTAGGCTACCAAAAGTCGATGCTTATGGGGGGGCTTACAGGGTCCCAGAGAATTCGCTTACATACCTGCCTCTAGTAAGCCATCGAAACGTTGGCCAAGAGAGACGGGCGCCCACCATTACTTTCGGGTATATCTTACAAGAGTTAGCGATTTAAAGAAGCCTCACTTGGCAACTCCTGCGTGGCTTTCCGTGTGAGATATTGTCGTAGACTGGCCTTGGCCTGCTTGGCTATCTCATGTCATCGCCTATGTATTATGGTAACTTGATCATTTCGGGGCCTGAACTACGCTCAGGACTCTCATATCTCGCTGGGGTCTTGACGATATGTACTCTCCTTGGCTCGTTGAACCTTGAACTCCACGGGGTACCTTGAGTAGCTCCATGAAGTCCGGATTTGAGTGATGAGATACTTACCCGTAGTTTCGGTATACAGGCCTACTATCCTCGATGCGATGTTGTTACAATGCCAATAATATCGACTACCCCTTCGAGGTCGAAGTTTCGGCCAAGGAAATAAGCAGAGTAATTTTATTCAGTGGCTGCATCCTACTGAATATATATTGGGGCGATGCTCATCATCCCTCAGATGTGGCCCAGGCGGGAACCAGTCTTTCGGAGTTTTTTCGCTCATTCTTCTTCTTTTCGCTTCTTTACGATATAATTCTTACTGCGCTCCGGAAGCCTTTTTCGCATTTTTATAGCATTTTCTCTCGTTACCCATTTCGGTCTTTCACTCTTATTCAAGATATTCGTTTCTTAGTTGTTTAGTCAGTATGCCGTCTGTCATTTCTCGATTTTTTTTCCTAGCCGCGTCTGTGACGCCGGTATTAGGCTTTTGCGGGTCACACACGCATCTCGACCGAAGAGCAGAGGGAGAGGAGGTACCGATCTCGACATTTGGGTATACCGGGTTGGTAGGACCTCTTCTCTGGACTCAGCTGGACACTGCCGCCAATGGATTATGTTCGACGGGCAACAACCAGTCCCCAATCAATATGGCTGATGGACAATTCACCCTCATCCCGGCATCCGACATCGAGTTACACGTTCCAGACGTTACAGAAGGCGCAACCTTTGAGAACCTCGGGTCGACAGTGGAGGTTGTGATGAAAGACGTCGGAGGGACATTTGTCCTCGAGGGAAAGAACTACACATTAGAGCAATTTCATTTCCATCACCCCAGCGAACATCTTGACGATGGCGTCAGCATGCCGAGTAAGTAGATATTACCTCGGGTTCATGTTACTTGGCTAATATGTGTAATAGTGGAAATGCACATGGTATTCACCACGGAGGAAGAGGAAATTGCTGTGATCGGTATCTACGTCGACCTTGTAGACTCCCCGACAGTTCTTCAACTTCATCTCCACCCCCGAAGAGCCCCATCAACTCTACTCGAAACCATCTTCTCTTCCATCGGAGAAATTGCCACCCCCGGTACCTCGACGAAGACTCAGCCTCTGGCTATGTCGGAGTTGGTCACACAGCTGAAGGCGGGCAGCTTCCAACGGTATTCCGGCTCCCTTACGACCCCTCCCTGTTCCGAGGGTGTCGCCTGGTCCGTAGCGACTGAAAAGCTTCGGTTGTCTAAGACGACTTTCCAGGCAGTACGAGATGTTGTTGGATTCAACTCGCGATATCCTCAGAACAACCTTGGTGATCAGAACCTGCTTTCGATGGCCTCAACCGTCGTGGCTCCCTCCGCGCCCGCGAATTCCACAGTAGCCCGGAGACGATGGGTCAGGTAAAGGGAGGGGGTCTTTAGGGGATATGTTCCATCTCATATGGGATTTTGGATTTACACTGTAAAGATACTTGGCGTCACTCTTAATTCTAAGAGGATTCACTTAGATGTGTACCTATTAAGATACATAATATATGGGCTGGTGTAAAAGATTATATGTAATTGTAAAAGAGAACTGCGAATATATAATTTGAAGTTAAAAGATAAGAAAATTAGGGGCTTGCTGTTATATTAAGCTCAAACTAAGAACTTGACACTTCATGCTTGCCTATGAGTATGGCTTGGATTTGCTTGGATATTCTTGGATATTCTTGGCAGCCAAGGTGTTTCTTTGATGCTTTAGTGCAAAGCTTTAAGATGCACAGATGTTGATGTGCAGATACCCGTGTGGGGTTTTCTAGACCCCGCCAGCCCACTATTGAATTACCTATGTGAATTATCTGAATTAACTTAGGTACATTAGGTGCCTAATTGACTTGGTACCTGCGCCGAGATTTCGTCATTCTAAATTTTCTCAAACCCCAAAATTTTTATTTTTTTCAACTTTAATGTTGGTGGGATGTATGCAGTATATCTCCTAATATATATCATTTAACATGGATATAAAGATAGGTCAGGTACTTTAACACTTTAAATTAATACCTGATTTAGCTTGGAACATCTCCTAAATAAGCTAAAGAGAATCACACGAGAGCAATATGGCATCATTCTTGGAGCGGACGACAGTCAACTCCAAGATTCAGCTAGCAGCAACAGCTATTGCTTCTGGAGCTGTCGTCGCGGGGACAATCCTAGGGTATCAACGTCTACAACAAAAGGAGCGCATCAATCAGCTTAAGGAATCTATCCCTTCGTTGCTCGATGAGGGAAAGGTGAGAGTTGTTCTCTTGAATACCTACCTAATCTATGTATAGTAATTGTATACTGACCAGCGCAAGGTAGCCTACTAGCTTTGGCGACACCTCGACAACTGATAAAGAAGACATCCGAAATCAACTTCTCGCGAAACGGGCACAAGCTGGTGACTATGACGACGAACTGATACTCGAACAGCTTGCACGTAACCGCGTTTTCCTCACGCCGGAGGGTCTCGAAAAGCTACGAAATGCCTTCGTTATAATAGTTGGTTGTGGAGGTGTGGGATCGCATTGTACGGCGGCTCTAGCGCGATCGGGTGTCTCCAAGATTCGCTTGATCGATTTCGACCAGGTAACGCTAAGCTCCCTAAACCGCCACGCCGTTGCGACGCTGGCCGACGTGGGCACTCCAAAAGTTCAATGCCTAAAGCGACGGCTTTTGGCTATAACCCCATGGGTACATTTCGATCTGCGGCAAGAAAAGTTTTGGGACGAAGCAGCTGATAAACTACTGGACTCGTGGGAAAATGGACAGAAGCCTGATTATGTTGTAGATGCGATTGACAACATTGATACAAAAGTTGCCTTATTAAAATACTGCCACGATCATAACTTGCCGGTAATATCATCTATGGGGGCAGGATGTAAGAGTGATCCAACTCGAATTATCGTGGGTGATATCGGAACTAGTACCGACGACGGTCTGTCGAGATCTACCCGGCGACGCCTAAAACTGCTTGGAGTTACCAAGGGAATCCCAACTGTGTACTCGACTGAGAAGACAGGCGAAGGAAAGGCGGAATTGCTCCCACTCCCCGAGGATGAGTTTCAGAAGGGTAAAGTAGGTGATCTAGGAGTACTGCCAGATTTTAGAGTGCGGATACTGCCGGTTTTAGGCACTATGCCAGCCGTGTTTGGATATACAGCAGCGAATCATGTTATACTCTCTGTCACTGGTAAGTACTTATCATGCTATAGTCTTCTATATACGCGCTAATACTTATGTAGGATATCCACTCGACTACGTCCCGGCAAAGGGCCGCGAGAAAATGTACGAGGGTCTCCTTGCCGCAGTCCAGGGAGGGGAAGAGAAGCTCCTCCGCTATATGACTAGTGGTGACCCCAGCATCACCTTGGGCCTAAGAATACCCATCACAACAGGAGACATGGCTTTCCTAGTCGAAGAGGTCTTTAAGGGCCGAAGCGCCATAAGCGGACTCACAACTCGTCTGACTTTAATGAGATGGCGAAGGCCGGCTGACTCCATACTGATAAGAATTGGGGAGGGCGCTGACGAGCAGAAGTCATCGAACGTCAAGCTTTCGGACCTCGTTTGCATGACTAAGGAAGAGGGCATCAGGCACGACAAACAAGTTCTACGAGGAACTGAGAAGCCTGAAGAGGTATACGATGCGGCCACGGTAGAGAAGGTGGAGGCATTGCTTAGAGATACTGCCAAATATGAGAAATACAGGTAACATTAATTCCCCTGTTGCGCGGTCTTATGGCCGACGTAGTAGTGGCTATTTCTTTTTTTATTATTATGCTCCTAAGCCGCCTCCCGACGACTAACTATGAAATGACATGCTGCTATACTTGGCTAAGTATAGAACTTGTCATAAACGCCTCCATACCCAGAACGCCTTAATTATGCTTTACAGTTTACCCTCCCTCCGTAGTCCTTCCCATAGCGCCACCGCAGCAAGACATTTCGCGTCGCGCGCGCCTTCTCTCCACAGATCTTTCATCGGGACTAACTTAAGCGTGATCATCTCCCCGTGATCCCGGAGCCCCGTCAGCTTGCCGGTCCATTCCTTAAGGGTTTCACGCGGCACCCGCCGTTCATGCATGAATATCGGAATATGTTCGTCGCATCCACCAGCTGAGGGATACATAGCTTGAGGCAGGTTCTCGTCGCCTTCACCCTCGCCTCCATTCTCATCTTCGTTTGCATCTTCATTTCCTTTACTTTTGATAGGACTAGTAGTAGCAGCCAAGTCGCTCAGGCACCGTAGTTCCGAAGCGGGTATCTCAAGCCCAAGTTCTTCCTTAATCTCCTGCGCTGCGGTGCCCGCGAAGGTACCCCCCTCGTCTACCATGCCCGCAGGTAACTCGACGAATGCTAGACTGCCGGCTGGAATGCGGGCCTGCACCGTTAGCACTACGTACCGCTCATCGTCTTCGTGGCCCGCGGGTACGTCGTCCGGTACTAGCATGACAAGCATGGCGACGCTCGGCCCGCGCAGGAATACGCTACCCGGTAAGGTCTCGCCGGCGCTGTTCTTGATCTCGGCTACGAGTTTCAAGAATCCGAGGCGCTGACGCGGAGCTCGGCCGAATAGGTCGAAGCTCTGGATTGTGATGCCGCGGAGAGTATACGGGTCTGGGTGGAAGGGGTGTGCGGCATTGGTGTGCTGGAGGGAGAGGGAGTGGGTTAGGGTGGTGAGCCAGTTCTTTTTGGCATTCATTAGTATTTAAGTTCATAATGAGGTACGAAGTAGTCAATATAAGAGCAATGAGAAAAAGTCATCTTACATTAAAAGGCGAGAACCCCAAGATTTTCTCTTCAGAGAGGCCCTCGGGGAGCTTGACCGGTATGTTGGGCTTATCGAGTGTTATTGTCGCCATCGTGCGTCTACGTATCTCACTTGGGATTATTTGGCGATGAGTTGATTGGTATGAGAATCTCGCTGCTGAAAGGTGGGATGCTTTACTAAATGTAATGCGCATTTTAGTTTGAGTCTCTGTAAGATTTGATGGGAAGATAGGTATCTATTATATATATTTCAGGGTAGGCATATTTGCGTGCCTGCTTAGCTGTCTGCCTTGTAAATTGTATTGTATTGTACCTTGGATTCCGGGATGACGTCTATTCTGTTTGTTCAGGACATCAATGCGCTTTTTTTTTTTAACGTTCACGTATAAGGAACTAAGGGGTAGGTAGACAATAAGGATGTTACCTTGCCTCATTTATTAGCATAATATTTTTATTTTTATTTTTTAGTTTTTAAGATTATTATTCTTGATTTCAATGAAGCTGTTCTAATCCCTTCTCACATCTTTGAATTTAATCTTGTGGAACAACTTATTTACACCTGAACTTGCGCTTAGATGCTCTTTGTCTAGGTTAGTAACATGCGGCTGTGTGACCAACAACAAACTAGAGCTACTGCCGGCTTTTTGCCGAATTCACACTAAATACAGCTTGCTATATAGATACAGTTTGTGAAGAAATTGACATGCAACACTGCAAGTCGTATCCGGTATAGTGTAACGGCTAACATACCTCGTTTTCACCGAGGAGCTCGGGGTTCGATTCCCCGTACCGGAGTTTAACTTTTGCAGTTCTCATGGATAATGTCAACAATTACGCATTAATTTTTCTTGATAATTGTTGATTTTTTCTTGCTGCGGTGGTCATTCTTCTTTTAGAAAGGAACCTCTTAGGCATCTATTAGATTATTTGTCTTGATTATTGTTACTTTTGGCGATGCTCTACCTATTTGCATGCAATCCTTTCAGTTAATATATTGTAACGTGTGCACTTCTCACAATTTATGTCTGGATAGACTAAAATGCATGAAGAAAATTGATTCAGTAGATAATTATCTTTATCGTATTATTCTCTCTCCTGTTATTAAGACATATGAAGAGGTGAATTTTGAACGTGAACCCTTTGTACTGATACAAGCATGCACTTGGCCCTGCTGCTTAAGGCATCTTGAAAAGGGGGCTATGTCGTGACTATTACCAGAAAGGCTGACACACCTATGGCTGAACGCAAATCTGCTTATTAGGATACCACTCGCTGTCTCTATTGTAAATTTATACACTCTGAGGTCATCGTTGCCAAGTCAATAGATAGTAGAGATACTAGAAAACGGTTGAATCGATGCTATAAGCTAGAACTAATACCCGAAGTTACGTAGGTAGGTAGGCATTTAAGAAGCAACTGATGTGTAACAGGTAGCTTTCAGGAGTATACCTTACCCCTTAACAATATTCCTTCCCCTTAGATAAGCCCAAAAACCTCATAGCACAACACTCTAAACCAAATTACTACCGCTCCTAGTCTTCACAATCTCCCCCGTCGCATTCCTATCCTTCATCAAATACAAATACGCCTCCGCGACATCCTCCACCGTCGCCGCCCTCCCCGTCGGGACCTTGTCCGCGACAGCCTTAGCCTGCGCCTCCAACTGCTCGGCCGTCAACCCCATCGCCCCCCAGAGCCCCGTGATCACGAACCCCGGCTCTACCGCGTTGACGCGGACGGGCTTGAGATCGACGGCTAAGTTGCGCGCGAGCCCCGTCAGACCGGCCCCCACGTACGCGATCATGCTCCACCCGGGGCTCGGCCGGTCGGCAATGCCCCCCGTGGAGATCGTCAGGCTGCACTCGTTGCTCCTGGCGAGGTGGCGCGCGGTCACCTTGCCCAGCAGCAAGGGCAGTTCCATGCGGAAACGCGCTACCTGCCGGATCTTCTCCAGCGTGATGTCCTGCACATCCGCGATCAGCAGCGCGTCTCCCGCCGTGAGAACGACGTGGTCGATGGGCTGCGGTTTCTTGGCCTCGATGAATAGCGCCTCTAGGTCCGCTTCTACTGAGTCCTTGGATAGGTCGCAGGCCACCCCGGCTACTTGTGCCGTAGGGTATGCGGCCTGGACTTCGGCTACGGCTGTCGCGGCGGATTTGGCCGAAGAGCCGGACAGCGTGACGCGGGCGCCGGCTTCGATGGAGCCCTCGACTACGCCGCGGCCAATGCCACTGCTGCCGCCGATGACGAGGACGTGCTTGCCAGCGAGCTTGTTGTACTTGGCCATTATGGTATTGTTTCGTAGGTTTATATAACTATATGGATAAAGGGGTTATGGTTTTGAGCTTGCTGGTGTCTTGACTCTGAGAAGTTTGATGTGAGCTATGGATTTTATTTCGGCGATGGCCCTCCTATTTATCTACGCCTAGCAGATTATTACCCTACCGTATTCTCCCCTCTTCCTGCACAACATTAGAGGTTGTAATTCATCGTCATGTCATGTGATAGGTTATCGATCTAGGTAAAAAGGTCTAAGGTTCGTCATGGCACCGCATTCTGTAATCAGGGGCTGCTATGTGTAAGCTGATTACACATACGCGACCAATTTCGCCGTCTACCTTGATAACTTTACGCTTCATAATCAAATCATGCTTTTTTTTCATATGGGAATATATAATAGTGGTTTCCACACGGAGTTTCTTAAAACCGTGTAGTTGCGGTGGTGGGTGGCATTATTTCCGCTGCTTTGTAGATGACACTAGTAAGAATGTGAACGGAGCAGACGGGATTAACGGTGATTGACGGGGGGACGGGTGTAGCTATCGGGGATGAAATACGGAGTTACTGCTTTTGGATGGTGCTATCATGAACGTCCACGGATATAATTCTTATAAGCCTATACGTGTCAGCCGAAGGGGAAATATTATAGTACCAAAATTGTATATTGTATAGAGTTTATTGAGTCAGATTGAAAACTCAAACTCATGAATTCGGCCTAGTAGCACACAATCCTGACTCTTACACCAATTCCCTTTCCTCACACACTACCAAGAATTCCATCGTATATCAGCAAGTCTGGAAGCTATATCTTTAGGTACCTAACATAGGAAATTCAGTCCTAAGTAAAGACAAAGGGCCAATACATGTAACGACCTCGCAGTATCATCGTACAGGCGAGATTTCGAGTTCGAGCTTATTGCGAAAAGTATGTTCGACAAGGGAAAACTTCTATCATGATAACTGCAGGTTGTACTAGTGGGCATCAGGTTGTTCTTTTAATACCCTTGCTTGGATCTACTCAAGTCGCGTTTCTGTTGCGCTGTCGGTGACGTACGACAGAGATCTTCCAGGGGTGGCTGACCGGGCTCTCTACGTAATCGAAACTGCTCATAAAGTCCACCTATCCGAAAGTTAGCTGCATCTCCATTGCACTATGGATTCTTACCTTTTTTGTTCTTACGTTCTCGCCAACCGATAACTTGGTATAGCCCGTCGTATCGGATACCACATTCGGGGAGCCAGCGATTGCTGTTGGATGCATGGGGCCCACCGGAACGTAAGACGCGCACGGGGTGTCTTTTCTGTAGCGAAGCCTTCAGGGCCTTTGTTCCAGCGCTGGACGGTACTGAATGAAAAGGATCTTCATTTTTGTGACTGTTTGAGCCGGAGTAGTAGAGTATGTCACCTTGATCGTTGTCGAGGTCGTCATATACGTTAGAAACCACGATGGAATAAGTACCTGCTTCAGTAGAACTTCAGTGATTGTCAGTGAATGCCTGTTCGGATGGATATTGAGAAAGCTGTGGGAAAATTCAACCAGTTGGGTGGATTAATTAAGAAACCTCGGTTCCGAAGAGAAAGTAAGAATAGGGGTAATGAATTTGTAATGCCACTTACCCGGCAATTCCTCCCATTCGAGCGCCGTGAGCACCACGATGAAGCGCAACCAACTGGTTAGCAAACCAACTTCCGACGGGAATATTGTTATGCCCAAACACCTTGGCTGATTTCTTAGGCACATGTGGGTTCAGCTGGTAGGATATTTTACCTTTAGGGCCACGAGCGACCAGGATCCCGTACATGATACCATGTTCCCCATAAATGGGATGGTTTGGTGGCGGTAGCCGGCTTTGAACAATAGGAACTTCCTCTCCATCTTTAGGAATCACCTCTTCTTCGGCTGCGTCTTCCGAGACCACCTCGTCCGCACCCCAGTTCTCAGACTCCCACTTTTCATACAAAGCCCCAGCACTATTCTTCATATCTTCGGGATAGAATAGGTCGGGGTTGTTTATAATTAGCTGGAGCATTTTGGATGTTGTGGTCTTCTCCTTAATCTCAGGGGTCATCTCAATAGTATTTAACCATTGTAGATAGGCTCTTCCCTTTTTAAGGAGGTCTCTACATTCTGAACCATCCTCGGATGTTACAACGCGCTTGAGCTTTCGGCTCTTAACTCCAAGGGTAGCAATAGTGAATCTGTTATAGGAATTTATGTGTTGAAGCTGCGCGGCTTTGCTATTGCCAACGGCAAATACGTCGACGGTGGCCATTTTTATTGCCTATAGAAATTGAATGGTATGATATGATATGATACGATTGTAACTTGAATTTATAATAAGTGCAAGACTTTGAGGGTATACCGTATACTTGCAAGATAAAGCGCCTGCCAAAGTTCTTCTGAGAGGTATGATCCGCTAAACCTTCTTACTCTACTAATTATGGCGCTATAGATGCAGAAAGGGATCACCAGACTGAGCAAGTTACCTAGATACTTAAGAGGTCGTGTGATATATGTTATTGGAAAGTCCGATGTTAGTGAGGCCGATATAGCAGTTTGCGTAGAACCTTAAGGCATCACCCGGGTAGTATTAGGGTTTGGATTATAAATATTCTCTCAAATGATAAAGAAGGACGAGAAGAATATGGAATCGACATATAAAATTTAGGAAGGAGACGTTATGACTTGGAGACTGCGTTATGTACATATGTAATGTAGAGATCAGACCAGCTATAGTTTATGAGTCAATATAAGGTATGTGCTTTTCACGATCATCTGTCAATTCGTTAATAATTTATAAAAGGCAAGAAACCTAACCTAAGTAACTACATGTATGTATCAATATGACTGCTCATAATTATATGCAGTATAGATAGAAGTTGGTTGCACTGTACTTCTTAGATCTTATTACTTATTGGTAATATCTATTAACCCTCGACTTGCTTCTTCTTGCACGTATTGAAAATGGGCTGTCACTTTCATCACACTCCAAAGTACCTGGGTTTTAAGATTTATGACAACACAAGTACCTATTACACATCTATTATACCTACCATAGGTATAGATGTATATATATTAGGTATTTAGGCAGACACGGTGTAACACACCGGCATTCTTAGCCGTTGATGCCTTGAATTTATGAAAACCTCTGCGCCATCGTATGCAAATCTCGAACTCGAGCGTGACGTAAGTCTGCGCCAAGTACAAGGCCATCTATTAGTAGATGTATTCTACCCTAAGAAGTTTTTAATATTGCCTCCAACATTTTTTAGATCTAGCAAGAATGTGTCGTGGCCGAACAAACTCTGTTCCTCGCTTAGCTCTACATGCGTTACGTTTCTATTTCCAGTGAGGCGGATAGCATTAGCAACTTCTCGTTGCTGCCAAGCGGGAAATAAGATGTCGCTTGCTACGCCCATCACCAGAGTCGGGGTATCCCTCAGCGGTGATAAACCTTCAATCAGATCTTGAGGGGGACGGGAGTCGCCTGGTATGGGTGAGTTGGAATCATCCACGTACGTTCCAGGTTGCTCAGAATATGGCATATCGGGTAATGTGAGGCTACAATACCGGTCATTTTCTTCGGAGGTTGATCCAGACTGAATAAGCCTCTCACGTTCGGCTCGTCGTTGGGTAGCTGCTTGTTGATTTTCAAGACCTAAGTCAAACAGATCCATGGCCTTGCTGACATATAAGAGGCTGTTTGGGTCATATGTCAGACAAAACTTCTCGCCCGCATGGTCTAAATATGTCTCAATTAAGAAATCTGGACATAATGCAGGCGGTTTTGTCGGGTCAGCTCTCCTACGACCAAACCGTTGCTCCCACTCGGGTCCGGACCGATATGTTACCGTAGCGATCTCCCTGGCTAACTTCATCCCGGCGTGCGGCGGGACTTTGCCATAGTAAAACCCGCGATTCCAATTTGGGTCCATCATGAGCACTTGCCGCTGCGTGTGGCGCATTGCAACACTGTAGGGATGGCTTCGTGCGCAGCCGCTGATGGATACTATACGGCTCACCCTTGAAGGAAACAGTACACCGGCTGCCAGAGACTGCATTCCTCCCATACTAGATCCGACGCTTGCGTATAGTTTCTCAACACCTAGATGATCTAAGAGCCGGAACTGTGCCCTCACCATATCCTCCATCGTAAGTATTGGAAACCGAGTGGCATATCTCTGACCGTCAGCAGGATCAATGCTACTTGGCCCGGTAGATCCGAAACAGCCTCCAATGACATTTGTACATATCACGAAATACTTATCCGTGTCGAGACAGGCCCCTGGGCCGATAAACTTCTCCCACCATCCAGGTTGAAGGTTGCTCTCGGTCGAGTGGGCATGAGATGAAGCAGATAGACCCGTATGTAGTAATATCACATTGGACTTGTCTGAGTTTAGTTTTCCCCATGTTTCGTATGCGACATCGAATTTCGGCAGTGTCCCTCCCCAGTCTAACGAGAGAGGGTCTTCACAATGAAATATCTCGGTGGCTCCGGTGGTATATGCGGGTTCCGGCCCCGTCGAGAGAGATTTCGCTTCTAACGACGCCGATCGTATCTCTATCGCATCGAGGCAAGGAAATGCCATAGCAGGGTTGGAGGCTTCTCCTTGGCTTGTGCTAGCACGCCTGGGGGGCTGAGAATGTAATAATCGCGCGCCATACTGCAGAGAGGGAGCTTTGAGAGATGCTGATGGCGAAGGCCGGGTTCGGAGTAAGAAGGTGGGAGGTCGCGCGTTGATGATGATGGGCTGTAAAATGGTAGAGACGCGTCGCAGGTCTACCGCGCTATGACCTCGGATTCTCATGATGACTTATTGAATAATAGGAAAGTATAGAGGCCCAGAATGGACAGCTGCTTCGATATCATTTCCAAGATCCATGATCCAAGTTTGAAGAGATTAAAAGCTTAGCTTTGCGTAAATTGAATAGTGTTGCACTATCTCACGTGTTTTTTTTCTTTTAGTTGGACTTCTAGAACATGAATTCCCCCCCGCTTTCTCCAAATTTTAAGCTATAAGCACTAGCATGATCGATAAGATAAAATACGCTCCTTCAAAAAAAAACTTATGATGTCACGAAATGACATACGTAATGCCCACGCCTCTTGGTAGCATCTATCGTGATATTGATTTGACTCATATAAGAAGTTTGTGTTACCAGGAGGTATGAGAATTGAATGGATGCAATCCGTTTGGATATACCTATCATGTATATAAGCAATGTATTACGCTACACATGTAATGATTGATATTAAAATGGCTTGTATAACAATTTATCCCATTTCTTAGTGACATAAATATATTAATTCGCCCGAAGCACTTGACGTATTTACATACTCAATTATACGAGAGGTTCCAGTTTTCTTATAGCTGTACTTCTGCCCATCTCCACTTATTCTAGGCTGCGGTAGGATAGGCACTAAACCGCTTTATTAACCTTATTAACCTTTCCTTCTTTCTTTGATTAACATGTTTGACCTTGTTGACATTATCTTATTTCTCTTAATTTCAATAATCTTTAGTTTTCAGTTCCTCAGTATTCGTAATAGAACTATGGATACTCCAAATCCGCCCATCCTGTTCAACCCTAGGGGAAGAAGACGGCCTCTGATACCAAACTTGAATCGGCACCAGCCCCCACGTGAAAAGCCGCGAATCTTCACAAGCACTTATGAGGTTACGCCAGAAGATATAACCGAAGTGAAAGATATTTTGTTAAAGGCTAGGAATCTACCTCTTGAACTTGTCGATATGATCTTAGACAATGCCGAGTATTGGGTTTGTTCTTCTACTATCATCGACCATGACGATTCCGAATCAGGTCGGATCTCCATCCACGGTGCACGTGAAGGAGAAAACCAATTTCTGGTCAGTAAAGCTTCATAAGAATCTTAACTTCATCTTGTTCTTGTTCCCAGTTGACGTGTGATTATAGCTTCGTACTAAGCCGCTTGGGCTTACTAAATGGTCACCTTCCAGCCAAGATCTGTGGAGAATAGAAGCTACTCCTAAGCAACTCGAGGAGGAATACCCTCAGTCTGATCTGCAAAAATTTGCAGAGGGTCCTCTTCCCACGTTAGAACATCCATTTCGAAAAGTTGTTTTCGATATTGAGAGTTGCGATCAAGGTTGGAGTAGTCACCATGGCGATCATGGTACTTATCGCAGCTCCTTTACGTGGTTTGAGGCGGGGTTAGAGCGTTTTGATAAGAACAACGAATGTGAGAGAAATTCTAGGCCATATTGGAGACATAACCTGTGTTACTTACTTGACTATATAATAGGCCTACCGGATTGTCCAGATCAGAAAAACAATGATAAGTCCAATGATTTAGATATCCCAACATGCGCGATACGCCCAATTTGGCCCTCAGTACTACAGGACCAAGGCGGCGCTGGTGGTCCACGATACCATCATGATTTACTTGCTGATAAGAACCATGAGATACAGCGCAATAAACATGCTGTAGGTGAATTACAACACCACCACGTTGAGTGGGCCTGGGATGACAACATTGATCCGGAATCCTTGGAGACGGAACGCTTAACTGAAGTTGGCCGGGGATCAGGTACAGGTAACGGCGAGTTCGTTAGGAACTTGAAATTTGGGGATATGATCACTGTCTGGGGTCATGCAAGATTTCCAGGATGGAAGAATGACGTCAAAAAGGTTGGGGTCAAGGTTTATTGGACGCTATAATTTGCCTTTCAACCCTGAGGTAGAGCTGTCATGGTGTTTCTGCTCTTTTTCGCTTGGACATCAATACGATCCTTTTATACCGTATACCTAAGTCACTAATAAGATGAATAAAGTATCTGCTTTACTACCGAACATTTTATTCTACCTAATGTATTAAGGACTTCGCCTGACTGGAAAATTACTCGTCTCTAACACCTTTAATTACCTCGTGATACTATCCTTACACCTAGAAACGGTAGACTTATTTATCTTACCTAATTCTACAAGAATCTTATAGTGTACTGTAAATCTAATAGTTATACGATCAAAGTTGGACCTTACCAACCTTAAGCTCCTGTAAGTCCTTACTCCTGAACGGAACATATGCCTTCTCGCTAGGAGGTAGCTAATAAATCGCATTGGCTTCTTCTCCATTTTCCTCCGCCGCCTTCTCAATGGCCTCCGGATCGATCCCCTCAGACCTCAGGCGTCCTTTCTGGACCTTCATCGTGCCCGTGTACTCAAGCTGCTTGACGACCCTTAGAAATATCGGCACCGCGTATCGCGGGAGATTTTCAAAGCAATGCTTTGCCAGCCCCTTTAGATCCAAGCCCTTCCCACTAGCTATATCCTCAGCCTTGATAGAAGTTCCCTCTGTTGCAACGATAGCCGCGCACCCAGCTCGCCCGTCTGCGTTGGGAACTAGGACGCCGTACACACTCGCCTCGGCAATTTGTGGGAATGCGCCTACGACGTCGCCGACTTCGGTTGTCGACACGTTCTCTGAACGCCAGCGGAACGTGTCGCCAAGGCGATCCACGAAAAACAGCCGGCCCTCCGCGTCTAAACGCATCGCGTCACCCGTTCGGAACCATAGGTCCCCTTTGCTAAACACGTCTGTGACCAACCGCTTCTGGCCGGCTTGTGGGTTGCCGTGATACACTGGTGTTGCAGTCTTCGCCGGATCGATACGATGGATGGTCTCTCCCGGCTCATCGGTTTTGCACCGAATCGCAAAGCCTTTTGCATCTCGCACGATATCCTGCGTGTCCGGATCGATGCGCACACGTGCTTCGCCGCCGCCGTTGAGCAAATGCCATAGCGGACCTCTTATAGCTATCGCGCCCCGCGAGTATTCATTCCGGCTCGAGTTACTAAGCAACCCAACCCCGTCCGTCGAGGCGTAAAACTCGTAGATGACTTCAATACCGAAGCGCTCCCGGAACGCCTCCCATATATCCGGCCGCAGACCGTTGCCGTATGCTATACGTACGTTGTTTTCGGTGTCGAGAGGGCTGGGCGGCGCGTTAAGCAGATACCTGCATAATTCGCCCACATATTGGATGATCGTGGCTTTCGACGAGCGGACCTCGGGCCAGAACGTGTTATGAGAGAACTTGCGTGATAGAACTAGCGTGCTTCCTGAATGGATACACGAGGCGCAGGCGAGACCCTGGGCGGAAGCATGATAAAGCGGGAGACAGGTATATAACCTAACGCCGGGCTTGACGCCTAGTTTGCCTCCAGCTTGCTTTAGGAGCACATAGCGCCCCCGATTTACGACTGTGCCTTTGGGCTTGCCCGTGGTACCGGATGTGTAGATAAGAGATGCTATATCCGTGGGCTTGATATCTTCGCGGCGCGAGGCGGGAAGCGGCTCTGTGTCCGTGAGAGCGCTTATAGATGAATGGCTGTAGTAAACTGTCTGGATGTCGGCTGAGGTAAGTTCTTCTTCAACGGGGGAAACGAGATGGCGGACGTCTGAGTCCGCAAGCATGTACCGAGCACCACTAAGCTTAACGCAATGAATAAGCGATTCGGCTGTCAAGTTGTAGTTTATGAAAGCCACCGAGGCACCAATGCCCTCGAGGGCGAGCCAGAGCAGAAGATACTCGGGGCTGTTAACGCCATTTAGCGCCACCATCTCGCCCTTCTTAATCCCTAGGTCCTTGAGCAACCAATTGCCAACCGGTTGTAGGGCCTGGTAGAATTCGCGAAAGGTCCACTCACGACCCTCGAATATGAGGAAGGTAAGATCACCCATGGGGGTATTGGCGCGATCCTCAAAGGTATGATAGAGCAGCAGCTTTCCTTTTCGGGCTTCCTGCGCGATGAGCCTTAACAGCAAAGTAGCGCGCAGCTTATTGCTTCCCTGAGCTAAATCGTTCATTATATGAAAGCGAGCGTCCATGTAGGCCGCGAGGGCAACGCTGCCTGCAGCGGCCGCGGCTATAGGAACTAGAATTGATCAGTATTGACTACCTATATATATATGAATGATCGAGATAGTTTAGGTCTATACTTACAAGCCATTTTAGATATTAGAACTTGATGATAATATTTTTAGATACTGCGTAAACATGAAGTTTGAGACTAAGATCAGTTCTAGGAGTAACTTCTGGCTAGTGTTTTATCCGATAGCTCTCTTCATATTTATTTCTAATTCAAGTGTAAGATAGCACGGTGATACTGCAGATGACTGCGTGGCTTAAGAAGAGAGACAGATGTCTCAGATCGGCTGGCCGAGGTAACTCGATCGTGTTCGTGACGTGAAGTGGGTAAGTCTTTAATACAGTAACACGTCGGGTTTCGGTAACATTACAAGGGGTAGATTCCGGAGCATGAGTGGAGTCGGGACGGCATTGTGCATTTTGCATTTTTCACGTCCGCTAGAGTCGTACTCTTTACCAAATCCTACGTTTCTCTCGATGTCACCGTCTAGAAACTATATTCAGCTCTTCGTGATTTTTACCGCAACTCAAGTATTACTAGAGAAAGAAAATATGTATTAGGTACCTCTTAACTGATGAAGTTACACATGCGGTTATCCTCACCCAAGTTACCTTTTGCCTCAGCACCTAATTTAACTTATGCCTAGCCTGGGTTAGTAAAGCGAGTTGATCCATTATTTAGTGCTCTAGAAGGACTAGCAACTAAATAATATGATTTAAACCCTGAAAATAAATAAAGTGGTTCTTCGGTAGCGTAGTTAGATTTGTGATCTAGCCCGAGATTGTTGATATTTACTACGGTGGCACATTAGTTCATATCCGACAAAACAAAAAAGCGGATGAAAATTCGTCCGACTTGGCACATGCACTATAATTATAGCACCCACAAACGCTAAAATCCTTTATAATTATAGTGCATTACAGTGATGCATACGCTAAAATTATAGCGCTTAAAAAAAAAATCTTCGAGACTAAAATTATCCACTATATTTATAGCATATATACCCACTAAATACTTTATAATTATAAAGTATTACAGTTAATAATACATTATAATTATAAGGCTTGTAAATCTAAAATTGGTTAACATTAGAATAGCTATAAACAGCTACACTAAAAACCTTAATTTAACTTCAAAAAAAACTACTAAATCCACTGTAGTTATAGTGGCTACATACGCTAAAACTACTATAGCTACAGTACCTTAGCGGGAATACTAGGGACCTTATAAGGCTTGTGCAGGCCTTATATTTCAGGCAACCCCTGCAGGGTTTAAAAGTCTGAGATAGGCTATAAGGCCCGTGCGAGGCATCTAAGCCTTGCAGACAAAATAAGCCTTGTAAGCAGTCCGCTGTAAGTGCCCTGTAATTCTCCCCTAAAGCCACTGTAAATAATCCACTAGATCAACTAGAAATAGATGCCTGAACCACCTGTAATATGCTGCAGCACAACACCTGATTGGATATATGGCCACCACATACAATATTTGTACGGTCGCAAAAAAAAAAAAACCAATTACATGCTATGCTATTACACTGATACCTTCTTGTCCTTACTATTTGAGTCTATTTATAAGTACCTATGCAATTGAAAGGCATGTCATATTACAGAGTTGAATGTCATATTACGAGATTACACACATACCACTTGACTACGAGGGCATTTGATTTGATTACAAGTCTACAAGATTACGTATTACGCGATAGCCATTTGCTTGCTATTGTGGTATATATATCGTGCTTGCCGTGGTATTGAATTGAATTGATTTGTATGGCCTCAGGGGCCTCAGGGGACTCAGGGGATTACAGGTGGTATTTGACAGTGAGGGTGGTGATATAGCGATTTTAGTGGCCTTAGGTGGTTATGGTGGCCTCAGGCATCAAGACCACTGGGAACCTACTGTAATGAAATAACAGTGGCTACAGGGGAATATAATAGCGAATAATAGTGGAAATGCCCTGTAATGCTTTTGGATGTATTCAGCCACCCAATTTGTATGGGGAAATACATCTCTTTATAAGCCTTGTCATAAAATAAGCCTTGCAGATTTGCTAACCCTTGCACAAGGCTTGTCACTATAGCTAGGCCTGTACAAGGCCTGCGCAAGCCTTATAAAATCCCTAGTATTCCCGCTAAGGTAGATATAATAAACTTAATAAATTTGATTTTAACCTCGGAAACTTTTTTCTTAAGCGCTATAGTTTTAACGTATGCATCACTGTAATACTTTATATTTATAAAGGGCTTAAGCGTTTGCAAGCGCTATAATTATAGTAAATAATTTTAGCTTCGGAAACTTTTTTTCAAACGCTAAAGTCTTAACGCATGTATCACTATAATGCCCTATATTTATAAAGGGCTTTAGTGTTTGTGGGTGCTGTAATTATAGTGTATAATTTTAGCTTCGGAGATTTTTTTTTTAAGCGCTAAAGCTTTAGCGCATGCATTACTGTAATGCCTTATATTTATAGGGGGCTTTAGCGCTTGTAAGTGCTATAATTATAGTACAAATGCCAAGTCAGACGAATTTTCATCCGCTTTTTTATTTTGTCGAATATGAACTAATGGTGCACCGTATACTTACCTACCTACCTGGTAATATGTAATAATGAAGTTTGATAGTAAAATGCGATCTTTAACCCAAACACTTTAGGAATTTGCGGTATAACAGACGGTAAAATATACTAGAGCTAGATTATTAGCCATGTATATTTTCTGTTTGGGAATCATAATGAAATTTAGCTCCTTATATGAACTACCAAGGTACTCTCACCAAACCTAAGGCGGATGATTTATTAGACACATTGGTAGTATTGATGGTTAACAAACATATTATCAATACTATCAATGGTGGAAATTGGGGATAATTATGGTTATTATTGAATATAGATAAAACTGCTTTCTTGCTTGATAACAAGCAGGAGGTATACAATTCCTGAGGTTATATAATTTACCTGTCCCTAAGGTGGGTATCTGTTATGTCTGTTCCAACCCAGTCTACTAACTACCTACGGCACCTATTGAAGTATTTAAATGAGAGAAAGGACGGGTTAGTTTACAATCCTAATAGCAATGGTATAAATAACTTGTAAGTAGGTAGGTTTGATTATCTTTATATAAAGTAGGAGATTGCTGACTGTCCAAGGTTTACACATATTTTAGGTACGTATTTGAGATAGTTAGGAATGATATTATTTACTCTAAGTTGCAATTAACAATATCTGGGCCGAAAACAGTACCTTTTCCTTCTTCTTAAACTACTTAGGTACCTAACCTAAGGTAATGACCTAAGTAGCATACTCAAAGTATAATTATAACGAGTTGGATAATCTGCAAAGTGTTAGGTAGCGTTGCTAAAGTGACTCAGATGCCTTAGATAACTAGGTACCTTTTAGGTAGGTAGGTACGTTAATATCTGAATGGGCATATTCACATAAACGAAGCTACAAAGGCGGCACGCTCCTTCCGTATTGCTTCTTGCTTCGTAACTGCTAAATTAAACTTTCCGACGTGTTGACGGCAGGTGCATTCAATAACTTTTTATCGCCGCTTACATTTGGCACTATTGTTTTTTAATTTCTTCACACACCGAATTTCATCATTAAGGAGTTCATATTTAATCGGCGTCTGTTTTCTTCTTTGTCTCTTTCGCACTTCTCTAGCCAATTCTGTCCATTTACGTCGTTATATCCCGAACAGAAAATGGCTTTTCAAAACAACATCGTGCCCCAAAGCCCTCTTCAATGGCTACCCATTGACATAAAGATAGATGTCATGGAAGCCCTTGATATTACCTCTCTCTACGCACTCGTAACAACCTGCAAAGATTTCTACAACATTCAAAAGAAATACGGAGGCATCATTCTTCGCACAATCACCACCAATGCTCTAGGTGACGCCCTCCCATCGGCTATGGCCTTACACGCAGCAAGGCTTACCGAATGGGTAACAGAATTGCCCGCATATTCTGATGATGAGCTTGTGGTTCTGGTACACAATTTTGGCCGTAGATATCTCAATCGGAATGAGATATGGATTAACCCGCAAGACTTCTCCTTTCCCATGGCTTGGGAGCTTATTTCTTTCCATCGCATCGTCGAGCATTTTGCTGAAGAATTCATGGAGGATACATTGTCAGACACGTACTTACGGAATTCTCGGGATAACATAATTCTAGAACCTACAAGCACAGAGATTGCCAGAGTGCAACTCACATTCTATTGTATGGAGATATCTCGAGAACTTCTCCCTTTCCACGTTACTGGGCTGAACGGTGGTGAGGGTAATGAACTATCATGGCAAATGCTCTGGCACTATTTCGCACCATGGGAGAATCGCATCGCCGAAGAGATTACCGATTTCCTAGACAAATATCTTGGTAATGCTATTTGTCAAGGTAAGCTCAAGCTGGCTACATTGTACTCCAATTTTACTAAGGAAATATATAGGATCTATCAATATGAGACAAGGAGACGTAGTTTACAACAGTTGGTATGCTGCTACAGGATTACGTGGCTTTGATAAATTGGCCGACGACGAGGTTGTATCTCTCAATACCGCCGATATCGAAACAAGCCCAGAAGTGTTCCGTCGCAAGTGTTATTTCGCACCCGGTGTATCTGGTTTCACATGGCTGCGCCCTGTTTCGGGGGACCTCATGGTTCGATCTTTCAACATAGACCACCTCTTAGCGACATTTCCTCAGAAAGAAAACGGTGCATGCGATAACTGGTACTTCACGATCGTCTCAGAGCAGCACAACCCCTTATATGCTGATTCAGAGCTCCTTCCTTGGGAAACTGCTTGGTGGGACCGTGCTCGAATTAACACCGTATTTCCAGGTATCCTTCCCAGTATAGCAGAGATCCAAGATATGGCAGAAGGCAATGAATACACTGGGGGTATCTTCGAGCCGGATGTCGACTATTGCGCAGAGATTGGCTATTAGGGAATGGGCTGGATAGTACACCTCGCATTCCTTATACCTAATACATACTTAGTACGGCCTTCAAGTCGTCGAGCTCCTCGTTGTTGAGGCTTGGGAGGTTTCGTGGGTTGTCGATAACGTACCGGAACGGGGCCAACCCAATAGTTAGTAAGGCAACGGTGATCTGGAAATGAGATGGTCTGGTTATGGCATATTATGGATGATTCATAACTTGGAGTGCCGTAGTTGTAACAGGTAGTGAGACCTCTCGTGGGGCCGATCAGGCATATATGCTATCGAGAGCTTAGAGACTTATGGTATATGAGCTTCATATCCCATGAATTCATAAAGTAGCTAGAAATGTCAAATGTTTCGAGTATAAGTTTACACGCTGACAGTTACGTGATAACTACCTAACTAAAGGGTATTCGCATTATCAAATACTTTCCATGACCCCTATTTTGACTAGATTCTGACTCTTACACAAGCCGACCGTAAATATAAGTAGTACATCAGCATTAAACTGATCAGTAAATGAACTTCTAACTTTTCTAACAATAACAATATGATTAAATAAAACAATACACTTTTATTCAAAGCAACTACTTCCTCAAGCTGATCCGACACGGATAACCATCAGCAGGATGCGCCCCTCCAGATTGCGTCTGGTAAGCGCGCTCGCTGTTAACACTCTTAACCTTGCTCGTAGGGTGCAAGCGATCCCATTCATCATACGCGTGCTTAATTTCAAACTCACGCACAGTAAGCGCCAACGTGATTTTCACATCGAGCATAGCTAGAGTCTGACCCAAGCAATTTCGCGGCCCATACTCAAAGGGTCGCCAACCCCCCTTAACGGGGTAAAGTGGGTCACCCGGCTCTACGAGCCAGCGCTCGGGTATGAATTCCATTGCGGAAGGCCAGTATTTCGGGTTGCGCTGTACGGCCGAATGTAGAATCCACATATTCGTTCCCTCGGTCGGATACCTGTTGCCCTTATCATCCTGGAGATACACGCCTGGTTGGCCGCCACGCATCGCGGACGCAGGGGGGAAGAGACGTAGAGATTCTTTGATGACCGCCGTGGTGTAGGGGAGTTGGTTGAGCAGATGGGGCTGTGCGCGCATTGCGTTAGCTGTTTCGGTAATGTCTGTACCAAACACGGCATCATGCTCGGCGCGGAGCTTGGCCATGGCTTCAGGGTGAGATTGTAGGAGGTAGAAGCAATAGCAGATTGTAGACGATGTAGAATCGTGACCAGCAAAGAGAAACAGGCGTATCTGCACTGTGGCCCAGTCCCTGAAAGCTGGATCAAGTTTCTTAGGGCGTGGCTTGTCCTCTTGTTGGGCCATGTAACCTGCTAAGGCAAGATGGATGATGGAGCGCGACGAAGTGGCTGCCTCATCCTCAGTCCATTCGGCATAGCGCTTGTCAAGTTGTTGGGCTATGTAGTTGTTCATCTGGTAGCTATTATACCATTGCACAAAGGGGCGAGCTGGGTTCCATCTAATTAGAAGATTCCACTCGTTGTCAAGGACATGCCAACGAATTTGCCGGCGCAATGCCGATGCTAAGGGATTGAACTGCCGTTGGGAATGAAGTCGCGAGTCCAAGGTTACGGCACCAATGACATCCATCATGTACCAACAAGTCACATCGTCTAGAGAGAACATTTTACCTTTTCGAGCATGCTCTCTCAGAATATCGACGTAGACTTCAGCCTCATCTACAACGTGAGAGGTCTGTTGTAAAATATAGCTGGCACTAAAGCCCGAGTTGAAGAGTGAACGAGAACGTTTCCATTCGGGCCCATTCATAGTGAACAAGTTTGCACCACCAGCTAACGGATTAAAAAAGGCATGTAGAATGGGCGGCTTAGGCAAGTCGTATTCCTGGCAAGCTTGTATAGCAAGCACAGGTGAGCAAATAACCATCAGGGGGTCGGCGAACGGCCACATATCTATATAGATGATAGAATCGGCATCCCTTTTTTCATTTTCACGGCATAAGACCTCAAAAGCATCAGGCTGCTGGGTGTCTTCAGGCAGCGTTTTCATAACTGGTGGAATGGCAAGGAGATGCCCCAGGATAGAGTTCCATGGTGGCATCGGCTACGCGGCGACCACATTAGAATTAGCAAAAGCAAGAAGAAGCAGACAGCCAGGGGATGATATCATACCATTCCTTGCTGGCGGAGGCGGTAGAAGGTAAGTCTAGCTTGATAGCCTTTGACAAGCAGGTAGACGAGCGCACTGGCGCAGGCAACTAGCCCAGCTGTGGCTGCATGTCCTACACTGAACAGCTCGTCGTTGACCATGATGAAGCTGAGGTTGCGAATAGTGGCGAAGGAAAGAAGGCAATAAAAGCCGAAGTTGAATGAGTAAAGCAAAAGAATCCTTATTAATGATGTCGCGGGAGGGAGGGATTGTCTACATGCAAGGGCTAACCCCTATCCCCGGGACACAAGGTAATTAAGGGTGGGGTGAACGTAGTAGAGAAGGGCAGCAATGCCGAATACTGCTAAGGAACCAACGGTGGCTTTGCTCAGGCTGTCTTCTGGCCAGTATAACCAAGCCACCAAAATAAGACGGATAAAGAGACTGATAGCTAGCACAAAATGAAGCGTGTTTCTCATTAGCTCGATAAAGGCCATCATATGGTTGCTGCAAAAAGGCGTGAAAGAGTTGATAAAATAGGTACCCATAATCCCATTCTTAACTTATGTGGTCAGGAGATAGGCTTGTATAAGTAAAATGCAGCCATATCACATACAGCCTTCTTGGGACGGAAAGGTGATGGGGGCTAATTTGTGGTCAAATGTGTATCTCAGCCTTCTTAAAACTATGCAGTTGTTTGCGCGAATGAGTTAGGTAGGGTTAGTATTTTGTTTGATTTGAATGCTAGACCCTCTTCTAGCCGTTTTGTGAAACATTAAATGTTGTGTAATATGGATAGGTAGATGTTGCTGATATATGAGTGATATGACCTATCGAATTTGAAATTTCTTGTATTTCATTTCCCGGTGAATTCCAGCGCCTCATATCCGATAAAGAAACATATCAAGCTCTCGTACAACGTAGCAATTCCAACAGCTAAATTAAACGGCAAGTCTAACATGTCTTAGGTGTGAATGGCTTCATATGCAAGTGATTCCTTAAATGGATGGTAACAAGATTTTTCATAAGTACCCTTTTCTCCTGCAACCAACCATCTTTGGACTGTGTCTGTTTCTATTATGCAATTATCAGGAATCTTCTTAGAGGCTCTGAGGAAGGATTTGCGGTGCAGATTAAGTGACAATATCCAAGTGAGACATCGTTAGTGTAATTTCATCCCATTTACATCTATCTATATTAATCACGCCATAGATAGCATATAAGATATAAGTGAAGATGTTACACAATCCCTCCATACCATCCCTCATTCTTTTTCTCTTTCGCTACTTACATTTTTGACCAACCTGCCGATCCTACACTATACCCTCCACTTGCAGCGGCAGGCTTTACATGTTAGTAAACGCCTGGAACACGGCAGCCTAAAATCAGCCTCAGTGGAGGATTAGAGGTTGGTGAAAAGCGGCTTCTGACTTACATGAAGTACCTAACCAACCATACTAAACACCACTATCGTGAGTCTTCTTGGCCTGCGGACCCCATTCCGCTGGCGCCTCAAAAGAATGCGGAATATGCATGATGAGCTGACGAGTGTCGTCGTTTCCAGCTAAGGTTTCTTGCTGAGATATATTGGTTAGTGGCGCCTCAGCGTCGATATCAAGATCGCGGTTATTGACCTGGATAAAAGTGCGTATGCCTGTCATAGTGGCGTTTGGAATATCGGGCAAACCATCGTGAGACTCGAGGTCTATGTGCTTTTTTTTCATGCGCAGAAACCGCATTCGGTAGGAAAAGTGTTCATGAGGCCGCAGTACTATTGCTCTAGCCCTGTTGTGACGCTGTTCATCGCTACTTTTCATCGGAGTAAGCAATGTCCGGAAAACAGTGAGTGAGCCCATAATCACGGCGACCGAAGCCTCTATAAACTGCCAGAAGAATTCCCATGGAACATTTACTCCTGCCACTCCATGGATATTGGCAACACGGATAATTGCAAAGCAAACCATGACAAGCGAGAGGCATAAAAACAGTCCCAGGCTGATTTTCTGCGTATTATGTATTCTGGCTCGATGTAAGACGATGATAGGGATGCTTGCAACTAGAGGGAACCTTGTTAGCAACCATGGGTCCCTTTGTTTGATAGTTCGTTCCTTTTGCGACGTACTGAGGATATCCGAGAGAGCATCCAACCCGGTAATCAGGCCAGTCATGGAGACATATAGAAGGTCCTTAGAGTGGTCAAAGCAAGCAACTTTTATAGTATCAGTTAGATGTGAAACCGAGTGCATATGAAGTATAGGTAGGTAGCTACTTGCCTGATTTAGCCCCAAAGTCTGAGCATAGAATGAAGGGTTCTGAAATCAAGAATATCCACGAAACAACGGTAAGAACAACTACAGCCCAGTAATAGTACTGGATTCCATCCACCTGGCGTATCAGCTGCTTGAAGAAAGCTAGGAATGAGAACTTGACGAAGAAAGTAGCTGTCCAGGTAATTACAAGAAATATAGAATTCTGTTGGGTGGCATTGTTTATGATGTCAGTTAGTTGCTGTGAATTGGTGTGATATATAATTGACAGGTCTTGCTGGATCGCCGTAGTAAGGTAGAATGTATCACAGAGGTGGTAAACTAGGCCTGTGGAGCCGGTAAGGAAAGCGGCCGCAATAAAGAGGAGGTAGTCGTCAAGCGTGGTACGTCTCCGGGTTTTAAGACGGATTGCTGCTCTAGCAAAAACTGAAATGATAGCAATACTAAAGACCACACCCACTGCCACCTAGGAATCGTACGTTAATTAACTCGACGTAGTATAAATTGTTTAAATATGATAGCCGGATGTACACACCTTGAATGCTTTCTTCTTGATACTTGACCACTTGTCAACTAGCTCATCGAGAGACTCTTGAGTCTGGTTCATGATGGGCTTCCTGTGTCTATCTCTTGATTCTTGATGTACAAAGGAGGAAAATGTCTTCAACTGTCTTGAGATATATCCCGACCTTGGTACTGAGCATTACTATTACCATCCTTAGTAGATGTCTACCTACCTATATAAGAAATATAAGAACCGGGGGGGGGATGGATGGTTATCGTCTGGTCTCGGATCACTAACAGCCCCCAACGGACACAAGAGTTGTGGTAAGCCCGAATGAGGTCCGGCCCGGTTGCGTGCTGGTGGTGGCAAACCCCCAGAGCCTGCAGGATGTCCCAAGGTGCACATTATCATGGAGGTTAGTTGTACCATACTCCTTTGACTTAATCGTGTTATTTCTACTAAACCGGATAGATAAATAAAGGAGTTAGAGCGAATTTATACTCCGTGATCTGTAAAATGGCATTTATTTAGTGTAAGTACTTGTCTAGGTGCCTACCTACCTAGACATAAGAGATATATGTTCTCTTTGCCTCGAAACTATAATTTCACTTTTCAACCATTCTTACTTGTAATTCCCCATCTCTATTCCTATTTACCTAAGGTAGTTATATACGAACTTATATCACCTTTAAATTCAAAATCGTACCATGATGTCTAGTAACACTGAGCCCAATGGCTCTGGCCGCTTTCAAAATGTTATTTTAATGCATACTAGTCAGGGATCTCTCGTCTTTTATATCTTAATCTCAATCATAATCCTCCGCTATGCGTATATCTCTCTCAGATATCACTATTCCCATTTCTCACGAAAACCTAAACAGATCCCCCCAACCTTCCCATACCTACTTCCGTTGCTTGGAAGTGCTATACCATTTACGTTCAATTGTGTAAATTTTGTCAAAAGGGTGACGTAAGACATCTGTTAATGGTCGGTTGTCAGTAGGCAACCGGTAATAGATCCAGACTGACGTTTTATAGACAATATGCCGGGTCATTGGTTCCAGTTAGGCTCTCGATCCTTTTAGGGGAAATATTCTTATTCCAGGGCCCAGAGAATGTTGCTGCAGTCTGGAAGCAGCAGCAATTAGGCAGCCCCATCTTCGTTTACACCTTCGCCCTCAAGAACATTTTTGGAATGCCCCAGCATGCCTTGGCTCCGTATAAAGCAGATAACTCAGGG
The DNA here is from genome assembly GCF_008694065.1 of Daldinia childiae. Lineage (NCBI taxonomy): Eukaryota > Fungi > Ascomycota > Sordariomycetes > Xylariales > Hypoxylaceae > Daldinia > Daldinia childiae. Next base: position 199,396 of record NW_022984652.1, on the reverse strand, counting down.
TCTCATCGCCGCCCACACCCCGACAGCAATGTTGCCTCTCACAACCGGGTTGATTTCCTTACGCACATGGATCTTTTCAAGGCGTTCGGTGGATCTGGCCTTAATACATCCTTTGAGCGAACTGCCAACATCCTGAAGCGTAATCTTACCGGCTTAGACGTCCCTTCGGACGGATGGGTCGAGATGCCCGACTTCTATGGCTTTTTCCAGGACCAACTAGGCGCTGCTGTTATAGAAGGATTGTACGGCTCTACTCTGCCCCGGCTAAGCCCAAGCTTTATCCAGGATCTCTGGTCATTTGACAGAGCCACCCCTAAGTTTGCTAAGCTCATGCCTCGTTTCCTGATCCCTGAGGCATATCAAGCCCGTGAGCGACTATTAGACTCTATTCGAAGTTGGTATCGCCATGCAAGAGAGCATTTTGACGAGTCAGCTATTGGCCCTGACGGTGATGCGGACCCGTATTGGGGCTCGCAAATGATTCGGTCTCGGCAAAAGGTCTTGCTAGAGATAGACAATCAAGATGATGATGCGATAGCGGCTGCTGATCTAGGGTTGATATGGGTGTAAGTATTTCTACTCCTACCTCCTATACCTTATTATAATAAAAGCTTACCGCCAATAATTATAGGTCTATCACGAACCTAGTACCTTCGTCTATGATGTGCACACTGCATATATTTAGAGATACAAGCCTGCGTGACCGCATACGGTCTAGTCTAGACGGCGTATTCGATGAGGCTACCTGGGATATCGATATGGATAAGGTGCTCCGTAAACCTCTGCTCTCATCCGTATATGCTGAGACATTGCGATTGCACGTACAAGCTTATATTACACGCTGTTCACCTCACCGTGACGTGGGAATCGCCTCATGGTGGTTGCCTAAGAACCGAGTATGTATGGTTAATACGTACGCATCGCATATGGACACAAGTTTCTGGAACACACGCAACGGGGCTTTCCCCGTAGAATCATTTTGGGCCGAGCGCTTTCTAATCGATCCCCACGATCCTTTCAGTGGTCCCGTTAGGCATAACGTCCCGGCATCCCAGTATAAGCGGCCCGCGCCACCGGGCACTGATGATGAGGAGAATAAGCCTTATTTTTCTGTTCAGGGTCTTGAGGGAGCCTGGATCCCTTATGGTGGGGGATATGCGGCCTGTCCCGGTCGACATTTCGCGAAACGTATCATATTCTACACTACCTCTTTGCTCTTGGCTGCCTTTGAGGTTCAGATCCTGACCAAGGATTTGGACATGGACTCCTCGAGCTTCGGCTTAGGCACCCAGAAACCGAAGCAGAGAGTCCGGTTTAGAATTCGACGACGAGTAGGGAAATTAGGAGCATAGGTTATATTAGTTGCAAAGATCGCCCCGGTGCTCATCTTGTTTACCTACCTAAGGAGATAGGTAGGCAGTCACCAGCTGTGCGTCTATGTAAGGGATCATCTTTAAATAGATACATTCGTTCTTTATTTCTTTTCAATAGGATAAACAATATTCACATTAGATCTACTATGTAAGGGATTTATATGATTAAGTACACATGATACGTGATAGGTTAGCTTATATTAGGTTTTTAAATTATCTGTTCTTAATGATGGGCAGCATAGGTACTAGAGCCAATGTTAAGTAGTTAATACATTAGGTACCTCACTGAGCTCTAGATTGCATTTATAGATTGTTTATTTGAATTCAATTTTGGAACCCGTTATGCGTTTATTCGTTATATTTTACTTACATCTTATATGAGGCTTAGGTACCTACCCGTCCCGATGAGAATCCTCCCGGGACCGGGACAGCGCACTTAATAACTACGAGTCAGTGGTAAGTACATGTAACTATCTATCTATCTATCTACCTATCTATCTATCTATTGTTACACTGCATAAATCCACATACTAGGTCATATCATATATGTACCCAGGTAGTGTACCTACCCCATGGGATATTATCCCTACACATTGATACTCGCACCCGAGGGTGTGATTTCTTATATGTACTGACTCCTAAAGTCATCTGAAGGGCTTGGACGAAATTGAGAAGGTTTACCTATACAGGTTGATATATCGTATTGTGGCACTGGCTTAATAAAATTATAAGAGAGTACCTAGGTACCTATTGAAGACTGTACCTAAGCTGTAAGGCTTTTGCTGAGTCCCTTTATTTTCTATTACCTATTTTATTACCTTAGGTATTCAATATTCTTTTTTTTTTCTTTTCTATCCCTACTATCTAAATCAAAGAGCTAGAAAAAATGAATGGCCCAACTAGATATGCCTTAGAGCAATGGCTGGCTACAACGGCAGACACTGGCCCCCGTGCGCGCCTTGGTGTATCCTTTCATAACCTACATGCATATGGCTTCATATCATCAACTGACTATCAAGCCACTGTTGGTAGTTATATCTTAGCAATTGGCGCTGTATTGCGTCGATTACTAGGCTACCAACAGCGTCAGAAGATACAAATTCTTCGCGGGTTTGACGGCCTAGTACGCAATGGCGAGATGCTTTTGGTTCTGGGTAGACCGGGGAGTGGGTGCTCGACTATGCTGAAGGCTCTAACCGGCGATACACATGGGTTCTATCTTGAAGCTGAGTCTGAAATTAATTATCAAGGTCTGTGAATTAGATATGACTTAACCTGGATTTGGATACTTACTCTTTTTTTTTCATAGGCATTTCCTTCGAACACCTTCACAATGACTGCAAAGGAGCCGCTATCTATCAAGCAGAGCTGGATGTCCATTTCCCCGAACTGACGTTGGGCGAAACTCTTGGCTTCGCTGCTACTGCACGAGCGTATCAAAATCAAAATGACAACCAGAGAAACGAGAACAATTCCCAACATTCATCTCCAAGCTCCCTTGTAGCCTCTATATTTGGTTTATCAAATTCTTTCCAGACTCTGATGGGGAACGAAATGATCCGCGGTGTATCAGGAGGGGAGAAAAAGCGAACTAGTATCGCCGAGGCATTCATAGCCGGGGCTCCAATTCAAGCCTGGGATAATACGACCCGTGGACTGGATAGTCTAACGGCGCTTGAAGTCATTGCAATTTTAAAGACCTCTGCTACTGTCCGCGGCTCATCTGTTATGGTTAGTGTATATCAAGCCTCCCAAGCCATATATGATCAATTTGATAAAATCACGCTACTCTACGATGGCCTACAGATATACTTCGGGCCCATCGACCAAGCAGTGCCCTATTTCGAGCGGCTTGGCTTCGTTAAACCAGAGAGGCACACTACAGCCGACTTTTTGACCTCACTAACAAACCCTACTGAAAGGGCCCATGTAGTAAAGACCGGGTTTGAAGATAAGGTTCCGCGTTCCGCTGACGAATTTGTAGATGCTTGGGGTAAAAGTATAGAACACCAAAGTCTATTAGATGAGATCACGAATTATAATACTGAGCACCCACTTCAAGAGGACGCAGTGCGACAGTATCACGCTGCGAAATCTGCGTCATTGGGACGTGACAGGTAAGGACAGAGACTGAATATTTGTATTCTACTATAATTCTAATATAAAGCTAGCACCCAATCCTCGCCATATAATATCTCGACTTACCACCAAATTATAGTCTGCGTGCAACGTGGTTTCTATAGGATTCGAAATAACTACGTACCTGTAGTATCAGGCATAATCGGAAACACCGTCGTGGCCATCATCATCTCCAGTGTATTCTATAACCTACCCGAGACGACCGATAGCTTTTACGGAAGAGCTGTTTTAATCTTCTACAGCATCGTCATTAATGCTGGCATTAGTGCATTCGAGGTTAGTAATTTAACTTTCTTATACTCCACGACCAGCTCGACTTTGCTATAATATGCCTCGTATAATTGACATTGTCGAATTAGGTCCTTACTATGTGGGCGGCGCGCCCAATCGTTGAAAAACACGACAAATACAAGTTCTATCACCCTTTCGTTGAGTCAACCGCTTCTATGATGTGTGACATCCCGAACAAGGTGTTAACCTCCGTTGGATTTAATCTGTCCATTTATTTTATGGCCAATCTACGACGAACTCCCGGTGGCTTCTTTACCTTCTATCTATTTTCCTTCACGTGTCTCCTTACTATGTCCATGTTTTTTCGCATGGTTGGCTCGCTGTCTCGTACGATAGAACAATCTATGGCCCCTGTTGCGAATTTAATGCTGCTTTTCATTATATATGCAGGTTTCGTTATTCCAGCCAAATACATGCATCCTTGGTTTGGCTGGATTAGGTGGATAAACCCAATTGGATACGCGTACGAAAGCTTGATGATCAACGAGGTGTGTCAGAACACTAGATGTCACATTACCTCTATTAAATTTCAAGCATTTGCTTATAGTTGGATTTAGTTCTGGGATCGAATTTACTCATGCACGACCATGGTACCTTCAGGTCCCGCATATACCCAGGTCTCTTCAACTGAACGAATATGCTCTGCTGTGGGGAGCCTGCCTGGTGAAGACTTTGTGCGAGGTGAAAGATACTTGGAGGTTCAGTACGGCTTCGTTAGATCTCATCTCTGGAGGTATGCTTAGAATAAATCAGTCATATACTAAAGTGGTGATTTATCCAACTAACTATACTATATTAGGAATTTTGGTATCTTGCTTGCAATGATGGTGGCATTCTGCTTTGTTCATCTCCTTGCTGTGGAGTACATTCCTGCTCAGCGGTCAAAAGGAGATATTCTCCTCTTCTGCCGTGACCGCAAAGCTAGGAATAAGCTCATTGTCGCCGACGAGGAGAAAACAATTACGGATCCCGCTATATTAATGCAAGCAAATGAGAAAATTACGACTGAGGTCATAGCGGGCCACCAGCCCAGTATCTTCGATAACCTACAGAAGCAAACCGCGATTTTTCATTGGGACGGAATTTGTTATGATATCGAGACACGTCACGGTAAAAAACGCATCCTCGACGAGGTGGATGGCTTTGTTAAACCCGGGACACTGACGGCTCTGATGGTAGGGATGAGGCCATCCCACTACTACAATATTTACTGACAATTATTCATAAGGGAGCTACTGGAGCTGGCAAGACTACACTTTTAGACGTACTAGCCTGTCGTACGTCTGTTGGTGTCGTGTCAGGAGCTGCTTACATTGACGGGAAGCCTAGAGACAGTAGCTTCCAGCGTAAAACAGGTTATGTCCAACAATCTGATATTCACCTTTCAACCGCTACAGTGCGTGAGGCATTGGAATTCAGTGCTTTGTTACGACAACCAAGGTCTTCCACAAAGCAAGAAAAGTCAGAGTACGTTGAATATGTACTCAAGGCCCTAGATATGGACCCATATGCAGACGCTGTTGTTGGGGTCCCAGGAGAAGGTTAATCTTTCATTTTACAACCCCTTTAAATTACATCTAATAACAATAGGCCCTAGGACTGAACGTCGAGCAACGCAAACGATTAAGCATTGGTGTCGAATTAGCTGCGAAGCCGGAACTACTTCTTTTTCTTGGTATGATCGTTCTCCAAATATCATATCAATGGTATTAATAACCCCCGGATAGATGAACCAACCTCAGGTCTCGATAGCCAAACCGCATGGACCATTTGTACTTTGCTTCGCCGACTAGCGGACAACGGCCAGGCTATCCTTTGTACAATACACCAACCATCTTCGCAGCTGTTTCAAATGTTCGACCAACTCTTATTCCTTGAACGCGGTGGTCGTACTCTCTACTTTGGCGACATCGGCAGTCAAGCCACGACACTAATCCAGTATTTCCAAGACGGCGGGGCCAGAAGTTGTGATCCTGGAGAAAATCCAGCTGAGTGGATCCTTGATGTGACAGGAGCTCATCGTAATCCGTCTCAAAAGACAATCGACTGGTCCGAAACATGGCGAAAGAGCCCTCAAAGACAGGAGGTGAAGCATCAGTTAGCCGCGATCAAGGAAAGGTCTTCAACCACTGCAGTCTCCCAATCATACCAGCCGCGCGATGAATTTGCAGCATCTTCATTAAATCAACTCATTCTTGTCACTCATCGGATATTTCAGGAGTATTGGCGTGATCCGGTCTATTTGTACTCTAAAGTGGCTCTGTCTGCTGGGGTGGTAAGTTTAACAATGATTTTATTTTATTTTTGGGCATGGCTGACCTAAAATAAGGGTTTCTTCAACGGATTCTCATTTTTCATATCGCCACTAGATATGCAAGGTCTCATCAACGTTCTTTTCTCTATTTTCTTGTTGGCTTCTATTTTCAACAATGTCGATCAACAAATAATACCCCGGTTTATACGCGGCCGGCAGCTCTTTGAGGCACGAGAACGGCCTTCTAAAACATACTCGTGGATTGTATTTGTCGCTTCAAACGTAATTGTGGAAGCAGTTTGGCAGACAGTTACATCAGTCCTACTGTTTATTGTTTGGTACTATCCAACGGGACTATGGAAGAACGGAGACCCGTCATTCTCCCGGACCGAGAGAGGTGGTTTGATGTTCGGTTTACTCTGGATCTTTTGCATATTCATGTCTACTCTCTCGCAAGCCATTGCGGCTGGATTGGAGCACGCCGAAATGGCAGTGCAAATGGCGCAGCTCGTTTCGTCATTATGGTTGATATTCTGCGGGTACGTTTGCACATATTATTATCGCTCAAGGTTCTCGTGTTGGACTTTGTGTAAGAATCTTGAATGAATACTAATTCGTTTGGCTCTCATAGAGTATTGGTAGCGCCGTCGCAACTCCCGGGGTTCTGGATCTTCATGTACCGTGTCGCTCCCCTTACATATCTTATCGGTGCGATGGTTTCTACTGGTATCGGCAACACAGTTGTGACATGTTCATCCTACGAACTACTGCGATTCGAATCTCCGCCTGGGCAGACATGCGGCCAGTATATGTTGCAGTACTTGAGCTATCCTGAAGTTTCCGGAAGTCTAGTGAACCCAGACTCAACAGGGCAATGCATATATTGTCCATTGCGAGAGACGAACACATTCCTTGCGACAATGGAAATCTACGTCGTCGACCGCTGGCGTGATTTTGGACTACAGTTCGTTTATGTAGCCTTCAACATCATACTTACCTTTTTCTTATATTGGCTTGCTAGGGTACCTAAAGGGAAGAAAATATGACTCGATGCTAAGGGGGATTTTGAATAAAGGGATGGAGCTTGGATTATAAAGATGTCCTATAGATTGAGGTTTTTTTTCCTTTTAAGAAAATTGTGACCATAATAATTGATGGCATGAGTTGTTGAAGTTAAAAGAGTTGCCTGATTGTAGGGAATAACGGGCAAGACAAGTTTACTATTACCGATTTTAAAGAGGTTAAAGACGGCATACATTGCTTACATTTCTGTCTGGTCAACTATTATAATTGGATGTTAATTTACTAGAGATAGGCTTCTTAACCTATAAAAATATAGGCTCTAGTGTAAAACAAGGGCCGATATCGGCCATTCCGCTTTAAGATCTATAAATTTGAAGATGTCACTATAAGGAGTTTAGGTACTTCTGTAAAACGGCAAGACGGGAGCTCGGACGTTGGTGGATCACCTCCGCACCGGCAATTCTCGGCTTCCGTGAAGTGACTCTATCGGGCAGCTCAAAAGGTTACCTTTTTTTAATCTAAGTTTAATATACAACCTTGGATCTTCGATTTAATTCTCCAATACCATAAGATATAGTAATCGTCACCATCTAGAGGTAGATTTGCTTTTATATACCTAGCCCCACCCTTTTCATTGAAATTCGATTAAAAATCTAACAATCCTTTTATTGACAGATCCTATCTACGCTATAGCAGAGAATTGAGTCGTCGTCACTATTTAATCATGGGCGCATATTTCGAAGAAATCCCAAAACAAAGCCTCATCGATTGGATGTTGGCCCAGAAGGTTTTCTGGATAGCTACAGCACCACTATCGGGGAAAGGGCATGTTAATCTCTCACCAAAAGGGGGCGAGTATTTTGGTGTCCCCGACACTAAAACTTTTTGGTTCTTGGATTTGACAGGAAGTGGAAATGAGGTCTGATGTTGCTTCTTCAACCAAGAGATCATGAAAGTAACTAACATTAAACAAGACCATCTCACATCTTCTGGAGCCGGGTAACGGCCGCGTAACTATACTATTCAATGCCTTCGAAGGGCCGCCCCGTATCGTGAGGCTTTGGGGCAAAGGCCGCGTACTTGAACATGGAACACCAGAGTTTGACAGCATCGTGCAGAGGGAGAACATCGAGGTCATCCCAGGCACGCGATCGGTCATTGTGGTAGACATCCACCAAGTCGGCACCTCATGCGGTTACTCGGTGCCGATATTCGACTTCAAGGAATTCCGGACTACCCTCAACGACTTCTTCAAACGCAAGGAAGACAAGTTCCTCGAAGGCAACGAGAAGGAGAGTATGGAACGCTACTGGGCCCTCAAAAACGCTTGGAGTATGGACGGACTCCCCGGTATGCCGCGGGGTCTGAAAGCCGCACGTTCTTATGCTATCGAACCTATCAAGAAGATGGTTGGACCTCTAGCTCCTAAGAACGGCGTAAACCTGGGTGCGCGCAGCGGATTCCTACTTGAACATTTCATCATCATTATACTAGCTCTCTTCCTCGCTATCGCGTTGGCTACACATCCTGCTTTCCAGCATCATGCCCAGACACGGATACGGGACGTGATATTACAGGTCAAGGCTGTACCAGGCGCATTTCCGAGTTCCGTTAGATTCAGGGAGTAATAAATGACACGGAACAAGTCCATATTGCACCACCATTTTCTGAAGGGTGCAGAGCAACTTTATAAGGGTCTGATATGGAAGTATTGGGTACGCGCTCGCTTAATCTTTTTATACTAGGCACTTAAACAGACCTAGAGTGTGAATATTCCTTTTCTAATTTCGTTCATGTGAATCAAGTCCTGTATAATCTTTTAATTAAAATGCTGGCTTGGACTAATGCAGCTCGGACAATGACTTTCGCCTCAGCTAACATGCATATAAATTATAAATCGTGCCCGTATGAGCCAAAAGTTCACCAGTACGGAGGCCTCAACGCTCTATAATACAAGACCCAAGAAGCCACCACTCATGTCGAGTACCTAGTATATTTAAGCTTCACGCCTGATCCTTTTCCAGCCAATGTTGAATGTTGTAGATAGCTTGGGTATCAACGCGTGTCCCGCTTGCCGATGATTATTACTAAAACCTTTGTGATAAATCCTTAATGGGATATAGAAGATCCCATTCACCCTCGTAACTACCACTTAACCTAAGTAACTTATCCCACCATATAGTCTACCACAAGTAAAATGCTAACCAGTCGCCCACCCCCTGAGCGCCGTATACTTGTTTGGAGTACAAGGGCCATCATCGTTCAGTACCTTATGCTCCGGAATCGCGCCGTCCTTCGTTGGGACCTGCAGAAAGATGGTCTCCGAGACACCCGGGAAATAGTTGCCATGACCCTCGCGGCTGACCTCCGGAGTATCTGCGGCAAATAACAGACCCATCTCTCCCGGCGACGTCGCGACAGTGACGGAGCTATTGTCCGGTAGTGTTATAACCGCTAGTCCGTTAAGGACAATAATCCATCTGCCTCGTGTGAGAACTTTACTTATCAAGCTTTACCTAGAACTAGGTAATATTTCCAGATATATAGGTAGCTAAGTATAGAAAACTTACTGGTTTCTAGGTGTATTATGAACTCCGCTGTCAAAACCCGCCGGGATCACGTTATACGTAATGTTACTAACATCTCCTAAAAACGTAGTCTGCGATCCGGCAATACCCGTTTGGCTGGATGAGACAAACGGCGCGGCAAGCTCCCAGCATTCAAAACGGGAACTGCCATCCTTGGCGCCAATAGCCGTTACGTTGAGGCTAGTTGCTAGCACTACGTCGAAAGCAGCGAAGAAGGATAGATAAAGAGAGGAAAGACTCATCGCCATCTTGTCGGTGGAGTGTATTGAAGTGAAGTTTAAGTCGTCTCGGGGGAGAGAGGGGGGGTGGGATCACCGATGTAATCTTTCGAGGAAATCTGTCAAAAGATGTGACCGACGATCGAAGGACATTTTATCCTATCAATTGTCCGACAAGGGGGGTCAAAATCAGTCCTCTGCTTCGCTAATGGATCCAAAGGCCGAGAAAAGAGTTTTATGGCCCTATACCGAATTATCGAATTTACGATAACCTATTTGGCTCATTAAGCATAAGGCATGTTATTATAGGATACGACGTTATCTAATACTCATATAATTTGAGTAGAGATTTGCTAGAACGGTATTTTGTATCTGGCTTAGCTAGGTGGGGTTATTTTGGATCCCATGTCTGGCGGTGAAATTTTCTACTACGACCCTTTTACTTACTGATACTACATTTAGTACTCCTGCGGGATACGTAGCAAAGGCTCAGAGAATCCTTTGGAAAGACTGTTTCTCGTAGGATCGGCGTACATATAGTGACACTCATAACGTTGGGGATGGAGGGGGACACTTACGTCTGTGGTTCTAACAACGGAAAATTGAATCAACCGCTAAATAGCTTACCGTGGTTTTCAAAGTCTCGCTGATAACCCAGCAATCCGGAAAGCCCTTGTTAAGCCCCATATGACGTAAATATCTGCTGTTGGTACCCTCACCGCCAATATCAAAAATCTGTCAGTACGCGACTTGACGCTCATCAAGCGAATCAGGAGCTGGCAAATTTAAGCCGTGCTTCCTGTTAGATCCAACGACATTTTAGTCGCTTCTTAATTAGTCCTCTTCGTGGCGGTATTCGATTAAATGCCTATTCTACGTAGTGTATCTCGTGCATGACGAGCTACTTGCAATTCGCCATGGGTATATATTCAACTAGTACCGATAACCTCACATTTTGCTCGCTTTTCGCGTCATGTTGGCTTTGGAGTTATGAAACTGAGTGAGATTGTACTGATCATCATGGGATTCTAGATATCGAGTTGAATAAACACGCGAAACTTCGCTTCAATCCGCCCAATACTGTTCTGGGATGTAACACTCTAGGTACCTTAAAAGGGTTACTGTTATGCGTTAGGCTGCAGTTATAAAAACTCCCTTATATAAAGTCACCTTTGCATTATGTCCCTTTCTTGTTGGGTTTTCCAGGACAGCAAGTCGTGGTCGTTATCAAAATTGGTTGGGCTTTCTACATCAAGTTGCAATTGAGGCGCGATTCAATGTTAGATCTACTTAAGGGTAAAGAAAGTAAGGCTTGTTTAGAGCACAGGAAGACCACCTCGATCTATGATTTCTCGTGACTCAGACTTTGCATTAATTCAATCGCTTAAGCGCCCGATATGCCTAGGTACGTTATGAATTCAGTGCGGTTGTTCTGGCAGCGCGCATTGTGCCCCTCGCCTGGCTACCTTTGGCGCGGGTACGGTGGACCATTATGACATTAGTGCCAAAATCAAGAAAATAGGTCAGGGCTGTCCAAAAAGGGTAATATATCAAGTGCACAGTATACTATGCGGGGTATATACAAGGTAAAATACAAAACTTTTACATTATTTAATAACTTTTCGAGTAATATTAATATAAATTTATGAAAAATATCATTACTTTAGTTGAAATATAATAAAAATTAGTAAAATGGTCTTATAATATTCCTGATTTATTTCGTAAAGATAATGTGTAATATAAAGGGAGGGCTATTATGCGTACGGGTGGTTATAAAGGGTGTCACGTGCCGTATAAGACTTATTGGATATTGATATAACACGCTATACGATACGTCAGCCAAAAGATGTATACATGCAACTTATATTATTATTTTCGCATTAATCAAGGCTATAAAATGATACTAGTTATATTTTTTGAAATGGTATAGTGGTAAAGTTATTTGAAAGTTATTTGAAAGTTATTTGAAAGTTATTTGAAAGTTATTTGAATATGTATAAGTGTTGTTATTGAATTCGGGTATTTTGAGGCTAAGGTAAAGGCGATATTTGATTGGCTAATCTTTTAAACTTTTGGAATAGGAAAGACAGGTACCTAGGTACCTAGCTGTTTTAATATCTTTACGAATCTTGGGTCAAATTACATGCGATTTGGATAGTAATTTTTATTATTTTTGAATCAAAATATTGGTATATTTTGAAAAATATTTGGACAGATATTCGTAAAGTTATTGTGGTATAAGGTAAAAAAAGGGCATTAATTGTGTATACAGTGCATATTAATTGAGTTTACACTGTATTTTTGCCTTACTATTACCTTATTAGACATAGTGCCACCCATTTTCTTGATTTTGGCACTAATGTCATAATGGTCCACCGTAGCGGGGAATAGGGAAGACATCAGCGGCCTCAAGTCAAATAAGTTCATAATAAATTAGCGGCAGCATCGCTATACTACTATTACATACTTCGAATAATAATGTTACTAGAAAACGAAGGGAAGCCAGGTCATAGGAGGAGGTTATGTTTTTTTTGGACAGCAGTATTCTTCTGACATCTATTTAAAGGAGGATCATAGACCAAGATGTCACATATCAAAGGAATTAGAGCCTCCTGACGCAAATAATTACCTCTTATTATGAGTCTTAACACTCCTAGTGACAGTAAGTAACGCGAAACTTGAATATTAGCCCCCATGGTATTGATCTAGGATTATTTAGTTGAAGCCCAAAGCTATCATAGATATTCAAGCGCGGGATTGATGCCATCCACCCTCTTGTTATGCGACAGCCACTAGACCGTTAGTTGAATCCTTTACCAGTATTCATACATACCTAAGCAATTATCACTTACTCCTTTCAAGTCCATCAGCTTGCTCCTGACTACCCGCAGTTCTCAGCGCTTATAGGGGCGCACCCAGCATTCAGTATTGTCCGCCGATTCTCTGCGGGTCGAGCGCAGCTACAACTGACGAAGCAGAACCGTGTTTCAGGATTATAACTTGAGCTTCAAACAGATAGACGCCTAAGAGAAGGAATACGGGAAATTTCAATTATGCCACTTTATACAATGTCTTGTTATCAATTCATAAACACTTGACTTAGATTTCTACTCGTGTCTAAGAAAATCTTGCGATAATTTCTGTTAAATTCCGAATCCTACACCTACAACTAAATTTTGATATTATAGGTAGTCACAGATAGGGGGTGATGTTTAGAGAGTTTTACAAATGTTTATATATATCAGCTCCTATACTTGTCCGTCATAACAAGCTACCTTTTATTCCTCTGCATTCCTTTAGAAATGATCTGCTTTATCCGGGACACGATCAGTCTAGGACCACTCGAACTAGTAGTCCCTTGGGCGCTCAATTGAGACCTTTGTGAGTCAAGGTCTGACAGGGATTGTAGCTCTTGAACCTGTGGTTGTTGTTGTATCTGAGTTAGCTGTGTTATAAAGGTGTCTGATGCATTGTTGCTTTGTTCGTCCCGGCGCACGCTTGGTTGCTCCGCCGCTTGTTTTCTCATCTGGGCCCTTCGATTCTGTTCCGACTCCAGAGTACTTCGTTCTTCTATGAGACGTGTTAATATGTATAATGTCCTTCAGCTCCTCATTGTAAAATCACGAACCAGCTGTTTTTTCTCTAGTGATAAACGACAATGATCCCGCCTGTGGACCAGGGTAAAATTCACGAATTGGTATAAAAAAAGATTCCGGATCTGTATCATCGAGCTGTTCTGAATCGACATCAGAGATAGCTTCCGCGTCGGGACTTGTTTCATCAGATAGAAGACCTTCACGCAACATACTGCTCATTTGGTATTCTTAAATTAGCTATCGTGTGAAGGCAATCTTTTAATGGGGAAGTATGACGCTTAAATCGCGAGTTGATCGTTATGATTATTGCGAGATCATTGAAAAGTAGAATTTCGGATTACCTTGGCAACGATGAAACTAGAAATATCGATGAAGACAATATGAGCTAACTATACTCTTATTCTTATTGGATATCATGGTATCATGGTATCGTGGCTATAGCGTGGCTATGTTAACTGTATTGTAATCATTCATCCAACTCCTAAATTACATGCATGGCCCCTCTGTATATAAACCAATCAAAAGCTTTGATACTTCAGTGGAATTTATCTACTTCGTAGCTATTTGTTACTTTAATAGGAGATATTGTGGCATAGTTATGCCTAATACTTCCCGGGATAGTATCAGGGTTATGGTCGAGTAGATACATAATTTCGCGACTGGCGCCAGCGCATCATATCGTGTCTCAAAAAGTATATATAAAGACCGAGTCCTAAACATGGGACTGTTTAATCATGTTTTTCTAGAGCAATTTCACCGGTGATACTCTCCGTATTTCCAAGTTCTGATTCAGAATTACGACTTGCACTCGCCACCTTTACCGGAATAGTCGCTGGGACGTTTCCGATTTGCTCGATATGGATATGATCGGATACGCAGCAATTGCGAATCACATGTCAAATTCATCCGACCTTACCTTACTTCGTAGTTTCTCATCCCTTAATTATCAAAATACTCTATACCTACAGGCCGAATTGACGCATCTAGAATAGTCATGGCGAGAGAAGGAGGTGGAAATCCAGAATAGCATAAACGAAGACATGAGAGAGAGGTCCCCTCATGACTGGGCAGAACTTCAAAAAGACGCAGAAGTTTGGTCACAGTTTTTACAGTTGAGAAACAAACTAAAAGAGTATAGTGAGTTCTTATAACCTCCCCTTCATGTCGTCCCGCTACTTAATCGAATAGCAGACGAAGCCTTGATCCAGCAGCACATAGTCGCACATTTTGAAAAGCCATCCAACCGGAGTTTGAAAGTATTAAATCACATCTTGGACGATAATTCAAAACGTGCATTTCTAATTGGAAAGGAATGTACAACGTGGTCTGACGCAGGAATCTCAAGTGACCTCGTCACTGTTGGTCCCGTGGAGAAGCTTGACAAGATTTCACTATTCTTAGTGAAATTGTACCTCAGTTTGAAATATAAGGCGCTTGGGAAATTCTTCCAGAATAGTGATGATGTTGCTCGCTTTGAAGGTAGCCAGCTACTTCTTCCAACCAAGGTTCTGACCGTTGTGCTATCTTCATTATTACCCGTTGCGGCTATATCCGTTCTGTATCTCGTACAGTCGATGTGGCGAAGACTACTCATCTTGGCCGCTTTCACATCTGCATTCTCATTGGTATTGTCGTTAATCAATGTAGATTCTAAACGGTCGGAATTGTTTTCTGCCACAGCTGCGTATGTTTACATCATGTTATGAATTAGATAAATACTGATAAATTCGTAGATTCACTGCTGTCTTGGTTGTTTTTATCAGTACGAATGTCGATTAAGACGCCGATTTCTCTATACCCTAGGTAATCTATAGGTATATCGTTCGAAAGCTTATTATTATATTTGTGTATTACGACGATTATCTTATGGCAGTGATTCCAATGATAAACCCTCGAGCACCCCTTATATCAGCTTAATTTTTACACCAAGTCCTCCAGTACGGCACATGCTGTCCCGGCTCCCATAACAGCGTATCTTCTAGCCGAGTCGCAAATGTCGTATTGGGCATTTTAAACTCGATAGAGTTCTGTAACCCTGGGCTTGAAACCGTACCGTTCTCCCAGGTAGCGAAAGCGGACGCGTTTATATTCACACGGCCGCCATGCGGGTATTTCCATCTAAATACGTCGTCCAGCCCGCACACGGCATAGTACACAGCCGCAACATCCCAGACCGGGTGCTCCTGGTTATATCCGATGTTGGTACGCAGAGCATATCCGAGCGGATTCTTGGTGGGGTCTAATTTAGTGGTAATGCGGCGGCCGAGGATGGTGTTTTCGCCAACACCATCCCAGGCAAATGTCAATTTACCCGGCCACCAGTTTAATACTTTCTGAGCTAGAGTTTCGTTATGCGTGTTCGTGTTATAAGAATATCCCACGTCGTTGGCTTGTACGACGAGTTCGCGCACCTTAGAAGCGAGTAGCTCAGCTCCCGTATATGGAGATATTTGGTCAGGGCCAGAGTTAAGAAGGTTGAACACGTTATCGAAGAACCCGATTACAGCAAGAGTAATTGAATCGTCCGCTGATGTGGAGAGGAGATAGCGGTATGATGAAACTATTCGAGCGAAGCTGTATATTAGACGTAGTCCCGTTGCACATCGTAACTCTAGGTGGATAAGATCATTGCCGTACCTGGATCAGGGGTATTGGTTCCATCTCGTAGATCTTCAGTGAAGTTATAGGTCAACCCCGTAACGTAGGCTCCAAACTCTGGATGCTCTGGTAATCTTGTCTGTGGTAGAATACATTAAGCACAATCCGACTTATTTCATTTTTGTGATTAATGACGTACCAAGTTGTCAACAGGCTTCTGGATCGCAATTGGGATTTGCGGATACCCGAAGTAAGTATTAATCGCATCGATAGCTGGAGGAGCATATCGACTATTAACGCCTATATCCGTTGTTACTATTAATGAACATATGCTACGTAGCACGAGGTCTAGAATTTGGAGGATATATACTTGACATGACTCCAATTAGTTCAACTTGTCCCCAGTTTTGAAGTATACCGCTTAAGCCAATTGCCAAGGGGTCATCATCAAATGATAAGAGGTCCGTGTCGATAATGAGTCTTTTCTTGTTGGACAAGGCAGCGACTGCAAAGACATGTAGTACCAAAAAGTTCAAGAACCTCATTTTGAAGACTTAGATATTCGGACTGCTAGAGAAAACTCGAAGATATATCCAAGTCGATCAGTAAGAGGTTAATTACCTAAATATCGAGTCGTGTCGTCTATAACGCGTCTGCTGACTAAATGAGGGGCGTTTACTTCTGGGGATCAGATCCTTTGGATCTAGTCCCGTTATCGTGGCGGATCCAACCATACAATCAAGAGCAAGTCCTGAATCTTGCTCATGCATAACTTATAAACAGCTTAGCTTCTACGATACCCTAGCCAGTCCGTTATGGCATCCTTGCAGGCATGCAACCCGCGCTGAAAAAGAAGTCCATATTCGAGTTTGTTGAGACTGGCTTCCTCGGATTGCTATTCAAAATTCATGGGATTTGCACCAAGACAAGCTTTCAGCTCTTAGATATTATCATAGCTACCCAGAATATATGCCTTTGATGTTCTAGTCGAGGCAGTCTGTTGACTTAATGACTATGTGCTATTTGTCGCCCTGAGAAAAGGAGAAACGGGAAACTCGGGACTCAGATGATCGTTTGAATCATTTTAGGTACCTAATGGATAAGAACTTCTTGACCTTGAAAACCTCGCCTAAATATATTACATTTTAGTTGTATAAGTTACAAGTCGCCGTCACATCACGATCAATGCTGCTGTTGCGGAATAAAATCGTTTCGTTGTCCATGCGCTATGCAAACGTAAGCTACCTTTTTACGGATCGCCAGGCGATGTAGCACATCACCAACCAAGTCCTATGACTAGACCCGACCTGCTAATACATAGCGGACGCCTAGCTATGAAGACGCATAGAAGTAGCCTTTCGATGACCCCTATTTTCTAATCGGGCCATCTCGATTCGGCGTACTTAATAATTTTCCGTATCCTGCCACAAATGAACCACATCCTAGAGGCCGAGTGCGCATAATCATCGATGCTAGATAGAAAAGGGATGAAAGCCCCGTAGTCTGGTGGCCTTAACGTAGTCACTTGCCGCTCCCCTAACGCCGGTCCCAAATTGATGCCTTGTTACAAAAAGACTGGTATCTGAAGATACGAAAGTTGGACGAGCTTATTATAGAATAAGGACAAAGGGAAAGAATTCGTGAATGTGTAAAGGATGAATGTCAATATGTACCTAGGTAGTCAGTTATGTTAATACCGGGCAGAAAACATTAATTCGACTGTGCAATAGCTAAGTTGCTCATCGCTCAAGTCTTGGTTGCGGTTGCCACCCGTTTATATAAGCCATTAAGCCCATACCGATAAGGACAACCCCTATCATAGATGCGTAAGGCATGCTGTTTGCCAATGCCTGATCGCGTGGTAAAAGCCTAGGTGTCGTAGAATGTGGCGTAATGGTATTGGCCCTTGAGAGCGTGGGTTGGTCAATGATTTCGCTAGAATCTGACTGGTCCTGGCTTGAGCCTAGAGGTGATGTTCGAGCCAAAGTGGACAAGTCCTCAGAAGTCACACCTGCATCGTTAGATTTCTCGATAGCGCGGGAATCCGATAAAGCTTTCTCCCGCGCAGCAGCTTCTTTAGCCTCAGCATCTCTTCGAATTTGTAAAGCCATTTCTGCTAAACTCTTGCGGTCTGCATCTCTTTCAGCTTCAGCTGTCTCCGCCCGTTGCTTGAAAGCATCGAGCTGCTGTCGTAGATCCCTAATTTCTAATACCATTGACTCAATCTGAGTATGTAACTGCGTGGCGGAAGCTTCGATGGCTTCAGCTTGCGGAGCTGTTTTGTTAGTGTCGCCGAGAATATTATCGGTAGCAGGCGATACTTCATCTATGGGTGGTTCGAAGGCTTCTTCCAATGCGGTCTCGTGAGCTTCTGGCTTCACGGGAACACCATTTGTCTGTGTATTAGAGTTCTCTTCCAATCTTCTGGCCAACTCCTCGGCAAGCTCTCGAGCTCGTCGCTCTTTCTGCAAGGTTTCCTCAAGGTCTCGCATACGTGAACTCTGATTTTCGATTTCCCGCTTCGCGTTACTTAAGAGCTCTGTCAAATGTAGGATCTGGCTCATTCCGTCTTGTCGGATCGGTGACATGCTCTGGCCAGACTGTTTGGGCCGCTCCGTGATACCTCGCTTTAGAGATGGAACATCTGGTTTCTCGGGTAAAGGTTGTTGTGGTGGTGGCGCTGGAGGATCGGAGAATCGTGTTTTATTATCAGATCTGAATGATATCCCATTCCCATTAATTATTTGTGACCGTGGCTGCTCAGATACTTCGGGTTTCTCGATATCTTTAATATCATCTTTCGTTAGAAGTCCCTGGACAAACTGGTTGGTTCGACCCAGATCTTGCGATTGAAGACGTTGATTCCGCATCTCATGCTAAGTATAATTAGATGTTAATCTAGTATGAGAGATGGGTCTTGCTTACCTGAAGCCGCTTTACAATCTGCTCGGTACTAATTGGCGAAAGGAACAGACCTCGTTGATGACCCATGACGTTTCCTTGTGATCCCATCATACTACCGCCAGCAATAATCCGTCCGTTACTCGCCATAGAAGCTTGGCTTCCCGTTCTAGGCCGAGCAGGCAAACCACCTTGCGGACCCATCATCATCATCGAGCCATTCGCAGGATCGAGATCGCCGAAATTCATATCGAGAAGATTGCTCGAAGGGTTCAAGAAGCCTGCATGTTCAACCTTCGCCGCCACTTTATGATGCACAATGGTTTTCTGATCCTCACTAACGATATCAATACCCAGTTCTAAATGATCGTTGGTTTGCAATTCATGTGGCTCAGACTCGCGATTCTCTTGTGACAATCGTGTACCATTGACAAAGGTTCCATTCGAAGACTTTACATCGCGAATCCAGATCTTTCCCTGGCGGTCCGCCCAGATCTCTGCATGTTGGCGGGAAAGGACTTTCGAGTCGAAGAAACCATTAACTGGCGTGGGAACTGTCTTTGCATTCGTCTGACGACCAATCCTAAGGGTCTCAGGAGAAAACGGGACAGATATCGTTTTGCGCTCGAATGTTCCGTTAAGGGATAAGAGATATAATACAGGCTGGTTCCCGCCGGTTAAGGATTCAGCCATGGGACGGGACATTCCTTGCTGCGCTCCAATCATGCCTTGGGAAGGCAATACTGGTGAAGGTGAATGCATCGGCGCAGATCCATTTATGCCACCAACCAACTGCGGGCGTCCTGCAGACATTCTTACAAAATCCGACTGAGCATCTGGTTTCGGAGTCGGCCACGGGGCTTTCGGCTGGGGTCGCTTTCGTGTACCGGTACCATTATTCCACGCGCCCATGTCACCCGAATTTGGTACAGAGTTGCCATTCGTTTGAGAGCCGGTCGTAGCAATAGTTGAAGTAGATGATACGGATGAAGTCGAAGAAATGGAAGAGGAAGAGTTGTTTCGCTGCAAATTCTTTCGAGGCAGAAGCATCCGGTTTAGCTCATCAGGATTCATGGAATTGATCTGACCGGCGTGTCCACCGTTAATACTCCATGCCGGCCGATTGTGTTGAGCGAAAGTTGGTGGGCTTGCGACAGCCGTCATGAGGAAGAACAGCGAGATGGGATGCGAGATGGAAAGGGAGCGGGTGGATGAGAACGCAGACCAAGAAGCCGAGTCGGGGGGTTAAGCGGGCCCCTTCTGTTGATCATGCACGCGACCGGAACTAGCAAAGTATGCCGAAATATGTGTATATGTGTATTGATAGAAAGAAGCGATCGAGAGGTAAGAGAGGATATTTGCAGGCGAGATGTTTGTTGATGTCGTTTCTCTAAACAGTGATAAAAAAAATTATAGTTAGTTAAAAGGGGCGTTCCATAAGTCAAAGTCAAGACGAGGGTAACAAGCAACTGATTGAAGTTGATTACGGGAACACCGGGGTGACAAGGAAGACAGGGAAGACAGGGAAGACATGAAATATGATTTGTGCGCGGTTAGAGAAAAAAAAGAAGTTTGGAACATTTTGGATACATACCATGCGATTTTGATAAGGGGTATCTACCTAGGTAGGCGACGATATGTGATTGGAAATATGTCGAATTATTAAGGTACACAACTCTTTGAGCGATGTAAGAGGAGCAACACTTTTTGAGGATGTGGTCATTCAAAAGATTTGGAGTTGCCCAGGTTCCTTGTCGAGGTCGGGTCTCTCTTTTTTTTTTTGCTGGCGCTGGCTAATCCTGTTACCTCGATGTTCTGTATTTTGGGGGTACCTACCCTACCTGCCTACTTGCCTTAAGTAGGTACCACCTACCACACCTCACTTACCACCTCACTTACCACCTTACTTACCACACCTAAGTACCTAAGGTTAGGTACCTACCCACCTAACTTTAGTACAGAGTTACTTTACTAAGCGCTTTACATGCTTTAGCAGCATTTTTAATGTGGCAACAACATGGGTTTGATACAACAAATAGCAAGCCTGAAGAGAGCCTCAAGTTCCATTTTACTTTTCTTTTTCCTTTTCGTCCTTGCCTGTAGAAAGCTTGATAATATCTCAAAAGATACCTAGGTACTTACTCATATACTTGAGTCGGACAGATTTGTCTTAAAAGAATATAGGTACCTATGTGTAAATATATCAAAATTATCTCTATTAATATTGGCAATTTACTATAGTTATATGAATATTACCAACTAAGGATTCCTTTGTACACATTTGCCATTCTACATGTAGCTAGGGATGGAAGTCATAGGCGCATGCGACGCGATGTGTTATTATGAGGTACCTAACATGTATGAAGCAGGTGCTAGGCTATCATCACGTGATATATCTTCAAGAAGGGTAAAGCGCCAAACCATTTTCATGTATGTAATCAATGATCCATGTATCATTCAGCTCAAGTACCTAAGGTACGTACTTATTTCTTTATCGATAAACTGGATCTGTGGGCCTACCCTATCACTCAGCCGCGCCAAGAATCTGGAGATGCCGGCTTTACAACGGCTGATCCGCGAAATCATTTCCAAGAGCCTCGGAAGAAAGAAACATCCCACCAACCAGCAAAAACCAACTCGGCAGCGCTGTAGCCTTAAACTTCCCATTCTTAAACTATTATACTGTCATAAAGATTCAGTCAGATACCTATCTTGAGATTTGAATTAACTCAAGATGCCGCCTGTTCCAACAACCCGCGGCCCCCAAGGCCCCTCCACTGTCGACAAACGTTCGTAGTCCCTAAGACTTTAGATGCTCAAGACTATATAAAGCATCACTAACATTGTTTTATTTAATAGTTAAGATGGGAGCTATGATGGGTGGTAGTATGTACCTAACTATATCAAGTCCTTCAAGCAATTTGCGTTTACTAAAACTAAAAATCATTATAGCTGTTGGCGTTATTATCGGTTTCATTTTCGGTACGCTTTATCTCCCCCACCTCGCTGAGCTCATAGCTTAGTAGAATATATACCCCTGACATATGGCGCATAGGAACTGTGAACATATTTAGATACGGCGCTGGACAGAATGGTATCATGCGAACTTTAGGTCAATATATGTTAGGATCTGGCGCTACATTTGGGTATGTAGAGTTTTGAAATATTCAGTAAAGTCGTGCCTAACTTGGGACTGATAATTTTGCGCAGATTTTTCATGTCGATTGGAAGTGTTATCAGAACTGACGCGTCGCCCATCGCCGTCGAAGCATTTGCGCGAGCACAACGACGACCTTTTATCATGTCCTCCCAATCAAGCACGTATCGACCACGAAGTCAATAGAACTTTGTCAACCTCATAGTACCGCCATAGAGCTTGGGCCGAGGATAGGACCTTACAAAAAGTTAGCGTTCGATTCTTTCAAGCTTCGATTTTTATAGTTCTGCAGAAAAGTGGTATCAACAGCTGAGACATACCAAATTCATCGACTAAAGAATCTCTATCATCAAGGATGTTAGACTGGACGGAAACTATGGGTCGATCTGATATTGAACTTCCACTAGCCACACCAGCTGGGTAGAAGTTGTAATATATCGAATCTCTTGTATATACACTAATTACGACAGCTCTGAGACTCAGAGAAACGTCAAACAAAGCCCTACGCCACACCTCTGATAATTAAAAGCAACAACACCACGGTGGATTTTAGGTAATTCCCAAAGTATTAACACGGCAGTAGCCGAAAACATAACTTTCCAGCCATGGCTTTAGCTAAGATATCAAACCTTTTGCGAGTTCGGATAGTTACAGCTAGATTAACTTGCCGAATGAGAGATATAGCAAACGGGCGAGTCCACGGGTTTCCGCATTTCTCAAAATCATGTACTAGCTACGTCTCGTATCATTCACGCTCCCATCGTGCTTTAGGTATATACCTAGAGGTACTTAGGTATTTCTTGACTTTTGTTTTCCCATGTATGTTCTATGGATTATGGCGTACCCCAATCAAATTTCCGGATCAGCCACAACGAAGCCATGCATGCGTGGGAAAATCATAGCAGAATTAGATCCCCTAAGATGAGCCAAGCTAAGGAAATCTCAGTTTTTCGAAGCACAAGAGACTTACGACTCAGGTGCCCTTATTTCTACCTAGGCTTTCGTATAAACAAATCGGTCCTTTTCCTCATTCTACTCGTCTACTATGACATATTCTTCATTCATGGTGTCAACTCCATAGCACATCTCAAAATTACCGCTGCTTTGCGAATGTTTCAGTTGAAACCGGTGGGAAGGTCTAGAGGAACGCTGCTCGGACTGAGGTATTCTGTTTATTTTCGTGACGGCAGTCCACGTTCCTAGCACGGAAATGAATACGAAGCTCGGGACCTAAGGAAAACAGTGGGCCTAACGCGACTGTCTCAGACATTGTTCGTTTCCTGCATACATTTCAATGGGGCGAGGCTTGAGATATCTCGAAGCAGCTATTGGTTGGTGTCAATAATCTACGAGAAGTTGTCATCAAACCCTATCGGTGATACAATTGGTTTTCGTGTAAATCCCCTAATTTATCATGGCCCCTTTCAACGATGACCAACGACTAGGTAGCATCCGATTGGCTTAGAGCGCGCCGCATCAGCCCTTCAAGTATGTGTATATCGTCGCTCAGCATTTGCGGCCTTTTCCCCCGAGTAGAGTCTGACAGTCGACAAGCCATATTCAAATCTTGTTTGACAGATCCGGGATGTAACCCACCAGACAACATGCAGATGCCAGCCGCAATATCGATGACGCTTATAGTACCCTTTCTATGGTGACAAGTGTTATATAGACATTAGAAAGGGATCATACCCATGTCTCAAATTTTTCGTACGATTACTTTCTATCCCTGTGAAGACGAGCGAAACCGTCTACCTATTATATAATATCATATACATAATAGGTTAGCCCACTTGACCTGGAATGAGATGGCTTCCTTCATTTATAGATTGTGGTGTCTCCCATGTAGTTGCTCTGGTCAACCTTGACATTGTATCCTTATTCTTCTGGCTTCCTTGAGGCCGTCCGATCGTTATTTCATTTTGTAATGGGGTTCCTTGACTTTTGCTGTTGCTTGGCCGGCGAGCTTTCGTCAACCGCACAGAACGGGTAAGAGAGAAACCAACTTAAGTGCTTTTACTAGGTAAACTATTTAACAGTAACTAATCTACTTCATCTAGTGACTCGCTTTGGGGCACGCTCCTAGCCCAAGCTCTTCCACTATTTATCCTTGGGAGTGGAGGATTCAACGTTATCCCATGGGGCGACAGGGAGGCCGGGTCGAGCAATCCTTTTACTGATGCACCTCACACTGGTATAACGCGGAGATACGAGTTCAACATCAGTCGAGGTATAATCGCGCCAGATGGGTATCAGAAGGAAGTGTTACTTGTTAATGACCAATTTCCCGGGCCGCTTGTTGAGGCCAACTGGGGTGACTATATCGAGGTGAAGGTCACCAATTCCATTAACGATGGTCCACCGGAAGGGACAGCCATTCACTGGCACGGTTTCTTACAAACAGGAACGCCATGGATGGACGGCGTTCCCGGTGTTTCTCAATGCCCGATTGCCCCTGGAAAAAGCTTCACTTACAAATTCCGAGCCGAGCTATACGGTTCATCTTGGTATCATTCCCACTACTCCGCTCAGTACTCAGGTGGTCTCTACGGTCCTATGGTCATCTACGGCCCAAGAAATTTAAACTATGATATCGATCTTGGCCCGATCATGGTTAACGGTATGTATACAAAATCCAGAGCTTTGAAGAACTACATATTGACATTGACATAGACTGGTCACATAGAAACTATTATGCGGTCGTCCAAGAGATTATGGGTCCTGATTCTAATGGACTGACCTACACGGACAACAACCTAATCAACGGAAAGATGAACTTCGACTGTTCTACACTGGATGCCGACGATGAGACACCTTGTACAGATAATGCCGGGCTATCCAAATTTATCTTCCGACCGGGTAAGACTCATCGGCTTCGATTCATCAACTCTGGCGCGGAGGGTACCCAGCGCATCTCTATCGATGAACATAATATGACGGTTATAGCCAACGATTTCGTCCCAATCAAGCCCTACGACACCCAAGTTATCACTCTCGGCGTTGGTCAGCGAACCGATGTGCTTGTGCATGCTCATGCCGATGCAGGATCTGCATTTTGGTTAAGAGCAAACATCACGTCCTGCTCTTATACGAAACAGCCGTTGGCACTCGCTGCTATCTATTACCAGGGCGCCGATAATACTTCTGTTCCAACTAGTACCCCATGGGACATCCCAGATCCGGGCACCTGCGAGAATGACGACCTAGCACTTACTGTGCCTTATTACCCCATAGCTCTACCCGAACCGTCTTGGACCCAACATATGGACGTTAGCGCATACATCAATTCAAGTGGTAGCTTACTCTGGGAATTTGGTGTAAGTACATTCCCACATGTTATCATTCTAGGAATAGTAGTCTTACATGATCTTTAATAGGGCGTCGCTGCGAGGGTGGACTACAACAACCCGACTCTTCTCCAGGCTCGCAAGCAAGGTGGCTTCCAGTATAAAGCTGAGTCTAACCTGATAAACTATGGGACAAATTCATCGATCCGCATTATCATCAATAATCCCGCAGAGTCGTAAGTTATTTATAATATTCACCTATATATATCAAAACCGTCCTAACAAGAAAACCCTTAGACCCCATCCGGTACACGCGCACGGTTTGAATATGTATGTGCTTGCAGCTGGACAAGGTAACTACACCGAAAACTCGCTATCGCGCCTCAATACGAAGAACCCCATGCGCCGCGATGTCCAAATGGTCGCCGCCAAGGGCCACCTCGTTGTGCAGCTAGACGCGTCCAAGAGTCCAGGAATCTGGCCTTTCCACTGTCACGTCGCCTGGCACGCATCTGCCGGCTTCTTTTCACAGATGATTTTTAAGCCAGATGAGCTATTAACTCCCCAATATGATATCCCACACGATGTCAGCCAGACGTGTCGTGATTGGGCTGAGTTCACTAATGGTGTCGTTCCCGATCAAATCGATAGCGGGTTGAAGGCAAGAGCGGAGATAGTGAAGCAAGAAAGGAGTGCTACCTTATTGCGATGAGCGCTGTAGCGATTAATTTCTATAATCTCAATCAACTTGTTGCATTATTCAGGCCAAACTCTGAAGAATCATCACTAGTTACGCTTTCTTTATTTATATATTGCATAATGGCGGCGCCGGGATCGGATAAGGGGCTTCAGCACCATTTGAGTGTGTTGGATCTTGGGTAATGGTTAATGCCAGCATAACGAATGGTCTTCGATGTAAATAGTTATTCGCAACTACATGAGCGAATGCCTGAAAGATTATACATGTATCTAAACTTCAGCGTCAATCGTCAACATTTTACCAAGGAATCGGTGTCCTGTCGTAGCGCCTTCAACTACCTTAATCATATCATTACAAGAGATCACTGCCATTGCACACATGGTTTTAATAGCTAGTCAGGAAGAAGCCAGTAATACTCACCCATGATGGTGAATCCGCAGACAACCGGTGGGCATGTAAATCAGGTACACAGTGAGAATCGCATACATAATAATCCTTAGGTATGCGCCGCGCAGTATGTAGGACGACTGATTTGCCGAGGCAGAGCTAATTTATCGTCTTATAAAAGAAGTCCCCCCTAAGACACGTATGATACAAAAACTCGAGATCAGCAAAGGCCAACATAGGTCAACAAGAGACCATAGTTTTAGTTGGCTCGTATTTCGTGTTCAGTGTGAACATCTGCTCCCCATAACCCTTTTACTCTAGTATCAAGGGATACGATGCCTTCGATAAGGAGCTAGGTGAATACTTTTGCTTGTTGTAAAAGAAGTTGAGGTAAACTACGTACCTAACCTAATATTAATACCTACTAACTACGCGAAAAATAGTATCAACTTTAGGCTTACTATTGCAGTACTGTCACCCTCTCGCGATTCGTAGTATATTATAAGCTAGTATTGCCACTGTGGGATTTCGAGAGCGGCTTCAGCTTCAAAGGAAACCTCAAATAAGGAAGAATATCTTTTAGACTCACCATCTTCGCGGATATAGACCTGAGTTGGGGTCTATAATGGCTATGTTAATTAATCTTAGAAGTTGTTGGAATTACGAATTCATTGATGTTAGGTACCTGACGTAATTGACGTCAAGTATAAACTCACTTATATTACAACACATAGTACTTAAGAGTCATATATTCTGATCTTATTCGTATATTCCCCTCACAGACCTTGTGAGGGGCGGTTATGCCTTTTTTTTTTTTTTTTTTTTGCTATATTATTCTAAACATCTAGGTTAGTAGAGAACCTTACTTCACTTGGCCCACTACATAACGAGCATATGGATTACTTATTTGCTGCCGCATCCCACTTGGTAAGACCTTCGTCTAGTCTTAGAAGTGCGGATATGATATTGTCTCTCAGCGTCCCCAGCGTCTCGGCCCCATCAAAGACAACTTCTAGTTGTTCAAAGGTCTCTACAGAGGTAGCCTTGTCTCTCATAAAGCCAATCATTCTATTCAGTGTGGCTAGTATCTCCGCATCCGCTGGTTCTATCGGCAAGAATACTTCATTTTCCTTGAGAGATGCTATGGCTACAACTCGCAGTGCTTGTCTGCCAACGTCGCTCCCCCAGCGGGCCCGGATAGTGACGGACAGGTTTGAGAGCTGGCTATGGTCTAGCATATAATGGGTTGCCGTGCCCCATTCCTGGAAAATCTCATCGAATTGCTGTTTGAATCCCGCAGAAGTGGATTTACGTTGGGAAATGAACCGATCAAAGATGTACGTAACGAGGTACTGCTTAATGTTCGGATCGCTGAGCTTTTCAGTCTCACATGATTTCAGTAGACTTTTCAACAGCGCGAGAACGCCCGCTGGAGTCCGGGTCTGGCAATCTGGACATGGCTTTCGCTTGTCTTCAGCTATGTACGCTAGATTGGCGCCAACGCGTGATTTTAGATTATGACCACAAGAGAAGTTCGACATATTGGAGACTTACTGTACTATAGATACTATAAGCTTTGGTTCTAATTAATCGTTGAGCTATTACTTAGACAGAACTTATTAAGGAAACTTTTTTCTTAGTTTGAGAGGGAACTCGGTTCCTGTTTATTCTAGATTATAGTTGTGGCTTTACGTCCATAGTGTGTGCAGGCTGAGAACCCTTTGTGTGGAATCAAATCTTAGTCTCGAAGAAGAATTGAAATTCTTTGTGTTTAAACAAAGTGATGCCATTGGTACAATAAAACACGGCTTGTCACAATAGGACTGCTTTAACTTCTTGACAGGACATACCTAGGTACCTCCTATGGTTAGGTAGTAAAACCTTTGGGAATTGAAGCCATCCACTATTCGTATAGAGTGCACTCTTCATATATCCAAGGCTCCATATGCCTTTCTTTAGGTACTCTTACCCACCCCATCGCTATTAGAATCACGTGCGCATAACACTTATTTATTGGTTTGATATAAACAGCTTTTGATAATCGAGTGCACTTAATGTTAAACGAACTGTAGAAAATTATTGGCCTCCTAATCTGGGTACACAATCTCCTTAATGGTCTGACGAAGTCGCCTCCTAGTAGGAGGGCCGGACTACTATTATTAGGCCTTTACTTGTTTCACCTGGTGGATTGACATAGGTCAGGTACCAATATGGGATGCGCCTCATACCGTGGAATGTCTCGGGGTTATACCGGCAGGCTGTCACACTGTGTTCACGTTCAAAGACAACCGAAGCCACATTATCTCAGACAAATTTATAAAGAAGGCCACCAACAAAATATTAGAAAGGCAGTATATTTTTAGTATAGGTAGTTCAGCATTGAATATTTATAGTAAAGTCCCTGAACAATTGGTTCTTCAATGCTGGACTATACTCTACTAAGGTTTTCGATATTAACATGTTATGGCGAAGAGAGTATGCTAGTCTAGTATCAACCTTATAAATTGATGCTGAGGGCCTCTTTTATAATCAAAACCTTCGGAAATAAAACATAAATGGTGGGTTATGAAACATGTGTTACTATATATGTAGTCGTATAGTGGTGATATTCAACCCCTTTTTAGCCTCTGACGGGCTGTTTACTATATTTAGGGCAGAAGTGACTTAGTAGAATGGGAACGGATTACTTGCTTCTCTTTTTTACCACTTTTGCCACTTATATTTCGTATGTAAATGTAAGTACGGTGGTAGTAATACGTGGCATGGTTTCTTAATCGCTAAGAGCCTGGAATATGCGATGTAGTATCCTAGGAGTATAACTGCCTATACATTATTCGCGTTTTCACATCTTAACTTTAACACATGTAATAGTCAGTAGAGTTATTATAGTATATTGGAACAAGTCATAAAATAAAACAACCAGAAGAAACTCATGCCTCATAAGATATCAATCAATACAGAGGTCCCTACACGGGGATCATCTGAGCATATAGATACAATATCAAGTGAGCAGTTTTTCCTGTCGTAGATAAATTCTTGTAATTATATGATAGATAAAGATTGCTTTATTCCAGAAACTTTAGTTCATAGCCTGGAAGATGGTCGACATGAAGTTCCAGATGGCAATTCACTATCTTCTCCCTTACAAGAAGCGCAGGATTCCGCTCCGGACAACATTTCTCCGAATTTATCAGGGCCAGACGAGACACGAATAGCTTCACCGAGTCAAAATAAGGAACATCAACGCCTATCAGTAAAGGAAACTCTTAGTATTACTGGTTGTATTACCATAATTGGTGGATCTGTTCTCCTCATTGGCATCCTTGGATTCCTCATATTTTTATTCTTTGGTCACGGTCCTACGCTTGAAGCCAAAGATGCTCCGTACCTATGGCGTGTCATTGTATTAAAGCATTGGATGATACGATCAATAACTCTCACATTGACTCTCACGCGATTTATTGTCTCTACTCAAGCCACTATATGCACGTCAATGATAGCTGCATTGATTATAGAACAGAGGCTTACCAAGAAATCGAATATTGCTTTCATATCTGTTATGCGAGCAATCAACAATGGCCCAAGTCAACTTCTGGAATTAATCTTCTCATCGACAACCGCCGATGTTCAAACATTCCTTGGATCTGACACACAAACAAACACTACCAAGGCCCGTGGGATCCTCCACGTTGATTACATATATGACCCGAATAATGGACCGGCCGCGAGTGTAACGAACACAACACTTAATATGACGATCGCAACCTACACCGAACGACTACTATATATTTTGTTTTACGGTGCTGTCACAAATAACCGTGTCAACGAAACTTTCGGGACATGCTGGTTCAGCTTCCTTCAGCCAGTCCTATTGTTGTACCCCGAAACATCAATGGTATTTCAAGATACACTATTTGAGATGAGAAGAGCGGCACTTGCTTTCCAAAACTTTGCGACAATCATGGCTCTTTCTGTGTATAATGAATATCTTAGCGCATTTGTGCAGTTGGAAGAAGTAGAGACGTCTTTTGCTATGAGAGCCCAAGCGCCAGGTCCTTGCTACGGCGGCTCAAACTGTCCTGGCTTCATATTTATCGCTACCATGATCAGTCTCTATTTAACCTTTGTTGCGGCCATTACGATCTTGTATATCAAAAGGGTTCGCTACTCCCGGGTTGGGAATATTTGGAATACGATTAGTCAACTGGTATCTGAAGAGCTTAGGGAGTTTCTTGAAGAAGGCAATGATGCGAATGATAAGACAGCTGCGAAAAAGATAGCGCAAGATGTTGATATCCTCGTGAAAATCGATAGGTCAGACAACGATGGCGCAATCAAGGTTGTGAAGCATTCCTATCGACAGGAATGTCCTCACCAAGAATAAAGAATGCGGAACAGTTATAAAGTCATTACAGATTTAATAACTGTAGTAACGAGAAATTACAATTTCTCAGACTCGATAAAAACAAATTATTTCATGTGTGCATGAGACAGAGTAAACTTCGACCAGACACATTCTCTCCATATTCCTCCTTAAACTAGAGATTCCCCTTCTATTTCAAGCTGAACACAATACCCAAGATAATAGGACTGATCTCTGGTTTCATATTACTTGAACGTTTAGTGTTCCCATCCTTTGAGCCACTGGGTTTATCGCCTGAGGTAGAAGACGTCTTGTCGCGGTCAAGTGCTAATTTGTATTCCTTCGAGGTTAGACACATTGTGTTAGTCTTAAAACAAGTACATTTAAGTTTTATTATTTCATCGAACTTACTTCGCTATCAATTCCAGACAGAACTTGGCGTAGATTTGCGTGCTTCTCCATTGCGCTGGATGACTGCTCTTGGTTGGTCGTAGGGGACATCTTTATAGATAGGTAATCTTAATGCCAGATATATTTTCAATTAAGGCAATTGATAATATCTTGATTGATTCTCATTCTATAGTAACCATATTATATATTTTGTTCTGCTGACCGGTACAGCTCTGTATTAGATAACACATCCATCGTCGGCGTAAGAAACGTATCTCGGAGTTCGTCAGGCATCCATCAACAGGGTATCTTCACGGAACTACGTAAACTAACAGCTTGCGTTAAGTACATGTACCTAGGTATTTTATCAATGATAGCTCATATGTATGTACTAAATCCCCAATAACCCTTATACAATTGATAGTAACGCCATAATATTACAGTGTGATATTAATGCTTCATTGAGTGGGTCGCATCGCCGGTGATTTCCCCGGGATTTCCATTTTAGGAGTATGAGTCTACGTTGATTCGCTAGCATTACCTAAGAGGTGAGGACCCTTTAGGCAGCTTATAAGCATTAAAAGTACCTAAAGTACCTAAGATACAGCGCCTCTCCTAGAAGTACATATAGTTGGGTTAGGTAACTACATGTAGTCCGATTATGCCGGCTAGTCCGACAGGTAGACAACATCCAATAATATATACTCCGGTAATCCTTGTTATGCCGATGTGAACGGATTACTTCCAATTCCGTTTTACTTGTCTTACAAGTTAATGCCTTTTTGCAAATTGACTACGTCAACATGTCAACAACAAGCCGTCGTCGTAATGGCTCTCAAGCTTCGTGTGAGCGTTGTCGTAAGGCAAAGATCAGGTGTGATCATCAAAAGCCTGTCTGTGCTCCCTGTCGGCATCGAGGACTCGAATCACAATGCTGGTATCATCCTGCACCGTTGACCAAACGCCGAGGTCAACAACAACTAACTCCGCCAACATCCACTCAGTTAAACAATATTGAACGGAATGAGATTATAAGCAACGTAAGCGCTCCTCATAGTATTATCGAAATTGATTCACCCAAGGAATCTCCAAAATTTCATACCTGGCCTTTCATCTTGAATGATACCAGCAACACGACATCGCGGGCTCTTCTGTATGAATCGCTTGACAAGAAAACTTACGAAGAATACTTAACTTTGACGAAAGAAATTATCGTACAGCTGAAATTCCTCCCGTTAATCGAGGAGCTATTCCACGAATACCTCCCATTTAGACTCGTCTCCCTCGTGCCGAGGCCAATCATTCTACAACTTGTAGCATCGATTCGGTCCAGCCCCATAACTAAAGGCTACATCGGGGATGATGCGACGCAATGCGACGATGATGATCTCTCACGTCTTGCTAAGGCTATACTATGCGTTCCTTCGTCTGAAATTCCCATAAAACCGAATTTAGATCTTGAACAATTCTGTGAACTGTTCAGCGGAGAGAACCTATGCTTAGAAACACTTGGCCTCTTATACACGACTGCCGCTCGCTGTTATCTTTGTGGCATCGGTCGCCACGAAAATAAGCATGCTGAGTTCATTCGCGAGATGATCCGGTGTAGCAACTTGAGCCTACGAATTGCTCGTGAGCTTTCTACGCAATCAAATGATATCATTAACTGGTTAGCCTATGAGAATTTACAACTTATGATGCTCACTGAAGGGGATGCAAGTATGAGTCCTTCTCTAGCTGTAATGACTTAGCACGCTTACAGTTTCGTAGGCTTGAGCGTTTGGCGTAGGTTTGGTGACCTTGTTACAGACCTCTTCGCCTTAGGCCTGCATCGCGAGGCACTCTACTCAGCTGAAACTGTACCATTCTTCCTTTCTGAGTGTCGGCGAAAGGTCTTCGTCACTGCGTATTATATTGATAAAGTCTTCGCGTTGGTCTTCAATCGACCGCTTCGGATACCCGCTCGGCATGCAGACTGCAAGTTGCCGCTGGATTTATCCGAGGATGAACTTTTCGCGACTACGCCGGAAATTTTAGAACAAGCAAGGGGTAAATTATCACTGGATGGCTGGAGTACTGATGGGAAATATAAGAGTACAACATGGGCTCGCATACGCTATATTCTGGCCGGCTTTAGGGAAGAAATCGTTGAGTATCAGTTCCGATCGGTACAGTCTGTCGACGAAAGTTATCTAAGGTACAACCGCCCCTATCGGAACGAGCATTTTAACACTAATATGCTGTAGAGGGATATTGAATCGATATAATGATGCCTGGAGTTCTCTTCCTCAGCATCTTATATACAGCAAAGACTGCTGGAAGTCGAATCTACCGCCCGCTGTTTGTCTTATGCTGGGGAAGGTCTACCTAGCATACCTTTACACCATTTTCCAACTTCATCGTCTCCTTCAGCAAGGCAGTACATCACACGAGCCGGAGCTGATAGAAGTCTCGAAGAATATGTTCGAAACAGTAGTGCAAGTGGCAAGCGCTCAGAGCAGGATCTTCCGCTACCCTCACAGCATCCCTACAGTCGTATGCATCTAACTCTATCCCTTCATCGAGAGGACTTTACTAACCAACGCAAGATCCTTTTTTATGGTGTACCCAGTGCTGCCATCCTAACGTCTGTGCTGTTAGACGTTACCCGAAATCCATCAAGGACTCTCCCGCCCGGCATAAGCGGCTCTCTCTTAATACGACATCTTTCCGTGCTAATATCTCATCTCGAAAGCGCGACCAGCCCTGGGGAAACAAACTACGAATTCTGTACGCAAGCTGCCAATCTCATTTCGCGTAATTTAGATCAGATCTTAAACGGTTTCATTACTTCAACTATCGCGACACCGCTGGACCCTGCGGAAGAATTAGATAAAACTTCCGACGTATGGGCTCCTGGGACGAGCGATCCTGATGCTATCAGCTTTGGCGATTTTGATGGTCTTGATTTTGAGACTTGGATGATGGATATTAACTTGAACGCAATCAGTTCCGAATGGAACATTCAATAGGCATCAACTAAATGCAAGATTGATCCGAGGCACGGATACGGAGACCGAGTTTCAACCCTATTTTAAAAAAAAAATATGAAGTATATTCACACTTGATTAGGCACTGAACTATCCTAGGACCCCTCCCGCATAGGAAGGTACCTATATCTACTATTTAGTATTAGCAACATACGAGAATCAATACTCAAGAGATAGGTATCGATCTGGATGTAAACATCTCGTTTCTACCCTGAGGCTGCCCAATGCCCGAATTTCATTATCCTTGAATTACATGTGCTACCCTCACAGGCACTTCTAATCCACCTTACTCACAATATCTTGTA
This sequence comes from Daldinia childiae, assembly GCF_008694065.1. Taxonomy (NCBI): domain Eukaryota; kingdom Fungi; phylum Ascomycota; class Sordariomycetes; order Xylariales; family Hypoxylaceae; genus Daldinia; species Daldinia childiae. The sequence goes on along the minus strand of NW_022984652.1, from coordinate 164,797 downwards.
GGGCACTTGGAAGAAACTGGCGATGCCGACAATAATGACGAAAATAATAGTTTCCGAAAACAATTAGTTCTTAATTGACTACCCCCTAACCTTCACCGGGCTTTCAGGTCACGTTCAAGTATAGAAGATAGGAAGACCAACGATGAAGCGTGGATACAACCGGAGCAAAAAAAGTATCATAGCTTTACTCGTCTAGCCATAATAAATAACAAAGGACCTCTTTCTCGAGTGCTGCTTTTCATCGGCAGTATACCATCCATCCCTCGATGATTACAAAAACAGATAATAAGTCCAAGTTCCATGTATGTACGCAGAAGTTGAACAAATAAGTATATGTACAGGGGAAAGGAAGTGCGTATCAGATAGTACAAAATGAACTGCATCGAGGACAAGTTCGTAGTGCTGCGCCCGCGCACAGCGTTGGTAAATTTGCATTGCCACTCCAAAAAAGAAAAAAATAGGGATATTCTCGTAATCCCAAACTCCTGCGCTTGTCCAGGGCTTGTAGAAGGAAATTCGTATCGAGTCGGGTGGGCACGGGTTCGTACTGATCTTACATGACAGCACATTTTGAATCGCCCTCGCCGCTTGGTTTGACGCTCAAAGCCACTCGAGCAGCCTCGGTGAATGCCTCGTTGACGCCTCGATTCCTCATGGCTGAGCACTCGAGGTAGCGCATAGCCTTAATGCGCCGCGCAACATCCAAGCCTTGGTTATAGTCGATCATGGGCTTCTTTTCTCTTTGGGGACCGTCTGTTCCGCTCGCAGCAGCATCGTCTTCTTCTTCGTTGTTCTCTCGCAGATCGCATTTGAGGGCCACTAAGACCAGCTTCACACCAGGACAGTTCTCCTGAATCTCGCCAACCCATTTGCTCTCCACGTTTTCTAGCGAGTCTTTACTATCGACGCTGAAACAGAGCACAACTACGTCTGTGTTGTCGTAAGAGAGACTTCGTAATCGGTCGAATTCTTCTTGGCCGGCTGTATCCCATAATGATAATTCGATGTGCACGTTATCCACAAAAATATCTAACATCTGATTAGTAAAAGCCCACGCAAAAGTGTACCGATTATATTATCATGTCATCTCTGATCCTTGTATGTATGCGCTAGGAATGTTGGAAATATTAGACGTACCGTGAACGTAGTTTTCGAAGACCGTAGGCTCATAAACTGTCGGGAAATATCCTCGCGTGAAGACGTTCAGTAAAGATGTCTTTCCGCAAGCACCGTCTCCCCTATTAAGAACTATTAGTGTTTGTAGACTCACAATAAAGTTTCGGCGCATAATACAGGCACGCAATAGAGACAACCAAGAATCAAAAATGGCCAGACTTACAAAAGAACCAGCTTACGCTGTACTGTCTTTGATCCTCCCAATCCACAGAGCGACGGCATCTTGACTTTATCGCAGGACTGGTAACGCGGTATAGTTGTAGAAGAAACGTGGTGCGATCCAAGAAAACAAAACAAGAAAGGGGCAACTCGAGTTGATGATGTGATGCGCCTAAAACGTTGCAGTGCAGGTAGGGTGTGCTTTATCGATTGATTGGAGGGTCGGCGGGATCGGAATTGAATATGCTGATTGAAGAAGGACACAGATTAAGAAGAGTCGAAAACTGAAAGGACGTCGCGCGTTGTGAAGTGAAAAAAAAAATATCTTATTAGGTACACACGTCTTGTTGTCGGAAGATGGAATGCGGAAGAGGTAAAGGTGAGGAGGTAATTGTAAATTGTAAATTGTAAATTGTAGCTAATCTTGAAAGATTTAGGTAGTAAACTTAGGTACCACTTAGGCCTACCTAAACTCAATCGTACCTCCCAAGTTGCCTTTAAACCTTGGCAGAAATGAAGTCAGTCAGATTGGAAGAGTACCTAATCACAAGCCTCAATCTCCTCCTCAATTCTTGCCGCGAAAGGGGAAGTTGGTGGGTTAGTACTTATCTGCTGTGGCGTTAGCGGGACAGCGGGCTCATGGACCACTTGGGGATCTTGCAACGCTATATCGGCGCTAAATTTAGGCAAGTACCTTTTTACCTGCAAAATATCCACATTTAATCAATTTCGTAGTCAATTTCGCATCGTGGAGGTACGACATGATTACAGGTTTCTTATTATGATAATACTTCATTCTTAGTATTTATTAAGAGTGATATATTCTGTTAATACTGTTTCATAGCTCGGAATGATGTTTAAGAATTGGTTCCCATATGCATACTTTATTCACATGCTTGGGAATACGGCAAGCTGAAACGCCACTCTTCTAAAAGCATGTATCTGGGTACTTAAATGTGTGCCCATTTCCAAGGTCCATACAGCTCCATACAATAGATACATAGATACATAGATACTTTAAATAGGTACCTAACCCAACCCAGAGATGCCTTAGGTACATTATTCCAGTACGGTTCTTACATAAATAATATCAAATTCGAGTTTACAATTTCACTAGCAGATAAACATATATAAATATATCTCTATATAATCCCCCGATAGCCTTTTTAACAATACAGCCCTAATGCCGCAGGTCGATAAGCGCTGTCATGAGGATCTTCATAAATCACATAGCATGCCAGCTCATTGGCCGCATTCTGGCCTGCGATACAACCAAAACTCGAGGCTTACTGGGTTTGTTGTTACATTTTTGAGGATTGATAAATTATCGGTTCGCCCTACCACTCCTTTACTAACCGTCCCTTAAATAAAAAGTGTGTGGCTTGATAGTGGACAGTTCTGATTATTCTGACTATTTTATCTTCAAATCGTAGACTTGCTCAATCCGCTCAAGAAGAACTTTATAAGACCTTTAATATCAGATACCTGCAAGTAATCACTGCAATACCTAGGTACCTACAAAGGCTCTTAATGGCTTACCAAAGGATAAAGTAAAGGGCATGGACGTATGTATTAGAACTATTTAACCATGTCAGCAATTCGACAATTACAAAGGCGCAGCGTGGGTCCATTGGAATGTAGTAATAAGATAAGCCACATTTACACCCCGTTCATGTCAGATTCCCCGTGGCTCATATTTCGGACATATCATATGTCCATAGTACTACATATGCCTTAGTTAAATAGATAACATCCTGATATGTAATTGCGCGATAATATAACAAAGGGTAATTCGCATCTCGTCGGCCGACGGGATCTTATCTAGTCAAAAAGAAGTTCAACTTCGGACGTGAATCATATACATTACCTAGAGGTACCTAGGTAACTAGCTCAACTTTAAGAATCAAAGTTAAACAATAATCTAGGTTGTTTTTAAGTATTTCAAGCTTGATTGAACACGGGGCGAGTTCCGAGAGGCCTACGGGCCAATTCGGGGGAACCGGAGATCTGACTCGCGTTATCTATCAGCTTCTTTTATCAGCGTCTTTCAAGCTGCAATTAATCTACACAATTCATACGGATAACGTCTGGTTCTTCATATCAAATTCCAGATATTCCACAATGCTGAAACGTATGAACTTGCCCCGGAAAACCAGGACGGCCACGGGTACTCCTACTCCTGTACCTCTTATCATCACTATCTCTCGCTGTCCGCCGCTACCCCTGGAAATATGGACGCAGGTAATGCGTACACTCGTCCACAGCGAGGACCTGCCAGAACTTTGGGCCGGCTTGCGTCTACTTTCACATACGCTGAAGGCGGCGCTTGAGGCTGCCTTCGTGGATGAGCACCTGTCACGGCTACGCGGTTGGTTGTACGTGGGTGATCCAAATCCACTGGTTCCGCGACGTTCGTGGGGCGGAAATGGCAATGATATAAAACGCATTATATCTCTACCCCTGGTACTATCACGGTTATCATCTGACCGGCAGCGTGCGTACTTCGTATCGCTGCTACACCGGGACGACCCAACTTTAGAAATGAGCCCGCTATTCGCCGAATGTGGCGATGACACGGTGGTAGCAGAATGGCTGCGGTCGGCTCACGGGATCCCGCCACCAGGCGGCCGCGCCACCGAAGCACGGCTGCGATTGACCATCGGCCCTGACTGCGAGTGGACGCACTGGAAACACCACGTTATCGACAGCGATAGATTCGTAGTCGAGTCGCAGAAGATTATCTTGGAGGATACTTACGAACGTGAGAGTAAAGGTGAAGGTGGGAACGAGAGAAGAGGGAGAGGGAAGAAGAAAGGGAAGCCGGCGCATGCGATTGGACTCGAAGTTGATCGTACTAGGTGCGAAATCTCATTCGAGTGGACTACGTTAATTAGCTCCTTGTTCGCTAGGCCGCGTAGAACGTTCGGTGAAGCGCTCCGGAGTTAACCATCTCCTGAAATTCGACTTCAACACAACATATACATAGAGATGGTCTACCGACTTTAAGGTTAAAAAGGTAACCAATGGGACAAGGGCATAGTAGAAGACTTACAGTTGAAATGTATATCAGTAGTACTGTTGCTGTAGACAATGATATAAACGCTGACCTCAACATCTATCGATAGACGAATATCGTGAAAAAAAGAAAATACAAATACATACCTACGAAGTGGTAAGTTAATCCCATCCCATTAGTTAACTTCTAAAAAGCCAACATGACACGATGTGTCTACATAAGTCATATGTTTTGTTACCATGTAGGCTACTGACCCCATCTACTACATATAGTTCGTAGAAATTGTAATATATTCTTACTGGCTCATAAGATGTCAGCAATTCTTTCAAAGGCCAATACAAATTAGTATAAACATATATATCAGTAAACCAGTATTCAAACATACCACACGCAGGTTGAGGATCTGGTCCATTTTCCCATAAGTAATACAAGTTAACTACGACCCCAGCCATAGATTTCGTCTCTAGTGTCGTATACATTCTTACGATCAAGGAGGGGGTCATAGTGGAAGAATATACTCGCTAATGGATGCACCCCAAACCAACATGAACCATTTTGACATAGGTATATGCCGGCTTGAGTTCCGTGGGGTGTGTTGGTTCTTGTGCATTTATTTAGATACATTGGCTAATTCTCGGCACACTGTAAAAACCTTTCCTGCACCCCTTGCAGATGATCTAGTCTATGCAACATATCTATAGAAAAACACTATATCGAGAGGATAGTAAAGTTGGATATATTTAGAATCGTGAACTACCTATTCCTGTCATGTTCTTAAATTGTAGAGCTTTTTTTTTTTGGCAGACTTAAAATCGTCAAGATGTCTGCCTAAATACCTAAAGTATATGATATTAAAATATAATTAACATAAAAGAGGTCGTCGCTCACTACCTCAAGCGACTCTTATGCCTCGGAAAGGTATTTATACCATGCACTAATTACGGTACATATATAACACAGCTGCGTAATGGCTTACATGTCTTAATTTATGAAACGACCCGGTAGCTTTGGCGTAGAATATAATATATTTCCTCTGCCCATCGTATGCACATGAGATCGAATATAGTGATTGTGAAACCCACGGGATTTTTTTTTTTTTTTTTTTTGTATGACGTGCGTTGATGATCTCAGGAATATTATGAGGACCTAGGCATGTAAGCCGATTGGTCGTCATCCAGCCTCTCGCAAACCAGGTCCCCTTAAGAAAAAAGCAGCGAACTACTTGTCTCTCACGGTTGTGTCGTCCATTCATTCGTCCGCCAAGTGGTCACGGTACACACCTTCGATGCCATGGCCGAAGAGCCCGAAAGAACCCTTAGGAGGCTATCATTCGATAAATGCCGCATTGCACTGCCGGACTACGCCTTAAGCCCTAATATTCTTCCGATTGTGCATATCATCTCGACAAAGTGCAGTATGCGACTCATCTTATGACCATAGGCCGCCGGCATGAGATAGCCTGATACAAGGTAGGTAGGTAAGTTACGTCGAGTATGTAGTTGGGCACTCGGTTTTATGGAGAGGGTAACCTTAGGGTAGGAAATAGGTAACAAAAGAGAAAACGACTGGCTTCCATAGTCGCCTGCACCTTCTCTATATACAAAACAGTGTGTTCACTGCGCGAGTATTACAAAGGGACCGGCAAGCTATACCGGAGAATTCACGGGGAACTGGCGACGTGTAGGATAAGCAGGCTAATTAGTGGGTTAGGCTGCAGGTTCGTTCCTTATTTGTGCGTACAAACGAGTCGGGGTTTGAAAACCCTTGGATTCACACGCTGTTGGTGATAGTATGCAGATCTGTGTAGGTAGGTAGGTAGGTAGGTAGGTAGATATGTATGTGTTAGGGATGTATGTACATGATGTGAATCCTGCGGTGAGACGTGAGCCGAGTATTGAATAGGCAGGTGTTTCATTGCGTACGCAGAGTGGCTAATACCCCCCTTAAACGTGGATAATATTGAGGCAGTTCGAGTCGTCCTTCCTCCGCTTTGACCTTGAGAGATTGCGGCTTATTCTGAACTGGCGCTTTATTTTTACACACACACACACACCCCTAAATATCTGATGGTACACTTACTAAGCGGTGGTAATAAAATGACAGGTGGAATATGACAGTTTCCTACTCGACTATGAGAATCGAGTACCAGTTTTAGTTTTCCGGCCCCGAAACTCTTAGTGTAGGTAAGCCGTAGTAGCTAACCCCTTAACATTAGGAGGTAAAAGCACTTGTAGGTTCGCTTGATTATTCAGACACGGAAGCAGTAAAACATGACCCCACGATATATGATCCTTCTTGCTGAAAATATTTCTGAATATTATTATCATCGTAACCAATAATGTTGAAGACGACTAGGAAAACTCTTGTATAGCGTCATGATGGCCCCTCTTCCCGAGGCTTTCTCGCAGTGGTGAATACGCTAGGACCTGTCAGTACTAGTCGATTAGAAATCATGAAGGGGAGGGGGCATCTTACGCTCTTATGTACGGTCTTATTTCTCCAGAGTAGATTTCTTGCCAAAACGGGGGCATTCGAGCGTCATATTCGGCTTTTGTCCATCCACCTTTGTGGAACAGCAAGCCACAATGGTTGTCTAATGTGCCTATAAGAAGGTTAAGATGATTCGATTGTGTGCGGGACTTGAAACCTGGACTAAAGTTTGCGAATTGGGTAAAAGGGAATGACAAATAGATAAAAGGCACACGCACAATAGTCTTCGTTTGTTATCTTGTTCACTAAATTCTGGCGTGTCTTCATTTTCTCGTCTTGGGCCCAGCTCCCAAGTGGAAGTATCTCGCTCCGCTGGACTACCTTCTCAAAATCGATCTCGACCAGCCAGTCAGGGACGAGCGGTGACGGGTTAAAATCCATATCGACCTCTTTGTATAAGTCTCGACAAATCTGTAGGAACTCGGGGCACATCTCCGCCTCTGCGAACTTGCCGTCAAAGTCGAAAATATTAAGGGCGATCTCCGTCATCTCGAAAAGCCCTCCCGGTTTCAGCTTGTTGTATACCTGGCGAAATAGCGCCGGCCAATTCCGCACACCGCCGGCCATGCTCCGTGCGTGGATGAAGTCGAACGTGTTATCCGGGTAACTCCACGGATCTTCTGCGTCGTAGATCTCGAACTTGACGTTCGGCGGTATTCCGCCCCTTCTCTGTATAGGGTAGACGTCTACTCCAGTTATCTGGGCTTGGGGGTAACGGGCCGCCATTTCTATAGCCCAGACACCGGTTCCGGTACCTAGGTCTAGTATTTGGGTTGTATGTAGTGGTAGCCGCGTGGAAGTCAAGGCTCCGTCCAAGCAGTGCCTGTATAGCTTATGTTGGATTTCCATCCTCTCTAGTTCGTTCTTGTCGAAAGGTAGAAAGATTTTGCCAGAGGCATGATAGCGGTGACCAAAAGCCTCAATATATGGCATTTGTTTTAGTCTTGGGTCTACAGCATCAGTATCCAAACTAGAATCGCTGCTGTCCTCTATAGAGCGTCCGCCCTGAAGCTTTGGGTTATTTAAAAGTAAGTAAACCGGAAATTCTCTTCGCCTACCTCGTGTTGGCTCGTCTCCCCCACCTCCTCCTTTCTCGATGAACGACTCATATCCAAGGTTTTTGTCAACTTAATTCTTAGATAGTTAACTCCTTTCTTCTTCACTCGTCGTGCTCGAATAATGCCTTCTATTATGTATGAGAGCGAACCTGCCGTCTTGATATCTCATTGCGCGCGTTGCTCTCTTCTCTTCGGGATATCGTCTCAGACGGTGCAAATGCCGGTGGATCCACCGCTTCTACCACAGTTCTGCGTTGGGGTTCCAGCACAGCTGGTCTACCGTTTAGAGACACTGCTCGTCAGCATTTGTACTGAATTACACATTAAACTAAAACGTCCAGTGAACGACGGCATAATTACATCTATCGGCACGCTGAGCCAACACATCGGTCGCCGGTCCTCGGCAAGTCCTGCCTTTGCACCCCGAAGGCGTCTTGCGAGCCGAACCACGTCGGCTAAGGCTTGGGACTCTCAGGTGGTCAGATCTCTGTAACCCCCATCTTTATTCGATTAAGTATTTCAAAAGCCGCAAGTCGCTGCACCAAGTATACATAAGGTAAACAACGTACATAGAAACTGAACCTGAACCTGAACCTGAACCTGGACAGGCCCGCCTACATAGTGGAATCCTGGAACGTACATGAAGGTAGCTGATGGATCCCACCTGCGACAGGATAATATTAAGAGGTGCAACAAATGCTGCAGTCCAAGTTGCATTTGCAGTGCGTGCTTTGCAGAAAGAGCCCACTCTGGGGAAGAACGGTATGTGGATAGGCTAGAACGGTCCGATTCCTACTGGCTCGAGAGCGGGACATGCCGGGTCGAAGCGCATCCTGCGATACTGACAGTTCGGCCCCTACCTGTTATCCGCGTGAACGATGATGTATGTAGTGTATAGTTGAGAGGGCCACCATATGACATGAAGAGTGTGTTGTGGCATCGGACGTCCAACTCATCTCGTTAGACGTGACCGTACGTAGAGGTATTGTAACCGCATTGTAACCGCATTGTAACTGCAAGGTGATTTTCTCGTCTTCTAGACTTTTTTTTTCTTGAAGCGCACATGCAGCGGTGGTTCTGTGCCCTTGTCCCTGCAGGGACTTCAACCAGTAAGCGCCGTAGATTCGGGGGCTTACCATGGCCAAACGACCCCCTAATGCAACCTTATGATGTCCATCGGTGGATAGCGGTGACTGGCATTTTTGACATCGACTCGTCTAATGTATCGACCCTGGCATTAAGTGCCCCAGTATTTTCAAGCATATATATCTTAGTTCGGTTAGATACATACATAACCGACGGCGATGGACCCCTGATAGGGTTTTGTTCCAGAAAGAAATCGTGATGATTCATATTCACATTTTTATATAGTCACTTTACAATAAACCCCTAGGATATCATGTCTACTTGAGCTGGTGGCTAAGTTAGAGGTAGATGTTGGATGTAGAGACCAAGCCCTTGATGCGAGACGATATTAACTGTAACATTGTCGTATATAGAACGCGCATGTGCTTCATGTGACCGTATGGCCACGTGGATGATACTGACGTCTGCGTGTTCCTATGTATATTGATGAGTTGAAACTAACGCTTGTAGATGTAGGGCTGATTTTAGCCTCGTGCTTCAAGTTGACCGTTTTTGGGGGTGGGGTGTTGAGTTCATAAGATATGTGTATGTAGGCAAGTAATAAGCTAGGTTAGGAGGTAATGTACAACAAATCGAACTTATTATCGTTGTTAAATGTGCGACATGGGAGTGCTTTAGACGAGATCTAACCCACAAGCAGTTATCAAGCAGCCACTCATCCAAAAGTATTATCTACATGTATGTAATGATATTATTACATAGTAACTCTGCAACCTCTTTTACGCAAGACTCCCACCCTTGGAAGCCCTAAGGATCTACGACTAGCTGCGGGAAGGGAAGAGTAGTGTAACCATAACCGCACCCGTAAGCATCATGTCCACCATCCTAGCACAACAAGATCGTGGGCTTGATGGGGCGGATCGATGCAGGCGAGACCGAAAACAGAAGTAGGGATTTCCTTCCAAGACTTATACTGGAGGACGACGGGGGAAAGGGATTAACAAATGCCTAAGCAAAAGGGATGGGCTAAGAGGAGCGCCGGCGCCGTCGGCCGAGAATCGTAATTAGATCCGTGAGTATGCTCAAGTAACCCCCACTTCATTGCGTTAAGCTGCAAGTATTTCCTTGGAAGAATATGACGCCTGCAGATCCTGGCATGATGTTGGGGTCATCAGGGAGAAGATGTTGGTGTTGGTGATGGTGAACATATTCATCACTCACCTATCCTCGTATCCTTCTACTGTCACAGCGCAAAGGACTCGAGTTTATTGGTTGGTCTTCTACGGACAGTCTTCCTTCTGCGGCACAAGCGAATCGCACAACGGAAGAAACTGTCGGTAGACTTAAAGATACGGGAGTTAGAGCCGGGAAATAAGGAACTTCTTCCCTCCTGAGTTTGTGGTCTGAAGGCAAGGTGAGCTAGTGGCTACATACGATTCGTATATCTTAGGTATATACGTGTCCGTGTAAAGTATGTAGTCCGTGTCCTTTCTAACATATGATCAGTACAGATATGTCACACTCATCGGGTATTACATGTGTATGTTTGTGTGTGTGTGTGTGTGTATGTACTTTCGTGCTTTACTAGGTTATATTATAAAGTTCCATATCCTACCTCAGACACACCCTAAACCATTATTTACCTAGTCAACTAGCCTACATTACATCCAAGTGTGGGGTCAGCAGTAATAATGAAAGGTGTGATATTATATCGTAATAGCCGCGACAGAAATTTCTAGTCTACCACTTTCATAAACTGATTGGCCATGAAGATGGCGCTCTTCTGCCCAACGTCCCGCTTAAGAAGCGGGACTGAAGTCCCTATTTTTGTCGGAACGGTGAATTTCGGCTTGCCAAAGGGGGTAGGAGCATGAGCAGATGTTGTCCTCTTAGCCGTGGTTATGTTTGTCGAAGAGTCGATAGCACCATAAGCACACTTGCCACCTTTGAAAGCTGCCGTTGCAGCCGCTTTCCATTGCTCGGTAATATCGGTAACCATAGGCGCTGTCCACCAAAGCCGGCAGTCAGATTCCTCGACGACGAATTGTGCGGGAATACCATCTTCAAGATTGCCACGGAGGATCTGGTCTTTGACGTTGAGGCTAGCTGCTGTACTGCGTTCGATGACGTACGTCGTATACTTGTCTAGCGTCTCGAGGATGGTCGAATCATTCGTATATTGTCGGGCCGTGAGGGCCTGCGAATAAACGTCTTCGAAGCCGTAGCTCTGCGATCCCTTTACTCCACCGACTCCCTGAATAAGACCTTTCTTGGTCGGCCGTCCTCCCATGGCTATACTCTTCACACCCGCATTAGACCTAAGGAATTCGGCGAATAAAGTGCATGTTGACGCGCAGTACCCATCGAGTAGGAGTACAATGTTCTCGGGCCCACCGAACGGGCGCGTAAAGTTCTGACGGCTACGGTAGCCCGTGATATCAGTGCCGAAGCCGAAGGTACCGTTACTCGTACTTAGGGGGTCGTTGAAGTTCCACTGCATCAAGTCCGTGTAAGTATCGCCGCCAAACTCTTGTGGTGCAAATTTGTCTTCGTAAGACGTGAAGTTTCCGTCTGTGATGTTGAGGTCATATCGCCAGTTGAAAACGGACTCGTATGCATTAATAATGTCGGCAGGGGCAGTATTCGGGTCGAAGTCGGCAGATATATCAGAAAACACTGTAGAGATAGCCGCAAACCCGGGGTGTTGTCGCCATCGTCCCAATCCCTCCTGAACTATATCCGGGAATAGCTGGCGGAAACCATCGTATCCGAGGAAAATATAACCACCGCCGTTAGCCTGTACGTCGACGACGAGCTTCTTCTTGCCTGCTTCCGCTGCAGCTACGTAGAAATCCTGGGCGACGCGCTGGAACTCAACAGGGTCTTCAGGCGAAAAAGAGAGCATGACGAGAACTGCTACATCTTCAAAGCCAGGTTGATCAATGAAATAACCCGAAATAGAAGAATCACCAGCAACAATAACAGGGTCAGGGTATCCTACGATGGGGACTGCGCTCGTAGCCGCGGGTGTCGCTGTCGCGGACGAAGTAGTAGTAGATGTCGTCGAGGCGGCCAGGGCTTGAAGAGTTGCACCGGCGCAGAAGGTCTTAAAGAATGATGGGCCATCAACAACACCAGCCCAGGAATTCTTCAACCTCGCTAAGTTCGGTAGGTCGAGCACCGTTCCATTCTCGAATGTGAATGAGGTAATGTTGCCGGGATAGATATATCTAAACAATCGTTAACTTGATTTTAAGATACAGCTAAGTCGTTTTCATAAACTATACCTTACGCGACCTCCCGTCTGGAAATACCCTCGGTTATTATTCTCAGCTACGAATGCTTTCTCGAAGAACATGGAGTTGTAGGCAGCGTCGGCATCCTGATTACCAGAAGCCTGGTTGATCCAATCCCCGATATAAGTGGCAGCATCTACTCCGTTGATGAGCTTCACCGCAGACGCCGTCTCTACGCCAGAAACAACATCGTCGTACACTTTGATTACCGGCGCAGATCCGTCAGGGCCCTCCTCACTGACCGACACCAAAGCGAATGGCCTCTGCCACTCAAGAGCACTGGACAAGGCATCTGGGTAAACTACAAAGTGACCGTCGTGTGCCGGTCCGAAGAGTCTGTTGTACAGGTCTGATTGCCAGGCATATTCGTTAGGGTATTTGTCTGCAGTGATACCAGCCTTCACATCAGCTATCGTCGCCCAAAGGTCCGTGGGAGGATAAGAATAGTCGGCTGGGGGATTTTTCTTAAAGGCGGTGTCGGACTGCCACTCGACATATGGCTCTAGCTCATTGATGAATTTGAGGGCGGCATCCTTATCAATTGGGACCGAATTGAGACACTCATATGCGATTGACGCCTCAATGGTAGGTGTGGGAGTAGCACTAATCTGGGCAGCCCACGAGGCGCTCACAATGGCGCACGGTTCTGTGGGACTGGCCGTTGCCGTTGCCGTCGCCGAAGTTGTTGTGTTTGTATCTCTGCAAGCTATTCTAGAACCGCTTACCAGAGAAGCAAGCGCCAACACGCTGGTAGCTGAGGACTTCATGGCTGTCGACTACCAACTACTGCTTCTACTGCCTACTATTATCTTAACCTCCTGACAGGCAAACGACGATAAGTGAAGGTAGGCAGTGATAACATAAAGCTCAACGTGTAGACAGATACAAACGAACTTATACATACCTAAGGCATAAATCACCCCCGCGCCGCGCACGAATCCCCAATCTCTTATGGATTAAGTTACTTGTTTAGGTAGGTGACGCGCCTCTCGCTTTAACCGATGGGGGCAAGATCTTGATTGAGAGATGGAGAGACCAGGGGGGGATGGTGGCACGGCATGAAGCGATCCGTAACTTGGGGGCTATCAACTTGCATAACTATATATAAGAGGTACTATACTATATACCTGGGGATAGCTAAGCTATATAAAAACTACAACCCTATTGACATAATAAATAGTAAATAGTAATGTGTAATATGACTACATACCAAGCTTATATGAAGCTAGTTTTTACATAGGTACTCTTATCATACTATGTAATTTGTTATTCCTACTATTCTGAATAGGTAACCCAAGGCAACGATCCCTTACTAGACCTCGTGTCCAATTTAATGAGGCAGCACGATCCCATCATTGCGGGAATCCTAGCTAGCACGCCTTTTAAGGGCTCCCTAGCGTCACCGTCCAATATTCGTCCAGACCTTTGTAACGATAAGCTGTGGAACAACTAGCTACGTAAAGCCAATATATCCGAGGCTAGACAACAGGTACGCATGTAAACAAGTAAGTACCTAGTAATCAAAATGCAAACATCGTAGACGAAATCTATATGTATGATATGCCAGAGTATTAACCCGGCAACAGAGAGTAAAGTAATTCTTCGGCGGTGAAAACTCTTGGCGTCTACTTCCGATTTTATGCCTGACGTCGATCACTAGAATGATGTGATGTGCCTTACATGTTCAATTTCCGACCCCTGTGCTTACCAGATAACAGTCGACATATCACAGTCCAAGCGCTATTATCGATACCTAACATGCTATGAGGTATGCGTTAGTCTTGTTCAGAGGTATCTAACTTATAACTTTGCGAAGGGAGGCGTTGAGACAAGAATTCCCCACCAAGACATTCCTACGATATCTGTGCCTTTCCCCTCAGTAACACAGAGCCGACCAATAGTTTAAGACTATATTTTCATGTTACTTCTCCCATTCCGATATCATCGCACGAAACATACAGCGAATAACTGCATAGTTGGTGACATAGTACTACACTAGCATGAACAACCTTTAAACTCCCATCGCAAAGTAGAAATCTTGAATTACAAGTCTATATATAGTGCATCGTAGTATTACTCTGATTATGAAATCAACAGTATTCCGTTTGTCCCGTTGGCGCCAACGACCTGTGAAAGATCCCATCTGAGAGCAGGGCCTCAGCAGCGCCGACCCCGATGAACTTCCATACCCCAGCCGTCCGCTCTTGGTTAAGGCTCCTGGCCGTCGGATCTGGAATAATCTTAGCTAAAAGAGCAAACTCCTGGTTGTAGTCGTCCGAATTCTGGAAGAATAGTCTTGGCCATTCGACGCCAACGCTTTCCTCGGCTGCACGCATCTCACGCTGTGCATTTTCAATCGTACTCTTCTCGTCGCCAACGACATGCATACTCCCGGCACCGATTCCTTCTGCCACTTTGCCCCATGCTTTTCTCGATTCCCATGAGCTTTGTTCTTTAAGGGGTTTGATTTGAATCTCCGTGAGGGACACGTCGTCGACATGAAAATCATCGATTTGTTTCCCATTCGTACCATCTACGATCGTAAGTCGGTCGTTCCATTGACCAGTGACCTTGAACATCACCCTGCCCCCGTCCCGAACATTAGATATCTCGGCATGTACACTGTTCTTCTTTCCAGATCCTAGCAGGCTTTTACTTTGGAAATCAATAGTTGTGAGATATCCCGAGCTTGACGATATGTAACAAGTGCCTTCTAGTTCAGGGTACGGCCGCCCGACTACTAGCCCCTTTATCACTATGGTCGGCAGAGTCATTAAGTGACTTTCGCCGTGGCCTTCATCACGGATGATTGCGTGCCCAATTTGCTTCACCCGAACACCCGAAGCGGGATTAAAAGTTATCTCTTGTGCTACGTAGCCCAAAGATGAGATGCCGTTAACTTCGTTATATAAGCAGCAGGCCGTCACTGGTGGATGATGTGATACCTGTTCACATATCAATCTCGTTGTGCTTCCGTCATCCCCTTCGAAAGTCCCTAGAAAGAGTTCTCCCAAAAACGCATTGAGGGGTTTCTTGACACTGTCATCGCCGCAGTTATCATTAGAGCACTCTTCAGAAGCGGTCGCTGTATAGACCTGGCGCTTAAGACTACAGAGGAAGTTCTTAAGCACTAAAAGAGAGCGTCGCGCAGGGTCCTTTTCTCGCGCTGGCTGCATGAATAAATCATGACGCTCAGCCCAAGAGGTCGGTATCTCCACCACTGACTTGGGTGAAAGAGTGAAGGGCGGAGCGGTGATATTTGAAAGGTCACCTTTAACGGTTACTAAATAAGACAAGAAATCTTTTAACTGGGAGATGTTGGATTGCGACTGGGTCATCTTCACATAAACGATGAGAGGTCATCCTTTTTCTTATTCAACTTGAGGTTGGGTGTTTAGTAGATCATATTACGGAAATCTAATACATCTAGCGCAAATCCTCTATGATGAGTGTTAATAAAGCTAGTGCATCTCTAATTAACGATACAGTTGATGACGTTGTGTGGCGTCGTAGGGCTCTGAGTTAGACAGGGAACTATTGAGACAACTTTAATACTGCGACATGACACAAGAATTCACCACGGCGAATTTGTTTAATAGTTTTAGTTATTGCATCCACGAGGTCGGCTACCTAGGCAAGCTTCAGTCCTAAACCTCTTCAAATGCACAGTGACCCATAGTCAAGAATAGGAACATAAACTGTAATAACAACTTGGAATTGTAACGAAGAAAATTCTGCTCTTCGACGGTACTATATTATTATCATTATGGTGAAGAGTTTGGAAAGATCCAAACCAACCTAGGTCGTCATGACTCCGACACTTGATGCAATACCCCTATTGAAGTTCAACTGCACCTATGTCTCTAATAGCTTCGAAAGCGAAGATATGGCCTTCTTGCTAAATTCAAGCATATCAGAGTACTTCTCCGGTCCCTTGCCATCAAACACTTCGATAGATAACCAGCCTCTGAACCCAGTCCCAAGTACAGCCTTTAGAAAGTCTTCGACAGGGAGATAGCCCCCATCGTAAGGTAACGGCCGGTAATCATGGCTCCACTGGCCCCTTGGTCGTAACCCCTCCTTGTTGGCCTTCGCTTCTATCGGGGGTTCCATCTTATAGGCATCCGAAATCTGTAAGAGGTAGATTTTCTCGGGCGGGACTGTCCTGCTTAGTTCGGCTAGGCTCTGCTTCCACTTGGTTTCGAGATCCTCCCGTGAGATATCCTCAACTAATCCGGACTTTGTAGTCGGGTCTGCCCACTCGCCGCCACCGCTCTGAAAAGTATCTAAACATAGACCGAGATTCGGCCGGTCGGCCTTCTCGACGATACGCCATACGTCTTTCCAGCTCGGAGCGTGCGTAGCCCAGCACCAGTTCTCATACGCGATGCGCTGCCCTTTGGCGGCGCACATATCCGCCAGCTCGGCCAAGTCGCCGGCCAAGTCATCAATGGACGACAATATCCCAGGCGCGTCGGATGATCCTACTTGCAACATATCCGTGCCCACAGCCTCCATGATACGCATCCAACCTTCGGCACGCTCAAACGCGTCTTTCCTTGCGTCGCTACCCTTCGGCCAGCCTTCGAAGTTGGCAAAAGGCTGTAGCATCAAAATCTTGAGGTTATGCTCTTCCACCTGCGTTTTGATAGCCTTTCCAATCTCAACTAGTGCGTCGTAGTCTTTAGGATCTAGTTCCTGACCATAGAGCATCTTACCATAAGCCAAGATATCTGGCATAGATAGTTCGATGGCGTCGAATCCGGCATCCGCTATTGCCTTGAACTTCAAGGGAAGCGTGTGGGAGTCTTTATGTCCGATACTGCAAGTAGCATAACATGTTGGAACTTTCGTACCTTGGTAATCTACAGGCATTTTGAAACAAAGGTGATTCTAGTTAGCTATATTTTAGTATTTTATGGTCTAGCTTCAAATTCAATTTTCAAGTCGAGACGGTAAGAAGATGACTATGTTGTATACTCTTGAATCTCAGTTCTGATGACGTCAACGAATGTAGAACATTTATGACCTACGTAACTTTTATGTAAATATCCCGTACTATGCATATTTTTTCTTGTATATTCTTCATGTTTGGAGTGTAGGAAACGAATAATAGCTTATATCAGTTACCTACCTCATATATACTAAGGTATCTTAATTCCTTACACGCAACTCTACTACTCTGGGTTAATCATCTCGATAATCCTAAAGTAAACACCCTCCCACCACTCCTTAATCCAAAGCTCAAAATTAACATTATCATAACATTTTTTCATATCTTATTAAATAACGACCAAGTTGATATACACATGCTACGACTACCAAGTTCCCGAAACGGGTAAATCTTTGGAACTTCGACCAACCATAAATCGATATTCACCCTCGACAACCATGGCCCAATTTTGTACATTGACGTCCCAGTAACTTAGATCTCGCCTGGTTAGATTAAATGTGATTGTCCTACTTCCCCCCTGGTCCAGCAAAAACTTATCAAATCCGCGCAGCACCTTGATCGGGAAGTCAACTGGAAGATCGCTTTGGGGATATCCAAGGTATAGCTGCGGCACGACCTGGCCTGCTTTACCGCCAGTGTTCGTAACCTTTGCAGAAACGGTAACGTAGATATCCCAAAGGTCAGGGTTTCCACCTTCGTCTCCTCCAGCGCCGGAGGCAGGTTGCTTTACGTCGTAGCCGTCGGGATAGGGGTAAGGATTTGATACTATATCATCGATAGTATCGAGATAAGGGTAAACGTATTTTTCAAGCTTTCGAAAATCTTTAGGAAAGAGCGCCTCCTCCTCGTTAGGAATAGTAGCATCGTATTCTGGAGGAATTGCAAAATCCTTGGGTCGCGGTGCGGGGAGGACGCTCTTCTCCTTTAGCCCAGTGACGATGCAATCAGAGAACTCGAATGTAGTGTAGCTTAAACCGAAACCGAACTCGAACCGCGGCTGTATCTCGTACTTGTCGAAATAGCGGTAGTCGACATATAAACCCTCTTTAAAGTCCTGCTGCGGCACGACGCTGTTGGGTAGGTACATGATTTTAGCACCTTCACCGTAATCATCTAAGGACTTGCCGATAGTCCAAGGTAGCTTTCCGCTAGGGTTGACATCTCCAAATATGACATCGGCTAGGGCATTACCACTCTCCTGGCCTGGTAAGTTTGCGAGGAGGACCGCTTTGATATTGGGTAGGTCAATCCATTTTTCCATCAGGACAGGGCCAACTGTGTGAATAACGACAAGGACATCGCCGGTGCCGCCGTGGCACCCTCGGGCAACCTGAGTGATCAGATCATCGCCGCCCTTCTGCAGAAATAGATCGGGTCGATCACCTTTAACACCCTCCCATGCCTTAAACCCTTCGCCCGAGTCAGCGTTTGCGAAGACGATACATAGCTGAGCATCTTGTAGAATATCTGGCTGTTTTTCGAATGGTGGCTTATTCGTTAGATATGTCGAAACCTTGACGCTCTCGTCATCTTCCCATTTCTTAGTTAGTGCCTCGACGGGAGTGACTAGGTAGGGAAATTCAACAGAACCAGAGCCCCAGCCTGAAGCTAAGGTGCCCTGATTACAACCGCGATCTGGACAGTGATTAGGACCGTCACCAGCACCAGCATCCTCGCCAAATATTGCAATCTGAAATAGACTGTCGCGTCGGATCGTTTCATTCGAGTTAGTGCTAGAGTTATAGGGAAGAGGGAGTAGTCCTTCGTTTTTAAGTAAGACAGTTCCTTCTGCTGCAATCTGTCGTGCAATAGAGGCATGATCACCCATGACGTTAACGTACTGATTAACTGGAACTTTCTCTTGCTCGGTAGGGCTTCCGGGTGCAAAGGTACCTTCTGGCTCGTCTGTCCACGACGAGAAGTTGGGCCCCTTACGGTCAAACTTGGTCTTGTCGTCCTGACCTAGTTGGTACCATGCCGCAACAATCCTGGTAACCATGTCGTTTAACCTATCGAGAGGAACCGAACCGTTGAGGATGGATCTCGTAAGCTCGGAACCCCAGAGCGATTTACCATCCTCCCAGAATAGCCCGTCACCGGGCATCGTCATGTCGAGGCCTGCGAGTGCGCTGGCAACGCCGCTTCTCTGTGCTAACCAATCGCTCATTACGAATCCTTGAAAACCCATCTCGTCTCTTAATAAACCATTAAGTAGCTTCGAGTTGCCGCACGCATACGAATTGTTAATCATGTTGTAGCTGCACATGACGCTTGCAACGCCGGCCTTGACAGCATTTCCAAACGGCCATAGGTAAAGCTCGTGCATTGTCCGATCGTCGATGTTCGTACTAAGAGCGTTTGGGAGTCCCCATTCCCATGGCTGGCGGAAGTGCTCCTGTTCGTTTGCGACGAAATGTTTAATAGTCGCCATGACACCCTCATCTTGAATTCCCTTGATCGACTGGGCTGCTGCGATGCCCTGGAGATAAGGATCCGCACCGAACCCTTCCCAGTTCCGTCCACCTGCTGGCATGCGGCCCAATGGACCGATACAAGGACCTAAAATAACATTGATTCCCTTCTTTCTAGCTTCTATCGCATGGGCGTTTCCCCATTGGTACATCAGCTCTTTATTCCAAGTCGCACCGACAGTCACGCCGGCAGGAAAAGCTGTGGCGTTATCGGCAAACCGAATACCTAGCGGACCATCCTGAAGTGCTAGAGCAGGGAACCCTACGTGAACTGCCGGACCCGTGTTTCCTACGGCTGGGCCCATCTTCCATCCGGTCCCAGTCGTCACGTTTACTTTCTCCGGTAATGTCATCTTGGCAACCATCTCGCTGGCTTTTTGATAAGCCGAGGCCCAGCTTTTTGCTGCACCGCCCTTTGGAGTCGGGTACCATGGTGGCGAGAGGCCATCCGGAGGTGATTGTTTATATTTCTTAAATGCGAAGAAGCCGCCTGCGCTAAGTGCTAGCCATATTAGAGCGAAAATAGTTAAACAACCAATGATACATCTAGTCGAACGGCCGGCGAAACAGCCGCATGGTTTCCTCAACCAGCGGTTGCGAGGCTGGGTAGAGAAAGCCGCGGTGGATGGTTTAGAGGATGTGAGGGGGTCGGATTGAAGGAACTCTGTTGCATCGAGATCAGAGTCGAATGAAGAACGAGCATCATAGGAACGGCGGAACTGCTCTTGCTCGTAGTTGGAGGTTGGACTTAATAGTCCTTCCTTGCCTGAGCTCATTTCGCAACCTATGGCCCGAAGCCTGGTCTCGCCCTACGAGAGTGTGGTTCAGCAAGCAAATCTTTCGATAAGATTGTTACGAAGAAAACGTTGGTCCGTCCAATGCTTGCCTAAGATACCTCTTTGCTACCTGAGCAAATAGCGAGGGTTAGATTAGGAGTTCACCATCTGCATTACTATCGTGAAAGTCTCTTGAGGTCATACATAGAATTGAAAGATTTGATTAATTCCTCAAGTTACCTAAAATATTGGAAAGCAGCATCGATCCCAACGTCGGAGCCTTGGTTTGAAACCTGGAGATCTTCTTGGCGAGAGCTTTTGGGCTCTAGGCATTGGATGGATATTTACATAAAGCCGGTTCTATAACCGTGCGCAACCTATTAATAGAAATTTATATGCATTACTGGTTACAGTAAGAATACTGTGTTAGCTAAAGGAATAAGAATGTACGGAATATCTGTAAACAACTCCCAACATGCTTCGGGTGTCAAGTACAGACTAATAAGACGCATAGAGGTACTAAGTTTGTTTGATAGTAGACCTCACATCTTTTCCCTGTATTTATACTGAAGCATCACATTCGAATCCACAGAGCTCTCATCCGCTAATTTATGTGCGCTCTCAATTCCGGCAACGGGGAGACGA
This sequence comes from Daldinia childiae, assembly GCF_008694065.1. Classification (NCBI taxonomy): domain Eukaryota; kingdom Fungi; phylum Ascomycota; class Sordariomycetes; order Xylariales; family Hypoxylaceae; genus Daldinia; species Daldinia childiae. The sequence continues at coordinate 143,670 of NW_022984652.1, read as the reverse complement.
TATTCGAAGCTCGTAGTAGTAGATGCCCTTGAATCCGACGCAATTGGATATGGGAATGGAAGATACTCTGGAAGCAAGCCAAGCTGTCTGAGAAGCGTTGCTTGATCCCAGCTGATGTGCTCGTGGTAGAGACGATCGCCGCGTATGTTTACCACGCTCGTGAACGGAATACTGATAAATCGCCCGGTTGCTGGGATACCGGGGATGCTACAAATACGCAAACGTATATGATTAGGCCGCCTCACACTTTTTACGTTAGGAGAAACACTACGGTGGACACTTACAGCCAGTTTATTACACGGTCGTGTGTCGCCTTGAATAGGAACTCGTCGACCACGCGATCAATTCCCACGGTCCGACTTACGAGCTCAAGCTGTGTGTCAGGCGGATTGCTGAAGATGAAGTTGTCCCTGTAAAATTCAGTCAGGGCCTGTCGTCCAACACCGCCTGTGAGCGTTGGCACGTGGTTCACGTAGGGTTCTTCAACCATGGTCGCCATCGTCTCCTCGACCGATCGCGCTTGGAATTCCCAGTACGTATGCTCGTCCCATACTTTCTCAAGGTCGAAATAGGGGGCGCCAACAAGCGGCTTGAGAAAAGAGAGCGATCGCGTGTGGGCCACCGAGGCTGAAGTAGCATGATAGTTTTCATGTGCGGGGATCGCAAAGAAGGATTTTGCACTATCGTAGTGATACTTCTTTTCGTTACTACCTTCTTTACTACCATCCTCTTGGGCTTTCGTAAGAGGTCCAGGCACATGTGTTAGTAACGGTAACTTGCTAGCAGTGACACCAGTATGTAATGCACCATAACAGACGACGGTACAAATTTCGGGATTGGCCTCGATTGTTTCCAGTACGACAGATTCCAAGATAGGCATGTAAGCTTTTATTCGTTGCGCAGTCAGCTGAATCATTATTCATTTACACATAAGTTTATATCTTCTGTTTTCTCACTGATGATTCCAATCTTCTCAATTTGATCGCAAGACGGCAACGCGAGTAACTTTGAGAGTGCCGAGCGTATTCCATCGTGTAGCAATTTTTTATCAGATTTTGTAACTCTTAATTGCGCAACGGCAAAGCCTTCTTCAGCCCATTTATACAAAGGTGGCGGGTCTAAAGTCTTCTCGTGTTTACGAAGATCAAGCTCCGCGTCGACCAGGAGGAGTAACCCTGGGCCATGACCTCTTCTTGAAAGAGGACCTTGGATTGTTAACTCTGGATATATGTCAACTGACGAGATATCAGAAGAACTAATCGCTTTCGTGTCCGATGATATTTTTGACATTGTCAGATTAGTTTTCTGTGTAAATATATGACCAACCCACCATATAGGCTCTATGTGAGTAAAATAATATATTTCGTATTCTATCAAGCGGGGTCTTTATACATATATCATTCCATATCTAAGACTGCACTAACTAAATAACCCGAGTATTTGGGGAACCTTTCCCCCTTTTGATTCCCCCAATGTGACGCTTATTACTTTATAAGACGATTTTTCATAGTCTCCAAGTACCTATAAGAATAGTAATATTCGTCAGCCAAGCCCCGCTCTACTCAGACAAATCTCACGCCTGGAGATATATTTCGTACCTTTGGTTGAAAATTTATCACTTCCCTTTCGATTATATCTCACAAAGGAAGCACGCTGGTATGGCTCGCATTTTGATTTCGAATTTAATATAAGAAATCACAGGAAGGAATCTCGGGAAATCCTGACTACCCAGGACAAAGACCATTAAGCATATTTACAGGCCAAACACTCTTTTAGGAAAGGATTTAAATTTACTTTGCAGCGTAAGAATAGGACTAGCAGGTTAGTTTAACGGCTATTATACAGGATATCATCATGCATCCAATCCAAAACAAGAGCCATGTCCCATACCTCATACCGTCTCAATATATCGTTTCAGTTCCCAATCCGTTACTGCCTCATCCCAAAGTCGTATCTCGTTTTCCCTCGTACCTCCAAAGTGATCTACAAAGTCGTCACCGAAAACTTCGCGAGCGATGCTATTTTGGCTCATAAACCTATCAGTAGCTTCCCTTAAGTTTCTCGCGAGGCGAGTACCCTGATCGGACAGGTCCCCCACATCCTGACCCTTGCCGAGAGGAGGAATCGGGATCTCGAGTTTCTTCTCCACACCGCGCCAGCCGAGAGCTAGGATAGCCGACATGACAAAGTAAGGGTTCGCATCGGCACCTGGTACACGAACCTCGAATCGCGTTGCCCCAGGCTTAGAAGTAGGAGGCGCGATGAGTCTGACAGATGCAGCACGGTGTTCCAGGCCCCACGAGACGGTCACGGGGGCCCAGAAATTCTCAACCAACCGCTTATAGCTATTTATGGTAGGCGCAAGCATCGGCATTATATCAGGTAAGCCATCCAGGATGCCAGCAAGAAAATGCCTCCCGAGATCGCTGAGATGGGCAATGTCAGGGTACTTTGGATTCTCATCCTTCTCCTCGCGGAAGAATAGGTTCTTGCCGTCCTTATCTACGACAGACACATGGGTATGCCCGCTGTTCCCTGGCAGACCGTGCTGAGGTTTCGCCATGAAACATGGTGTAATTCCGTATTCGCTCGCAACTGACCTAACGACATACTTGAAGAGGGATGCCCGATCAGCCGTCTCTGAGATTTGTCCAAATTCCAATGCCGCCTCGTAGACCCCAGGTCCGCTTTCGGTATGCCAACCTTCTAAGTCGCACCTAAACTTGGCACACGCATCGTATACCCCGTGATAGTAAGACTTATTGAGCGTCGGCCGCGTAATGCTATATCCGAACATACCCTCGGTTAGGGGGGGCAGCGCGTGTGGCGGGTTGCTGTTAAGAAACGAAGCGACGGAGGGAGAGGGCGAGTCTGTGGTGGAGGAATTCGAAGAAGGTATCTTGAATTGGAAAAACTCGATTTCGGCTATATAATGATTGGTATTTATAATACTTGGAATTTGTATGGGGATGAGAAATAGAGGGAAAAACAGAGGGGTGTTTAATGTCGAAGGGGAGCGTAACTAACCTCCTGCCATGGCATTGTAACCCTTCTTTTCGAGCTTTTCTACGGTAGTTCTAAGCAGCCCGCGTGGATCGGCGCATACAGGAGTTGCGTCGTCATCGAAGAAGCTAACTAGGAAGAAAGGAACGTTGTCTTCCCAGGGAATGCGCCGGAAGCTATTTAGATCGGGCACGGCTATCAAGTCGCGATAACCATTCTGCTTGTTGCTAATCTTGAGTTCTTTTCCATAGGTCCTATCGTGCATATCCCAACCGAAGATGACACTACAAAACCCGAAACCTTCTTTGGCTATGGAGAGGAACTTCTTCTTGGACACGATCTTCCCTCGTAGCATTCCATCGACGTCTACTCCTGCCAATTTTACCTTGGTATCATCCTTAAGGAGGTCTGGGAGGTTCTCAACTGTAACGCGGGGTGGTTGAGACATGTTAAGGAAGAGTATAGGAGAGTAATAATTCTGGGTTAGGTCGTAATTAATAAAAAGGTAGAAGGAGAATGAAGAATTGTTCTCTGCATACAAGAGGAATTGATTCAGAATTCAACCAAGTCTGCGATAGAATAGATATAAATATAAGTTAGTAACAAGGTAAGGTAAAGTATATATAGATAGGTAGATATAGATAGGTACTTGAATATGTATATGGACGGTGAGAGATGTAAGAGGTAACACCAAATGGAGGGGTAAGAAATATTCGGAACAGATTCAGAAACAAGTTATGTACCTACCTGTATGGAACATTGATTAGGTACCTCGTAAGGCTGAAGAATGCAATGCGTCAAGTAAAGATCGATCCAACTTTCAACTCTACGTAGGAGGTAGGTACCTTGCCGATACCGAAATATATATCGAGTGTTTAATTTGATTGGTAAAAGATAAGCTTCAATGCTTCAAATGGTATTACAAGCTTTAAGATTTAAAAAAACATCGGATAAGAAATCCCTGTAAGACGGGTATTTCCATTATGTAGCTACGTAATAAGTACCTTAGTACCCTATATTAATATCATATATCATATTTTTACTACGGATTATAAACAATTCTCCCTCGTGCATTACACCCAACCTGCAGATTCATTTTACATCGTGATCATCTTTTACGGTAGTACATACACGACGATGACGTTACACCGGTTTAACTTATGTGAGGCTCTCTCATACTTTAGGGCTATTATCCGAGTAAGATACCCGTCTATAACCACCCGCTATTTTCCATCTTACCGTCGTAAATTCATAAAATTCAACCCAATAGAGTGAGTTTTATGAAGCTTCCGTTGCGTGATTTTAGTCTTATACTTATTCAAGTATGTTTTTGGATATGTCTGTCAGCTGACATTTGATGTATGCCCGAAACTATTCAGACTCCCGCCCTTCCTCGAGCGATCCTCTTTCAAGACCAATAGTATGTTAACATATACATATAATAGGACTCGACGATCTAACCTAGATCATGCAAAGCAATAAATTGCTACCAACAATTAGCTTTAGATGTCCTAGATGTCCTATAGTCATCCCTTCGGTATACTTAAAGGATAGTGCAATATCACCTATCACCTATACCAGGTCGACCCTCACAACCAATGCTGACTGGCAGCTGCGATATCCTTGGCCTTGGATTGCATTATGCATTTCCCGACATTCCTACCCTGCCGCGTGGTTCATTCTATTATCGGCATGATGACTCAATATCATCAATAACGAACCCGACCCGACGGAATGGACAAGTGTTACATAGGTAGGTAGTCATCAACTCACCGCTTGAAAGTAACAAGATATACCAATTGCGGAAGCTCCCCACGAATCATGAACCGAGAATTCACCAACATCTTTCCGGAAAACATAGACGTATCGGTGTGGAGTACCATGTTCAATATGCCTTACTTGCGATCATCTCCTTCGATACTTCTGCGGGATCTGGCGGAAACAGATGTGATCTTCAATGGCTTCCGCCTTTCTTAGGATATGATGCAAGTGACATATCCGTGCCATATCCAAACGGTTTCCGGCGGACTACTACCCAGACCCAGACCCGGACTTAATAAAACCAGCATGAGGACGCACTGTATCATTAGTATCAGTAAGCTTCAGATTCCACAGGTATTCTACCAGGAGTAACCTAACTCCCGATTTCTTGCTACATATGCCGGAGGAAGTAAGAAGTTCTCTCAACTTAAAAGTAATAGTATTAAGATAGAAAGGTCGAAGCGAGCTACCTACCTACCTATGTAAGCTATGACTTTACCGATATCTCATCAGTCGGAATCAGCTCCGTTCTATTTCTTTTTATTTATCGTCTAAAAAGCCCCCGTGACTATTATCCAATCAGTCAAACCCACGTCAAGCTGTACAGGCTGTACTAACAGACCCGGTTTAGCCCTTAAGAGTTCTATGTACATTTAGTGTCAATATAAGGCATAAAAAAAACGAACGAAGTGGACTTGGACTATGTATTATGAGATTATATCAAAATGGATGCCGATCACAACCTTCAAACTATATAGTAAGCACCCCTGATGCTGTGTGTTTGTAGCGAGTGGCCCAGGACCCAGGTAAGTAGGCAGGTAGGGTACCTCACATGAACAATATTATATACGTAACGAGGTACCTTTATTATAGATAACTGGGTAAGTAACTTCCAAGGTTTATGCTGGGCAGTTCGTGATAAGACTATGTAGTCTTATCACTAACATGCCGCCGTTGTCGGAAGGAGAGGGGTTATTGTTACTGAGTGCCCCTCCAAAATTAGTCCGGACCGATAGGTCAACAATGGATACATGGAGCACGAGTATTAGGAGGTAGTTAGTGGACTATCGGCCTAGTGATAACTATCAGTCTTTAATATTGGCGTCTTTCGGGATAGCTGATAGACTTTTGTCAAATATTCGAAGCGGATCGATTCGATTCTGTCTTCGACATCGAGTCATCCCTCCAGCCCTCCTCTCGGTACTATAAACTGTACCAGGATTAATTACATCTCGTATCCTGCTCAATAAACTCCTCTTCGCCGTTTAAACGAGCCCCCCCCTATTAAAAAATCAAGATAAGTCGGGTGGTGGAAAAAGAAAAATATGGCATCTGAGAACAAGGGTCGTCTTGCTGGCAAGAATGCCATAATCACAGGAGGTGCTGGGTATGTAATTCCTATCTTACATACAGGTCATAGGCTAGAGGACTAACGGAAATTATCTGCATAGCGGAATTGGTCTCGAAACATCGATCCTCTTTGCCAAAGAAGGTGCCAATGTTCTAATAGTCGATATTTCTGGCCCGGCATTGGAGAAAGCCAAAGCCAAAGTCTTGCAGCTAGTACCGCAAGCCGGCCGAGTGGAAACAAGAGTATGTCGTCGCTACCACACTATAATGCAAACCGCAACGTAGCGGTAGTTTCAGCATCGTAGATTAACATAGACGTCTAACCCCCCCTTCCCAGATCTGCGACGTGTCCAAGGAAGACGATGTAAAGGCAACGGTGGAAGCTTTGGACGCGTGGGGCGGGCTCGACGTCATTTTCAACAACGCAGGTATCATGCACGCCCGAGACGACGACGCGGTCGGCACGCCTGAGGAGATATGGGATCTTACCATGTCGATCAATGTGAAGGGCGTGTGGTACGGATGCAAGCACGCAGTGCTCTCTCTGCGGCGCAACAAGAAGACGAAGGGCAGCATCATAAACACCGCGTCCGTCGTCGCTCTCGTCGGCTCTGCGACCCCGCAGCTGGCGTACACTGCGTCCAAGGGAGCCGTACTAGCTCTGACGCGCGAGTTAGCTATCGTACACGCCCGTGAAGGTTTCCGCTTCAACAGCTTGTGCCCGGCGCCCTTGAACACGCCGCTACTACAAGATTGGCTCGGAGACGATGTACCCAAGCGAATGCGACGCGAGATCCATTTCCCGTCTGGAAGGTTTGGTGAGGCTATAGAACAAGCTCAAGCTGTATTGTTCTTAGCCTCTGATGAAGCTGGCTTTGTGAACGGCCACGAGATGGTGGTAGACGGCGGCATGAGCAAGGCGTACGTCACACCGGAGGGACCACCTCTATCTGCTCCTACAAACAATGCTTCGAAAACTGAGCTATGATTGGGGAGGGAGCTTCGTAATGCTTATAGCAAGGAAGAAAGTGAATATGTTATGCCACCGTTAGGGTGAGCTTCTACCTAGTTACCTTAATCAACTATGCTCCTTTGGCTATATGAGCTATATCTCGTCTCCAGCCTTACCCACGTAATCAATGATATTTTAAAATCCAACGAAACCACCACTTTATGCGTGACTAACCATACAATCCGCCGGTGAAATAAAGAATGGACAAAAGAGGATGCCTAGACTCCATCGCTATAACGCGAACGATCAACATATAAAATAAGCAAAGATAACTTCAGACGAGAGCAGCACTCTAGTTGAATTGCCCTTCCGTATTTCCATCTCCCATGCTCTTGCTCGAACTGCTCCCACTTTGGATAGCACCTAGAATTCCGTCGATATAACTTGCGCCGCTCCACTTCTGATGCGTCAAAACGTCGCAGCCAAGTTCCTTCTCGCGACGTTGTACGAGGTTAACATAGGCCAACATACCATCCTTCTTGTACTCCTTAGCAAGCTCGTTTGTGATGGTAGCAGTACTGTGCAGGCCCGCCAACGAGATTAGTTGTAAGACGAAACCTTCCTTGGCGATGTCCCAGATGAAAGATTTGAGCTTGGCGTCAGTGAAGCCGTGGGCCATCCAGTTAAACGAAGGCGATAGATTGTAGACTAACCCCTTGCCAGGAAATAATTGCCTTACCGTGCGGCCGAGCTTAGTGGCCACCTCGACGTTTGGATCGCCGGTTTCGACCCAGAGGAGATCTGCGTAAGGCGCGAAAGCAATAGCTCGTTTCGTAGCGGCTTTCATGCCCGCGCGATAGTGATAATACCCCTCTCTAGTGCGGGGGATGTCCCAGTCAAAGACGATAGGCTTGGCGGCATACTGATTCGCGATCTCACGGCGTTTCGTTATGCCCATGTTTGTGTTTTCCTGGACAGCTCTTAGGTATGAGTCTATCTTATGTTGGGCCACTCCTTGAGATTTCAGCTGCTCGGCGGCGGCCTCGTCAAACGTTATTAGCCGCGTTTTCTTTACCCATTCGGCTTCAAACGCGTCTATCTCCGGGCCTGGCGCGCCGGCAGCCTCCATCTCTTGTAGTGTTTCTGCGAGAGGGGCGATACCCTCTTCCGCAACGCCGAGAATTAACTCGTGGTCTCTTACGTCGATTGCGCTGGATATAAGCTTCCCACTTTCTGAATCGGTACGCGCGATGACAAGATTTTCTGAACCCATAACATCCCATTGAAAGCGCGCGGCGTTGAGACGGTTGATGTGTTCGCCTATAGGTACCAAGACTTTACCTGCTAAGTGACCGCACTTCTTACCGCCGTGCAGCTGATCCTCAAAGTGAACAGCAGCAGCACCATTTTCGGCGAATAATTTAGCAAGCTTTAGTACCGCGCTTAATCCTCCGTGTCCCGTATCTCCATCTGCGACGATGGGGCGAAGATAGTCGATATACGGTGTTTCCTTCCGGGCCTCTGGTGTCATCTTCCGCCGCAAATCCCATTGCTTTCGATCATGCATTGACTGTGCCTTCGCGAGACGTTGGACCTGGTTCGGTACCGTGTTATAGGGATAATCACCGAAATCCGGCGACACTTCGTTCGTGCTAGTGAGGACTGAGGAACAGGCCCATCCGGAAATATAGAGTACTTCTTGATGCGGCGCTTGTTGTGTCATCTGTACGGGATCGATTGCTCCCACTGTTCACCAAGTTGAGAAATGTTAACTTGTGGTCTTCAACACACGAATAAGTCATAAAAACGAGTAAACATACTTGTATGTATCGGCTCCCCCTTCGCTTCCCTCTCCTTGATCAGATTGAAAAGTTTCCTTGCCATTACCGAGCTAGGATAGTTTTGAAGCTGTGAACCTCGTTTTGACACAACATCGGCGGGAGTATATGGCCTCTTAATACCCTCATATCTAGGCGATGCCCACCATGCCTCGACATCTTTAATCTGCTGCTCGTAGAGAGCGTCTTCTGCTGCGCCAGATTTCTTAGTCTCTGGTAGAAGTTGAAATGAATCGGACGGAAGTACTGTCGTCACGGGAGGGTTGACTGGAGGCAACGACATTCTTGCAACCGTAGAAGAGAAACACCTTGCTGAAGCGATACGGACTGAGTGGTAGGGAGGGAGCGTAGCTCTTCGAGGAGCTCGAATCACCATTCGACGAAGCATCGCGACGGTTATCTGCTGCAAGTTGATTATTCAAGTCTAAGACGTCACTAAGCAACAATATATACAAGAGATCCGATTAAAAGACAGGAAGAGGGAAAAAACCTCATTTCTATATGTACCTACAAGGGTAACAATTAGGATGTTGAAGCTATAACCGAAAGATTTTTGGAATTAACAAATCCCATGTTTGGCCGATAGCACCCGAACTATTCTTTCCCCGCGGTCGAACAAATGCCCGTTAACCCCAACTTACCTAAGAGGGCTTCTCTTACCGGTCTCGGTCTAATGCTGGATAGATCTAAAGCGGGTACCTCCATGGGGTATCTTTTTTTTTTTTTTTTTTTTTTTTTTTTTTGAAAGAGGAAGTGAAATATACAACACCACATGCGCATATAAACCTATTATTAGGTAACTCGGCCATGTATCTGCTACAATCAACTAGCTCAAATGCCCCTGACGGTAAGCCGCGGCTTCTAATTGTTTGCTTCAGATGAGGTCATCAATAATGTACCCAAATACCATATCTGCGTATAAGGATCTAACTTAAATGAGTAAAATCTGTTATTTTATTAACCAATTGATTTATTTTAATATTCTTTCTAAGAGCACACTCAACAGAGAATATACCCGCAAGACCCCGAGCCGAGATATCGGTTAACCCAGATTCAAAAGTTAAGGAACCATCAAGTGGTTGGTTAATCCTAGGGATTCGAGGTCGGTTATCTACATGTGGTTACATATTGGTTGCTTACATGTTAGTTACATTTGTACATCGTTACCCTACGTGCATCTTTGCATCCTATATTTTATTTTGTTTGCCCGTAAATGTGACATGGTCTTAGAATGGACAATTGTCAGCGACGGGCAGCGGGCAAATGGGGTCGATGAACGGGTTTCCTCGGTTATGCGGGGGAGGGGTTACTAACCTTGCTGCAGTCTGGAGAACTTATGTACGAAGTATATATGTGCCTGGATATGTACCTAATCCACCTAGCTACAGCAGGTACGATACTTACATGTAATAGGCAGGTTAGAAGCGTTAAATGTACCTAACTTTACCCAGGTCTTCCCCCACATCAGATCATCTTATCTCAACGGTTGGAGTTAAGAGAGAAGGCCCGACGTGCTTTCTTGTTACTTTTCTATTTGTCCTGTTATATTTTTATATATTTTGTCTTTGCCATTGACAACTTACTTCTTCTAACTTGCGTCGGCGTTTTAGAGAATTGGCCTTGAAAATCCCAACACATTCTACTTGAGAACAATTTCTACGTTGTTCGATTATATATTATATATCTTATATAGTTATCTTTTCTAACTCTGTTCTAACAAACTCTCCCGTCTCGTTTTAACATGGCGATGAATATTAGAACAACGGCGAGAGCGCTGGGGGCTTTAAGAGTAAGTAGTTATTCAGGAAGCCAGACACGAATCTCTATATATACAGACATAGAAATATATATCCAATGTTTCGCCTATGTTTAGCTAACTTCGATTGTAAATAGCCGCGTGCCACCCCGGCGATAATTCTCCCCACGGTTAGGTCGTACTCTTCCTCGTCCGAGCCCGACTTAAAAGAGACTCTAAAGGAAGTCATCCCTGCCAAACGGGAACTTCTCAAGAAGGTCAAGGCCCACGGGTCTAAGGTCATCGGTGAGGTCAAGGTTGAGAATACAATTGGTGGCATGAGGTATTGCCAGCACCAACAATATACACTGATTTCAAAGAGCTAACATTGATACAGAGGGCTAAAGGCCATGGTCTGGGAAGGCTCTGTACTGGATGCGAATGAAGGAATTCGATTTCATGGTCGAACGATAAAGGATTGCCAAAAGGAATTGCCCAAAGGCAAGACGGGCACGGAAATGCTCCCGGAAGCTATGTTTTGGCTCCTCTTAACCGGCAAAGTGCCTTCAGTTGGTCAGGTCCGCCAACTATCGCGTGAACTCGCCGAGCAGGCTCGGCTTCCTGATTTCGTAAATAAACTTCTTGATAGCTTCCCTAGGGACTTACACCCCATGACTCAGTTCGCCATTGCAGTCAGCGCTCTGAACTATACTTCGAAATTCGCCAAGGCGTATGAGCAAGGCTTGAACAAGGCCGACTACTGGGAGCCCACATTCGACGATGTCATTAGTCTTCTCGCCAAGTTACCTACGATCGCAGCCAAGATATATCAGAATTCCTATCGTGACGGTGGTGCATTACCTGGCGATGTTGACCCCGAACAGGACTGGTCCTATAACTTTGCCTCTATGCTAGGCAAGGGTGGAAAAGAGAATGAAGACTTCCAGGACTTACTAAGACTATACCTTGCCCTGCATGGAGATCACGAAGGCGGAAACGTCTCAGCTCACGCGACTCACCTTGTCGGAAGTGCCCTAAGCGATCCGTTCCTGAGTTATAGCGCAGGCCTCCAAGGCTTGGCCGGACCTTTACACGGGTAAGTCTTCTAATTATTATATGGCCCATGTGCGAGACCTAATCAGCGATACCTCACAGACTCGCCGCGCAGGAGGTTTTACGGTGGATTATCCAGATGAAAGAAAGCATCCCAGAGAACTACTCTGAAAAAGACGTTCACGATTACCTGTGGTCAACACTCAACAGCGGTCGAGTCGTTCCAGGTTACGGGCATGCTGTTCTTCGCAAGCCCGATCCCCGCTTCGAAGCTTTGATGGATTACGCTGCCAGTCGTCCTGCAATTGCTAGTGACCCTGTATTCAAGCTCGTCAAGGCCAATAGCGAAATTGCTCCTCAAGTTTTAACTAAGCACGGGAAGACCAAGAACCCCTACCCTAACGTCGACTCGAGCAGTGGTGTTTTGTTCCACCACTATGGCTTCCACGAGACACTGTATTACACGGCAACGTTCGGTGTTAGCAGAGGATTGGGGCCCCTAGCTCAACTAATTTGGGACCGTGCTCTTGGCCTACCCATTGAGCGGCCTAAGAGCATAAATCTAGAAGGAATATTAAAACAGGTGGAAGCTTGAATGAGTAAATATGTAAGGTCGCACTTCTTTGGCGTTGCTCATAAAGCATTTGAAGCATTAGATTTTTCAACGACGGCATTATACTCATGCTTATCCAATGATGACGATGTTCCTCTCGGTCGCTTACTGTAGCATATGCTACATATGTAAAGATCCGTAGCATGAAAGTAAAGTTGCCTTAGGATTAATGTTGTAAGAATTTAGATTTGCCTAAGGTAAAAGATTGTCAGCTTCGTAACTGCAAATGGCTTTCCTTGCTCGATTAAGAGATCATTTGAATTGATACTGACCTGAGATGGCATGAATCTCAGTCATTTTAGGGCTATTGTTCATGCAGTATGTAAATGGTTCGTGTACGGTCAACGGTAGAATCGTGAAAGTCATCTCTGGCTATTCGAGTCAAGTTTTCGGTGTTGACAAATACTCTCTACAAGTGTTATAAGTCGCTTGAAGAAAAGAAGCATACAGCAAAGAGACATACTCTTGTGCCCTTTTGGTGGCACGACGTATGTTGTACGCTTTACCTACTTCGCGAGATAGCTTCTAGCCCCTCAGCGGGGTGAAAATACGACATTGACAGCTCCGACCATCGAAAAGAGCTAATCCAGGGCTTTACTGGCGTGCCCATGAGGCCATGAGGGGAATTTATTATATTAACTATTAACCGCTAACTACATCTCGGTTACTGGATCGTCTAAATTTGGATGCTACGGGATGGCGAGTGCTACGAAGCACTGCTACTACATTAGGTACGTACAACGTTCTTACGTCGTCTTCGGTATCGTTACAATGGTATCACGTCAGGTGGTCGAGACAACTTCAGCTGACAGTCCAGATCATGCAATAAATACATACGTCTGTCTATACGACCATACGGGCCGTGATCTGGAAAGTTCGGACTAGAGCACGTCGTCGAGAACCAGCTCGTCGAGGAGATGGTCTAGCCCGCGAGACGACTTTTTCCAGTTCAGACCGTCGTTGGGGGGAGGGCGAGAAGCTTTTTTTTTTTTTTTTTTTTTTTTTCGGAGCTGGCTGGATGGAACTACGACAAGAAAAATACGGACCCCCGTTTCCATCTCAAATCCATCCTTGGACAACACGTGTAGGCGGCATGTAATGTATGTATATGTGTCTTGGGCTTAGCGCGCATTTCTTTTCTGTTTTTGTTTTTTTCCCCCTGGTGCTCGCCAACGCGGCTAAAGAGGTTAAAGAGGCTCGAAAGGCCAAATAGGGAGATTGTTCCAATGCTGACGATCAAAGTCCTACACGACCCGAGCGTTCTAGCCAAAAAGCTTGCTGACGGAGTCGCCCGGTTCTCGCTGTTTGATAAATGTTTCTGGATTCATCAAGGCTCGTCACGATCCCCCCCCGTTTTTGGGATCCCTCAAGCGCTGTTAGTTCCCGTTGTATCCTTTCAACTCGGATGGTCCTAAGAAGAGTTAGGCCTGGCGGTTGACGGTCCGATGCTTCGACTTGATATCGTCTGGTCTACGTTCGAGACGCCCTAATATTATAACTTTCTACCTAGTGGGATGAAGGGGTTTGCCGGTACTTTTGTCCTTTCTATTCCTAGGTCTCTATCTCTCTCTCACACACTTCTTCTTCTGTCTCATTACGTAGGTAGGTAGGCTGGCTGATATTGGCTCTTCCGTCTGACGTAAATGCACTTCGTTATTACACTCGTTTATGATGCATTCAAGCTATAGTTGATGAAGCCTAGGTAATATATCAATACCCTGTTCTGACTCAAAATAGTATCAGCAGCCATGTCTGTGTCCTCACGCACAGTGGCTCCACGAAGGCGCCTCGCCCGTTCGTTGGGACCTAGATTTCCATGCGGTCTAGATTGCATATACCCAGCATCTTGTTTCTGGAGCCTCCATCATTCTTACCCTACCCGCGGGTTCGAATCGAATTCCACATAGTTGGACGGTGAGTTGCTTCAGTCCCGCATCATGTGGTTTAGCTTCTAGTATCGGTCAGGGGTTTGGATTTGCTGATGCTTCTATAAAAAGAAATCCGTCCCGAACCAGCGGAGTAGCTATAACAGCTAGTCTTCCTAGTATTAATTTGATTTCATCTATTCTTCCATGACCGTCAATTCAACCGTAAATTTATGGATGAGGCTGGAAGGTCCATGGCTAGGGTCGAGCTCATGGATCGCGAGGTCTAGGTTCGCATTCTATTCCCGGAATTAATCAGCGCGTCTTCTTACGATTTCTCACGGCTTCCCATCATGTTGTCTAGAGCGTCTTGGGCTGCTAGAGCCTGTTCCCCGGGCTAGTCGGGAGACGAGTTCTAACCATCAGCCTAGGCTCCAGGGTCGAAGCTAGATAGCGGGTTAGAGATGACGACGGGAAAGTTATAAATATACGACCTCATCCACGATGAAGTAGATCTTTTCCGTATCAGCACAATACAGCAGATTCTCCCAACCCAATTTAAACCTACTCGTCTATCAAAACCCTCATACAAGTCCCTTTTACCTAGATAAATAACAATCATCATGCGATCCTTTGTTGCTCTACTTACTCCGGTCCTCGCCGCGGCCACTCCCATCGGTATCATCGGCGGAAGTGATACTCCTAAGCCAGATGAGATTAGCATCATCAGCGCTTCCGCCAGTGGAAACGGGTGCCCCCAGGGAACCGTGACTTCTGACCTCTCGACCGACCGAAAGGTAAGGATTTTAGTTCTCTCGATAAAGCCGGTTCTATGACTAACCGATCATCTAGGTCATCACCTTCGGTTTTGACGCTTTCCAGGTCTACACCGGACCTGGCACCAAGCAGTCGGACAAGTCCAAGAACTGCCAGCTTCACTTGAACCTCAAGTACCCTGGAGGATTCCAGTTCGCTATCGTCGAGTCTACTTACCACGGATACGCTCAGCTCGAAACCGGGGTCACCGGTACCTTTTACTCGACCTACTACTTCTCTCAGGATGCCGCCGCTACTGTAAGTATTCTACCCCTGACTCCGCTATTACATCCTGGATTTAAGGATCTCACTGACACATATCAGACCACCACGAGGACTTCGATCGACGGAGGCGGGCTCTGGGCTGATGGCCAGGTATACACCAAGCAGGACCAAGTCCCGACAGCTTCCGTCATCTGGTCTCCTTGCGGCGCCACCGGAATTCTCAACGTCAACAACCGCATTGCGCTAACGTCGAGCAACGCGAGCGCCTCAGGCCAAATCTCCGACGACGACGCCACAGTCGCCTTTACCCAGCAAGTGCACGTCAGCTGGCAAGCTTGCAAATAGATGAGATGAGCAAAATTGAGTAATTTGTAGAGAAGGCTGGGTTGGGTGGACATGTAAGGCAAGATACTAAGAAGAGAGTAAAGGGGAATGGGGCTTGGTTACCTGACGAGTAAATCACTTGTACATACCTCTATAGGATAATCCAATCACCTCTTTCAAACTGGAACCATTGGCGAGATATCTTTGTACGTGCTTCCCGTGCTATCTTCATGTCTCTATTTTTGAATTATAGATAAACTCAGAACACATGTAAGGCTCAGTATTCTCTAAGATACTTACTAGGTATCTTATTATTAATCTTCTATACAACACCTACGGATGCCAATGTCGTTCCTAGAAGTAGACAGGAGATTTGATGGGTGGATCGTCCAAATTATAATTGAAGCGATTCCGTTTTAGCATCGACTAGAATTACAGAAATGCAGTGCTTTTATGTCATGTAAATTTAGATAGATGTTAAGAAATCCAACTATCGGGGTATTGAAAGATTAAAAAGCACTCATGATCCTATCGTAGCCAGCCGAAAACGGAACATCTCCTGCCATAGCATATTCCCTACTCTTTTACTCTTTTATCAGAGTTCTCGATGCAACTGCCTCGAAATTATCCCGACTACATTTATTTATTTAGTCACCTTTCCCACCCTTATAAACCTAGCAATAGCAAATATCAAAGTCCACCTCGTCCAGCCATTACAATCCAGCCTTATCATCGAGATCCTCCGTAAGCTCCGTACGGGTTGCCTTGGGGTCCCGGAGACCCCAATTGGCCAGGTCCGTTGGAGGGTGAGAAACCGCGGTTGATCGGAGATGTAGAAGTTGGGGCCGGAATTTGAGGAGTTGGGCCTGAACCTGGACTATCTCTGTAAGTGCCCATCGTATCGTCGCGAAGTAGCGGCATGGCGGCACCACTTGAGCCTGTCGGATCCCAAGCTTTCTCTGGTGGGCCGGCAGAGCTTCCCGGAGGCGAATCCGATATGCCATAAGCCGTACTAGCCATTCCGCTCTTGGAGTTGTACTCGGCCCCATCGAAAGCGAGCGCGTCAGGATCTCTCCCTTCCTTCTTGAACCTCTCCAACTCTACACGGTCTTGTTCAAGTCGCTGAGCCGCAAGAGCAGCCTCTTGCTGACCACGACGTCTCTGCTTGAAATAATAGAAGATCAAAGCAGCCAGAAGAATAGCGCCAACTCCACCTGCAGCGGCATAAACGCCGGATTTGGTGCTAGAAGGAAGATCATTCCATTTATCAGAAAGTGACTTCTCTGGTTCCTTGTTAATATTCTCAAACGCCGTGGAGTTTCCGCTAAATTGTGCAAAATTAGCCTAAACCAGTCGTGACACACAAGGACATATTCCCGCCTAGAAAGCAGACTTACCTCGCTATTTTAATGCTCTCCCAGGTCCCACTATGGTCGCTGTAGGAATATTCCTTACCGGAGGAGTAGTCTTCGACAAGAGCACTCTTCACGTACATCGTGTGCGGTTCGGAGTAATCCGTAACTCCACCAGCCCATTCAATAACTCCCTTCGGTGCGTCCGGATCACCACCGGCCCAGATACCGAGACTGAGCTTCATCGGCGTTTGGGGGTAGGTTAATGTGTTATTGGCATCCTTGGGCAACAACGTACGGATGAGCCCACCGTCTAGCCACCACTCTAATTTTTCCTTTGTCCACACGCAAGTGTAGTTGTGATAATCGTCTAGCACTCCGCCATTGACAGGATGATCTCCTCCGTTTTTCCAGTCCTGCATTCCTTTTCCAAAGTAGTTAGAAAACGCATGGGTTGCATTTCCTCCCTTGAATTCCCAATCGACCTCGTCGAGAACATCGGAAGACCAAACAATGGAGCTGATCACACCAGTACCGGATGCTGCTTTCAATAGCACTTCTGTTTTTCCAAAGAAGAAATAGAAATTCGAGGTTAGGGTTACCGATTCGCCTTTCTTGCGCATCGTGAAGGCAGCCCCTGTATCAGGGTTGTAGTCGACAGCTCCGGCAGTCAAATTGAACACATGTTCCGGTGGCGTAGCATTGAAATTGAACATATGCATTGTCCCGAGAGCTGGGTCTGGCGGGCAGGTCTTCTTCATGGGATCGCAATCGGTGTATAACTGAGCGGCGACAGGAGATACGAACACGGAAGAGAATAGCGCAGCGGCTAGCATCAAATATGATTTAGCCGACATCGTGACAGATGATCGAGGACTCGGCCTCGGGTCGTGATAATTAAGCAATGGAGCTATATAGTCAAATAAATCAACTACCTCCTAGAAGATAGCGATAGTGCAAAGCGAATGTGGTAACCCCGTTATACCAGCCAAGGGGTCGTGAGTAGATAATCTTTATAATCTGTTGCAACCTACTACGAGACTATCTCGTCGACCGCATAGTCTCTAGTAGTAGGCTGGTTTCTAGAGTCGAAGCGGTGATGATAGCTCGTAAGCAAGCACTTATATGTAGGAGACAACGTCGCCAAAATGTTAAATTGCTCAAACTAGAGATTAGATAGTAAAGATGATATAGGTTATATATGTTATATACGGATTAGGTAGGTAGGTAAGAAGTAAGGATCGTGGGTATCGTGTTTCAAGTGGTTGATGGCGGAGTGATGAAGGAGTGTGTGATGCGTAATTTTAGACAATTGGTTATTAACAAGACTTTTCTAGCAAGCATTGATATAAGCATTAATGAGTGACAGAGAGATTTAAGTTGGATAAGTGAATGAACGGAAGAACGATTCAAAAAAAAAAAAAAGTAAAGAAAAGCCCCTTATTCATTCATTTCGTCCTCCTTTATTTCCATGAGGGACGCGGGACGCGACATGCTGTGAAAGGGTCAAAAAGGAATATGGACCTAATGTAGGTACCTAGGTACTTACGTAGAATGTAATTTGAAAGTTACATGGAAAAGGGGGCTTCGCTAACCAGTCAAGATCAATTAACGCCATCAATTAAAAGCCAAGGCGGCTAGCCAAGCAGCGAAGCAACCCGGACCCACGTGTAAAATGTTAGATAAGGTAACAAGGGACCAGGGGTATTTGCCGATCTGCAACGGGCTTCGTTCGATGCTATACTTATTAAGGATTAGTTGATCGGCATCGATTAAGCTAATCGAGGCGGTCGGCTTGTACCTAAATGTAAATTGCCCAGTAATTTCATTTAACCTCTAACAGATGACGTAAGTATATATACTTCTCACATAGGTGGAATTATATACCGGATAATAAGTAACGCTACATATATAGACCTAATGATGTCTTAACCATATCAATTAAATACTTAAATACATGTATCCCTTCGGCTACAGACATAGCAATATGTATTGGATCTACACCAATAGATCGTGTACCTTTATTGTTTGTTTATGCGTACCTAAGTACCTTATATACATATGTACCTCATACATATACCGCCTAGATGTGCCCAGTCTGCCGGTGCTTCAATGAAACAAACACGCTTATGCAAAACTACCTCACACGGGCTTAAGTTGAATAATAAATATCCTATCTTCGCGTCTTGTTCTTGTACTATTACTACCCGTACTATTACTACCCGTACTATTACTACCCGTACTATTACTACCCGTACTATTACTACCCGTACTATTACTACCCCTCGGAAACTCATGTTGCCTAGATAACGTCTAACCGAGCCATTCAAGAATTAGTAAAGAAAAAAAGGTAAATCTAAGCTTGTTTTATTGATTTCATCCTTATTTCTGAGAAGATTAAGTAGGTAACGATAATTACCATAATTAATATGTAAATATAAAAATGTACGCATACTATGATCAGTTACCAGGAAAAGGTCATGAGAGCAGGGTTGAGTGCAAGAGGTAAAAGGAAATGACTGCTCGACACGGTAGCCATGGGTAAAATAGCGACAAAATCTGTAATACGCCAGTCGCTCGGAATAAAAGGCGCAACAGCTATAATGATCATTCCCACGATAGAGAGTAGCGAGAAGATCATAGAGAATTTAAATTTCTTTATGACCCTTGGAACCTCGATGAAGAAATTCGAAAATTCGGCCTCTTTTGATGTCGCGCCCCAGCTCATGTCGATTTCGAACATATGACACAATAACGCCTGACTTATATGGAGAGACAACCCTCCTAGAAAGATAGCTAGAAGGGACGTCCACTTGAAGTTTTCATATAGGGCATACGCAAGTGATCTTTCTCCCACACGGTATCTCATCATGGCTAGACCTATGTTGCCGAGGCCGTTGAAGACGATAATGATAGAGAACCAAACTTTCCAAGAGTCGATATAATACTTATCCAGGTACCCGTTAAACCAACCCACTATGAAATAGTTGACCGTAGTCATGATCCATGCTGCGCCGATAGCATAATACGTACCGATGTATGAGAGGATCGTGATTTTGGATGTCAAGCGGACACTAGAACAGAGGAATTGACGAAATAAAGGCGTGAAGGGTCCCTTCCAAATCCACTGCCGAATAGGATGGAAGAGCAGTTCGTTGCATCCGTACGCATACTTCTCCCATCGGGCTAACTCGTCATAAACGGTCAGAGAAACGCCTTCTTTGAAGCCCTCTCCAGCCCATGCAGCAAGGCGAATAATATACCCGCGGCACTGCAGGCGAAGGGACATGTCAAAGTCTTCAGAGACGTGCGATTCAGACCAGAACTTTTCGTACCCATCTTCATCTTCGTACGAAACCTGCTGAATTGCACTCCATCGTAGTATAGCGTTATGGCCGACGAAGGGGGCAACGTCGCCGTTGGAGACCGTATACCTAATGGCGCTATATATGAGGTTCGTGAAGAATGTAATGCCGTTCTCGAAATATGTATGGACGACCTGCATAACACCGGAAGAGAACTGCATGATGCCAATGTCGAGAGATTGTTCCATCTCTGAAACTGCATCTAGAAGACAATCGGATGGAACACGTGTATCTGAGTCGACTGACGTTATGGTTAGTCTTCTTAGGTCGAAGCCAGCATTCTAGAACGGTCGGAATAGGGTACATACTAAGGAGAATATAGTCGCCGACACGAATGTTACCATCAGCCCAAGCCCTGCCATCCTCTTCGAGAACCTCTTTCAATGCTTGCTCGTAGGCGAAAGCCTCGTCTATCTGTGACCATCCGGGGCCGCGATGGTACACTGCTAGCCTATCCTCCACCTTGCAAGTGATCATAAGTCCGAAATTCATATTAGAAGCTTTCTTAAACTTGCCGCGGCGCAGGAATCCGTTTTCGCCGTGCTTAGGACGGGCTACCCAGCCTATGCTATGGCTGGCATAGAAGTCGATACGAGCCATTCGCTCCTCCTCAGGGATAAGCTGTAAACCGTCATCATTGATAAACAAGTTTGCAGAGCCACCTTGCAGCTCATATGTGCTAATAGCACGCTGTACGGATCTAACGGTGGGTTGGATGACACCTGCGAGACCTTCTTTGTAAACTGGACATTGTACGGTCTATCGTCGATATGAAGTTAGGACGTTAGCATCGATACATCCAGAGGGGTACCCACGCTGGGGTAAAATAGCATCCAACGAACATGATAATATGGTGTTATTACCTAGAAAGAGGAACACTTTTGTAAGAATAGGTACGTACTTACAACATGTGGTAAGGTCACAGTTGCCAGCCGAGGAGGTGGCCGGGCAGAATAGTATTTGGAATTGATTGTAAGCTGTCGGATAGGCCCGAACATCTGGGACATGCATCCGACAAGGACCTGGGCGAAGAATAGGGAGAAGAAAACTTGAATCGGGAATAGAACTACTAGACCTAACCGTGCAAAGCTGTCGTCAACCGAAACTTCAATAGCAAGCTGTCTCCAAGCCGCGCCCAGGGAAATAGTAATCAGTATTATGACGATAGAAACGAGGTACGTGTTTAAGAGATGTACCGGTCTCTTTTCGGGGTCGATTTGGCCGCTCTCCTCGTCTAGTTCGATTTCTCCAGAAAAAAACTGTGGATTTTTCTCTAGATTTTTCTCCCCTTCATCGTCGCTAATCCCGTTACGTTGCCAGACCAATTCCATCAACTCCGACTCGATGGCTTGAGCTCGTTGAACGAGATGTAACGCATCATTGTCCCAGACGACCAGCAACGATTCTGCTGCTAAAAAAGCTGCAGACTGGTGCTTTCTTGCTCTTGATAGCTCGTCAATTGATGGCATGATTTGAATTCGAAGGCCATTTATTAACGGTACGTCCGTAGCGCCGGGGGACCACGAGAGGAATGTCTTGATGACCCTGGAGTTAATAGTCATGGCGCACTATGAATTATTTAGTAAACACGGTCTTGTATCAGATGTTGGAAATAAAGCATTACCTCCACGTTAAGAGCGGAGCAAGCCATCGCGATTGTCGAACTCGTTAACGAAGGTGGACAAGTCAAGTATTGCCCCTTTCCCTTACGGAGGAGAACTCCCTCCAACTCTCCACTTCCGTCGCCAACCCAAAGATGTGAACACTGTTGTTGATATAGAAAATTTACCATAACCTCGTGCTTTATATCGTCCAAAAAAACTGTTCCCGTTATAGATCGGGCAGAACGCTCAGAAACCGAAGTTCTTGATGAACCATACTCCAACGGCGCAATAGGAACGGTGAAATCATTCAAATTTATGAGCCCGTTAAGAACCCTTTCTGCGAGAAACCCCCTACTTGTCAACTGAGATGATCTTTTCTTTTTTTCGTCGATCGGCCGTTTCGCCTTAAAGTAACCAGACAAGCCCATTCTGCGAGTTGCGCTCTAGACATAGGGATATATTTTATCGAACCGAACGAATGAAAAAAGACCGATTACGTGGGTTAACCCCTCAGGACTAAGCAAAATCCGCAGTTTTGATGAGAAAAAAGGAGCGTCGTCTGTGGGCCGAGGGGCGAGCAGGTTAGCATGTTGGTAGTTAGTAAGGGAAATGAAAGCGATGATACGTAATAGCAACCGTGGCATAGTTGCGCCGCGAAACCATTCATGTTGAAACCGCAGCATGAGAAGAAGCCTCACTACACCAGCGATGAAATATGAAGAACTCACAACAGCAAATAATTCAAGTAACTATCGTCGTGAAGATGCCAAGCGGAGATTCGACTGGCACGCGTATAATCTGCGCTATCCGCATAATAGGGTGGCATCACTCACACTATAGTTGGCCTTTATACCAAGGCCAGGTGGCAGCTCTTAGAGAGATATCTAAATAATATCAGAGCGTTGGGTATCATAAGAAACGAGAAAAGGTAGTAAAGATGAGAAGGATAAATAAAGATATTTGAGTTGGGAGAAAACTTTACTCGGAACTTCACTCGGACCTTGGAAAGATAATATTGAAACACTAGCGAAAACTGTACTTGTTAGTGCGACTTCAATAGTATGAAGTGGCTTACGGTCCAAGCAGTACAGATTAGGGATATCAGGTTGCTTTGAACTAATAAACTCTAATAAACACTTACATATAACCAATGGCTGCCACATCAACAACAACAATATACGCTAGGTAATTTCAGCCGCAGATAACAGCAGACGACTAAAATAGAGGCCCAACTGGTTCTAGAAGCCAAAGTAATAGATCTGCGAATCATTTTCTAGTGCCACTTACTTCTACTAGACCGTTGTGGTGGACAGACGAAGGGGTAACTCAATTTCCCAACTATTACCTATACCAAATTCCCTATCAAGGTGCGTTGTAGCCAAGGTCCGTATAGAGAGTTACATGAGACCGTAGCTGACTGCAGTTTTCTGATGCTACATCATGATAGCAATGGACTCTTTCTAATACTACATACCTACATAAGTACCTTGGAGTTGGGGTCAATACAGTATCTTCTCGGCTCATTCTTCCAAGATATCAGGTACCTAAGTGGTTAAGTAGGTATTTACCTAGATAACAACGATTGAGTGGATTATCAGCTACGCCTATAGAGAATACAGATAGCATCGGGCCGAGGCTCTGACAACTACAATACAGGTAGAAAAGGAACGCCGTTCGGATAATGTTGGCAAGATAACGCGAGGTGGCGGATGTCGCTTAGCAAGGGCAAAGAGGATCTAGGCAAGCCAACGCCGATGTGCGAGGCAATATATTGATGCTGAGCTAGGTCAGGAGTCTGGGCCTTCGTGGCTGGCATATGCAGTTCTGGCAGATATAGCTGCACCGACCCTACGGGCATAGAGGCGCATTTTCCAATAGCGACGCAAACACAAGCTCCAGCTTCTTCCAAATCGAGCCGGATGGCCGATGTATATGACTGCTGTGTGATGAGGCACATCGTCATGATGGTTACGATACGGTTGAAAGTGAAGAAGACGTGATATGATTGGCGCACAGCCGAGACTTATGCATACTGCAAGTGTTGTCATCTTTCTCGTATTCCCGGCGCAAACTGCATACGGACTTTTCGATATCAGTTCTTCTAATAGGTGAGCGCACCAAGTATCTTACCTATCTACGACCTAGATGCGTAGCAAAGCTGTAAGCTACGGTCCGATTCATGTCGTATGGGTTACATTGAGATGCTTGGTAGATAGCCACAGCGTTTCGGACTATTTGTTTGTGCCATTGACATCAAGCATGGCGCCTAGCGGTAAGCGGCAACTTCCAGAAACAGAGATAGTCCGGTTCGTGATAGCTGCTTTAGGATGATCTATATGATGCATATACGAAATGAACAATTATTGTGATAGATCATATTAGTCGTATACTTCAAATTATATTGCTTACCTACCTAGGTACCTACATTCTCTATTGCGCACTTTGAAGCGTATAGATAGATATATTTAGCAAAGTAATAGAAAGTGGCAAACTAGGTACCTAAGGTACCAAACCTATTTCTAAAGTCGAATCTTATCAATCAAAGATAATGTTTGTTAGATAGTTCTTAACAAGGATCGTTTTTTTTTATCTCGGTAATCCGGCTATTCACTATTGAGCTATTGATTGCCGCTGGAGTTATGGAGCGTTACACCGCAGCAAGCCCCCATCGTCTCCTATTAACCACCTCCTAACCTACCTACATGTATAGGAGGTATATTCTCCAAACCTCAACGGCCTACCTCCTTATAGTAGGTACCAAATACCTACCTAACCTACCTACCTTATGTACCTAGGCTAGATAAGTAAATATGTAACATATATTGGAATTAAAATGAAGTCTTAGCTGTCAAATAATCTCTATAGCGGAATAGTACTCTGACAATATCGTCTATGTCAAAATATAGTAGATGTTCTAGACGCACGTTCGAACATTGCGGCTGAACTTGCCTCGACTAGTCGAGACTTGAGAAGCTAAGATGGCAGCTTAGCAACGTGGTAGTTCAGGGGTTAGTGTCGATCAACTGAGCACGTTCTCGGAAGCTAAAGCGTAGCTTGACATGACTACGAAAGCATTATTAAGTACCTGGACAAAGCGTCTGCAATTGCAAAGTCGCTATTAAAAATTTAAGGTATACCGACCTAACGTTCTGTGACATCTAGGCCTTCGCTATATGAATAAACATTATGATGTATCCGTAATACCAAGAAATGTCGGGTGTGCTTATCTTTCCAAGCCTTCTCCTACTTAGAAACCTGAATAACTTCGGACGTTTACCCAATTACAACTCCTCGTTCCCGTCGCACTGTTGCCACATGATAACCTTGCTTACTTCCATTGACGGGCTGGTCCAAGTTGGTAACCACGAACTCTGTGCGTTCCAAAAATCTTTCTTGGTATTGGGATTATTGTCAATCCACGGCTTGCCGCTCTGTGAATCCTCGAACCAACCGTTAGTGCCACCAACGGCGACATTCAATATTAGGTAGAATTTCTGGTCAAAGGGGGTGCTGAAACGTCCCGTCCGGGACCAAGAATCCACTAAACGTGAACCGTTGCTAGTAGCCTCAGGGAAACCACCACGTCTCCAAAGCGGTTCATCAAAATTAGTGTAGAGGACCTGCAGGAGGCGGGAGTTGACATAGGTGAAGAGGTATTTCTGAGACCACTCGACGCCGAACGTATTGAAACCGGAAGAGTATGTTGTATGCAAAGCCTTACGCTTTACATTAGTCTTCCACCACGCGTCATTGTTAGGATCTGGTCCCCAGTGTAGAGCCGACGATACGATATCGTTGCCTCCTTGACCGTATGTCCAATTGTTCCCTCGGCTCTCCATAATATCGATCTCGCCGCTAGCTGGCCAAGGCCCGTATGTATCATTGACGGGCATCATCCAGATGGCCGGCCAGAGCCAATCTCCCTCGGGAAGTTTAGCGGTAACTTCAACGCGGCCGTATTTGATAGTTGCTCCTTTCTTGGTATGAATGCGGCCAGATTTAACAGGGGGGACGATGGTTGCGTTCCCGACGGTGGTATTCGTCGCAGCTATGCAATCAGATGGTTCTTTGGAAGTACATGTTCCATCTTCTATGAGGTTGATTAGAGAATCTTTAGTGATTAGGTTTGCATCTTGAAGGGTTGGCTTGATGAAGAGATGGCCGCCGTGTACATAGACATTCTCATCACCTCCGGTAGTCTGTTCAAATTCGCCATTGCTATATAGGTAAGCTGTTAGTTTCAACAAAAACATGAAAACAAATTATATTTCGCCTTACCCAAAACCACCGACCTGGACCTCTTTTGTCCATACGTTATCGTTGAAGGTCGCAAAATTATCTTCAAGTACTAAGCAATAATTATGCTTAGCGACGGATCGTAGCCCGTCCCATACCAGAAAAGCAGATATGCCCAAACCCACCAAGAAACCCGTAACAGGAAGAATAGTAACCCATTTCTCTCTGTGGTCTTTCTTCTTGAGCCAGGGCTTCTCTACTTCCTCTCCTTTCTTGAGCCTTCGTGAGTGAAAATACCGTTGCGCAGCTGGTCGCCTATTAATACCAGAGCTCTCACTAGATGCTGGGCGCGAGACTGATGACGACGCGAGAGGGTTTGTAGGTCCTACCCGACGTGAATGTTGGGAGCTTCCTACATCGTCTCTCGAGGGACTCCGATCTGTATTAGGTGTAGGTAATGTTGTTGGGTTAGAAGAACTACCAGCTTGCTGTTGTTCCATCTTACTCCTCGCAATTTTTTAACTAATACCTAGGTAATATCGAATATGGACCTGAGAGTAAAAGAAAACTTGAGCTCAAAAATAGTGAATGATAAAATAAAGAGAGAGGCGAGAGACTGCGGTCAGAGTCAACTATATTATTGAATGGCGATGGAGGACTATTTATAAGAGAGCAAACACAAAATATAGTTGCATGATAAAACATATATAAGGTTAAAGTACACTATACGTACGTGCTGTATCTTATCACGGACGGTCATTGTGCTCCTATCTAATGTATGCCTAGATGTAAGCAATAGGTAGGTGCTACTACATAGGAGGTAGGTAGGTACATGTAGGTAGTTCGTAATAGATACTTTATATTTTGTATGGGCACGTCTAGAAATGCAGGTACATCCTCTTCATCAGTTACAACCAATAAACTACCAGGTATATTTCCCTCCCCTCCTCCCTTGAAGCTTTAGACGGTACCTAAAGCTTAAAGTTAGTAGCCGAGGGGTCCCGACTTACCTATAGAATTAGTGTAGTTGACAAAAGGTGGGGGAGGTATGTTAGGCGTAATAAGATACGGACGCTAGCCTGAAAAGGTTATCTGCTCAACTTTTATCACCCGTCATCTAGGGGAGCTAAATAAGAGAGCTAAACAAGGGAGCTAAATCACTAATATTGAAAGTGGCGTTTTATCATTGTACTGATGATGAGATGGTTAATAACAGCGAGGCTAGACTCTAACGGGATACGATTAATGAACGCTCTAGATAATCTGGTGGCTGGCTAATGTTCGATGCATGGTTACATTCTAGCTATTGATAGATTACAGAGCGGATGAAAGAATTCCAATGATTATTGTCGCATGCATCGATGGTATCGCCCAGCTGATAAATGATTGATGGCCAGACTTTTATACGTAGTACCGTGCTAACATGCACTTATCCGAATTCAAGCATCGAGCCCCTTGTCGCTTATCTTGATCGTATTGATAAGAGCTGCATGGAAATTAAGTAGAAGTATTCGATTCATCCGAAGTATGTCATCCGAAGTATGATGAGACGAATAAATACTTAGTTACGTCAAGTATAAACTTCGCAAGCTTAGTTTGGATTATAAATAAATTTAAGAAACGGGATCTTATCTAAAGTTATCTAGCAAGACTAAGGTTTAATCCGAGATCATCTAGCGTATGCGCATTGAGATCTACATAGGTTAGGTTCCTCCTAACTTGGGCATTATGTAATAAATAACCCTCTTCAAATAAACGTCACTAAACTCAACAATGATTTTATGGTTGTTTGTATTAATATCTGTAAAATTAGTTACTTTCATAAGCTATCTTTCGTAAAAAAGAAAACAAGAAAATCAATTCGTGCATTATGTTTTTTGTACAAATTAGTTACCTATAGTCACTACCCTCATGATCTTATTCTGAATAGTCTCATGCATGAGTATACTTACTTTAAAACCTATAATATTAAAAAGGCTCATAAGAGTCACAAGAACCGGTCGATACTATTACTCGCCTTTCAGACTAATTCAGATAGGGACATTTTGAATCTACTTTACTAAAAAGACATGCCTAATAAATTTCATTATGTTGATTTTATTTTTCAGTTATTAAATTTACACGACGCTCTCCCACAAGGAACAACTTTTAATTAAATCAAGTAAATATTTTATTATCTCAAACGTTATCTTGTATGTAAATATTTGACACTATAGGTGACACAGTGATGTCGCAAAGACTATCTTTCTAGTAGAACCGAAACCTCATTTCGTACCGGGTTTACTCCAGCTAGTAAACATTTCAATTAGACGGTGACAATATACCCTTCTCTATTCAAGTTATTGGCAATTTACAATTATAATTCAAGTCAAATAAGGTGCTAAATTTGTTTTGCATAACCAGCCATAGGTGTTAGCCCGCTATAATAACTTCTCCTAGTAGGTTCAAGTCTATCACAATAGAGTAATATAAGTCTGAAATTCTTGATGATATCGTAATATAAAATTATATTTGGTAAAGGGTCGTTATACTCCATGGGTATCACGAGATGGGCATAGAATATGTGGAATAACTTCGTTCCGTAATGAGCTTTAATCTAAACTATGGAAGCTCGTAGCTATAGATACGAAAAATATTCTCTTTTAAATTATCGTCTGGAATCCTGATAGTGGCTCTATTCCTATAACATGAGACATAGATAATTACTAGGGATGCTGATAAAGATCTCGTATATATAAATAAACTACGCCTATGCGTCGTTTCCTATGTGTATGGTATATAGTTAAATATAACGGGGACTGCTACTATCACTTCACTTTGGCATCTTCCTCGATTCTCGATAACTAATATCTTTATATAACTATGACTCCTACTTAATACGTATGGATCGGATTGCAGGATTACATGGTGGTGGTCTCAAATAGAAACATCACTGGTTTAGATATAAATTTCAAGTGTATATGCCGCCAAAGTAATATAAGCTGCTTCAAGGCTACTCGAATAACAACCGTTAGTCTTTATGAGTCATATATCATTATGAATATCGATGCGGATCATCTCCTCAACTCGGCGTTGAAGACGGCCAAAAATAGAAAGCCTCGAAAGTTGGTACTAAAAGCCGTATAGAAATGATATGACCTATGGCCGGGAGACGCTAAATGGTATACTAAGCCAAGGAGACTAGGAGATGGTGTCTACGCAGCGGTATGGGGTTGAAGTCGTCGATAGCACCCCCGATTGGCTCCCGCCAGCGGTGCTAAAATGGGATGCCCAGCTAATTCTCGTAATTGTCTACAGGACCTGCCACGGTAGGTGTTTGAGAAGTCGTCAGCTACCTAATATTCGATTGTAAGGTAAGGTATGAGCAGATGGATAGCCATCTGAGTTTAATGAAGGAGCCGGCACATATCCTTCAGATACTTGATTTGAAATTTATTCCTTCAAATATCCCTCCATTCCGCCCTTCGTTTGGCTGCACGTAGTGAGAGCCTAGCCGTAGTTGTCGAGTATACTGAGACCTCGATAACGCCAGCGGGTCCTGAAACAGCGGTTTTTATTCAGAGAACATCCAACGAGGCGCAGATTGTGCCAGGACCTTGGCATTACCCTCGACAATGGAATAGATATGATCAGCTATATTTTATCTCCGATAGATTTTCGGGGACAAGATAGACGTCATTACCGTAGAACGTTAATAGCGGTACTGGAGCTCGATATAGAAACGCAAAGTAATCTGACAACTAAGAGGCGCTGATCTTATATACAATGAGGCTGTCTAGTATTAAAACTGTCCGTCTCATAATATCGCATCGGATGTGCATAGAGATAACCGGGGTTAAAGAATGATAAGCATATAGGATTATGGGTATGTGATGATCGGCGAAGTCAAGCTTTACACTAGAGGAGGCTGACATGGGAACATGGGGGCAAGGTGCACGGGTCTGCCTACGGCAATTAGATGGATCTGGGGCCGGAGATTTATCATGATATTAATATTGATATGATGTGGAGTTGATCCGATTGATTTAAACGTGGGTATGGTATGTCAAGCTTCCCTCAAGACTGTAAATAGCAAATAGCAAATAGAAAATAGAAAAGAGAAAATAGAAAAGAGAAAATAGAAAAGAGAAAATAGAAAATAGCAATTGGCAAATAGTAAATAGCAACTGAGTAGTACGTCAGAGTTTCATATTAACAATTGACTTATCAAGACCCACAATGACAAGTGACAGGTGGCAGTGGGCAGTGGAAGAGAGGCGGAGAGAAAGAGAGAAAGAGGAAGAGGTAATTTAGATGACAGCTAAAGTGGGCTAAATGTAGTGCAGTTAAATGTAAGGTGGTTAAAATGTTAGATACCTATTAATTGTAGTTAAATGTGGTAAAAATGTAAGAGCGGGTGCGGGACCGAAGACCGAGGGCATTGTCGGTATTTCTACTACTTCTAGTAAAAGCTATCGAACATAGGACGAGAAGGAATGCATATTGACAAGTCATATTCGCAATCGCAATTTGATGTGTAACCTATATAGATAGATATGGAAATCTTATTCAGATCTAGCTATTGCGTGTATAATATTTATAAGACGAACGATTGGTTGATTTTCTTCATCATGGCTAAAA
The DNA here is from genome assembly GCF_008694065.1 of Daldinia childiae. Lineage (NCBI taxonomy): Eukaryota > Fungi > Ascomycota > Sordariomycetes > Xylariales > Hypoxylaceae > Daldinia > Daldinia childiae. The sequence continues at coordinate 112,958 of NW_022984652.1, read as the reverse complement.
AAGATCGACAGCCCCCACGGACCCATACAGACAAACAAAACGAGACTAATACATAGTAAACGAGAGCGAGTGATAATTGTACCTATTCCGTACATCCCTTGACCTAGATGCCTCTGACCTTACAGCCCTATTGGAAATTTGAAACCCTGTCCATTCTGCATGCGTCCTGCATGAGCATGGCGATTGAATGTTGTAAGTGGTGATAGAACGAAAAGCAAAAAGGAAAAGAAAAGAAAAGAGAAAGCCCTTCATAATTGCCGAAATTCGAAAGGAATACCAATGATACCGTTTTCCGCTCCCTTCCGTTTTTTGCCAGTCCCCACCCAAGAATAGGGGAACTCTTCCGCGAGGAAGGATGCTGCTCGATCTAGTAAGTCTATTCTATGCCAACCAATGATACATTGCCGTCTAACCGAAAATGAAATTTACCTACCCAGACAACAGAATAGAAGAAAATAAAAATAAAAATAAAAAAGCAAAAAGGAAAGAGGGAAAAAAAAAAGAAGAAGAAATCTCCGCCACGCCAGCTGGATGATGACGAAACCCCATGCTAATAAACGAAAGTGGATAGATGAAACAGAAATAACGCCATGAAATCTAATAGGGGAGGGAGGAGGGGAAAATGGTATAAAGAAAGATTAAATCGTCGAATCGTAGCTCGCAAGGTACCAGCCCTAGGGACACTGCCCTATGCCGTGCAACCTGCGCGTCAGCGTTGCACTGCTGCATGCTAATTGCATGCTGTCAAAGAAGCCCTGTCGACTATGCGAGCCGCCTTCCGGCCCGCCTCAGCACCTTCGTCAGGTATCCGTTGGCTTGGATAGGCTAGGATAGGTTAGGCTTGTGAGGCTGGTGGTGAAAAGCGGTGGTTATTATTGATGACGTCGGCTAAGAGTATATGCCCGAAACTGCAGGTGCTGTGATCACCAGCAACGAGTTATGAATAGACTGTCCTATACCTAGCAGACCAGGAGGGTCTGAGAAGTTGGGAAGTGCCTATCGATTCTGGTACTGTTGCGTAATGCTTGAGCTGAACAATATGGCTCGTTGTCTCTGTAGGAATCGAGCTGAGACAGGTGGGGACTTGATAGGCTTTTTGGGACATATATGAGAGTATGCAGTCTCGTTTCATCCCGATCTGGATCATCGGTAAGCTTATCTTCGTATTTCGCTTTCGGAATATTCATGTTTTTCCCTCCGCAGGGGTCATGTGCTGGGGTTTCTGGCGTGTATAAGATATTGAGCTTGCGGGTCAGATATTCATAGAATAGCCGTCTCGATAGAGTCATGTCGAGACCACCGGTTTCGAGATTATCCTTTTCTTGACTCATGACTTCATAATCTAAGCTCCTTACGGACCTGCGTGGACTAGGCGGCGGCGTAGGCACGTCAGGCTGGGGGTTGATCGGTCCTGGTCTGATGCGTTATACACGGTCAGCTATAATTTCACCAAATTTGATAACCACCGGTTAGAGAGAGCAGACGTTCCGTAGAGGTGCGTACTGCTATAGTCATGTTTCAAAATGACCACACTCCGGGGGGTTAACAAAGGATCATTGATACTGACCTAGGGCCTGGAGTAGGTGGGCGAGGGGGGTGGGGAAATGAAACTGGCTCGCATATGGCGAACAAGATATTCATAACCCGTACGGCAAGGATAGAGATATTCTCTGCCGTGAGCATCTGCAGCCACTCCATCTCTAATGAAGAATGTGGACTGGGTGGCGGTGTCGGTACCGGTGGACGGGGAGGGATTGGGGGTGGCCGAGGCGGCCCTGGAGTTGGGGGACGCGGTGGATCTGGGAATGACATCTTCCCGGGAACTTCCATATAGTACGCTGCCGAGTTGAACTTGGCATGGTAGAATATCTCCTTATCGTTATCCTTCGATGATAGGACCGATATTGGCCCTGGGCTAGGGGGAACTGACATGGCAAGATGCAGCATCTTCGAAATCTCCGCGTGAGTTTTGCAAGATAGTCACGTTTGATGCGTCTTCGTCTTGGAGTTGAAATCGCCGTGATGGTGATGAGAGGAGTCGTATTCAGATGTGCTTCCAGGAGGCCATTTTATAGTTTTCTTCTGACTTACAGCCAGCGTATTTCCTGGTTGAGGAGGAATAGGGGCACGGCGAAAGGAAGCAAAGGATGTAGGTTAGATGACGGGTCGGGACGTACCGCAACGGATTTCTCATGATCCCACTGCTCAGCAACCGTACCGAAAGAAGCTCTCGTGAACAGTCCTGTGAGGATAAAATAGCCTACCCTGTTAGCCATACCAAGGAGCAGACCACTATGTTGTCATTTTTGGTCCTCTCCACCATAAGCTTCATACACCAAAGGACTCAACTTGCGACGTAGAGTCAGTCCTGCGCCTTTATTATTTGCGGCTCGTGATCAGGCCTCTCCCAGACGATCTCTAAGTGTCCAGAAAAACCAAGTCATCTTGACATACTCTAGAGAGCGAGCCTAGGACAAAGCATGCGTATATTTCGTAACTTGCGGAATGGAGAATCACTAAGCACGCCGTGATCTTCGCCATGTCTTCCTCGCAGTATATTTCTTGAGGAGTTAGGCGTACTGGTTGGCGCAGGTCCGGCTATATCTCGAAAATTGTACACGGATTAGGCGTCCCGTGGCCAAGCAAGTCAGCTCAAGCTCACGATAGCAGGATGGGATATTGGGTATAGTGTCACTTAATTTGAACACGTAGGTAGTACGAATAGACTTGGGAGTCTTTTGGCTATACGCAATGCACTCGGCGTTGGGCGGACAATGGGAATATCAAGTTCTGCGGCGGAGTCCTTAGCCGCAAATGATTCCAATAAGGCTATCAATCTAACTTCTATGTAACAACCTAAGCGAAAGCGAAAGAGAATAAGCGACCACATGAGGATCATATATGGTAACACCGGCAGTCGACGATGCGGCTCATGGTAGCCTAGGGAGAGTCTCCTTTGGTGATTGGATGCCCTACAGTCTTCGAGCTTCATGTAATCGAGCAAGGTACACGAATTGGTGGCCTCTTGGTTACACCATCACGCGAGATGACCAAGAGATGAGTGAGAAATATAATAGCTACCGTAGCCGCGCCGTTCACCTGCCGGCCGATAGCACCCCGATTGGCCTACTGAAGCCATTCGTCATTTAAGATGGTAGTCTTTGGTTGGTCACTGTGACCCGATACCACGGTTGACACACGGTTGGTTTCCGAAGCCACGACCATGACGATGACACGAACCCATTCGTTGGTACGGTTCGATAGGCTATATATCGTTTGTTAGTACCCGTCCCTATTAGTAGACACGCCGAAGCTTGCAAAATGCTAAAGGGGCCGAACGGTTTGCCTTTCGGTATATAACTTACGCATGCATTATTCCGCGCTGAAGTACGACATCACCTGGCTTGCACAGGGTTTCGACAAGCTCGCCGTATGTGCTACGCCCATTGACAACATCAAATGAGTCAGGGGGGGTAATGAGGCTTAAAGTCCCACTCAACACGACAAGATAATCCGTAGATGTTGTACGGTGAACAGCGCCCTCCGTATTGGGGGCAATGTCTAGGTAGTACATATTAAGACCACCCGGAACTAGAAGAAACGAGTCAGATTAGCAATCGCTATTTGTGAGAATTGTCAGAAGTGGAGTTTGGTTTCTAAGACCTATCGTAGGTGATGACAGCTTCTGGAAATGCTAAAATAGGCAGCTTCTGCTTAGAACTGGGAGCGAATGAAGTACAGGGACAATGGGGATAAGGGGGATAAGGAGGATAAAGGGGCTGGCTACATACGCACGATTCCGAGTCCCGGAACAGGATCTAATTCTAAATTTCCACTTGATCGTTCGTCAGCTCTTTTTATTCCTTGTAATACCGTAGACTCTCGTAGGATGGATTGAGATTGCGTCGTCATAAATAAAGGGAAATGTAGAGCGAGACTCACTGTCCGTCGTTGCTAGTTGGCAGTTTCTGGCTAGATGCCACTCTAGCCCTTCTTAACTCGCCTCCCATAATAGGTTCAGGCTCGAGTTTATCAACGCGGACTTCTACTCCAGGTTCCGAGTGCGGCTTCGAGGAGCCTGCCACTACAAGAGGGAGGTTGGAAGCAGTGATGCGACTGGGAGTGGATAACTGGATTGGCGAAGACATTTTGCGATTTGTTTCGAGAGAAGTAAAATCGAAAAGTAAAATAAGTTGGACCGAACCGTGCTTGGTTTAAGAGTCGTAATGTTCAATCTGTATACTTGGGTTTCGTAGAGTTGTTTGATTTAGCCAGGCTCAGATACTCAACCGACGTACCAGACATGATACTTTATATATACTCTCAAGGCAGAGAATATATATGGCTAACTGAAGCAATTAGCTACAGTTCGAGGTATAACATAGATGACAAATGTATAAAATTAATCAGCAATAAATAGTTCTGAATAGCTTACCGATCAACCAACATCGAGGGGATCCGCAAAAATGAGCCAGGATCGAAGCCACGATGGAGCTAAACGCCGACACCACGTTATAGGAGTGAAATTTGATGATAAATCACTACGAATTAATACTAGTACCAATAATTAAGGAAGCAATTGTTGGCCAAGGAAACAAGGTATCGGGAAAACTTCTCGACGTAGTCAAGGGGTTGTTGGGACGATCCCATTAATATCAAGAACGCGCAACTAGACGAATTACATTAGATACCTAACGTAATGTACAACAGTGTCATGGCTATGGATGTTATAAGACATGATAGCCTGGAAGGACCATAAGCAACCGACGTAGGGAAGCTTGATGGAAAATAAACACACGTACTGCTACCAAATTCGTAATCTCAACCTCATATGAAGAATTCCTTGCCATAATCCGGTATTCCTTGTTCCCTGCCAAACGCCCATCCACATGCAAAGAGAAAAAAATATTAGTTCTTTGGATTAGCGGTACCCCCTACCACGACTGCGCGAACGACTGCGAGCTCGGAAGCTGTCATAGCTAGGACTACGTCGTCTATCATTGTCGTAATCATTGTAGCCCTCTCTCTTTCCGCCCCGTCTTCTCGGGGGAGACCGAGACCTAGATGCGAAAGAACCCGAAGGACTACGATTACGGCGCGTAGGTGGAGATCGGGATCTCGAGTATGATCGCGGTCGGTAGGTGTCGAAGTTATCACGACCGGAGCGACCAAAGCGTGGCGGCGAGCGTGGCGGCCTTCCTCCGCCAAATCCACCCCCTCTTCCGCCTCCAGTTCTACCAGAACCTCTGGGGCCGGGCGCCGGGAGTCGAGGGTCGATATTTGCGCCGCGGCTTGCAGTCGGGGGAGAAGGCGAGAATTTGCGTCGGGGTAAAACGATGGAAACATTGATAACCGCTCCATCGAGGACAGCTTCATGCATGTGAGCAATAGCCGCCTCGGCATCGGCCTCGTGGACGTAGAGGATGTAAGCTGTACCACGATTGGTATTGTCTATAAAAAGTTCAGTCATACAAGCTCGCTACAAGAAAGGTGATGCGCACGAATTTACTCACACTGTCGATTCATAGGCATATCTAGGTCTCTGATAGGCCCATACTGGCCAAAGATCTCGTGCAAGTGATCCTCATTGATAGTTTTTGTCAGTTTTTCGACAACGATCTAATTACAAGATTAAGATTAGTATGATATTTCGGAATAAGGATTGATATAAATCATGCGATGATGGGGACGCGGCGAGATATATTTAGAGCGAATCAACTGACCTTAGTACTGCCCTTAAGCGGACTCTCACTTCTACCCCGGTCATCACGATCACGACTTGGGCTTCTGCTCTCGCTGCGGAGCCTGCCGTTGCGACGAGGAGCAGGAGATGGTGATTTTGTAGGGGATCGGCGTCGTCGAACTGGAGAAGGCGATCGAGAATAACGCGACTTGGGGGTTGGGGAACGCGACTCAAAACGGTCTCGCGAAGGCGATCGATAATCCATATTGAAGGATTATATTCGATGTAAAGAGAGGAATTAGTAGCTGACTACAACCAATTGAATGCCTCGGGATAAATGGCAACACAGGATCAATGAACAAAAGGTTGTAAGGCTAAAAGGCTGCGAAAATGGAAGCTATCGAAATTGAGAGTTGAAAGCTTCAATAAAAAGTTGCTAAGGCTGGAAAATCCCAGAATCGGTAAAGGTGGGTGTAGTTTACGTTAGCATTAGCGCACTCTACATACAATTAATGGACAAAAAAACCGAACACTTTAAATTTTAATATATTAAACTTCATTTAAATTTACAACGTTTAATAATATTATATTAAAAAAATTATATATGTAAACTGATATTTATTTTATTTATTATATTCAATTTTAATTTTAGATTTTGAAAAAAGTAAAATTTAAAAATGTAAAAAATACATATTTATATAATTGTTTATTAACCATTTTAAACTTACGTTATAATTTAAAATATTTAACTTGAAAATTTTTCTATTTTTTTATTAAAAATAGCTTTTATTTAATTATAAAAAAATATCATTTTTATATTTATATAATTAAATTTGGTAAAGTTATGATATTTTAAAAATAGTGAGTTTAATGAAAAAACGTTATTTTATATTAAAACTTTATAAAACATATACATTTCAAAAATTCGTAACTTTACCAATTTATATTATAGAAATATATAATTAATATTAATAAACTAATAAATGGCTATTATATTTATAAAAAATAGTAAATATTAAATAATACGATTATTAAAATATTTATAAATTAATTAATTTATATACAATTATTATACTTTTATTTAATATATTTTAATGGTTATTTATAAAATATAATAATAGTAAAAATCATAATTATTAAATATTCATTCCAAATAATATTAAATTAAAAACCGTATAATTTTCGCTAATTTATTTGTAAAGTTATTAATTTTTAAAATATGTAAATATTGGAATAAAATGTGCGGTATTTTTGTCCATTAATTGTACATACCAGTCTAGGTAGGTCTAGGTACCTATGATGTACTTAGATACCTGAGGTATCACCATTGTTGGAGAAGGTACGGGCAGGCAGGTATGTACGTAAACCAGGTACTGCACCTATGCTTCCTGCGCTTCCTGCCTCAGGCAATTATTCATGTCCAATCTAAATTTTAACATCTAAATAATATAAAATAACATAAAATAACATCAATATACCTCATATATGCGGACGTCGCATTAACTATTATGCTTACATCTCAAAAATACCTATCATATTTATTATACGTGCTATACGGAATGCATCAGATTTTTAGTTTTTAAAAGGTACCCAGCAGGTACCTAAGTTAAGTGCTCAATAAATTCAAAATGCCATTTGTGTGTACATATTTACCTCTTCATGGTATCGAACTAAGATGCCCCCCCTTCTTTTAAATACCAGACATGCGATACTCTAATATTCATATCTAAAATTCGGGTTCTCCCTATCCGTCAGGTCTTCAAAAGCGTGAGCCATCCTCTCATCATGAGCCTCGCTAACACCAGCCGCAGCCAGTGCATCCCGCTTCTTATTCTGCCTTGACAGATAAAAGCGGAAGAACAAGAGGATGATAACAAGAAGAGCGTAGCAACCAAGATGAGTTGCAAATGCTGTATGGTACTTAGGTGCTTCGCGTGATAGAAACACTTGGGGACCAATAGCGTTACCTGCCGACCAGAAGATGAAATTGGTAGCCACCACAACAGTCTTCTTGGTCTGGCCTCCGACATTACGAGACATTAGGGAGAGACCTAAGGTTTGCGCTGCCCAGAAAGATAGGGTGATATAGTAGGATATGAGCAGTCCCACATGTTGTGCGAAGGTCTCGTTAGGTACCGTCATAAGCAAAATGGTACCCACGAATGATCTAGATACGTCATGTTAGTCGTGGTTACATTCCTTAGGTAGGTAGGTACTCAATGAAACTAGGATCATGCTACTTACGGGATAACGAAGCCCAGCATAGTCAAGATGTTCTGGTTAAACTTCTTCACCAGCCAAACAGAGCCTAGGAGAACCATGACGATGTAAAAGCCGAGGACCATGGACAAAAGCTGCGTCTGAAGATTGGTAAATCCTAGACTCCCAGAAATAATCAAGTTCGCAAAGGCGCCGAGGCCGCTAGTTGGTAGGGTCGTGGTGAACTGAATTCCGGCGTAGCACCATGTCTGGGGGTCAGTTAACGCCTCCCAAACCTGTTCCTTTTTGAAAGTTCGGTTCTGCAGCCCGGTCTGATTATCTCGAACTCTTTCAACCATCAGATGCTTATCCTCTTCGCTAAAACACTTGGCACGCATCGGGGAGTCAGGCATCCACCAAAGGACGAAAACGCCAAAGACGGCGGAGATGATGCCGTAAGCCATGAACAGCCACTGCCACGATCTAAGGGGGCCGTCCGTGATCAAAGTGAAGCAGTAGGCGAGGAGTCCGCCGACAATCTGCTGCGCGCCGTTCATCATATACCAATAGGTAACCCTCGAGGCTTGTTCTTCGCGTCTATACCACATAGCGGAGAGGATAACGAAAGCAGGTTGGCAAGCCGACTCGAACAGTCCCAGAAGCGTCCGGACGATTACCAACCCGAGGAAGTTTTTACATGCAGCATGGCAAGCCAAAACGACACCCCACGCGATGATTGAAAAACCAAGGTACTTGGCGACGGGAACTCGGGCGATGATATAGTTCTGCAATAGTTTTACTATCAGTATATCTCTCTGGCTCCTGTAACTGATTCAGAGGGTTAGGGATAACAATAGCGGGTCTTACCTGCGGGTACTCGACGACGAGGATAGTTATGTAGATACACGTAGTCAACCAAGAAAAGTCCTGGCTAACTTTTCCCTCAGGCGTAAGCATGCCGGTGTCTTTCGGCAGGCCCATGATCGAAGAGAAGGATAGTGTGCCTTTGTCGATAGCTTGGAGGAAATAAGTCATAATCATTACGACCAAGATTCTCTTGTCGATCATTTTCCGTAGCCTGACGTTCTCCTCGGGCGTTATTTTGATACGGATAGCCGACGAATATTTGGCGACTTCTTTGTCGACTTTGTTGTAATCTGCATGATTTCCCTTACCCTCGATATCTTCAGGCACCGAGTCTGCTCGCTCTACCTCCGCCATTGAATACCTCTTCGCGGAATCGTCTTGGTGAGGTGTTATGCGTTGGACCATCTCAGGGTCGGGAACCTCCGTAGACGACATCTTTATCAAATGCGTTGGGAGCGATGTTCTCCGCAGTTGTGATGTTTAGGGGTTCTCGGCGACTGCAGAGGTACACCACGCAGAAAAGTCTACCTGTGAGGATTAAAAAAAGAGGGAGACGGGGGCAAGAGTTTGAGATGAGAGAACCATGGCATTTTTATGTATTCATGCCTCGTATCATTATCACACCGACATCGAGCACATAATGCAGACTGCCTTGTATTGGTGCCGTGACATCGCAAGCGAGCCATCCAACACGGGGTGGATAGCCGATCATTCTGTGAACTCTCATTTGTCTACATTGGCCTGGACTAGGAGCCACCTCGTCGGATTAACACTAAGGACGGGGGGTATAATGCAGGCATATCATTTCCAACGAATCATCTTAGAAATCATTACTTGACTATATTCAACGAGGGAATAGTGCCTAATTTAGTGCTAGACTATAAGAAATGGAATCTGGGCAAATCTGGGCAGTCTGGGGCTCCCTGGGGCTCCCTGGGGATCAGCTGGGGCGAGTTTCCCCAAAATCCGGGGGATGGGGATAAAACCCCAAAGACAACAAATCTAGAGTCCTTCCGAGCCCTTGACTAACTCAAAGTAAATAACCCTGTTATTCTAAACGGAGCTCCAACTTTTTCGGGAGAGATGAACCTACGACCACCGGGGGTCTTCCCCTCAGCAAGCTAGCTTCGGAGTCAGCTATACCGAAACCACTACCACGCCCAAAAGGATCGGAGTCAAATTCCCCATTGAAGATCAGCTGCAGCTGCGTACTCCAAGAACCCCGTGCTCCTTCGGTTTAGAAGACTCCTGTGCTATTCCTCATCTGTTATATCTTATATCTTATAAACAGTACTATAGCGGTAGGATGGTGTAATTCCCATCACGTGTAATAAGACCTTGGTTTATTTTAGAGATTGGTATGAAATGGTGTGGGTATTGCGATGAAGTGATATCCCGACAACTGGGGGGGCACTTAAGGCGCTACGACACAATGTGGAGTATACCAAAATATGCACTATTCTTGACTCCTCGTGAAAAGACTCCTCGAATTTCCTCCTTTCCTTGTTCTTAAAGGACGTAAGACATGATTAAGTAGTACAACAAAGCAGACTATTCAGTTCCTTTTCGCTATACGATATTAGACAAGGAATCAAGCAAGAAAATTAAGACAGTCCTTGTCTAATACTTCGGATATATCCATCGGCGTAGTTAGATACCCCCCTTCCTTGATTATCTTCTTAGGTTGCGGACATCCCGAGAGCTGAGAAATTTACCTTGCCCAAGATGCCGGCAGAAATCCAAGGGATCAAGTCGAGCGACATCCACGCCAAGATTCAGCTCCTCATCGACGGACTAGTGAACATCAAAGACCAGACTGGGGAATTCCTGTTGACGTTAGATGATGGTCGCGTAATCGACACAAAAGGATGGAACGACTGGGAGTGGACCCATGGTATTGGTCTCAACGGAATTTGGGCTTACTACTCGCTTACCGGAGATGAAAAATATCTCAAGATTATTGAAGATTGGTTTGCCAACCGATTCGCAGCTGGGGGCACTACCAAGAACATTAACACCATGGCTGTATTTTTAACACTAGCCTACGTATATGAGAAGACGGGAAACCAGACCTATCTTCCCTGGCTAGACAGTTGGGGAGAATGGGCGTACCATGACCTCGAGAGAACCAAATATGGCGGCATGCAACATATTACATATTTGGAGGTGAACGATCAGCAGCTGTGGGACGACACACTTATGATGACCGTCATGCCCCTGGCTAAGATTGGAAAGCTACTTAACAGACCTCACTACGTCGACGAAGCGAAGCGGCAATTTCTCATCCACGTAAAATACCTATTCGACACCAAGTCCGGACTGTTCTTCCACGGCTGGACGTTCCACGACGGAGGCCATAATTTCGCCAACGCCTTATGGGCCAGGGGAAACGCATGGCTGACGATTGTGATCCCCGAATTCTTGGAATTGCTAGACCTACCCGCCAACGACCCGATTCGAAATCACCTCCTAGACACGCTGAACGCGCAATGCGAGTCCCTCAAGCCGCTGCAGACGTCGTCGGGCTTGTGGCGCACGCTCCTAGACCAACCGGAGGAGGAAGGGTCTTACGTCGAGTCGAGCGCGACGGCGGGATTTGCCTTTGGAATCCTCAAGGCACAGAGAAAGAAGTATATCGGGAAGGAGTACGATGCTGTAGCTCTTAAGGCTATACGGGCGGTGCTGGATAACGTTGATGCCGATGGAGAGCTCCTGAATACGTCTTTTGGTACGGGTATGGGTCACACGTTGCAGCATTACAAGGATATTCCAATTACGAGCATGCCGTATGGGCAGGCGATGGCTATCATGGCTCTAGTTGAGTTTCTAAGAGTATATATCTAAATCACAGATTCTATCAGACCCTTTAATGTGCAATCAATGTGGTTAGCCCACCTAGCTTGCTTTCTGGATTCTTTAACGATAGCTATTAGTCAAGGAGAATCTTCTTTGCAAATTCCACCTCCTCAGCTGTCCCGCAGATTAGCCCTGCAGTTTCGTTCAAGTCTCCTAGAGGTCTTTCTAGTATATTCGTCCCGTCAGCCGGGTCGATCGCGGCCCCTCCAGCACACTCGACTATTAGCGCAAGAGGGAATAGTTCATATAAACGTCGCAATTTAGCCTTGCTAGTTGAAGTCACGGGCGATATATATATTCCGTGACCCTTGACCAGCGCATGAACTACATCTGGAACAAGACCACCGCTATAGCGCAGCGTATATTTGTTCTGGATATAGTGCGTGATTAGACTCATGTACTTCTCGTCGTCCGCCGCCGCGCGGAGATTTGCGGGGGCGAAGTAACGGGTTTTATACGGCGATTCTGTTAGTCGAACGGCAGACCGAATGACTTCAACTTCACCATCGCGGACTCCGTTTTCACCAATTCCCAATTCGAGACATGTTGGCTTGGAGCCTGGAACGCGTAGCGCAACAATAACTGTGGTACGTGGTCCGTAGACACCGAGGACAGAGGCAACTAATTTGCTTGCGGGTGGTTGGCCAAGTGCTGTCTTCCCTTGCCAAACACCAATAATTGTACCGACAGTCCAATTCGGTGCAATTATAGAACTTCCATCTAGAGGATCAAACGCAACGGTATAATTCTCCTCGGGGATATTGCCGGTCGAGGCTTCTTCCTGGATTTGAACATGCCGTTCGACCGGATCCTCTTCGCTGCTGGCAGTCACAACAAAAGGACAGCGCGAAATGGCGTCTCGAATGCTATTCTCGGCTAATACATCCACATTCAATTGGTCATCACCAAAAGCATTCGCGCTGCCTGCCTGCGAGACATAATGTGACGTCCTGAGCGATTTGGCGATGTCCGAGATGCAGTTGATCAAGGCCGGCAGTACAGAGTCGATTAATCCCTTGTACGCCTGCGAGGGGACAGCAGAACGCAGCTGATGGGTCAAGTCGGAGCTGGTCATTATCTCTTAAACAAAAAATGAGTATTATTATTAAAACCTCATTCTTCAGACAGAACTCTAATGGAAGTTTAGCCCTCAAAATAAATTCGATATGCAATTAACGGGTCGCTAATTTGAAGCTGATCCTTAGCCATTATCGCGTTGCTTGAGATTGGAATTGAAGAACTTTACTATAAGCGAATGTTGGTGTTATAGCCCAAAGTCAATGTATTTACTCTGAACATATAGCTTAGAGACTACTTAAGATAATTATTTCGATGGAGTATTTTTCTATAATAGACAACAAGGGCCAATTTTAATCATTAACTGACATATCAACATATTTCGTATGCAACTATTAGAGCGTAAAAGGGAAATGATCTTACAAAAAGTAGGTAAGCGTGAGGTTTGAAGAGATATCTATCCTATTGTGAATAATATATCAACCGATTATATCCACGGTACGAAGAATGGAAACCTCTCGTGTTATCGAAAAGACATTTCCGTGATCCGGTATCCGAGATCCGATACACTGACGCATCCGCACCCCTTTCCCTGGTTTGCTCTTAAATACGTGATCACCTCGTAGATAGTTGTCAGACTATTTTGACTTTAATATTTAATATTATTTATTATATTGGTTTCAGTTGAATAAATACCCAAAGTTCAAGCTTCAAGTGTTTAAGCCATCACAATGCCAGGTCGTACTCAGTTATCGCCAGAGTGTAACGAGAGATCTTCAGATCATTATGATCTCCTCCATAATTATTCCGTCTCCAGAAATGGATTTCTTCCAGAGCGAGAACCCATAAGCCGTCTACCACACCATTATTATACCCCGTGGGAATCTATACTGGATGATCTCCCATCACTGCTAAACAGCAAATCGATCCGAAAGGCTGTAAATTCCATAAGGGTACTTTCGACGAGCAAACTACACACAGAAGAAGAATGGCAGCGAGCTTACGTAGTTTTATCATTCTTAGCGCATGGATACATCTGGGGTGGTGAGAAGGCATCAGAGGTATAACAGATCTTAATAATTATTACACATGTGGCTAATAAACGATCAGGTACTTCCCCCGGCGATATCAGTACCATTTCTTCAAGTTTCGGAACACCTCTGCCTTCCGCCGGTTGCGACATACGCTGCTCTTAACCTATGGAACTTTACCTGTAACGGACCCGACTTTCGAGACCTTGACAAGCTAAAAGCCTTGCATACATTCAGCGGAACAGAGGACGAGTCGTGGTTCTACTCAGTGTCAGTAGCAATGGAAGCGGAAGGTGCCTATATAATTCCGACCATGCTCCAAGCACTCGAAGCGACCCAACATCGAGATTACTCGACAATAATCAAGGCATTAGACCAGCTAAAGATCTGTATCGGGAGACTTGGCAGATTACTCGATCGGATGGACGAGAGATGCGACCCAATGGTCTTTTATCACCAGATTCGTCCGTATCTAGCCGGAAGCAAGAATATGGCTGCTTCAGGTCTCCCTAATGGTGTCTTATACGAAGACGGGAACGGAATACTCTGCTGGAAGCAGCTGAGAGGTGGCAGCAATGGACAAAGCTCGCTTATTCAATTCCTCGATATTGTCCTTGGAGTCGAACATACTTCATCCGGGGGTAATGCGCGTACAAATGCTGTATCGAATTCAGGGGCGAGAGAAGCCGTAACAAGTTTCCACGAAGAGGTTCGCTCCTATATGCCAGCACCGCACAGGGCGTTTTTAGAACACGTCTCACAGATGGGCAGTATAAAGGAGCTCGCGAGTAAGCAAGATGGCTCGGACAAACAAGAACAGATGCAACGATCTTTTCAAGCAGCTACTAAAGCTCTTGGAGACTTTCGCAATAGACATATGCAAATAGTGACGCGATACATTATTGTGCCGTCAAGAAAACAGATGCAAGGTCGGGTGGTGAATCTAGCTACAGCATCATCGCGACCAAACGATGGCCCAGAAAAGCAATTAACTGGGACTGGAGGGACGGCATTAATACCTTTTCTAAAACAGACACGTGATGAAACGTATCTGGCGGGGATTATGACGCAAAAGACATGAGTATGAGTAGAATTAGATACCCAGGTTATGTTGAGGGCGCACCTCAACCCAAAGCTATCTTAGAACTTCAGCCCAAAGTCTAACCTAATCAAGCAAGTGTGGACCTTTTTTCACCCCAATAATACTAGCGCACCCAAAACTCGACTACTATTTCATTAACATTATATTTATATAAATATATATTTTTATATATTATTATAATATTTAATAAAATATAAATAATTTATTTTAATTAATTAATAATTAATTAATAATTAATTATTAATTAATTACGTATTAATTTTTAATTAATTTTTAATTAATTAAAATAAATTAAGTAAAAAAATAAAAAATAAATAAAGGCATATATTTAATTAATTAAATTTTATTTACGAAAGTCGCTTTTAAAAGTTTTGTTTATATTAAACATTTGTTAAATTTAGTTATAATTGTTAAATAGTTGTAAATGGTTTTACCTATTTAACACTTAAAAATTATAATGTACATTGAAATTTACCTTTTATTATATAAATAATTATATAATTAAATATATTTTTAAAATATAGCAATTAAACCACTTATAAATATAAAAGCTTATATATATTATGGTATAAATTTTAATATTATAGCTTATATATTTAAGGTAAAATAAATATATTAAATTGGTATATATGGAGGAATACATCTATCATTACAAGCAACAGTTGTTGCTAAGATTTGCCAAGTTAATAAAGGCTGACCTATGGACAAAACTTTTAAAAGCGACTTCCGTATTAAAATTTAAATGTTAAACGTTATAATATAAAAGATTTAATAATTGTAATACGTTATAAATATAAGGGATTTAAGCTTATATTTTAATGAAATACCAAAGTTTACTTTAAAGTCATTTAATGTAAAACTCACCCCAAAGCGGGGACTTTGTTAATTGTAACCAATTAAACTTTTAAGTCCAAGGTTTTAGCTTTTGCCAAATCGGGTTAGACTTTGGGCTGAGGTTCTAGGATATCTTTGGGATGAGGTGTAAACTCGGTTATGTTTGTACAATAAAGATAAGCTGTACAAAAAATTCGGATGAAGTGGTGAATGGAAGTATGGAAGCTCGGATATCAGAGGCGCTCTTCTATAAAATGGGAAGAAGTACATAACCTAGAAAGATCCACAGGGGGGCCACTACCTGTAAGATCATCCCCCCCTTTTATTTTCCGGCTTCCGAACTTCCGACTTCCGATTCTAACAAGATCAAGTTCACCTCTATGTCTCAGTACTTAGGTCCAAAGTCTTTACATAACACAATTACAAGCCACTTTTGATGTTGATGCATAAATAAAGTGGTAATGTCTTCTCCAATGATTCGCACGCGGATCGCCAATGCCTGCGATACGTGTAAACAGCGTAAAGGTAGGTAGACATTACATGCATTCTCTTATTCGTTTATTTATCTATCCGCCTATAGGACGTCTTATAAATGTAACTCTATCTACATATAATTAACCACTTCGTAGTTAAATGCGACGGAAACTTACCCTGTAGTTACTGTAGGCGTCGACAGGGAGATTCGACGTGTCGTTTTTCTCCTACGCCTCGTCGTCGACCAAGGAGACCACATTTGCCTTCTCCAGAGACATCCGTGACCCAGTCATCCGTTCCGTCGATAGGACCGGATGTATCTACCGATGTTCCCGTTTCTTCGGCCGAACCCTCTCGCATTCATACGGCTCATACAACTCAAACTCGCACGTCGGATAACATCAGCCTTCGCAGCGACGCCTCCGCCGAGGAAGAAGCCGATGTTCCCCGTGAAGCCCGTTTATTGCGCGATGCTCATGGAAAACTAAGTACGCACACAGATTCAAATCCCTTCTTGGAAAGACTTATAAAGAAACTAATTAGATAAATTCAGCTTTCGTCGGAGACTGCGCGCCGCTGTCTCTTTTCCAGACTGTTCGCCATATAGTGACATCTCGGGTAGATCCGAATGCCTTTAATCCACAAACAGGACAGTCGGGTCGGGTTTCGATGTTGGAGAACTCTTCCTCCTACCTATCATTTTCGGCTATCGGCAAGGAACCATATGTGGACTCTGCTACTGTCGGACAGCTAGTGTCATCATTTATATCAGCGGTAACTTCGTCGGATCATTTATCGGGTATTTGGTATAAATTATTGTCTAACCCCTATTGCAGACTTCTGGACTAGTCAATCTCTTTGAGAATGAAAACCTCGAGAGTAATATTTTGGCATGGATTGCTAAAGAAGGAGAATCTGCCGACGTAACATCCGCAGTCAATTACTTAGTTTTGGCTATCGGTTCGCAGTCTATCAATGAAGAATCCGCCGCTATATCTTTTCAATATGCGAAGACCCTAGCTCTATCATGCCTCGGTGGTGATCTCGGAATTGAGACGGTCCAAGCTTTCGCTCTTGTGACCATTTATATGCTTCGAGCCTGTCAGATCAACGGAGCTTATCTTTTCTTCGGTAAGTGACACAGCGGAATATTGAATCCTCGTAGCTAAGCGTTAAAGGCATCGCTGCGCGGGCGGCGTACTCGATCGGCCTCCATAGAACGGAAGTAAATACTCGGTTCGGATCTAATATGCATATTCAAAGGTATGGTCCCTATGCCAACGGATTACGCCTAATGTTACTGACGGTAATAGAGACCGCCTTTGGAAGAGCTTGCGAGTTTTAGATTTATTTCTGAGCATATCTATGGGTAGGCCACCATCTATGTCAGACGTAGACTGCACGGTGCCTTGTCGAACTTTTAGTGCCAACGGCCAAGAGCAGTATGACCTTTTAAATGCCTCGGTACAGATACTCTCTATTACCGAAGAGATCGTACTTCGAGTATATTCTAGAAGAAAAATCTCATTCCAACTCACTGAGGGAATCTCACGCCAACTTCGAGATTGGTCAAGCAGGTGGCTCCCTCGCCTCAAGCAAGCCGTCGCAAAATCACCTCAAGAGGACGAAGCGGAGATCATCGGTGCGTGTCAAGTCATGTCGTCTTATTATTATGCTGTCATGCTAGTAGCGAGGCCTTTCCTTATGTACGAGTTGTATAAGCGCCTGCCTGATCCAGACATCCCTACTGTGACCAATCTGTCCAATGGGGGTAGCGATAATTCAGGGAGAACGAGGCTTGCAAACGCGTGTATTGATGCAGCAAGTTTGATGGCTGAATCAGTAGCAGACTTAGTAAATCACCAGATCCTAGATGGATGCATGCCATTGATAGTGTAAGGTAAACACCCTCAATCCTTCAACCCATACTAACCCGCTCAAAGCTCATGGCTCTTTGCTTCTTCCTTAGTACTTGGTGTTGGCCTCCTCGGAGGGTTTGGACGAATACTCGAAAAGTACGCTCGGATGTCTATAGCTGGGCTGGAATACTTTGCCAGGAACGATGCGCACGCTCTGCAATACTCACTTATTGCTAAGTCTTTACTATCTAACGCTCTAAAGCATCTCCAAAAGCAAGACATCGACGAACGCCTTCAAATCACAGAGAGTTCGTCTAAGCTATTTGGACTGGTTCCAAAAGAGCGATTACTCCGGGAGGACGCCCTCCCTACAGATACTGACCAGCCCGGGATTCTTCCATCGGACATGGAATCGGCCAATGCGCCTCAAGATTTGCTAACGAACGAGCTATTCGCTTCGCCCTTCCACGACATTGATCCTGCCCTTTTATCATTAGGCTGTTCGCTTGATTCCACAGCCGGTGCTTTTCTAGGTAGAGACCAGCAGGACCGGATTGACCACGTTTTCGGCGCCCTCAACCTGTTCCCCTTATTGGACGGAAATGGCCATATAGATCTCGTGCATAACCTTTAAACGTTTCTCCTCCTCGTGAGCATTGAAAGAACAAGAACTGCCAACAAAGCAGCTTCCTCTATATCTGTTTCAATCTATGGATCAGCGATCGAAGCTTTCGCGTCCCTCAGACTACGACACACGTCGCGTCAAATGGGTATGACTCGGGTGGATGATGCTAGTAACAGAAAGGATCCGAGTGAGAAGTCTATGACCTTCACTAGAACTAAACTGCTAAGAACAAAGGTTACAAGACCGTTTAATCGACTATCACCTTAAAACCTATGTGTATCATATAACCCGACTTCAATACTTTAAAATGATGAATGCTACTCCTGGCGCCCACCTGTACTGTTTTTCTTCGTTGTATTACGCGAGATATCTAGATAAATATTCATATATAGGTACCTCCTAATAATACTTCCACCCATTCAAATGATATATGTACCTTTTCTAAGATTTGGACCAGTAAGGCATTATTAGATCAGACAGACAAACGATTTGTATCTAGTAGCAACACGGATTTGTCGACCACAACATAGAATTCGACGATATTGTCTGCAATAATAGCCAGAATTTATCGCTATCGTAAAATTGAACATATTGATCACGGAAAATCATCAACAGCGGAATATCGTCAATACTGCCAATACCCCTACATTTGGCTTAGAATCATCACCTTTGAACCACCTAAAGCAAAGAATACATATTTCGAGAAACAGATGGAAATGGGCACTTGGTAAGATCTATCTATATTTGGAGAACGCATCTAATGAAAAACTTGAACAGGTCACGCACAGACAGACTCCCTATCTCGCAAGACGTCCTTTTCCCACGCTATTCCTCTTCCACGATACCCCTTTGCTACAACGTAGCTCTCCTACGACATACCTCTTCCACAGCGTCCTTTACAATATACTGCGCCGTCTCCTACCACGTATTTATGGCATGTCTCTCACAGCATACATCTCCACAAGAGATATACCCCACGGTATACCTCGCTTAAGATATATCCTACGGCGTCCTTCTCTCACAACATACCTTCCCAATAGCACAACTTATACGACCTCCTCCTACGGCGTTCATAAAGTCTAATAAACTCTTAACTTCCCACGGCCTCCTACGCCCTATAGCCCCTCACAGCTTCTTGCGGCCTACCTCTCGCAATATACCTATCTTACAGCGTCCTTATACAATACCGCGACACCCTACAAGAACTCCTACGTACCCGCGGCGGCCGTAGCATTGTCTCTTACGCTTCGCCTTGAGACTTAACAGCCGATCATCCGCCTTAGTCCACAGATTGGACCCAGTTCTTATATCAAGGTAGAGGCGTTTAGAAACCCAAGACGTAACTATAGATGGCAGCAAAACTGCTCCCCGACTTCCTGAAGTCCAAACTACTGCTTCGCCGCTACGTGTTAAGCTCCCAACAGCCCACGGCGCAGAAGAGGCCACCATAGAATGCAACGCGTGGTACGAGAAGCTCCCAGCAGGTTTTGCTGTAACTTTGAGACATCCAAGGCAGCGAAGAAGCCGACTCCCCCTCGAGAGATGTACCGCTCTACCGGAAACTCCTACAGGTATGTCTGCCACTCTAGCAGGCGTAGGGAGGATTTAAGACTGCCAACACGCTCTTTGACGACCGGTGGGCTGAGAAAACCTAGAAACCAGACGGCGACGCACAGGCGTGCTGCCGAGAGTCGACGGCTATGAAAGAACCGTGGCTAGTTGCTAAATGAGAACCGACACAGAGGAATACTGGTGGCAGCTCCTGAGCGACCCAACGCGATTCCTTGATAGCCCACGCTTCTTCGAGATACTCTGCCGACACGAGGGTCTAAGTGATGCAATCGAAACCAACGGGCGGCGACGCCCACTGGAACTCTCAGAACCGCGACTCGAATCTACAGAAGACACTAGAGAGGCGCCCGCGGAATAAGAACGCAGCTCTTACTTATTCCCCTGGGAACACCCGCTGGCGCTTCTACCGAGGAGTCAAGCGATCGGTAGTAGCGGACAGCAGAGTGGCAAGCCCAAGGTGACGAGCTCTAAAATCCACTTCGCGATAGCTCGTCACTAAGTTTCAATTGCTATTACTAAATATATGACATTAGGCCGCGCAAACTTGACCCCGAATAGGGACTGTTTCTCATAGCGAAACTTGTCTCGTATCTGGACCCTAGCGTTCGCCTTGCCACTTGATATTGTGATGAGGAGCGAGTTGTAGGGATGGTAGCTATTGAATAGGTAGTCGTTAGCAGGCCTGATCATATTGCTAGATATCATAGCAGTCGGACTAGGCGTCGCCAACATGTAGAGTAGCTCGTAGAATAACTTGGATATTATAAATAGGTAAGCTATGCCATCCTCATTACCGTCTCGTCGAGCGGCAAGACCAGACTTGGTACGCTACCTGCGTCAATTGCCAGTATTGTCGATATGCGTGTCCCCTATCTTATGTACTCATCCCATGCGCTCCCGCTTGAGCTGTCTGATATCTCTTTTAGATGCTATTCTACATGCCCATATATAACCAATGCCGCCCTTCTCCCTGCCTGTGGAGAAAGCATCAGGACTAAAGGGGAGTTAGAGAACTTCGGCAGAGAATCTTCCTCGTCTTATCGAGGCCATGGATGCATTATTACAAAGCGGTTTGTCTAATTATCGGATTTGGGGATGGAAACTATTCCAAGATCTGTGAACAGGCGTTAATCCCGTACGTGCCCTGTTGGGTGCTATCCCAATGTGCTAACAGGATCGGTGCTCGACGCGATTTTAGGGCTTGAGTACAGCATCCACCGACCACTTACACCTGAGTTGATCTTCTGATTGATAAAGGCAACCTTAGGATTTGTCAGAAGTCGCGCATCCGTAACGACTATAGAAGAGCTAATATATATCCCAAAGGCCTTTAGATATGGATCTTCGCACCACTCTAGGTGAATAATGCCCTCGATGATATCGGCTAGATGCTTTAGTGGTCTGGTAACCATAGTCTGGTAGCTGTAGTCTAATAACCATGGCCTTGATTATATCGGTAGTCTAAGAAATTTGGTAATTCCCAAACAGTAAATATCGTGGTAAGAGCTTTGGGGTATAGTAATACACCTATTAGGCATTTAACTTAAAGGTACATTTCTGGTCCTTAATGTTATTACATAGTTCCAGCTAAGCGAAAGTTCAATTGCAATGGCTGAAATGTAAGATACCGAAAGCTACTGTATATGTAATAGAACGAATGTCACT
Organism: Daldinia childiae; assembly: GCF_008694065.1. NCBI lineage: Eukaryota > Fungi > Ascomycota > Sordariomycetes > Xylariales > Hypoxylaceae > Daldinia > Daldinia childiae. The sequence goes on along the minus strand of NW_022984652.1, from coordinate 91,174 downwards.
GCTGCAATGTATGAGGTATCATAATGAGGTTATATCTTCGAAACTACTTTCAAAGGTATCAAACTATTTAGGCTATTTACAAAGGCGTCAAGGTATTCCAGCCCATTTCCATTCCGAGAATGTATTGGACAAGTTTAGGAAGAACCGATGTCACTAGTTCGGATTATGGAGTCTACAGCAGTCAGCATGTGTCCAAGTCTAGAAAGGAAATAGAAGAGATGGGTGCATTACCTGTTTTATATTGACGCATCACTGCGAAGGATTATTAAGACTAATCGTCATAATCCGGTTGACTGGATTGTAGAGTAGACTATTGATTGTAGAATGTGTACATTGTATTGTGTTGGTTATTGTATGTTAGTTGTGTTTTGAATTGATGTAGGCTGTATTGGTTTGATTGAGAGCGGTTGATCATAGGCTGTTGATTGTGCCCTAGAGTCCTTGCGATATAAGATAATGAAGTATAACAAGTCTTGCGATGCGTCATATTTAAACCACAATAAGATGAGCATTCACAAACTTGGGAATTGCTCTCTTATAGCACCTTGGTCTTCACCGACCAAGAACGTAATCTCACGAGGAGTGTTTGTACTGACCGAATCAGCAAACTCCTGGAGCTGTTTGATCTGCCCCTTTTCGGTCTCGCCCATTAGTCGAGCCTCTTCGTAATATAAGAGTGCTCGAGAGCATCGCAACGACAGGCGAAGCGAGCCTGTAAAGGGGCTTCGCGGAGATCGAACGGATTGAAGTTCCGGTTTAAATAGGATGTAGTGGCATCTTGCGACAACCTAGTGCATGAAACATGCGATATTGATTGGAAATAAAAATCCATCCCGGCGATCCAAGTGGTTCCCTCATGGCTATTCCCGACCTCGAAATTGCGATACATATTGAGTTTGATTAAATAGTTAGTTAGTTAGTTTAGAGCTCCTTGCGGGGCGATTAAGTTATTTTCTGCTTGAGGTTGGGAGGCTAATTGCCGGTGAGGCTATCGTAGGGCCTGCACTGTGGGTTTGGAAGTGTGATGGTTTGTAGGTTGTGATTTTTGCATGCTTTGTTGAGCAGTTGTTAATAGAGGCTTGAGTTGAAATAAAGGCATGGTAAAAGAGAGTAGTGCGTTTTATTATTTTAGCAGATTATAAGAATTAAGTGATTGTATTATTGTCGGATAGTGCCTTTCGTAGGTTTTGTTAGGCAATTGTGAATAGAGGATTGGGAAGTTAAATTATTTTGTCGGTTCGTGATTTGTAGAAGGGGAAAATAATGACGGTTAGGCAGCTCTATTATTTTAACTCGTAGAGGCGGTGTGTGCAGATGGCAGTATTCTTAGGGGGAAATAATGCCGACCAGGTGGCTGAATTATTTACAACCGGCAAAAGGCACAATAGACGTGCTTATTGATACGGGAAAGAACGATATTGAAAATGTGCTTGTTGATACAGGAAAGAACGACGCTAGAGGCCTTATATTTCAAGCAACCACGACGATACCTAAGGTAGGGGTAGGGTATAAGGCCCGTGCGAAGGATCTAAGCCTTGCAAACAAAATAAGCTTTATAAAGGTTCCGATTCACTTTACCCCACAGCATTTATCTCCATTTAGGTACTAGGTATTACACTATTTACCCCGCTGTACTTCTCATCCCCATATTCACCCCGCCATTCATCTCCTACCCTTTCAAAACACCAAATTGCCCCGGGGCAAAGTGCAGGATTGTATTCTCAATAATTCATCTTGTAAATACATCTCTTATCTTTACCGATTAACTTTACTATAGTAATTGCATTAAGTATTTTACAGAAGTCACATTAATTTTTGAACTTGAATAGCCATATTCTTTCTCTATAAGTGCTAACCTATTACAATAGAGCCTAATTCACCACCCGTCCCTTAAGCCACGGGTGGAAGAACCCACTTCTCCAAGTTTGCCAAGCTGAAGAAAGCCATCCATAAGGTAGAACAATCCGTTATAGAGGTACAATAGGTACCTAGGCAATGTATTAAGGTAGACCAGCTCGTAGGGAGGTGGTATTGATATTAGATGCGGCCCAAATTTATCTCTTTAAAGTAAGGGAAAGATATAACTAGATGTAAAGACGAAAACCTCATCAAGGCCCGTTTCCTAGCTCATGTTCCAACGGCAAGTATCTTTAACATATCCCGTGGCCATTGCTAACTCGTGTCAATTGTAGACGCCCTTACGCCTCCCCGGATCTCTTGGGGTTCCTGATTCCGATCCTACTCCCAGCCCTGATCCGGCCATGTTCTATCCGGAACATACCTTTGGCCTGCTCCCTACCTTTTATCTAGAATATACCTTTGGTTAGCCTCTTCCATTTATTCGACATATGTACATGACCCTTTCTCTCATCTACAGTACGCATATGGACAGTCGCCTTCCTTTAATTCGGCACATATATTTGGGAACACGCTTCCCCCTTTTTTCAACCTCTATAGCCGCAGCCTCTACTTTTCCACTAACCTATACAAACATTAGTGTCTACCTTTCCTAACTCCTACCCTATTCACTACCTTATGGGATTTGGCGAAGATAACGGGTAAAATATAAGTGGTATTATCCTTCGCATCTTATTATACGTCTGACTCTATTTAATAGTTGGACTATATTGGATTTAATATTAGAGCTGCTGGATTCAATGCTGGGGTCACTGTAGTCACTGGAGTCAATATCGGAGTCACTACAGTTAACATTGGAATCAATACTGGAGTTAAGCGAAAGCCAAGTCAGGTACGTAACATCCTTGTTCCTAAGCTATTTAACTCGAGCTAATTATAGGATCGTTTCAGTTTGGTTATTGAGGAGTTGTTGAGAGACCAAACTGTAAGTTATCCCATTACCTTTAGAATTGTTATACATCTCTGACTTGGATTAAATGTAGGCCATTACCCTGCTGTTGCGAATTGATGGTCATTCATCACTTCGAAAAAAGCTACGTGTAGGAGTAGATAGCTCAGAAACTCTAGATAATGCTACTTTGGTAAGTAATATCCTCTAATGCGTCTCGCTAATTTATTTCCGACTGGAATTGATTACAACCCATCCAACCTCACCTCACCAGTAAACTCATTGAGGCCCAACAGCTTAGCCTACAATCCGCCAAGCTGCCCATACGATAGCCGCGCATTACAAGCCCAGTAAGTTATACAGTGGACAAGGAAGTGATGGATAGGATACATGATCGCCAAGACACGTCGCTAGCGAATCCCGTACAGAATACTGGTTCTGGTCACGATGCGGCGAAAAAGTTGGTAAGTAACTTTTTATCTCTTTGGATATCGTACCGCTAGATTCTTATTTCCAATGTTAATAGCTTTCATAGTCTTTAGTAATATACCTATCTAGCGACTCAGATTTGGATGACAACCATTCAGACGCCGGGGATGAGCACGAACACAAGGTCCAGGAATTGGATGAGTCCCAGGATGAGTCCGAAAAAGAGGGCGAGCAACGTATCAATGTGGGTAACCACTCTCAATCACGTCGTCTCAGGACCGCATAATAGGACCTGACCTGGTCATGTCTCATATATTCTCGAGACATCCCGGATTTACCCAGCAGACGTAGCTTCTTGCGCTCACAAGCATCCCCAGGCAGAAGCTAGGGCCCGGGTTCTTTCGCCGCGAATTCCAATATGCCAATGACATTAGGGGGGCGGTCGGGAAACTTAGTCGTTTCGAGATGCCGGCACAACTGCAACGCCTTCTCAATGACAGTACCAAGAAGGGATGAAAAGGCAAATCAAAGGCTATAAGGATAATTATAAGGACAAGTAGTAGCGCCATGCATCTTGTTACTTGGCTGACATTGCCTTACCGTTGCAGCTGCTGCTCCGACCACTGTCTCGACCGTTGAACGTTTGCGTATTCTTCTGCGGAATCTTCGCTTAGCATCCGTTACACATACATATTTGCCGTCTGGAATCTCTGTCTGTCTGTTTCATCTCTCCCAATCTGTCTTGTTCATGTGGCCGTGTCCCCCGCGCTGAGGCCCATATCTACTAGCTTGCTACTAGGCAATCTGCATTTCCATGTCCGTATTTCGGCCGATAGTTATTGTTATGTTTTAGATTCGAGTTTTTAGAGGCGAGTGATAAGAAAAAGGAAAGTCGAGACAGCAAGCGGTATTAGATAGATGATTAATATACATGATTAATATAATCAACCTAGGCTTGTAATGTTGCCGTCTCGTAGCCTATCGACTAATATTCGATTTGGTCTTTTTGTGCTTGTTGACTTGGTTTTCTTGGTCTTTATTGATTTGGTCTTGTTCGTTTTTATTTTTCATTCAATTAGGCGGTAGGTCAAATACATAAACAAATGAGGTTTACCTGGCTGGATCGCGGGATTGGCCTGAAAGTCCGTATAAAGTCACGCCTAGCCACATGTTTACTACCTACCACTTAAAAGTATATATATACCCTCATTCTTACCTGTTAGTTAAATAAAGAAAAATTGACCTAAATCGGATAGATTTCCTATAAAATGCATCTACTTAAGCCAGGTCAAGTCAAGTCTAAATCAAGTCAAGCTATTAACTGACTCATCGAACTCGCTGGGTATAAATGACCGTACAAATAACGATATTCCGCGAAGGAGTTGCAAGGTATTCGGCTAGCTACGAGGGCATATATATGAGAGCACATATAAAAGCGCTTATACCATACCGTTCGGCGTTCGGATCATTGCTGTAAACTTACGCAAATGCGTGCGTGAGGAACAGTGTATTAGACCAGGTTCCCCGCAAGCGGCACCTCGTATTTGGAGGACGGTGCCGGAGAAATCAACTCTGCGGAGAGTCGAACCCGCTTTAGTATCATCGGCCGTTGTAGACTGGGGAAATATCTTGGCGGCTACCATGTATAAACGGGACAGTGGTGGCCAGAAACTTCGTCATATGAAGTTGATATGGGAGAGCATTCGGACAGTTAAGCTCAGGCGCGTCCATAACTAGGTCGGAGATGAATTCCAACAAGATGAAAATTCTTACCACTTCGGTGCTTATGTTAGGGGCTTCCGTAGAAGCTGCCCTTTACAAGACAAAGACCCCGCCGATGGGATGGAATAGTTATAATCATTATAACTGCTATCCTAGCGAGGATATCATGAAAACCAATGCTCAGGGGATCGTAGATCTGGGGTTGGCTGACCTGGGTTACACATATGTCACGACAGACTGCGGGTGGATGTCAAGGGACAGAGACTCAGAAGGTCGGCTACAGTGGAATGCTACTCTCTTCCCATCTGGAGGCAAAGCTTTAGGAGATTATATTCACGGCCTGGGCTTGAAATTTGGTCTTTACTCTGGCGCAGGCTACTATCAATGCGGCTCGACGGATCTCCCAGCTTCTCTCGGTATGGGCTTCTTGTTTATTTTTACTGTTTTACTAGAATTCTAACTAGCCGCAGGGTTTGAAGAGATAGATGCGCAGTCGTTTGCTGAGTGGGAAGGTGACTCCTTAAAGTGAGTCTAAGACCCACCAATAAAGGAGAAGTTGACAATCGCTGAGTCTTTATAGATATGACAACTGTTATTCATCCTCGAAAGACAAAATGGCAGATTATGTGTCACCAGAATCTACATCGCCTGAGCGTCACAAGAAGATGGCTGCACTTTTAGATGACGTAAATCGAGACATCGCCTACTTCATTTGCCAATGGGGTATCGGTGAAGACCTAGGTGAGTGGGCGCCGCCCATTGGCAATGTCTACAGGATCAGCAACGATATCTATAATTCGTGGAGGAGCGTGTGGCGTATTACAAACCAAGTCGTGCCCTTTTATAAATCTACCTCGGTCGGTGCTTATCCCGATATGGATATGCTCATGTATGTGTACGTCCATTGAATTGAGGTAGAGTTACTGACATATATAGCGTTGGACTTAACACCCTGTCTCTCCAAGAGGAGAAGTTTCACTTTAGCATGTGGGCTATCAATAAGTCTCCTCTTAACATCGGGGTACCAATGGACCCGAAGCTCGCGCCGGCCGCCTCTCTTGATGTGCTTCGCAATGAAGAAGTTATAGCTATTAACCAGGATTCGCTAGGCAAACAGGCGCGGCTTATCCGTCGCTACACCGAAGAAGAGTGGGACATTTGGGCTGGCGAACTCTCCGGATCAAGAATCGTTCTTGGGATTGCAAACTGGAAGAACGATTCTCAGACGGTAGAGTTCGACCTCTCGGCAATGAACGTCTCGGGGGCTTACGCTCGCGATGTCTGGGCAGCGGAAGATATTGGTGCGATCTCAGGGCTCCAAAAACTTGAACTCGCTGCCCATGAAATGAGATTGCTAGTTCTAAGCGATGTCGTGGCATCGACCTCGCGACCTACGTCAAAAGGCTACTACTCGGTAGAAAATGCCACACTATCAGGTGGCGCGACGAAAGTTACCTGTCAGGCAACTGAATGCGCGCCTACGGGTAACAAGATTAGCATTGCTGCCCAAGGAGCGAGCGCAACTTTTGACTTAGTAACTGTGGGCTTTGAGGGAAAGAAGCTAGTTGGTATCGATTTCATTAACTACGAACTCGCCCTAGATAGTGCCTGGGGCTGGGGTTCTAATACCCGAAACATGACGGTTACGGTCAATGATGGGGTGCCGAAGAGATGGGCGTTTCCTATATCAGGAGGAGACTGGCTTGAGTCTGATAGGTTGCTTATCGAAGTTGATGGATTCGTAGAGGGTGAGAACCAAGTGATCTTTACTACGAGTGGAAACTCGCCAGCCCCGGATCTCATTGGGTTTGAAGTGTTTGAATGAACAAGCTAAATAATTTGCTGAATAGCCTTTTGGAATTGATTGGTATTATTTTGTTATACGTATAAAATATAGCAAGGAGTTCTAAGCATTTCAATGAAGTTATGAATTCTATTGGATCGTTTGCAATTGATGGATTTCATAGGTTGGAAGCTCAACACATTCAACTCCTGTTTCCTATGGTATCAATTGTCTAATAAAGAGGAGGGTCATTAAACGTCTATAACATTAGAGTGAAAATAAATTCTGAACTATGGTGGTATTATGTCAGAAAGGAAAGATGAGACTTAGTGAAGATGTATTAACTTGTGTTATGTACCTAAGTTAATATAATTCGCAACTTGGGGCGCCACAATATAAGCTACAAGTGCAGGTCACTGATTACCGATTAGTAACCCCTCATTGGCCAACGCCACATAACGTGTATGTACATACCTTAGTTAGAGCATCCCGGTAACCCGGACATTTACCTTTCTAGCTTTTGCCTCATGTACCTTACCTTAGCAGCATTTTCTTTAAATCCGAACTAGAAACCTGCGACCTTCCGTCAACTTCCACCTTTTTACCGTTTTGCCGATCCATCTCACAATTTTTTTCTTCTTCCGCATCAACCTTCTTTTCTACGTATATACAAACCGACACACACGCTCATTCGCGCGCTACCTATCTTTACTTCTCAACCTATAAATCAAGATGGCTCGCAACCGTTCCGCCGGTCGACCCTCTCGACCCGCTCCGGCTCGTCCTACCGTCCCCAGCAGAGCGCCTGCTCCCTCTTCTCAACAGACGCGACCAGCAGCGACTTATGCCCCGGCGCAATCTGCGCAACCGCATTCCCCTGCTCAGGCCGCTCCTCAGGGCTCCCAGGGACCTGGTTTGTTCGGCCAGATGGCCAGTACTGCTGCGTAGGTACCATCTTAAATTATTTTCTATGTAAATATGCATCGACTATAAACTAACATCAACACGCACAGCGGTGTCGCGGTAGGTTCTTCCATCGGCCACGCGATCGGCGGGCTCTTTGGCGGCGGCGGCTCCGCACCCGCCGAGGCCTCTCCCCAAGCTGCCAGCGCGGAGCAGCAGCAGAGCCAGTGGGGCAACAACTGCCAGGGCGCCACGCAGTCCTTCACCAAGTGCATGGACGAACAGGGCGGAAACATGCAGATCTGCGGCTGGTATCTTGAGCAGCTAAAGGCTTGCCAGGCTGCTGCTAGCCAGTACTAAGATATCTATCTGTGTCAAGATGGAGTAGGGTAGGAAGAAAATAGGAAAGGGGCAGGGGGAGGGGGAGGCAGCGAGGATGGCTGGGAAGAGGGGTAATGAGAACTCTCCTATCTCTACGCTTTTGGGCCGAAGGAATCGTGTCTACTAGCTATTCGTATCGTACCCAACTTATAGTTATGCCTGCAGAGTGCAGTTGCGTTTGCTTGCGGAGCCCTTGAGCCAGTGCTTCTGTATAAAGTAAAAAAAAAATTCACTCCATATTCTTCGATACGTGCGTTCCCTGTAGTATGTATGAGTTGAAGGATTTTGCGTTTATTGTTAAATTAGATTTCGGGGTTATGGTTGATCTAACATACCTACCTCCTAGCTATCAGTCATTACGCATAATGGAACTATAACAAGTTACAGCTAATTATTTCTAATATATACGCGAGGCGTTACGTTTGGATCAAAATTTAACATCTCTAATTCGTTATACAAGCGATTTGCGTAAGTGTACACTATATACAATACCAACTCAAGCCCGTGTCTATCTATACTCGAGCTATATTGTGAGTTGCATTTTCTAATAATCATCATATTCCGGTATAAGTTGGAACGGAACCTCGTGCATCTTGCGTCTGCTTTCTACCCTCGCTTTAAGCATGGATATAGCTAGGCTGTTATTCCTGTGGTCGACTCCGACCTCCTGGGCACGTCTCACGAAATAGCCGTTGACGAACTGGATAGGCGGCTCTTTTCCCATTCGGACCTCCGCTATCCACCGGCTATACTGGGTACCTTGCCTCTCTAGCCTGACTCTGAGCTTTGTCGCAAACTGTCTCTCGTGTAGGAATCTGAGCTTCTTGCGATGGTCCTGAAATTCGGGAAGAGACGAGATGATATGTATCGTCTCTGCCAACATATTTTCCCATAGTCTCATCGCATTTTTATTGCACCTTATAAGATTGAAGCTGCAATCTAAGATAGATGAGAGCGTGTCGGCTAGGGATTCAAATATCATGTCGGGTAGTTTCTCCAGCAGCAATCGCGGCCATGATACGCCGACTGCGTCGAGGTCGCCAGCCGCTGAGAGGAGATGGACCATGTGCTGAGTATGTTGATTCCCAAGCAATTGAGACGTTACTCTGTCTATATCCTCGTCTTCGTCGTCCCTAGGAACCGCGTGGAGATATAATTTCCCAGGTATGTGTCGTATCGAGTATTTATAATACGAATGCCTCGCAAGTTTATGAGTGCTGTGACAGATCACGTAATTTGGCCGTAGAGCGGGGATATCAAACACTTCCTCGTTTAACATTTCCATCAATCCAAGCCCAGGTTCGAGCAAGCAGAGTGTTGTTCGGCGGTCGATGCGTTTACGCAGGGCATACAAAGTAGGGAAAGCAGCCCTGGCGGCAGTGCTAAGAATGATATTATCCAAGATAGGCTGGTGCACTAGCGACTTATACCGACGACTAACATAGTCTGGACAGAGTATTTCCCGGGAAGACATAGGATGGCCTTTGCTATCATGAATACTGACAGCTCTACCTTCCTGTCCCCACGCTTTCATTGATATCGGGTTGTGAGTGAGCATCTGAACCGGTGGTAGTTTAGGATCAGCGGCAAGAGCGTGAGCGACGAATCGTGCATGAGGGTCGAACCCTACAACGTGAATCTTTTTCGAGAGCCTGATCGCGGGTACTGGTCTCGGGGAATTGGAATCAGTTTCCGTTCCGGCTCCTACCTGTGCTGCTACCGCCGCTGACGCTCTAGCGGAATCTGAATCCTCTTTGATATACGGGTGAGGAGGCGTAGCAATCTTGGTGATTGGTGGCGATGTATAGAAGGGATAACTTGGAGAAACGCCCTCTCTCGACCCGCCTTTCTGTGGTGAAGTTGGGGGGTAGTATATAGGAGGATCAAGGCGGAAACCGTCATTCCGGTGTTGTAGGTCCGGCATCACGGCAGCAACAGCGGACAAGTACATGGTGGCCCCCCGGCCCACAAAGAGGTTATCGCGACTCCATGTTGTAGCTCTGCTAGGTATTCGCGCTGAAGCCCGCGAAAGCGGCTGGCGAAAGATATGAGAATACAGGGTGGGAGTTTATCGTGGGTTAATTGGTTGTTCTCATGTCGTTAGAATGGCCGAGGGCTGAATCGCGACTCTTTGCTAAGGCCAAACCCTGAACATTGGGTGAAAATTAAGGAAGAGAAATAATAAAGTAGAAGAAAGAAATACCGGTCAAAATAATAGATACAAATTTCGATGCGGTGATATCAAGTAGAGTGCGTTTACAGTATAGGTTTATACATGTATATTAGCTTGCAGCGGCTTTTCATGACGATGATATTTTTTTTTTTTCCTCGAACGGATCCGATTCGGGCCCCACGATTGCGCTAAGCCGGTGGGAAATGAAATGGCTATTATTGGCGAAAGCAGCTGAAAGCCCATATTTTCAAGTACATGAGATAGGTAAGAGGTACCTATAAATGTATCTATCTAGGTCCACTATTTCGTATTATGTAACTACGATCTTAAAAGTTGGGTTTCTTAGAATTCGCTTTATTCTTTCTCCGTTTTCATATTCTGCCTCTAATCACCGCCATAATTCTTCAATTAGGTACAGAATTACAGTTGAATATAATTGCGACCGAGCCAATGCGATAGTCTACTTTAAATAAATCAACACTTTTTTCTAATGACTGTCGCGAATATTTCATATCAAATTCGCGCATAATGGATCCGCCAAATATTTCACCACAGTTGGATCGACTCGACGATGAACTCGATAACCTCGAGGAAGCCCTACAGCCCATCCTTGGTAACATCTCGGATGTCGCTAACAAGCTACCTCTGCTCGACAAAGCCAAGCTCTACGTGCTTGCGACCTATTCCATAGAATCGATGCTCTTTTGTAAGTACAAGCTTTTTAAATCTTGCAAATTTCTATTAGTCTAACACAGCAATAAGCTTCCCTTCGACTTAATGGCGTCGAGGCAAAAGAACATCCCGTTTTCAAGGAACTTGCTCGCGTACGACAATACTTTGACAAGATCAAAAATATCGAGACTCCCCCGCAGAAGCCCGAGCAGACCTTAAACAAGGAAGCCGCCATTCGATTCATTAGAGCCGACTTAGCCGAGAACAATAACAAGCTTGTCAACACTAAGCTAAGCGAGATGATCGCGAAGGAACGCGCTAAAGCCGCACTGAAGGCTGCTCAAGCAAGTAGTAGCAAGCGAAAAGCCGAAGTATCTATCCCTCCTGTACAGCCTAATACCGGATCCAATACCGAAGAGGTTGACTCGGAAGTTTCGCGGAAGAAAAAGAAGAAAGAGAAGACAGAAGAAAAGAAGCATAGAGACAAGAAAAATAAGAAATCTTCCAATTAAAATACGGAATTCATGGCCGTCACGATTAAGAACGAAACCTACAACGCCACCATCCACCACAGCTTTCATTTCCACCAACGAAAGTCAAGCATGTGTATTAAGAGGGTCGAAGAGTTGCTCTATAATCTCTAATATGTTGCGCCGAGATACGCCAAGTCGGAGAACTAATTCGACGCCCTAGCAAAGCAAGTAAAGAAGAGCGAAGGGCCCTCAAACTAAGTGAGCCTAGCAGGTTAGCAGTTTTCTAATGCTCCTACAAATACTAGTCTATCAGGCTCCGATACTAAGGGAAGTTGAGCCATTAGCATAGATAAATCATTATTCAGTAACGCCGGACTCATCTGATCAGTTGATGGCTAGGTAGGTGATACTGCCTGTCCTAAACCCTGCGCAAGGCTTGATACCGGCTCATCATAGTCGTACATATACCCGGTTAATAAAATACGAAGAATATTAATACCCCTGTATGAATCTGTATTGTAAACATATAATACTCCGGACATACTGTGCGAAATTGTCCTAATACCGGCCGGGAGTCGGATCCCCTATACTCGGAAAATGTGGGGCTCAGTAGCGGAGCCGATCTGATATACCAAGATATCATACCGGTCGGGTCTATTAGAGTACGCACCTATCTAAAAATACGTAGCTAATTAAAGGTATGTTCGGATATAATATTTAAAAAGTCCAAGATATTCCCCTTCCATTCCCTTTTCATAAACTACCTAGGTACTGATTAGAAATAAGCTGCAGCAATCCAATTTTCATAATGCTAGGCGTCAACTTGCACTTTAGAATTGCGGCGTCGGGAGTTAATTTGAGTCCCGCGCGTCAAACCCTTGATCAACGTATCCGGTAGCGTCATGCCGGAACAAGACTTTACCTAATTCAGTGAGGTCCCTAGTCAGGACCGGGACTCAATAGAACATCCGGCCCGAATAAGAGATATACGGATTTAAGAACAAAAGTCCAGTATGCCGTAACTAAGAATGATCTATTTCACGATAGAGGTATATATAAAGTCAGTGGCCACGCAGTATACGTAAGAGATGTATAGACCAATATCAGTTATAATAGCTGCGCCCTTCCTTTCCAGTAGCACAATTTATAAGAGAGCCCCTTTATCGGTTTTCCATCAACCACCATAACTCGGCATAACTTGACAGTTTACATCATGGGTTCGGGAAAAGCAGTGTCCACTCGTGTCGGCGGCAAGGTCGTAGGCCCTGTTGGATTTGGCATGTTGGGTAAGTACTCTCTTTGCGTGCGACAAGTGCATTAGCATACCTCTACGTAGAAATACCAAGTTGACGCCGTATATTAGGGTTAACGAAGCCGTGGGCCCCCGTCGAGTATCCCATTGCTGTGAAAGTCTTGAAGACGGCATTAGAGCAAGGTGCAAATCTTTGGAATGGTGTAAGTGAAACTCGCTTCATAAACCCCTGAGAGTAAAACTAATTCAAACGTAGGGCGTGCACTACGGAACTCCCGAAGCAAATTCTCTGCATCTAATCAAGTACTACTTCGAGAAGTATCCCGAAGATGCCAGCAAGGTCGTCCTTAGCATCAAAGGTGCATTTGCTATGAAGACCGGGCCAGACGGTAGCCCGGAAGGTATCCGTGCTTCTGTCGAGCAGGCCCTCGAAGTTCTAGGTGGTACCAAAACCATTGACGTCTTTGAATGCGCGCGGGTTGACCCCAAGGTCCCCGTTGAGACCTCTATCAAAGCATTGAGTGAGCTTGTAAAGGAGGGCAAGATTGGCGGTATCGGACTGAGCGAAGTCGGCGCAAACACAATCCGCAAAGCTCACGCGGTGCATCCCATCTCGGCTGTCGAGATAGAGTTGAGCTTATTCACTCCCGATCCCCTTCATAATGGCGTTGCGGATACTTGCCACGAACGTAAGTAATCTAAGTATGGTATAAAACTATAATTCGGTTTCTAATAATGCGGTCTATATATAGTCGGCATCCCCATCGTAGCGTACAGCCCCATCAGCCGCGGGTGGTTAACCGGCGAGTTGCGTAGCTTAGACGACCTCCCGCAGAACGACTTCCGCCGCATGCTCCCGCGCTTCCAACCCGAAGTCTTCGATCAGAACTTCAAGCTCGTCGAGGCGGTGGAGCAGATTGCCAAGCGTAAGGGTGTCACGACGGCGCAGGTGGCTATCGGGTGGGTGATTCACCAGGGCGCCATTCCTATTCCCGGTTCTGCTAGGGTCGAGCGAGTTATTGAAAATACGAAAGCTGCCGAGTTGACAAATGAGGAGTTGGCTGAAATTCAGAGAATCCTTGATACATTGCCTATTAGCGGGGAGCGCTATGGCGGTGCGCAGGAGAAGTTTCTTAACGCATAGTTAATAGGTGCATTCACCTACTTGATTGGTAATGAAAATAACATAATATTCTATTAGCAGAAATCCTCAACTATATATATATTTAACATGTTTGATGTTTCGACGAAAGAGCCGTGGCGGGTTAGTATATATGATGTTATTTAAGACAAACATGTAATACGGTTATCAAGGGGAAGCCCACTTGTGGATAATGGTGCAAGCATCTTTTCAGGAGCATAATGTTCTAAAGAACAGCCTTTCTATTTATTTATTAAGTCATATAAGACCTCGCAAACTTCGTAAAGCAATTCAACTCTATTATTATTGGAGTTAAATTTCTAAAGATGTCAATCTGTGAGAAAGAAGGGGCTACTAAGCTATATCCGGCTATAAAGAATGGGTAAATAGTAAAACTGTAGTGCCTAGTTAAGTTCCGAGTGTCCAGGCAATAACTTCTAGTATTATCGTCCCGTAAGACAACTATTCATTATACTAAACTCCAAATAGAAAAGGTTTCAGAAAACAAAGAAGGATAAGTCTAGTCCTGGTTCCGGCTACAGGAGTGGGTAGCTCCTTGCTGTTCTGTCATTTTCATGTCCCCAATAACTTATCGGTTGTTGTAAGGTGGGAGGCAGAAGATTCAGTACTATAGACTAATCTAGCCTCATCAAGTATTGGGATAATTACCTAGATACTGCTTTCAAATTTTCCTGCGCGGCTTTTCTCCTAATAAAAAGTCTTGATGCATTGGTCTTTTTAGATATCCAAGATTTTCCATTACCCTCACCATTATGTGAGTCTACGCGAGCAATAGGTAAAGACAGGATAGTATTATGCTCAGTATCCGGATTGTTGCGAAGGTGAGAGCAGCGTCCGTCAAAATTGCGGCGAGCTACTTCTTCCTCTTCCTCTGCTATAGCTCGTGCAATGCTATTTGGCATATGTTTGATCTCTTTATCAGCTTTCGCACGACGCTGTAGCTCTTCGTGAATAACGTCGTTTTTATGAATCGGGACGTTTGTTTCGGGAGACGATGAGTTTTGAGCCTTGGGTACAAAGATGACAAGATTCATCTCGGAGGAGCCGGGATCAAGTTCGACGTTTATGAAGTCCAGCTTATGCTTCAAGAATGCGTCTGTCTCCTCTAGCACATCTTGTCCGATGATGACGTCGTATATGCAGTCCCGGAAGACATGAAACTCAACATCTATGTTAGACGCTTCTGACGGCAAGCTGGAGGCATATCTCCATTTTGTTCGAATAGAACCTTCCGTATTTCCATAACTCCCATCTGCAAACAGTAGCAGTCGTTTGTCGTTCCGGTAAACTAGGCTCTCCAACCCGCTTTCCTCGATAAATTTCCAAGATAGTAGACTCCCTTCTGACCCGGAGTCGGGTAATGCTAAGACGGTGGAAGTATGAACAATCCCGCACACTCGTCGACTCGTTGGCCCGAGGACATTTACCTGCAGGACGGAGAGTGCACCAGTTGGCCTCGGGATACGGGATAACCGATTTTTGTGATGAGACATAGTCCGGGTCTTCGCTAAAAATTCATAACCAAGGACTATATCGTATACACAGTTTGCTAGGACATAGAAGGTTACTACGAATGTTTGTGATAAATCTGCTGAGAATTGCCAGTTGGCTTCAACAATACCAAGAGTGATAATGTACCTCCCATTTGCCGTTCGAAGGTAAAGTTGCTCTCCTTCCTTATGATACTTGATTCTGAGTTTAAGTTTCGAGGCCAGAGATGCACCCATAATGTTATACCCAGTACCAGTATCTGGGATAGCATATGCCTGCGTGCCATCAATTCTGCCCTGAGTAACAAGGATACCAGGATATATGCTTCTTCCTATCGCCTGCTTCGTCCCCCGTTGACTCTTTCGCTCGTTGTCCGCGTCCCTCCCCTGTCCTGATTTTGTATTAACCCAGTCTAGCCATTTGTCGTATATCGCCCTCCCCTCAGAGCAACTAAGAATCGCGTAGGCATGTTGAAATTCCTCTACATGTTTTTTACTTAATGGTAGATTGGAAGCGCGAAGTCTGATAACGCGATAGGCTGACTCGATTCTAGTCTGGTGTGCGTTGCGTGGGACACCTAGCACATCATATAAAGTTAACGGATAATGCCCATGGTCCATATTTGCCGAAATCCTGATAGATGATTAAGTTGCCCCCAGACTATGTTTATGTCGGATTTTCATGTGATAGTAATAGTTTTAGGGTCTTACATCCGCTGTCTGTCTGATTCATGCCCGATGCATCGCCCCCCGGGGCACAGCCACCGTTCTTATTGAGTCGGTTACTTAGGCGGCGTGGTATGCCAATAATTTGATGTGCGGCTATTGATTGGTTCGTGTCATATGCCCTTAGATACTCGGGCTAAGGCTTAATGAAATGTCAAGAGTACTACTCGAAACAATTCTGCCCTACCAACTATTCCACGTCGAGACAAGCATACGGGTGACCTTAAGTATTCAATAAAGGATAGCTTCAGCAGGTTAAGTTAATTCATTATCTTAACGGGTAATCTATAAAACATACGGATTTTGGACTTGCCGATGTCAAATCCAGGGGTTTCTGGATACGCTACGTTTTCCGACTTCATTGCCACAGACCCTGAATTATCAATATATAGAACGTTCCTAGCGCTCAACTCGCGCAGCTTACTATATCAGCAATCGGAGCTCTTAGAGCTGGAGAAAAAGTTCCGAGAATTTGACGAATGTGACAACAAGGATTCTAATTTTGACGTTCTGCTGTCAGCAAAATGCTGGGAGACTTTCGCGGCACGGGCAGCAGTGAATAAGCCTCACGAGGCAGAACGAATGAAGACCATCAAGGATATGCAGACCAAGTTAAAAGTATATCGTGAGATTAAAATGAGGCTCTATGCTTTTAAGATAGCACAGACTAATGCTGTGTAGACGAAGCGCTTTTATTGCAAAGTCAAATATTAAAATTTTCTACCCCAGGTCGTCGAGCATTCGGGGCTTTCCGCGGCTGGTTCGATAACGAGAGGCCATTTGTCGGGTACGGGAGCGATTTATTAACAAATCAAAGCGACTTCGCAGCCCTTCAGGTATCCACTGATCAGGATTTTCTATCAAGCACATTGCAAGATCTTTGTGGGAAAATATTACCCGTAAGTTAGATCCCCTTAATGCCCCCTAGACCTACTACTTAGCTTATATCTTTATCTAGGGCACTCGACACGAGACAGCACCTGAGATCAAATATTACTCTGCGAAGAACGTTTCGCGTCTGGTTACGATTAGCACAGTATTCCTAGCTTCTCTAGTCATTAACGGTGCCATCGTCGCCCTTTATGTTATCAAAGATGAGCATATTAGGCTGGGCATGATTACCCTCTTTACGAGTCTCTTCGCTACTAGTTTAGCGGTGTTAACAGATGGACGGAGGACGGATATTATCCTGGCTACGGCAGCTTGTGCGGCGGTATTAGTTGTATTTGTTTCTACGAGCGAAAGTAGTTAAAGAATTGTTGAGATTTTCGATTAGGAATCTAGAAAAAGGATACTTTCAATATGTATAATTGACCTCCTATTATTGGAATCACGGTTCTTCTTAAAATAACGATGTTGGCTCCGTGCTTTTTAGTATATCTCGTAATATGAGTTGGTTAGGGGACTGAGGTCAGTGTCTTCATCAAAGATAATTACAAGCAGGGAGTAAAACTAATTTATCAACCCCGGAATGGGGGAGCTTTTAATCTATATTAACGGCGCTCGATGTAAAACTCTTCCTCCGTGCGACGTGAATCCCCCCTTTTTCGCCTTTACCGAGTATTTAAAAAGGCCGCACCTGAATGTCTGCAAGGTAACACAATTGGATCGGTGTATCTTCCTTGGTGTTCCTCCCAGATGAGCTAATAACATATATGTTTAACGTATGCTCTTTATTGTGCAATTACACATATAGCCCGTTGGGACGGAGCAGGGGAATATATCGTAGGTTTCAAATCGTGGAAATATAAACGGATGGCTAGGTACCTTCTTGGTAAGTACCATTATACTTCAATTCCCTACTGAATAGGGATATACTTGCTCGGGTTTCGCCATTCTAACAAGAGTGGATATATTTAGGTTAGTTATAGACCCCCTATGAAACTATTGAGTACCTTATGTTATGCAAAAAGTATTTGCCATGTTTCATATTCCATTTCATTGGCTACCACAGGTGCAGTTGCGGCTGTGCCTAATATCGAAGAATCAATAGGCAACTTAGAAAGATACCAACTCTTCGCCCATCTCATTCTTTCCGCGGACCTAGTGAAAAGGCCTTTGCCGTCTTCCATAACCTTGCACCTGCGACCGAGCAACTGCTCGCACGCTACAAAATAGTCGCTGAGCCTCTCTGCGAGGTCGGGGTAGTTGATGCTCTCCCGGGCGATATGCGCATCCCAATCCCGGTCTTCTAGAAAAAGGAGGTGAGTTAATACAATGTTGGAGTAAGAAAGATGCGCAACCATGACGAAGCTGAGTGCCGCAAACATGTCTCCTGGGATGGTAAGATACAGCTCGAGAAGCGACTTTGCGCTTTGACAACAAGTCCATAGAGCCTGGCTCCGCATAAATGTCTTGTTCGTAGGATCCAAAGACTTCATATCGATTATTGGCTCGTATAGCCGGATGAGGACCATGTGATAATGATGCCATACGAGGACTATTAGATTGTTAACTGAAGCATACGAATCCATGAGGGGTTAATACAACTTACAGTTGGACTTCTGATCTTCAGGAAGCTGACTGACTATATCATCAAGCTGCCGTCGAATACTGGACATTGCCATGACATGTGATACTCCTAATACCGCATCCCCACCGGTACCATTCTCCGAGAACACATTTGTAGCCCGAATTACCAGATGCTGCATACGCACAAGTGTAACGGCAAGCTGATCTGTAGAAGAGTTAATAGCTTGGGTTAACTCGTTGCAGCATTGATCCATGTAATCCGTAAACTCCATCGGTTCCGTACGTCGAAAAATACTTCGTATACTAAAGCGGTACGTTTAGATCTTGACATCAGTGATAATCATCGCTGATACTTACACTGATGAAATATAGAATACACCGAGTAAAGCTCTTCGTTCGGCATGAGTATGCTCCCTTCGGATATTCATCCCTCTAACTAGTATAGTAGCTTCTTCTATGATGCATCGTGAAGACATGGTTTGAGAGTCTGGAGATCTATTAAGTCCCATGTCCCCGACCATTCCAATGGCTAATTGCATGAGACTTGAATCATGAGCATGTACGAAGAAATGCCAAATTTGCCTAAACTTTCGTCAACAAGAAAGTACGATAACGATCACAGCGTGAGAACATTGCACTAGTACGATGCCGACTTACCAAGCAATATAAATGAGTATAGCTTGTAATAACTCCAAGCTTCTTTCCTCCTGCACTACTACATGAAGAGCGAAATATTCCCGAAACCACTTTTCTATCTCACACTTAATTGGCCAAGGCTGGGGACGACAGACGTATATGATGGCTTTTAGTAGCAAGGGCCGATCCTGGAGCATCTCACGGGCTGACCAGGGGGGTAGATGAATGAACGGAAAATTGGGCTGCATGGTGGTTCTATATTCGAATAGAACTTGATCGGCCTCAATAAGAGACACACGGAACCCAGCCGGAAAGTCGATATACTCCTCGGGGGTCTTAGAAATTGAAGATATTATAGAAGGTATACCAACGTTTGGTGAAATTGTATATGGATTGTCAACCTCCCCATATGAAATCTGAGGGGCTTGTTGTTGGATTTGAGCAGCTGGTAAATTACCTATATTAGAGACTTGTTGACCCGCTGTTAACATAGTCATGATGCTGTCTACTTTTCTCTCAAGTTCTCCAACCCGTCTAAAAGAAGGGAGAAAGAAGCGTCAGTACGAAACATCCAAGGGTGGTCGGACGCTTACTTTGATTTTCCTCGCCGTTTTCTAGGACCCAATTCTTGAACAGAGCAGTGCAGCTTAGATTTAGAGCATCTGGACTCATGTCAATTACAGACGATCAGTAGGTATTATCAGCTTTCAAGAATATGTACCTTTCACAGATAGTCCCTGTTAACCAATGGCATTTCGTCTTTGAGCGGGCGCAATTCACGCACGCCCTTTGCTTATTAACACATCTCTCCTGCGTATGGACCTCTACGCCGGAGGGTGTTGGTGAGGTAGATTCCGAAGCCATTCTCGAGGAGCAAATTAACCTCCGTAATGTAGTTCTAAGGTCTTGGTTTTATGTGTATCTCGGAAAATTTGGGCAGTCCGAAAGAGCCGGGGTAGTGATCGACCAATTATATCATTGCTTCTGGACTAATGGGATTTCATTTGCTTTCCGAATTCCGGAGATGAAGTCCGCGCCCCATTTATTGAAGCCCTACGCCTACTCGGTTAGTAATTTAGTTCCCGATGAACTTATGTCTTGGCCTCGGAGTGTTTTTTTTTTTTTGCTTTTTTTAACTTAAACAAAGATAAGGTATTTTGGAATACATGGTAAAGAGTTATATCATCCAGACTTTGCTTCTCCTCTTCATATATGCTAATGATGATTTCCTATCAAGTAGCTAGTAAACCATACCTATATTCCTTAACTCGATTTCGTATTTAGTCTTTAAATACAGACTACGAGATAGGACTTGACTTATTTGGTAGGTGGCTGAAACTTGGGGGGGCTGAAATACAGGAGTAAATACGAAATCTCTCGTAAATGATGATGAAGTGTCGACTCCGAGGCCTTTTTGATTCCAAGAAAGCGCACGATAATTGCAATATTAAATATCCTTTTGTATATCTTAATCGCTTCTCAGACATGTTTAGCCGTCCACTTCTCATCAAGTTATACAACTACAACTACTCTCCAGTGAGGCACACCATGGGATAACATGTTCATATATATTTCCTGTGTAATAACCCCCTATCTATTAATGTTAAAGGGAAAATGTGGCGGTTTCATCCATAAGCCATTCTCTAAGTAACGCGTCGTGGCATTGGATTTCTTAATATAAACCTAATACCGACTACATAAAATGCTCGTTGCCTGTGCATTTTCCTCTCCTAAATAGTGTTTTACTCATCGTTGTCGTTACATTGTTTTATTTTTTCCACCTCGATTTCCTTAGTTGTCAATAATTATAATTATTACTTCTGCCGTCACTACGTTTAAGATGAGTCAAACATATCTTGCGACATGTTATTTCCCCGATAGATCAATTGATACGCTGAGCGTACCTTGCAACAATACCGCACAAGGTCTCGGTGCTGCGAGTCCTTGTTGTCGCCCTCATGATGCCTGCTATGAAAGTGGTGCTTGTTTCCAGGATTGGTCGGGAGTTAGTACGTATTTATATTCCAACAGAACATAATTATCCAGTGTCCTTAATCCTCCATTTATATGTTCTAACTATACTTCTTGAGTTCTATTTAACTATAGTTATTGATCGTTGTTAAAGTGTATAGGCAAAGCTGCACAGATCCAACATTTAGAGACTCGGCTTGCCCTCAAATGTGCCTAGGAGACGGTAAGATAGTTTCACGACAGGACTATACGGTCTAAACTAACGCAGACAGGAATGCTTAAGGATGGAGTATGGATTTTAACTTGCGATATGAAGGGTGGGAAGGCCTGCTGCTTAACTAATGATACATCATGTTGTGGAAGTGAGAGTTCGTGGTTTGATTTTGTGAGTAACAAAACATTTAAGCATGCTGATATCAGTGACCCTGTATTGGACTGCTTATCTTTCAATTCATAGTCTAAGAGATGACCCTGCTAACTTGCGATGTTCAAGGTACCTGGATATATAAAGGCCGTCTTGAATGGGGATGGGTCAAACCGCTTAGGCCCGAATGCGGGTGATGGGGAAAGTCTTCTCACAACTTCAATAACCACATCGATATCTCAGACTTTGACTACGTTCACCGGTGCTTCATTTCCCACTACATCCTCCGACAATACCAATAGCCTTACAAGTTCTCCTACTACAGCGAATCAACTGGGTGACTCGTTGTCAAGTCCAGGTTTTTCCACTGCCGCAATAGGGGCGACTGCAGGTTTAGGGGCGCTTTTCATGATCAGTTTGATGGCCCTCATATTCATATACCTGAGGCGGACTAAGAAAAAGAAGCAAGAGAAGTCAAGTTCTGAGATACAAACAGCAGGTGAACTGCCAGGTGACATGAGCCAATACGAGCTGGCGACTACGAATGAGCTTCACGGTGGGGATAAGGTGCCTAACACATGGCATATTGATAGATGATATGATTTGCAACATTGCTTACAGTTTAAGATTAAAAACCATGTTACTTTTGCTTTAAATTAAAAGTTAGTTAGATATTTAAACAATACTCTTCGAGGACAATCATTCTAAGCTTTGTGGCATAAAACCCCTTTTGTCGGGTCCATCAGCACGAGATCAAGACACTCTTTTGCGTGATATGCCTCCTTCTCGTCGAAGACAGCGGCATCATTGACGTATTCGTGTATAGAGTCAGTAACATTGTTAGTCCATTCGCGATATATCGGCGATTCGATAAGTACGACTGTGATAACGCTATGTTTATAAATGGCCGGAATGGCCATAAGTTGATCTGAAATGTTGATAGGCGACCCGTCACTCTGGTCAATACAAAAGAGATCTAGCCAAAACCAACCGATACCGCACACATCAGGACGGTTTGGAATAGATAGAAGATCCCGTTTGCGTGAGCTGACCTCAACAGATCCTACTCCTTCGATATTGACTTTTTGGGTAGTCATCGGGTCGCCCCATACATGGGAGGCGGCGACGTATGGCTCTGCGTGAATCGGCGCCTGCTTCCGCTCCACGTAAAGTGTACCTTTATCATGCTGAGAGATCCGAGCTAGATATATTTCCACCTGGTAGGTACTACGTAATGCTGACGTTTTTGATGTGATTTATTATGGTAATATTGAGTCGTTGGATGTGATTCCTAAGATGGTGGTGACTGGATCGAGATGATCTATGAGGACATGAATCACATGAGGCGCACTGTGCGCTACTTAACCAACTGATATATCATATATCGTATAAATCGCGGTTGGAGTGATCTTGATCCTAACTACTTGAATCCTATAAACCACGACCAAACTGCAAACTGCCAAGCTAATACCTATTATAAGTCTCTTAACTCTTTCACAGGCCAGACTTTATTCCCTGTTGGGTCCGGACGCTCACGGTTCCACGCCCATCGCCGTTGCAGTTCTGATTCTAGAGACCCGTCTAACATCCTCGTAACATACTCGCCGATGACGGGGAAGAACTTCCACCCATGAAACGAGCCACAGGTCGCGACATATAGTCCCTTAGAAGCTGGATGAGGCGATATGATAAAATCTTCACTGGGTGTAACCGCATCCCTAGCGTCCAGGAGTTAGTTTACATAGTATAAGCGTAATTCATATGTACCTAGATAGGTAAGTATATAATCAGGGGAAGAAAGAATAAGATATAGAAATCGTATACCAGCATATGCGATGTTCCGAAACCTTCCACGCCTCTCCGCGTTTCCCGAATGTGGCTTTGTTGGCAAATTCGAGGTCTTGCACTAGAGTATCCGGGATCGTCCATTGCGAGTAGTCCGTGAAAGCTGGTGGTGCGGAGATTTGACGACCAGAGGGCATCGTCTGTGTATTCTTGAATATGCACTGGCCCCACCACTTCAGTTTCTTGTCTTTGGTCGGCGGTAAAGCGCCATTACTTGCACCTATATTGGTGGTTAGGGCGATGAAGTAGAAAACGACAATAGAAGAAAAAAAAATAGCTGACAGCTTACCTCTCTCGGGATCATTCTCTTGAATACCAACTGGCATCCCTGAGAACTCCTCCGCAGTGCTATCATCAAGCTGCGCCAGCCCAGTCGTTACTCCCGCCGCGATCATTCTGTCCCCAGCAAGGAACTCATCTCGCCCGGTCTTCTGAGACATTCTATCCAGCAACTTTGGTGTAAAAGCACCAGTCGACAATATCGTATGCGTAGCGGTATATATCTCTCCGTCCTTAGTCAAAACCCCAACACACTCTCCATCCTCCCCAAACGATAACTCCTCAATCTCAGCCGCGACGAATCTGACACCCTTTTCAACCGCTTTCTCCGTTACAGCCTGCAGCGCTCCCTTAGCATCTGCCCACCCACTCGTCTCATTGACCAGCACATTCTCAACCCCCGTATAATCCGCCCCGTCAAAAATTCCCCCATACAACCTCTTCGCCTCTTCCACTGGCACGATACGCATGCCATCCGTAGCCCGTCCTAGCCGAGCATAGTTATCTAAAACCTGACGTGCGAACCCTGTGCGACTAATCCAGTAGATGCCCGTCTCGCGGTAGAACGGGCGCCACAGGGGGTCTGCGCGCCAGACGTCCTGCGCTTCGAGCGCGAGCCGGCAGTATACCAAGTTCCGGTAGTCGGCACGCACAACCTTATTCCAATCCCAAGATGCGGCCACGCGGCTCTGTGCTGTGTGCGCGTCGCGGTCAATAAGTGTTATAGATGAATCTGGGAATTTGGTGGCTAGGTGTAGTGCGGTCGAGGTGCCGAAGACACCGGCCCCGACGATAATGTAAGAAGGAGAAGGCTGGGAAGATGTCATCGTGATTTTTAGCAGTATACCTAGGTAAATATGAAACTACCTCGTATATAAAGGGAAGGTTTAGTATAAATTTGTTTCGAGTTAGCGTCTTTAGTTTTGTCTTAAATACGATGGCGACATTACCGCCGTGGTGCCCCTCAGCGGCCGGTCCGTCTCCGATTATAGGACCGAGATCTTGATCGCCGAAAGTACGGACAGGAATTATACGCAATAAATTTTCTTAGTAAATGATAGAAGCGTCAGAATTTATTTATTTTAAATTGAAAATATACCCAAAATTGATGAAACTCCGTCAGCTTTCATCCACATGCACCCTTAGAATATTTGCATCAATTTTAAAGAGGCAGTTAATAGACATCTAGCCCGTATAACTAAAATAGGAGCCGAGTATGCATTACATCCGGCATGTAAGCTGAGACTGTTTAACTGTTTAACATATCATTCCCTCGATGCTTTTGGGTCTCACCTGCTACCCCCTTTTCCTTGTAATCCATAACGTAGTAGTAAGTCCGCCAAAGCACCACCAGCCGAGTTGTGGATGCTAGATACCTTTCAGGTAAATACTACAGTATCCCAAGTTCCTATTCCTAGGCGCAATGAATAGCTTTGGACTTTAACGAGCCTTTCCGGCTTTAAGACTTCGCCACGACGCTTGCGCTGATGGATAATGGATATCTCCAGCTCTCCTGACTGTATCGTCCATTTATAATAATCAGAACTGGCATCGATGAATAGTTGTTGCCGGCGCGCCCATAACGCCAAGGGTGTAACGATACCGTAGGAAAAGTGCTGGTCGGGTGGGCCATACTCCTGAATGGCCCAATTCTGGTAAATAGCATCATCCTTCCTCGCGAGAAATCCTGTCATCACCTCAACTTGATAAACGCCTCAAGAGAACTCATCATCCTAGTCCTCTCCTCTCCCTCACCCCCCCACTCTTCCTCCCCCTCCAACACAACATCATCCACAGTGCCCACGCTCCCAGTCTTTAACTGCACGATACAATCCTGCTGTTTCTGGAAGAACATCGCGACCTTGACGACCTTCTGGATAGCGCGCCCCGTACCCAGCACCACGACTTCGCCCGCATCTTCGAGCCCGATTCCGCTGCCGCTATTTTTCGAGGCAGATTGTCGCTGGATGGCACGGATGCGCTCGTCTAGGGATGCGTTCTTATTACTGGCGAGTTTGTTGGTAAAGGCTTTGTTGGATGCTGATGCTTCGCGTATATTCTTGTCGAGTTGTTTGCGCACGCGCGCTGTTACGGAGCGGAAGGGCGTTTTAGGAGTTATGTAGATGCGTCGCGAGGCGCGTGTAGAAGGTATGCGCGTGGGAATGGGACGTCTTCGGACGGTAGCCCCTGAGTTAGTATTAGCAATTAGTATAGTGAAGAGAGTATTGATGTAACTGAGGCTTTCGATCTAACCTTTTGGTACAGGTGGTAGCTTTGCTAGCTTTGTGGGTTGTTCAGGCACCTGCGAAACGATCTCAGATGGCTGTTCGGAGGCCATTTTTATAATGATTCGGGAAGTATCAAGTTCCTTTTATTTATTTATTATTTTTTTAGTATTATTTCTTCCTCACTTTATCCCTATAAAAGAACATAGAGCTGGTAACCTAGTCACATTCGAAAATACCGTCGCGTTGACAATCAAGAAGCAATCGATTTGAAGATATAATTGATAGTATCTGATATTCAATTATCCATAAGCTACAAAGTATAAAAATGACGTTAGAGCCTGCAACCAGGAACATGATAAGATATGTGCATGTAGACCCACATCGTTATATTTAGCTCACCCACCCATCGTCCAATCCAACATTATGCAAGTCAAGCATCATCAGTCAAAAGCTCCCCACTTACACCACTGCACTTACACGCACTAACAAGGCTACAACTTAAACACTACATACTACCACATACTACATTCGCTCAGCTCCATCATCATAGCTCTAAAGCGTACACCTCAGTATACCATCAGATGGCCCGTTGAAATGCGGTTGCCTATGCCGTCCCGCGTCCACAATGTCCGTTGAGATCTGGCCTCCCATCTCGCCGGCAGAGCTTAAAATTCAGGAAGATGCCACTCAGGTACGATTCCATCACCCCCCCAGATTCATTACCTTGCTTCCAATCATATCCCTCTTATTAGACCCCAAATCCCAAATTTCCTATATAAAATACTATGCTCCTCACCGAAGATGACTTCGTTCTCGTCCCCCCATACCACTCTCTTACAACTATATACTCACCACAGCGGCAACCTAAACAGGCTCGCGAGCTAACTTGGCTCCTAACCTCCCTGCGTACGACCCTCGAGAAAATCAAGCGTGGTCTCGAAGACTGCTGCGCGCTGCTAGCTCCCGCCGACTCAGCTGGTAGCACGCTCGCGCTAACAACGCCACGCAACGAGACCGTCAAGGGGCACACGACACGTGTAGGTGCGCGCCTGGTGCGCGGCTTGGTCCATCTTAGGCTACGAACTCTCCCACCACAGACTCTATCCCTCGACCCCTCACGTCCCGTCCGTGTCCCCGCTCTAATCCGTCTCGACGCTCTTCTCTCGCTCTCGCTTGAATTATGCCTCGCCCTAGAAGAACACCAGAATCAAACTACACCCCCGCCCTCCGCGCCGTACCTCGCCTCCCAATTACGGCTGTTAGCACTACATATTGCGGAAGCAGCAGCGCTAGTCAAAGGGCCGTCTCAACCGCCTGCGCGCCCATCTACTAGTGCTTCTACGGCGAGCTATGAAGGGCCCGGACGCCAGCACCCGCCGGGGCAGAAAGTTCCTCTAGATACCGCTTGGACGACAAATTCGGTGTCACTAGGCCATTTCACGCCCCCGCTTAGTCGTAACCTATCTCTCTACGTAACGATTCAAGATGCCTGTCTAGTCATCTATTTGCGCGCCCTAGAACCCGCTGACGCACCCGTAAATTTCGGAACGAAACTCGCACTCGCTATTGGTACGACACGGCGTATCGAGCACGATGAAGCCGACCGCGTGTTCTCATATCGATGTGACGACGAGTCGCGAATTGATGATAGCACGTCTGCCCCCGAGCATCATGGTATTCGTAATAGTAGTAATAACAGTGGTGAGGATAACGAAGGGAATAAGAAAGAAGTCGAGGTATATGTACGCGAGAAGGTGCGTGTTGAGAGCGCGGACCCTAGCCTCCTTTCGCTATCCGCGAAGTTGAGCGCTTTAGGTAATACGTTAGGGTTGGCGCGGCGGAATTTGGCTGCCGTTATGGAACAAGATTTGGAAGAATAAAGCGACACAAGGAATTACAGCATCGCAGAATCGTCTCCTGCTAATAGACTAGTACGACAGAGCGATATGCATTATGGGAATAGAGGCTGGAGTCTCCCGAAATAAAAATGAAGAACAGCGGCAGCGGCATTGATTAATAAGGTAATAAGTTTAAAGCTACAAGACAATCAAATCACGATAAACATTTAGAACCTTTTTCTCGAGTTCGACTTCAGCTATGATTTTGCCTCTAATAAGAAAACTCGAATTACTTCGTATTGGTATCAGTGAAATATGGCCATAGTCTTCGGGGCGTAATTTTCAGCTTCTCCCAGCTCTCATCATGAGTATCCCGATCTCGGCAGTAAAAGTACAATCACTTTCGTAGGTGCCCTCGCGCCAACATGGCGGATCGACTACATAAAGAAACAATGGCCTCCAAACTCCAATTCTCCATATCAGATGCTTAATTCGGGTTAAAAATCGGCTGATATTAACGCAGTCGTCCCTTATCTGCAGGAATTACGCCACGGGTGACCATGGCAGCGGGACAAGAATCCTCGACTTCATAGACTGGATTAGAGGAACAGTCTTGTGGACCGTCTCGGCCCAGCCTTCTTGCTTCCAGCTCTCCTCTCGTCGAACTTTACGTTCCTCGAGGTTTGCAAACTGCCAAAGATGGTGGACTGTGTTTAGATCACCGATCTGTACGAACCAAGCACCCACACCTTCCATAACTTGTCTTCGCGCCTTTAAGCCTCGTCGCCAGTGGGTTTCCCACTCTAGCAAGTTTCCAGGGTGAAGAGTGTACGAACGTAACTCGAATAAACCGCCCAATTGGCGTGGTGCAGTGGTCGGCCAGAACGAGAATTCCTGCATAATCGACGTATTCTTAGACTTGATAAGCGTCTTGAGCTTTTTGTCGAATTCGGCGAAGTCGGGGTGGCGGGAGATGGAGTTTAGAGACTGGTGGTATCCTTGGTAACGCTGGTATTCCCAGATGTGGACTTAACATTTATGTCATTAGCATATTGTCATATTATACCTAATTTTAAATTGAGGCCCGAGCCGTAACTTACCGAATGTATCACAATCTCCCACCTCGGTTCGCCAGCTTCCAACGAGATGAACCTTATTATCCTCCAAGGAAGCCATGCGCGGATACCATTGGCCGACCAGCTGAACATACTCATCCACCTTGTCCGGCTGCACCTCGTGGAACACGATCGAGTGAACGTACTTGCCACGAGCCAAAACCGCGGAGAAGCTGGCTTCGAGTTGAGCATCCAATTCGCGTCCCTCTTTTGTTCCGTAGATAACCCTGGATAGAAGATTATCAGGTCGCTCGGGTTCCTTAGTTGACACCTCCGCTCGCTTTCCTGTATGGGTGCTTAATGAGCCCAAGCCCTGGGTTTCTCGGGCAGCAGACGAAGAATCATTAGTAGAAGAAGAATTTTTAGTGAACCTACTTGCTTCGCGCTCCTGATGTGCTTTGACCAACTGCTCACGGAACTCCTTCTGCTTCGAGTTGAACGAGTCGACACCCTCGGGTGTAATGTCGGCCAGTGTCGGCGTACGCTGGCTAGCAGCGGTGGAGCTGAACGCTCGAAGCGAACGCGGAGCTCCTACCGTTGCTACTCGCACGAGACGTCGGGAAAACATGGTGGTTGTTGGTTGCTTGACTTTGAGATATTTCTATGAAGGTGTGTAAAAAGAACAAAACAAGAACGGGTTGAGGTAAGGTGAGGGGAATTTGGTTAGAGCAGGATTCGAGAATGAAGGGTCTGGGAAACTTGGTAGCAGCGTCAAATTTGACGCAACTTGATAAGAAAATGAGTGAAGGTGCTGAGGAATGATTATGTCGGGATTGGTTGGTGATAGGTATGATCAAGCTTGTAAGTGTGGGAATGAAATGGGTGTATCTATGTATGAAAACCCCTGTACGGATATAGTGGTTTTTCGCGGGGAAGTCCAGATGAATTTAGTCCTCTAGGTAACAGGCAGTTATGGAGGTTCCGCGGAGCAGTTTGAATATCGAAATGGCAAAGCACAACTGGTCGGAGAGAAGAAGCAAGGTCGATGATGGAGGGTAGCAAGCGGTAGGTAGGAAGTAGCGTTTACGATTAATTGGTTTAGGTACTTTACTCCCCCGCATTTGAATTTGGGGGGGAAGCTTTAAAGGTTGTAAGTTAATTCCAGAGCGACTTCCCCAGCTTTTTGATGCTTGCTGCTTAACAAATATGGAGATGATCTACAGTTGTGTAACACTGTGCAATGATGTCACTGAATATATCGGTAAAATCATTGACCGTGACCGACGATTATTCTCGCTAACCTCCATTAGGTATAGCCAGATCATGAGGAGTACAAAATATAAGTACCCGATGCCTGAGGCACTAAGATTACATAACACAACTCGATAAGGCAACAATTAATCGACAAGTTTCGGCTTAGCGGCAGAAGAAAACCACTCGCTTTACAACCTCAACCTTAATCATCTCCAATCTCGACGCCATCTACCACTCAAATTCTCCGAATACATATTCAAGATGTCTTGGCTCGGTGTTACCCCTCTCAAGAAGTTCCCGGCGCCAGTTCGTACGTCAATTGACTCCTCAGCCCAGATACGGATTGCATAATTCGCGACAGCTACTAACATATCGATAGTCCGGCCTTATGCTCCCTTCTTCGCCGCTGGTATGATACCTAAATCATGATTTATATTATTCTAAAATTAGCATATGCGAATGAGTACCTAACAGACGAATAGGCCTGATCATCGCTTACGGTGTCAACTCGGCGCAAAATGCCATGATGAAGTGTATGTGCTGATTATAGCCCCCAGAGGACAGGACAAAAGAGCAGAAATAATTGACAATTCTTAAATAGCCGACGAGTGGAAGAACGACCCCCGCAACCCGAACGCGAAGTCTGGTGGACATTAGAATGGAGATAACAAATTTGGAGAACGCGACCAACTATCCCGAGCGAGAAGCATTATAGACGGTCGAGTCTTTCCTATAGACGAGTAGGGACTGTATCATAGATCATGGGTTCGCGTTGAATCGAGAGCTATATCTAGTAACCTATCCATTCGTGCCGCGGTCAAATGACAACCTTAGACTTGGGATTTGTACGATCTGTGCCTATCACATTTTCTAGCATAGCTGTTATCCTAATAGCTT
Organism: Daldinia childiae; assembly: GCF_008694065.1. Taxonomy (NCBI): domain Eukaryota; kingdom Fungi; phylum Ascomycota; class Sordariomycetes; order Xylariales; family Hypoxylaceae; genus Daldinia; species Daldinia childiae. The sequence goes on along the minus strand of NW_022984652.1, from coordinate 60,363 downwards.
AACTAAATTCACCAGTATGAAATATATCGCCAACTTCAAACTTAGAGGTACAAGTTTACCGTAATACCTATGCAAGTTTACTTGTCGAACATCACATTCTATCTAGCTCCTCGAGATGACCAGTCTTTCGGTGCAGTAATATTGTTTAACAAAGAGAAATAGGCTTGGGATCTTAGATTTTCAAAAAGAGCTTTTATCATAGTTAATATTTAATATATAATTCCTGATATTAAGAAAAAGGAGCAAACATTGTCTATTCCATGGATAAGTTTGCTACACCAAACCAATTAAACAATAAATGTTTAGATAACTATTCGTCTTAATATGATACCTATTGGATGTATGACAAATACCAATATAGTATATACCAACCGTGTTAGGTCAATTTTAGACCGTCTCTTATCACGATACTACTAAAAATATCCCGTATCCCGTATCTCACATGTTTGCTCAATTCGCCGACTGGCCCATTCACCGAATTCACCTCAAGACAACTTTACACATCTAAACCCACGAATAAGCAAAGGGTCTCCTTCATTTATATAACTCTATAACCACCACTTCCATGAAACTTTTCATCCCACCTCCACCTCATCCGCGCATAATTCACTTTACATTACCAACCTTCTCCCGTCACCAAACCCGATCTCTCACCATGTCAACACCGGCCGCACCCGGGAGCATACCAACCCAAACCAAGCCCTCAATCCCCAAAGGCAAAACCGAACTGAAAATACTCATGCTTCACGGCTTTACCCAATCTGGACCTCTTTTCTCCTCCAAAACCAAAGCCCTCTCTAAACTCCTCATCAAAGCCCTTTCCCCCGCACCCTATAACCTACACCCAACGCTCCTTTTCCCCACGGCCCCGCACCGCCTGCGTCCCTCCGATATCCCGGGGTACACTCCCCCGGAGCAAGAAGAAGACGAGGATGAATCTGACAATTGGGGCTGGTTCCGCAAAGACGAGGCGACGGGTGCGTATCGCGGGTTTGAGGGGGGAATGCGGAGTATTGCGGTTACGATTGCCGAAGCGGGTGGTATTGATGGCGTATGTGGGTTTAGCCAGGGAGGAGCAGTAGCTGCAATTGTGGCTGCAGCATTGGAACAACCGTATCGGGACCCGCCGTCTTCGTCCCATGCAGCATCCCCTTCAGACCCGGCCGCGCAACCTGAAGAGGCAGACTGGTCCTGGGTGAGCGAGCTGCGCAGCGCAAACAATCACCAAGCGCTACGCTTCTCTGTCGTATACTCTGGTTTCTACGCCCCGATAGACTCGCTACGATGGCTATATGAGCCGCCTATCACGACGCCGACGCTACATTTCCTAGGTAGCTTGGATACGGTTGTCGAGGAGAGCCGGAGCAAGGGTCTTGTAGACCGGTGTAAGGATCCTACGGTTATTGTGCATCCAGGGGGTCACTACGTGCCTGTTGCCAAGGACTGGGCTATGGCTTTGGTAGGCTGGTTAAGGCAGCGATATGAGAACCCGGAGGCGGCGAGTAAACGATCACTATGAATAAGGTAGGTATGATTACGCCGTTGAGGTCTAAAATTTAGAGGCTATACATGAGAGATAGACCTGGGATTAGAGACTAGATATGAGGGCATCGCACGTACGACTACACATATAGTAGAATCAAGACATAGAAGGCCAACCTGTTCTTCACGGGCATTACGTACCTCCTAATCTAAATATTATACATTCGCATGCTTTTGATGCAAACCTATGCTGTGCTGTGCTGTGCTGTGCAGTTCCTCTCGAAACCAAGTTCCTCTTCCGGCCCCGGCAGAATTACTCCTTAAAACAGAGTCATAAGTCGTCTATCACGCCTTCTTCTTACCCTTCTTCTCCTTGCCTTCCTTCACTCCAGGCTGGATCCTCGCCATCATCTCTTCCTTGGTAATGAGATGATCTACACGTTCCAGTAAACCGAGCAGGCTCTTCATGTTGTGGCTCCACTCGTTAAGAACGTCATCGACATCTCTAGGCTTGGCGAAGCTGACTATACTTGCCGGCCGATCAATGCGGGCAAATACCGTTTTGGAGCACACCAGTTCGCTAATATACTTCTCCGTTTCATCCTCCGTCAGGTCAAGTAGCTGGGTCAGGCGCTTCATGCCGATGCGGGTGTAGTATTTCGCGATAACTCTAACATTGTGCTCGATAACACGTTTGCGCAGATCTTGCCATCGTTGGTGGGCTTTCTCGTCGCCCGACTGGTTTGGACTTTCGTCGAAGATATCGGTCCCGCAGAGATGAGGACCGTACTGCTTCGAAACCTCTGGCCATCGCATGAGCTCGTGTACTGTGAACAGCTTAAGAAGCGCAGCATCGACAGGGATTTGGGTGTTTCGAGTATCACGGAAGATACGTTGGAGAAGATCATGTTGTTCGTTGTCATGGGGAGCGAGTATGACGAAGTAGATGATACGTTGTAAGACCTAATTAGCATTAGCAAAGGCTACCTTGATACACATAGAATCGACGTACGGGTTGTAGCTTTGAGGGGTCCTCTTCGACAGCCTCGGTATCCAACACTTGTCTATAATGCTTGCAGGCATCAAGATACTTATCGTCGTGCTTCGCAAGAGTGATCTGTTGTCCATAATAGGCCAGCTTCAAGTCGGTAGTGTCGTCCTCCTGCTCGGGTGGAACCTCCTCCCCACGCTTCAGCTTCTCTTCACGGGCCTCCTTCTCTTTCTCTACTTGCTCGGCTGTCTTTTTCGGCTTTCGAGATAGATATCTGGTGCTGATCTTGCGGCTGAGAATGCTAGCTTGCGTCCAGTCGCCGTTCTCGATACATAATGCGACTTGGGCAAGTATAAACTCCGTCTTCTCCCGTCTCTCCATCGAACCAAAGGTTTCCACCTGCAATTCGCAAAGGATATCCATGGCGGACTTAAGGTCTCCCTGCTCCTTCTTGATGTCCGAGAGGATTTTAGTCACGCGAGCGCGCTCAACCTCGACGAATATCTTGCCCTCGGTCACGGTGCGCAGGGTCTCAATTACTGATAGTTTAACATCTAGATTCGGGGTAGCGTCGAGGAAATCCATAACGGTCTGAACCATCTTGGTGATAGCTTGTTTAAGCTGGCCATGCTTCTTGGAGAGTACCAAAACCTGGTCGTTGAGCAAACTCCAGTTTCCGGCATTTTTACAGATCGTACATATCGCAATTAGAGTTCGGGATGTAGAGGCGAGATCGGAAGCCTAGAGAGTATTGTAATTAGTGGTGCTGAACGATTATAGATTAGAGAGAACAGCCCACCTGTCGGGTTTGCTTCTCGAAAATGGTAAGCTTCTCGATAGCTGCTTGAACGTCGTTCTATAACTATGAATTAGCAATCTGTATTCCAGTATTTTTAACCCGGATATGTGCACCTTGGCAAGCTTCTCTGCTTCGCCGATTTGTACGTCAGCTTCCTTACTGAAGTCCTTCTCGGGCTTCAGAGCTGCGTCCGCCATGATTTATGAACTTTCTTGCTAATGTATAATCTAATCGGAGGAAAGTGCAGTAATTTCGGAGTAATGTGTGAGGGTGGACTTCTGGAGAGTTATGTTTGATGTGTTAAATAGTTCGTGTTGGAATTGGAATATTTAAGACGATAATGATGGAGGGAAGCTTAAGGCGGCTGCGAGGCGACGAAAGCTCGCGCTGCCTTGCACCTTGAATTGAATTGGTCCAAGCGTTGAGCTTGGTCAGCCTGATAACAAAAGTCACATGTAGATAATATGGTATAAATCTCACTACAATATTTTAGGTACATATTCATTTATCCATCACAACTACATACATTCAATATGATATGTAAAGGGGCATGAAACTATTAACAACTGATCAACTAACTACTCATTAAACCTACCTAAATTCACAATATATTATCGCCTTGAGCTAGTCTTATTTTTGCAAGCATTACTTCGACCAAGTAAAACTAAATATAAGATATCTAGGTTGACTCATCCGTTTCATATGATAGCTACAGCATTCGCAGTGCTTGATATTCCTCCTATAAGTCCGTATTAGTTAACAACTCCATTCTTATCCATGCCCAGACTACATACCTTCCACGTGGTTTGGAGCACTTGAGAGGAAGAATGTCCATTGTTTCCTCTCAACACATTTCTCTGCAAGTTTCTCAAGGTCCCAAAGCTCACCGATGGGAACCCCCCAAAGTGCCAATAGCTTCTCGTGAAGATAGTAATCTATCATAAGGTAAACTTCATCAGCAATCCTCTCTTTTCCCATGACCTTTTCAGGCGAGAATATAAAAATACCTTTCTCTGACGGCCACGCTTCAAAGGCGGGATGGTCTCCAGCTACAGCTGAGAAGTAGGAGTCATGCAATAAGTCGAGAATCTCCTCACTCTGATCTACACCTATATAGCGTTGTTCATCATGAGGCCCGAATTTATTCTTCCCAAGGTGGCGAGGAGCCCTCTCCTCGTATGTAAGCGAATTTGCGTTCTTCAGAAATCCAGATCTGACAACTAATATGTCACCAATCTGAATGTCGCCTCCCTGTGCGGCAGGTCTCAGATCAATTCCTTGCGACTCTGCTACGTTGACAAGGTCGCTGTGAGTAATTTTGAAGTTATCGTAATATACCGGCTTGATATTTCTGGCTTCGGCCCAGCGGCCATAGTCCAGAAGTAGACCTCTGCCCGCAATGCCATGTTTCGCCCACGCTTGCATGCCGCATTTTGTCGAAGCATTTTCACCTTGAATATCCTTGGCGGTTGTCTGGATGACATAATTCAGACTATGTGACATACGTAGCGGTTGTGATGGATATACTTACCCCATTATAGAAATACCCTGAAGGGATATGGGAGAACTGTGCTGGATTAATCATCGTACTAATAAAACCCGCCAGATACTTGGTTGAAACTTACATGACGAAACCCATCCCATTGAGAAGTACTTTGAGGGTTCATATCATAAAAGTCATCAAATCCGACATTTCCCAAAGCATGGATAGAGTGTTTAAATACCTGCCGTCCATAACAAGGTGGTGCGACCTGGTCGAATGGAAGACTATATGTACCTACTAATCAGTAAACAAGTATCTCTATACCTTAGACTAATCATTGCCTAAATTATATACCAGACTCTTTACTGACCCAAGAGGGATAACCTCTCCAGAAGAGATAGTTCCCAGTGCTTTCTTCACCCTTTCCGGCGTTTGCAAGTTTAATCGACCTAGCTTCAGACGACGTCAGCCAGATAGCTATTTTATGATCCATTAGCTTAGAATAGGAGCCAACGAACTTCATCGTCGCTTCCCCATATCCATGCCGCATCTTCAGGCTGACCGGATTTTGGCCGCAAGTCTTTTCTCAATGGAAGATCCATGTCAATTAATCGTAGCGCGGTGTTTAATAAGAGCTGTATGAAATATAAATAGCGAGGAGGATAATTGTTAATAACGAAATTTAAAGTTTAAATTAGACGATGGGGAAATACAAGGTAGTAGATATATCAAAGTAATACAAAAACTATCATGTCATGTTTACATATCGGCCTATCATCTTTCATGTTGAAGCTTCCCCTCATGGAAAAGACACAGATTTGGAATGGATTTCTGTGCACCGGTGACGTTATACGTTGCAACATACGTGTGATTTATAATCCAGTACATGTTGTGGAGGTTGAATCCTTCGTCTTCCAATACCCGAACTTATGAGTGATATTGTCATAAACCCCCTCTTTTGAAATAGGAAGTTCGTCTATGCGTAGCCTTTTAACGCTTTTTATTAGATATATTTTACTAAGTTCCCACTCCCATCTTTTTTATTTTTTATTTTTTATTTTTTTCATTTTCTCTTTTCCGAAATACGTATCTTTTTGTTTCCGAGGCTTCTTTTTGGATGCCCAGTCGTAGGTGAGAATGCTAAAGGTAAAAGTATCGAGGATAAGGGTGCCGAGTCCTTCTCTTAGGCGCTGAGCTGTAGGTGAGGGTGTTAAATGTGCTAAGGGTAAGTGTTTCGAGTCTTATATGCCAAGTCTTGGGGTTGCCTCCTGTTTATATTTATTTAGCCCAACAGTTGTCAAGGAGCGTGTTAACAGTTTCTAATGCTCTTCTTTACTGCGTGGCGATATTGGCTAGATATGGGCATTTAGAATAGCATTTAGACAAGATAGCACATCAGAGCGAAAGCTCAATGGCAGTAGCTGGAATGTAAGATATCGGAATTGCCTACAAGCTTAGCAAAGCTGCTATATGTGCGAAAAGGAATGTTACCATTACGATATATAAGGTATTATACTGAGTCTATACTTTCGAAGCTACTTACAAAGGTATTAAGCTATTTATAAAGGTATCGAGGCAATATCTAGACTAGGAGTAGCATTTGGTGTACGGATGTACATTCATCTCTTAAATCTATCTGCTGGTTACAATCCATCCTCTGTGCTCTGTCGAACCGTGCTAATATCTCCTGTGCTTATGAATGATTTGCCCATGTATCATGCACTTCCAACTCATCCTACTATCTTCCTAACCGCTCTGGCATTTGGGGGCTCAATGGTGGGCAGGGCGGACACCATCGCAGAGACCTCTTTTACCCAAGTGGCCTCGTTGGTTGCAGTCGGAGCACGTGACGGAGGCGTTATGTAGGTAGTCAGCTTTAAGATGAGGCTCTCCGTAGCGACTCATTGAGGAGGACTATCTTACCTTGGACACCGCGAGTGTGCGCGACTACGTTACGATGAGAACCACCGGTAAATCCAGGCCGGTCGGAGCGCGTGTAGTCTAAGATGACGAGATTTGCCTGTCCGCCTTGGAAACCATTCAGGGTGCTGACCTTGACTCGCTCGGCCAACCGTCTACTGCGCGCATCATTCCGGGAAACAACTTGAAGTGATCTTTCAGAGATAGAGAACCGTCGAAGGATATTTCAAGAGTAGGAAGCCAATTGTAAATACTCAAGACCAGGTCATTAATGCCGAGGGTCCCTGCCGGGATGGAACAAGGATGCTGCACTTCTCCGTGGGCCTGAATCTCCTGCCTAAGGGTCTCGGTGAATGGGTTCACGGTTACCATGCAAAACTTGGCCTCGTCATCCTGCAATTTGTTCCGAATATAGGAAACTGCAGGCCGAAGTTCAAACGTCTCCTCTCTCTCCGTCGCAGCACTCGCTCCGGCCAGGTGCTGTTGGCGAGGGTGCTGAGGGTGCCGAGCCGTAGGTAATGGTGTTAAGGGTATTGAGGATATTTGGTGCTTAATATGTCCAATTGAATGATAGTTTGGGGTATAACGATAGGTAATAAATTGTTCAGTAGTCTAATTGATTCCTGCGCGGACATGTTTCTACGGCCACCGCGAATGTGTATCCTAATAGTAACTTGTTACATGAAAAGAAAACATTGCTCCATACTATGACACGATACCCCTCAACATAGGAGGTACCTAATGTAAAGAATACAAGTGTATGCAATGGGTTGGCGGCTCGCGGTGATGCTGATATCCTCTAGTGCTGCCTATGTCCCAACTCAGGGACTCTAGCGTAAATCGCTCGGCTCTCCTTTTACTCTTTCACTGGCCATGATTAAAATTATCATCATAAACATTCCTCACAAACGGACGGTGCTTTATCATATAGCGTTCTCGTCCGCACGCTCTCTTATTCGTGCTTCTAGTCCCTCACCCTTTTCGAAACTTCCTCTCCGACCCCAGTTTCGGGGCTGGTGTTTGAGAAATGCGCCTACGGCACCTAGATATCCCTCATGTCGTAGGAAGTACGCTTGCTTCTGGCCTTTACTCCAAAATTTGATGGCGTAGCTCAGCGTATTCATAGTTTGCGGGTGGCCGCGGATGAAAGACCCGCCGAAGTATATGCGGGACAAGTCGTGTACTTGCGACTGCAGGTATGCGATCTGCCCGATGTTATTACTGATAGCGTATAACAAGGATCGCGAAATGTCAGCACTAGAGAAACGGGACAACGCTAATTCGCTTGCTCGAGAGGATGTAGGACGCTGTTGTTGTGTTTGCGAACAGCTTGTTGTTGAAGTATTTTGTTCCGAGTTCTTCTGCTGCTGTCGTCGGTTTTGGTCATCACCGTTTGAAAGACCACCCATATCCTCAGCCTCATTCTCTGCTTCTCGCTTCATACGGAAGACTTTACCGAACGAACTAGCGATTGTGGTGCTTTTCAACCCAATTTTACCATAATCGGTGCCGTAGATATCGCCAACTAGCATATCTACTTTGGCATTGTCACCATGCGCGGCCATATCTAGCATCTCATCGAAAGACTCGGCAGGTGTAAGAAGCGACAGAATTCCCCAAAGGGTACCCCCACCAAGGGATGTACCACCTACGCGCTCGTAGGCTCGTGGGCCGGAAACCTTAAGGATGCTGACGCCGGACCCTATATTTACGAGCATATAAGGGTAAATATTAACGTTGGGCGAGGCGAAGTGCATAGGATCTGTCTCGGAATACGTGAAGACCTCGCGTGGTATTTCGGTTATAAAGAAATCGAGACCTGTTGCAACGACGCAAATATTAGCTTCTGAGACTTTTAGGACCGGCGCATTCAGGACTAACCAATAATTAAACATTCCATTTCGTCTTCTCGTAGGACGTCAACACCAAGCCGTTGTCGGATTCTATCGTAGTACTTGTAAGCACCGCCTCCCGTCGCCATTACGCATAATTCACCAGGCTTAGAGCCATTGAGGGCGAGTTGCTTGTCTTGTAGATGTCGCATAAGCTCAATACAGTCGTCGATGCGATCCGTCTCGAAAGATTGGAAATTCAGTCGGCCGCCGGGATCAGTCGAATGCGCTTCGCGGGAGAAATAGACCAGCTTAGCTAGCGAACCACCGATCTAGATTAGGGAATTGCGCATTTAGCTCGGAGAACTCAATCGCAAACTCTAGGTCTTATAGAGAAAGCCTACATCAACAGCGATATGGCTGACGACAGCCGTATGATTAGGAAGGCGAATATCTTTTGTCTCATAATAACTACTACCACCAGACCCGGACAAATTGGCGGGAGTACCAGGCTGTTCAGGTGTATCAACGATGAATGCGCCTTTGACATTGATACGAACGGAGCCGGGATGTATTATGGTACTATCGATCTCAGCCGTACTCGTCATGGTGCGCGGTCTTTTAGCGGGCTGTTGCGCCGCGTCTATCTTCTCGTCGTTCTCGGCGTCTACAATGGCGGCATCGGCTTGGTAGGTGTCTCCAGACATATTTCTCGTTGTTCTGAGGCGGGGCTATGGAGCAGATGAGTGGGGAGAGGGGCAGAAATATAGATATAAGTGATAATCAAAGCTTCTGTTGGCTCAGAAGCCCATGAGTAGAAACAAATTAAGGAGGCATGAATTCAGGAATAAACTTGAAAGCTTGTTTCGATAGCTAGAAGCTAGAAGCTAGAATGAATATTTGATAATTAACAACAGGCTCAAGCGAAAACGATGAGGGCATTTGAATTAGCGGTTAGATTTATGCTTAGGATGACAAAATGTACCACGGAACGGAGAAAGGGAGTCAGAGCCAAGACAGCCTCAAAGAAGTACGAATTGGTTTGGTGGGACAGGATGAACATGGATTTGCATGGACAGATGGATCAGTAAAAGGGAAAAGACTAGGAAAAGACGATGTTCAACAAATGTGATTGACCAGTTCTACGTATGCTACCCCACAGTATGTCATGCTTATATCTTATCGATAGTAATGATAGCGTGGTTTGACCCTCCAAAAACCCTACGTGCGGCGCAGTAACCACCCTTTATAGTGTAACATGCCAACCTAGGTACCTAACGGATCCTACCGCTGCGTCTACCCGAATAGCCCGAGGTACTACTACAAACCCAAATATGAAACCGCAGCATACCGAAATAAACATACCCCTAAATACCCCTAACATAATAAGGTTATCTATCTATATACACACCCTTGACGGCATTAGGAGGTATACATATAGTTGTTTTTCCTAGGTAGGTATCCCGGGCGGGTACTCATGTTGATTAATATAACAATATCTAGACATGATACCTACCTACCTACCTACCTAGGTACTATCTAACAAGCATATCAACCCATGTATGTTCCTCTCACCAATCTCCTCGTCTCCTCAGAAGAACCTCCCAGCAGGCACATTCACAAACACAGCCGTCAGCACGCCAGCACCTAACAGAGCACCAAGCAGCGCCTGCACAAAAATGACGTCTTGTATGTGCCTAAGCGCCGGCTCCTGGATCCAGACCTCACGATCGAACACCTTCCGCAGCAGTCCGCGGCGCTCGTACCGCGCCACCCACGGCTCGTCTTTATAGCTATTACTAGAGCTAAACGAGTCAAAGTTCCGGTCTTCTCCCGCGTCTCTACTCCGATCGCATAGTTCAGACTCGTCGCACGATGCGGCGGAGTCGATGAGCTCCCACGGCCGCACGTGTCGGCGATGTAGCCCGTGTAGGATCACACACATCCCTTTCCATGACGTAATTAGCGCCGCGATGCCTAGGACCCAACCGATGGCGAAGAGCGCGCGCCAGCCTCGCGCTGCGGAACTCAGAGTGAGGATTATAGCGCCTGTTGTGGTGCAGAAGATCGTACCGACGCTTAGGCTTCGCGCGAAGGCTACTCGTGCTGGGTTGCCGTTAGAGATGGTCCAGCGGATGAAGTTCGGGTGCGCCTGGCGTCGGAGCGTGTCCTCTATGCTTTTAGCGATGGTCCGGAATGCTGACGGGTGCGTTGTGTATGCGAGGGCTTGGATGACACCCTTTTGTTCTCGGCTCGAGAGATTAAGTTGTCTCGGGGCGTCGTCTGAGATATAAATTGCGATTAAGCGATTGATCTCTGCTCTGAAGGGTTGGATAGTGACTAGGTAAGATATTAGTGGTGATACGCGTATTGGAATTGGTACCTAGACGCGACTTACATGGTTGTATAGCACCAGCAGCACTAAAAGCATCTCGGGATTGCAAACGGTAACTAGAGGCCTGGGAATCCGATAGAAAGGAAGGGGTTATACTCATACTAGGCGTAGAAGGGGGTGTCGAAAAGGGGTCACCATTTTCTATTATTACATCTATTACCCCCTTCTCCAAGTCAGTACCCTTTAACATATCGGCTTCTTTCGGCTCTCGTCTGACGTCCTTTTGGATCTTGGCCCTCGCCTCGCCCTCCATTGCTTGTGTCCATTCTGGGGAGAGATTCGTGTCTACAGTGTCGGCTTCGTCAAACCGCTTTATGTAATCGCGGTACCAAAGGTAGAATTGTAGGTTCTCTGCCGAATGCTCGATATAGAGTAGGTAATTCATAAAGTCATGAATAGTACATGGCTTTGTAGTGTGACTTTGTTAGTTTATAGGCTGTAGTGGTGTTGGTTTGAGGTGCTCACTGGACAAGTTCCACCACTCAAAATCCTGTCAAAGGTGAGGGCTTCAGGGATACTAGATGAAAAGACTAGCTGGCTCGATTTGAGTGAAGTATCACTACTTTCACTTTCTCGGTTGCTTGATAGGAATCGATTCATATCTATGACGGTAGGGCTAGTGGAATTCTTTTTGTAATTATTCTAAACAATTGAAATTATTCTCTGACCATTGCCATAAGCTTATAGAAGGTTTATGATATTGAAAACAATTCTTCAAGAAGTAGCCCCATTAGATTTTTTTATTCAAGACAAGAAAAATTACCGCAAGGTATGAGGATGTTAATTACCTAGGTATAATCTGAACAACGGGTGAACGGCCCATACAGATTAATAGTTTAGTGAAATAATTACATTAGCGTTAAAAATATTTTATTAAAAGTTGCTTCATCTTTAAGTCGACAACCAGTAATTAGCAATAGATAAATACATCTCCCCATGATTACAAGTTCAATGAAAGTTTCATTTGGATTCATGAGATTCTCATAGAGTTGGCTTTACACTATTGTGATATTGAAGTTGAGAGCATTATTTGAAATCATAAAGTATGAAGTATGAAGTAGAACGCCGACGCGTTTGAATCAAGTAAGCGCCAGCTTCACTCTTAAAGTATAAAGTATTTCTAGAATAACCACGCCAGCTGAAAGGTCGAGAAACCCCTGAGTTGGCCCTATCATCTCCACAATATGATCAGCGTTGCAAAATCTATGAGATCGCTACAGGGGTTGTGATGCCATGCATCGGGTCTTGATCTTGTGCTTTTTGGGTACCATAAGATTGCGATGGTCGATGTCATATGCTTATAGGTGGTTAGACCCCGTTAAATAGTCGAATAGTTTTAAATTGTATCGTCCAAATTCATGCACATTCTCTTAGGAACAGTTTCCATTACTTCTATGTATGTCGGCAGTTAAGTTAGTGCCTACATACCATACCCTTTCACGTCTCCTGTCGTACAATAGCCACTCAGATCCCAGGGGCCGGAAAGAGCCTAAGACATTTGTATCGTTCCTGGATCAATCAAGCCGCCAGAAACCCGGGTTTAGATCTCTACCCTAGTTCGAAACCATGTACAGTCAACTAGGATCATCAATGTTATTTGGTGGAGAAGTTACTAGGAGCAGTTAATAAGTATCGCATCACTTTATTTGTAACTATGGCAAGATACAAAACTTTTCGAAGACCTATTAGTTGTGGATAATAAGAACTATCTTGAAAATCTAAGATGTATTTACAACTAGTTATATCTTACCCTGATACCTGGTTTTTTAAGTAGCATCTTGACTACATAAATAACATTGAAGAACCTGGTGACCTGTAGTGGAAGCGATGTGGCTTGTATCTACCAAGTTAGTATTTTATGCACGCGCACGCATGTAGTAAGAAATATAATCTCGTGGCCTCGACGAGGAATAGAGGATGATTATTACTTCTTACCATCTAACCCCCTTTATACAGTTTGCTACTTCTTTCGAGCATCCATAACGTTGGTGATTATTCTAGCTTCGGAATTCCCGTGTAAACTCTAAGCATAGCCATTATATGAAGTGATGGTTTTTGCTATATTTCTAGTTCTTATGGGTAACATGTTGCTTACACCAAAGTCTCTAAAAATATATCCTTCGAGTCATACGGCAATAGTATACTTTCGAATCCACATCACTGCTCAACCAAGAAGTCTTCTCGAGTTACCAATGCTTCTCGGAGATAGGGACCGTATTCACATCTACACCATCCTTATACCATCTTTCTTCGTGGGCGATCTTAACATCATTACCACTCACTAGCAAGCAGCCGAGTTAGCAGACACATCTTTTCCGCGAACAAAAAAATAGCAGTGACCAAAAAGCTTTAGGGAATCGGATAAAAAGTACAGGTGACTTACTCTGACGCTTCCTCATAAGCCCATCATCAGCGAATGTCCAGTCCTCGAGCCCGTATGTCCGCCACCACTGGCCCTCTGCATCATACCATTCGTACCAAAACTGGACGGCGATCTTGTTGTTCGTGAAAGCGAAAAGCTCCTTGCGGAGTCGGTATCCCTGCTCGCGCTCCCACTTCTTCGTTAGGAAGGCCTCGATTTCGTCTCGGCCCTGTATGAAAGTGCCTCGGTTTCGCCAGATAGAGTCTGGCGTGTAGGCCAATTTTACTTTTGCCGGATCCCTTCGGGAGTGGCAGGTTAGCATTTCATCTTTTCTATGTCATATATTTTGTGATCGATCTCCCTGGTTGTCCTCGTCAAGTGAGAAAAGGAGGGAAATGGGATAAATGTACTTGGTATTCCAGGCGTCTTGAGCAGCCTTCACTTTGATCTGAGCTGTTTCGGCCGTGAAAGGCGGGTACGGGGGCTTTCCCTTGTTGTCGCTGGCCATGGTGTTATATTTACACTTATTTCTTTTATCTCTCCTAACTTATTTTTAATAAGTGGTTGTTATCGGATCGACTTAGAAGTATAAATATCCCTTTATTTCTACCTCTTTATATATATTTGTATTTTGCTCTCACCAAGCGCCATACTTAAGCTCCGTTGAATGAAGCAGGGAGTCAAAATTCAAGGCCGGAGATGACTACGTGCCGATGTCTACAGCGCCGGACCCCGCTCGGCAGCTTTCGGGATTCGAGAACGTCAGCATTTAGTATACGTCTAACTTCATTTAACCTAAATGATCTATTTCCGGAGTTCATGTCAACTTTTATGGAGAAATCATGGTATTAAAAGGCGCGTAGTTAGGTAATTTAGGACTCAGCGATTTACTTTTCCTCGGGGTTCGATTTAGGATATTGATTGTATACCTTGGGAGGTAATGTTATGGTAATCAATCAATGGTATAACCGGTCGATATGTCCCTCTTTTTCCGTTTCAATTCCCGCACGGCGAGGCCCGAAAATAAATAGTAAATTAAAAGGTGTCCCGAAAGGTACCGCACATCGGTGTTAGTGATGTCAAACATTCTCCTTGGATACTTGCTGTTTCTATCCAGGGATATTTACTTATACTAGGATTATCCCCGATGGAAATAGATATTTCAATTTCCAACAGGTCACGAATAACTCAAATACCATCCCTTGACTCAGAAGTTCTCGGATCGTCGTGATGCATGTGTATGCTTAATCCGGAGGCATTGTACTATGTAAGACTTGACTGGAATTTGGAATTCAGGGGCATAGGCAGATAGGGGTATAGGTAACATCGGAGGGTAACTCATTTGAAATACTGTTACTCTGTTAGCTAATGTTAGGCTTTAGCTGATATACACATGTCATTACGCGTTTCCAAGTTACATACTCTGATCGATCAAACACTAGTTTATACGTAACCAATTCCAAATTTATCAAACTTTTTCTTTCACATGCCCTCTTTAGCTTAGCAATCAAATAATTTATGTAAATCCGCTTGCTAGCCCCCACCCCATTTTGAACGCTTTGGTGGGCACTTTGTCGTGTCATATCATGTCTATCCTAAGATTCCGAAACATGTAGTCTGTAAACGGCCCTTTTCCCAAATGTTGAATAAAGAATTATATGGGCATTGTGTTATAGGTTGTTAATTTTATGCCGAGGATGACTATTGAGGAAGATGAAGAATTACTAAAGCGTATCGATAGGAGATGTAGCTAAGCTTCCAGTGGATAACAATGGACGGATCCGTATGGAACATAAAAATACCTATCTTAACTTAATGACGAAATGATGAAATGACGAAATATTAGTTAAAGCTCGCGAGCGGCACAGGCGGCCGCACCTGCGTTATGGGAACTAGGTAGTTACATAACCTGGCTACATATCTATGTGTACTAGGTCACACACTAAATATGTAGGTCACACATTCTTTATCTGATCTATTGCTTGTAATAGAATTCATAGACGAAGTATACAAACAGTAACAAAGCAAAACCCCTCTTACGGGCATCAAGGTTCCTTTTACCCCACCAACAACATCTAGACCCCACCATCATCATAATTGTCAATGGCGGCAAAGAGATGATGCCAGCGCGCTTATTATATTAATTTATATGTATTGTTGTTGCGACCGCGCGGTAATATGCCGTCTATAGTCGAGTATATATGAATATTGATGCAATGTAAGTATATGTATATGCCTTGGCATAATGCCGGCTTTGTACATGTACGATGCAAACTCTTACTCACATTGATGTACATATGCAAGTATTAATGCAAGATGTATTCATGCAAGTAGTTACATGTATCTTTTAACTTAGTTTACTTTCAGGTTACATACATAACATATGGGAAGGACCATACCTACGTACATGTACCTACTTAAGGTAGGCAGTAGTAATGGAAATACCCGTAGACTTTTAAAAGAGAAGCACGTAGTAAAACTGCAGGGTCGATGAGACGGGATCCTTGGTATCCGAACTCGCAACGCTATCTTAGACTTGGCTACCATCTTACTGTAACAATAAATCGCCTTGTCCCGATCCCAAGTCTAGAGCTGTTAAGAGCTATTTAGAGCTATAATAGGGTAGCCAACCACTTCCACACGACTTTTAAGTTCCCCTTTCATCTTCATCTTCATCTTCATCGTATATACATATACACACATATACACACATACGCACACATACACACTTATATACAGTAGAACAACCACCTCGAATATCAACCTCATATATAAATCAGCAACAATGACTACCCTCAAGGCCGGAGATAGCTTCCCAGAAGGCGTAACCTTCACCTACGTCCCTTACACCCCAGAGCTCGCCGGCGTAACAGCCTGCGGTATCCCCGTCAAGTACGACGCCAGCAAAGGTATAATCCCTTCTTCTAGAAACTCTCCTTTCTCCTTCTCTGCTTTATAGAAAGTATGTAACTAACACCCCTCGCAGAAGCCAAAGAAAAGAAACTCGTCATCGTTTCCGTCCCCGGCGCTTTCACACCCACCTGCCAAAATACTCATATCCAAGGCTACATTGAGAAGTTACCTCAACTCAAGGCCGCCGGCGTCGACCAGGTCCTAGTCATCTCCTACAACGACGCTTGGGTCCAAGCAGCCTGGGCCAAGGCCAACGGCATCAAGGACGAGATTGTAAGTTTGCATTCATTTATTCCTCTTTTCCAAAACAGGAATATTCCTGTCACAGCAAAAAACTTCATTGGACGCCACATGTATAAAATGGCTGCCGCGCTCCAATCATACCAAACTCAACAACCAAGTAACTAACACAAAAAACAACAGATCTTCGCTTCCGACGACGGCGCCCCCTTCAGCAACAGCATCGGCTGGACCCTCGGCGCCCGCACCGCCCGCTACGCTATCGTCGTCGACCACGGCAAGGTTGTCTACGCCGAGAAGGAGCCTGACAAGGGCGTCACCGTCTCCGGCGTCGACGCTGTCTTGGCTAAGCTATAAGAAAAAAGAACCTCCCTACCTTACCCATGATACCAACCAACACACACACTGAAACTGGATTTCGAGTTATAGAGTAGGAAGATAGGCAATGGGCGGAAACTAGAAAGGGGACGAGGGTCAAGTTTACCGAGACGTCCGCTGAGTAGGCGCGGTTTGATCCTACGTGAGAAGACATCTATCTAGCTAGCTGGGTAGGTGCTCTAGAATAAAGCCCCCTCCGAATTAGAAGTTAGTAGATAAACTACGTTTAATAGATTCTATTCTGCTCATTTAATGGCCTGTCCTATGTACCGCATTGTGCAAGTTTGCCGATAAAGCTCCGAATACTGTATATTCTTGGTATGAGTTATTCCATACGAGATTTTATAAATGTGCACTTGAGTACGTGAACTTGAATTCAGCAACCAAATATCTTATTTCACATGGCGAAAGGAGCCCACGAGATATACGAATTCAGACCGTAGAACGAGCTGGTATTATGAAGCTACCAGGTTTAGAATTCCCATGACCATGTTAACCATGAGAGATTCCATGCATTCCCCCCAACCGAATAGATATGTGTGTGCTACGTGAAGGTTTCTCTTTATTCGCAATCGAGGAAGAAAACTGTTTCCCACCGAAGACGCCGCCGGACGCAAGAGGGCTACTACAACAACAACACTAGAGATGCTATGCTGTATCATCATCATCACCCCTTTCTCTCTCTCTTTTTGTCCTTGCACCACCACTTTAAAAACCATTCACCCTAGGAACCCATCGCCAGAAGATTGACCTAACAACCTCCCGAACCAAAACCCCAACCAAGACCCGAACTTGACTTTCACAGACAGACAGGAGACTGACTGGCTTAGCGGGTGTTGGACTGGATCTTGGGCTGGGCGCCGCGGGCGCTCTGCTTGCCGACGATGCGCTGGGTCTGGCCCTTGGCGGCGGTGGTAGCCTTCTTGGCCTTGTCGGACTTCTTGGCGGCAGCGGCCTCCTGCTTCTTCTCCTTGGACTCCTTGATGGCCTGGGCGCGGGCGGCGGAGCGGGCTTCAGGTCGCATCGATCGCTTCTCCTTGATCACATCGAGGGAGGCGCCGACGATGGCTCGCTGGGCCTTGACGGTGCGGCGCGTGCGCTTCTTGGCGACTTCCTGTGGCGGGTGTTAGCGTACCGTCTCGATATTGGCCATAAAAATAAATGCATGTCTCTCTGTCTTCGGTGATGAAATATTTAAACTTCGTTATCACCATCATCAACCTGAGAGATGCGGGTGGGAGCGTACCTCAGAGATACCCTTGCGGTGTTGTCGTCGGAAGAGAACGGTCCATGAGATTCGGCGGGGGTTCTTTCGCTGTAAGAAGAGCGACTCGGACTTGCCGTTCTGGAATCGGAAGACCTTGCTGTCGCCTCGGACGTAGAGCTTACCCTGTTTAGATAGTCGCGTTAGTATTGATGTTGTACATCACGGTAAATAAAACTTCGTGATTGAATGCTGCTTCATCGCATTATCCTTCTCTTTATTCTTTTTCTTTTTGACCCTCCTCGGGAATTACAGCAATTGATACAATGTATTGGTATATTTGTCGGGAAATATGGAATCGAATTGGGGAGTATGCGTACCTTGCCAGGGTAGATCCTCTGACCGGAGAAGGTGTCGTCGTAAGTTCTCATGGTGGCGGTTATTGTGCGCTGAGAACTTGGTTGACTGCTGTGATGTTAGTAGTTTCGAGGTGATTTTGGTTGGATTATGTTAAGAGGACGAATTTCGTAAATGTCAAAGTTGCGCACTTGTGTGGGCTGCATGACTAAGCCCCATTATTTTTTTTGGCCTTTAGGCTTTAGGGTCTCGCTTGATGTGGCTTAGTTGGTGGAGTGTGGCTGGTGGGGGGATGAGCAAACAGTCCACTATGTAGAGCATCTATTCCAAGGTTCCATTATTGCAATACTTCGCTTGCTGCATACTATATACGATATTTACATAGTCTCCTAACTCTTCTCACTTCGCCGACTTTACATTATATTTAGAGTCTCTCGACTTTGATTATATGTTTTTGTTGGTTATCATATTCTTATAATTGAAGTTATTTGATAAATCTTTTAAATATGGTTGCTTTGTTGGATTTACCATCCAAGATTCAAGATTCCGAATATATTCCAATGTCTGTCGCAGCAGATGAGATCGCTATTCTAGTACAAAACCACTATAATTCTCTTCCAGCAAAGAGGAAACCACTTATCAGGGGCAGCGGGATACGTGAGTGGGTACCTTTAGCTGGTATAGTGGCTCAAGGTATATTATAACGCGGCCCTCCTCCAGTCCATTCTACATGTAATTTTAGTGTTTTCAATGGCAATTTGTATATAGAGATATCAGGTCCTCCTAGACTAATACCTAGTAATAGGACAAGATGGTGAACTGAAGTGTTTAGCTCTCGCGTAGGTCAGCCTCTCAAAATCTCTTATTTCCCAATTAAATTCACCTGGCCGTAGTAGAAGACCTTAAGATCTGACATGGCGCCGGTCTAGAACAGGCATGAAATGCCTCCCTTCGTCCAAAGTATCGCAAGCACGAGGGAACGTACTGCACGACTGGCATGCGGAAGTGCTAGCTATACGGGCATTTAATCGCTTCGTACTCGACGAGTGTAAATTATTGACTCAGGGGTGCTCGTCTGAGTTTCTACGATGGCGGACTGCCGATGAAATAGCTTCAAGTTCCTGTGATGATACTCAAGCAAGAGAACTAGAAGGGCAAGGAAGCAGATGGTGTGGACAGCCTTTCACTTGGAAGGAAGACATTCTCCTACACATGTATTGTTCTGAGGCACCTTGTGGCGATGCAAGTATGGAACTAATAATGGCGGCTCAAGAAGATGCTACGCCATGGGAACCACCACCAGTAAATCTTGCCGACCCTCTTTATACTACTGATCCCTCAACCTCCCTACCCGGCCGCGCCTACTTCTCCCAATTAGGTGTCGTCCGGCGGAAGCCTGCACGTTCGGATGCGCCACCTACGTTGTCCAAGTCGTGCTCCGATAAACTAGCTATACGGCAATGCGTCTCGTTGCTCTCATCCACAACCGCAATCCTGGTAGATCCGCGCCACGTCTTCATACATACCCTAGTCATGCCAGAATCCCGGTACTCCGAATCCGCCTGTCGTCGCTCTTTTTCCTCTTCCCCTATAGATGGACGTATGAGAAGTATGGCATCAGCGGAAAAACAAGAGCAGCTAAAGGGAGAACAAGAATCTCCTTACACTTTCCACCCCTTCGCCATCAAAACAACATCATCTGAATTCGCTTTCTCCCAGCGGACCGTAACCCAAGCTACCACCATTAGCATCAACCAAGATGACATTACCAATAAGCAAAAGAAACCGCCCGCGCAAAAAGTGTCAGCCAGCAACATCTCCACAGCCTGGACGCGCTCCGGCCTCGAAGAAACCACACTGGGCGGTATCTTACAGGGGCGGAAGCAGTCTGCGGCTGACGCACGAGGGGCTAGCTTCGCTTCGAGACGGAGAATATGGGGACTTGCTGTCGAGGTAGCCGATTTACTTTTACTAAGAGCGGGGGACGAAGGGGGCGAGGCAGAACCTGTAAATACATCTGCCATTGCTAATATACGAAGGGCGCTTACCATGGAGACGTACGGCGAGATGAAGGACTGTGCATTACTAGAGCCTCGAAGGCGAGTTAAAGACAAGGTTAGAGTCGAAGCACTAAAAGGATGGGTAAGGAACCTAGGCGATGAGTCCTTTAACCTGTAGATAGTTCATATCATAGACATAAGTTGCATAAACACAATCAAGAAACGACACGTTTACAGCATATTTCTTCTTATTTCGCACAAGCAGTGGCATCGATTCCTCACCACCACGCCCTGCGGAGGTATCTAAGGCAAAAACCTGCTAGCAGAACCTGGCGGAAGAACGAAATACGACTAACGCAAGCTGCTACCGTAGGGAATGGGAAATGGGGGGAGGCCGGAGCCCCTCGCGGACCCTGAAGCCAACCACCCAGCCCAGATTACCTAAAATGATGATGATGTGACGACGATGGTGGGCAAGGGAGGGAAAGGGGAAAAATCCCACCATCGCCCTTAACTGATTGCAAAAGGACAGCTACCGAGGAACTCCCTTTCCGACCTTTCCTCCTTGCACGCGAGAGAGAGAACATGAGAGATTGAGAGAAAAAAGACCACCATCAAACCGGATTCGACCAAATGCCCCATATTCATTCCCATTATTTTTGTTTGCGCTCCGTTCCATTATGTTATCTTTCCGCGTACTTTATTTTCGTTTCGTAAAAACGAAAAAGGGGTGGTAGGGTGGTGTTGGATTGGGAGTAAGTCTGGTATCTTTGGTCCTCTTGTAATAGGTGTGCCGATTAAAAAAGGTCGTTTATTCGACCTTGCTCTCGAAGTTCTCGCCGGCGACCAAGTCGGGGATGTCGTCATCGTCCGCATCTGCGTCCGCCTCCTTAGACTCCTTGGACATGCTCTGGTAGCTCTCGGCCAGTTTTCGGAGAGAAGCTAGAGAGTCGGGTCCGAGCTGGTTTAGGATGCCAGGGACAAGTTCCGTAAGCTCCTTGTCCTCACCAGCGCCGTAGATAGCGAATGTGTTAGAGGGAACAGCAGCGTGAACTAGTAGTAGATATTAGCAAGTGATCTTTTATACTTATTTCTTTGTTCTCTTTGTACACATATATGCATATAAGTATTTTAAATTTAAAAATAAACTCACCCTTAGGAGCGGAGAAGTGAATAACATTTCCGTCACTCTTGAACATGTTGACTTCTTCGATAGCCTGGATAGGCTGAGTGTTGAGCTTCTTCAGGGTAGCCTGTAGCTTCTTGTCGTCGTTGGCGCTTCGAGCAACGTTCCGCTTTTGCTTGTGTCGCGGGGTTCCCTTTCCACCTGCGCACCACAAATATTTTTATTAATGGCTTTGCTTTTTTAATAAATATTAAAAACTTGGCGATATTACGTACCGGTACGCGAAGGCGCAGCACCGCCGAACTTCTTCTTAAGGATCTCCTGCACGTCGGCCATGGTTGTGGGCAGAGATATCTCTATTCGGGTGTTCGGGGTGGAATGGTTGGTGGGTTGAAAGAGAGCAGAAGGGCTAATAAGCTGAGATGGATAATGGTAATGGTTAGTTATCGTAGGTATTTTGTTGATGAATTTTGGTGCGGGACAGCTTAATAAAATACGTTTATGATAAAAAACAAAACAAGATTGGATATTTACAGAGCTTCAAAAAATGAATATACCAAACTTACCTCAAAATGAATTGCGATATTTTTTCCTTGATCGTTAGAATATCGTAGCTCTATCAATCAATCAATCATCAATCGAGGGGCGATGAGGCCTGAAAGTTGGGGCGAGTCGGCATTGGGAAATTGTGCGTTGCCAAGACTTTTTCCTTTTTTTTCGCTTGAGGATCAACCCTCTTCCGCCGCACTTACCTTAGGTTACGTAGGTAGTTACTTATTAACTTTGTATGTACCTAACCGTATACATATTATGGTAGCTATATGCATTTAGTCATTCACCTACGTAGGTACCTCATGCATTTATATGTATTCATACACTCCGTGCACTGACAGGTCAAAGATATGTATCTTGATGCTTCTTGTCAACTTTATTTTATTCAAGCTTCTTTACAATGGGCATTAGTTCAAATCGAGAATGCACTGCTATATTATTAAGTCAGGAGACAGCAAACTATGGTGCACAGCTACTTCAGCTAATTATCTAAAACCACTTTGCGTCTTCCTGCCTCCTGATCGTGAACACATCGCACATCTCCAACCTCTCACAGGTCAACTTTTTTTTTCCATTATTTCTCATACGGCATCCTAACACTCCTAATTTGGGCATATTCTCATGTAAACTACCTAGTCAGTCAGTTTAGCCAGAGCATCCATACCCGTATCTTCGTCCTCTTCCAGCTCCACTAGTTCCTCGTGGGTAGTGGATTGTTCCTCGACCACTTCTGCGACTTGGGTCGCTTGAATGCTTTGACCAGTATATAGGCCTTCAACGTCATCCGTTTCGTCCGAGCCACTGATACTGGCGCCAATGATTCGCTTAAACTCGTCATCGTCGTCTGTGTAGTCATCATCTAATAGTGCTGTTGTCGGCTTGGGTACCTCCTCTAATTCGAATTTGTCCTTCGCCATGGCTATTCGACCTAGCTCGTACTCAAAAACCCACGGGAAACTAATCAACGGCATCGAATACATCCTTGATTCTGTCTCTCCGACGGCTGCTGGCACTCGCCTTAGTGCGATCTGCACTTCTTCCCACGTGACGCGGTAGGTAGCTGCTACCACGGGATATAAGGCGTCAGGATCTCTAGATCCCGCCAGCTTGATGCAAGCATCTCTGAAGCGTTCTCTATGGCTCGTCATTACTGGTTCCATATTCTCTTGCCGCTTGTATTCGCCTCCAAGTCGGGGTTTGGACATCATAAATGTTGACCAGGCTTCAAATTCAGTTTCAATGTCATGCTGATTCATGATCTGTCGCATGGCCTTATCATGTTGTCTCTTTATCATCCTTACTGTTTTTAATAGCTCGTATTTTAGCGAGTATCTACGAAGAATTCTCTGGTCGAATGTGCCGTCCAACTCCGGGTTGAATTCAATCTGCGCCACTTGGTCGTATAGTCGACCAAGAATCTTTGTCGAACGATATGTTCTGCTTGGTGCTTTCTCCATAAAGTGCGGATAGTTTTTGGGTCGTAACGACGCTTCCAGGTAAGCTTTCTGTCCAGTCTTTGGGTAGTCGACGGCATTGGAATGTAAGCGTGCCAACTCGATGCACTGCGGGTCCTTGGGACCATCGGTCAATGAATCACACTTGGCCAAATGGGCGTGGGCAATGGTACTAAGCGAGTCATTCTTCATGTAGCTGACGAAAAATGAAATGAGATCTGTTAGTTTTACGTCACGATCGAGTTCTTTTGGCTTGAGATTTTCTTGTTTCATAGGGGGGTGATTCCACTCCGTAGGTATAAGCCGAGGATCCCATATCACAAAGTAATCGTCCCCGTCGAGATCTCCCCCGGAACACATAGAGGGAATATCGCGATCTCCAACCGTGGGGAATACAACGACGTCGTGGAGGTGTCTTAATGCCGGAACGTCTACGGCCTCCACTACTCGAATATCTCCAGGATGGAGCGATGGGTTCCGCCCGAGCACGCATATTCCAGTTATAACGGTGTATTCACCTTGCTCTCCTGTCCTCACACCCGTCTTGGGTACTTGCAAGAAGATCTGTGGCAAGGTATTCCGGTCTTTGCTCTGGCTAAAATCGGTTGCATCTGAATGACCTCGCAACGTACGAGTCTCATCTGCGCAGCCAAAA
Source organism: Daldinia childiae (assembly GCF_008694065.1). Classification (NCBI taxonomy): domain Eukaryota; kingdom Fungi; phylum Ascomycota; class Sordariomycetes; order Xylariales; family Hypoxylaceae; genus Daldinia; species Daldinia childiae. The sequence continues at coordinate 36,220 of NW_022984652.1, read as the reverse complement.
ACAAATGCGCCCTTATCGACCATAATACGAGCCTTCTCGCGAAGTAATCTCATCGACCAGGCTCGCCAAATGTGTAGCAGGATCATGAAAAAGGGTTCTTTAGTTTCCATGAACCCGTCTGCAATCATTTGTGCCATTATTGTGGTTATACCATTCTGATCAACGTATTTGCTAAGTAATTGCATAGCAAATTCGGCATCAGTCATTGCACGCTCGTAGTCGGCGATCTGCTTCTTCATCATCTCCTCAAAAGCCTCATCTGGCACGCCAAGACAGCTTAGAATAGTAATAGTCTGCCGATTTAAGGATGCGATAGAAAACCTAGATGTCTTGATAATCTCGAGGCCCTTTGAAACTGCGTTGAACTTATTCTGCGATGGTCGTAGGTGAACCTCGTTGAAAGGCACATCGGGCCATTGCACTAGAATCCCCTTACTACCCCCGAGCCTAAACTGGAAAGCGGACGGGAGAGTTTTTGCGGTCCTGGTCATGTCAAGATTCTGCATGAGGAACTTGGCACGGCTAAACGCTATTTTCCCAACTCCATCGGTGAAGCACCAGCCGTCATGCTCAATGTCATCAATGTGTACAATTGCTTGGCCGATTGGCGATGCTTTAGGTATCCTCGTTGTCGAGAAGCATTGTCCAAGCCGGGAGGCATACTTAGCTACAACTCGAATGTGATTAACATCGCCCATCCAGTTCCGGATATTATCGCAGGTTAAAAAGTCTGTCGGGCAGAAGAAGTAGGCGCCGTGCTCTCGAAATTGAGAGTTCCCAGTGGCAAGATACTGAAAATGACGGCCGCCAATCCGTATACCGTTCTGCAATGCTCGATGTACTCGATTGAATAGAGCATTGTCTCGCGTAGTATCGGGATCAGAGTAAATACGACCCTTGATGAGCTCATCTGTGAATTGAACACGTATAAACCGGTCTTCGTAGTTGGTATACTGACGCAGAACGCGGTTTGATGGCTCTGGTGCTGGGCTACTAAGATACATTGTTGTAGGTGTGACCACTACTTTTCTTACCCATATGCAGTGTCCTGGGAGTGAAATCTCCGGGTAGTGGCTCATCGCTGTTTTGTCTTCAAAAAGCGACATCGGATCGTATATTCTCTTCTCATCAAGCTTGTCCCTGCTCTCAACGCGGTTTTCGACGCGAGACTGTAATGTATACGTCAAGAGGTCTTTTGCCCTATCCCGACGTCGAGTTCGACCTCTCGAGAGGTTTGCTAGCCTTCGGAGAAACTCGGTAGTAATGTTAACCTCGTTGAAGATACCCTGAGAGATGCACGCTTCAAGCTGGTATTGGACGTCATAGGGAAGATAAATGTCTTCAACGTCGGCGAGGAGTGCCAAGCTAGCTTTAGACGTGTCTATTCCAGGCTGTTGAGGTTCAAGTGAATCCCAGAAGCTCGGTATCAACGATGGAACTATCTTGATATCATTTGAGCTTTTGTGATCTATGACAATGTTGAATTCCTGGAGAGCTGCTTTCATTTCCTCCCATGCAGCGAGGGAAGACTTTTCGAACAAGAGCCGGTAAGTAGTCCACCTTCCAATGTTAATGAACTGGTTGGCTTTGGGTAATAGGACGGGTTCATCTCTGAACCATGATGTATCATAAGTAATATCAACGATTCGATGCCAGGCATCCCGTTCTTCTTTCCAAGTGTTCTTGTTGCTTGAATGTGAGTCGGCGTAGTCACATCTTCTATAGAAAAGGGGCGGGTTAGGTAGATGGATAAGTAGAGCCCATGTGTTCTCATTGATGTCTATAAAGACGATCTTCTTGAGATGTATAAATGGAAGTTTTGCTTTATATTGTAGCGTATCTTCCATCTTCCCAATAGGTGAAGGGTGTTTTATGCTAGGGTCTTTACGACGCGGATCTGTGATGCTGCATGTAAATGCGATTTCTAGTTTTTTCTGATACAGATCAGATGCCAGAGAAAATTTACCGCGCATGTTGTTTTGGATTGTTTGAAACGGCATCAGTTCATCCTCACGCGCAAGCACCCCGAATTGAAGTGCAACCATTGTAATACTCGCGAATGGTGGGTAACTACGGTTATTGGAACCAGGTATCAGTCGTTCCCGTCTCTCTTTCTCAAGCTCAACTCTCACTTTGACTGATTGACCTTGAATGTCGAGTGACATAGTATTCTTCCAGAATTGCTGATCAGGAGGAGGTGAGAAGCGAATACGGGCACTTCCTTCTCGAGCCCCGTTATTCTTTTCAAAGAGCTCGATAAACACAATATCCCCGTCCTTCTCGAAGCAAGACCATAGGTCATGTGTGGTAGTAGTGGGAGGGAGGCCGCGTATACGGAGGCTAATATCAGTCCACGATGACCACTGTGGCTTAATGGCGAGAGTTTTGGTTGGTCGGAGAGCCGCAGACCCATATCTGGGATTTGGCTGCCCATGACGTCTTGGAGTAGATGTTACAGGGTAAGATTGTACATCTGTACTACGAAGCGGTTGTTGACTTTGATGAGAATCGTAGGCTGGGGGGTTTCTTTGAATATGATTATAGGCTCCTTCTGGTGTCTGAATACTGCCTCTAAGGAAAGAAGAGACATGTGGTTGATGAAGGCCTGAGCCTCCACGGGATTGAGGAGCTTCATGAGCCATTATACTATGAGGCTTAAGGTGAAACTACGACTAGATCATGTTGAAAACTACATGTAAAGTTTATTGTTAGCTGAAGTAGACCATAAGATCGAGTCTTTGCCCCAAGAAAGCAGTAGTTGCTGTGCAAATGGGTAGTAAAGTGGGAATGATTGGAGTGGAAGAATATTCAGAATTGAAAGAGATGGCAGATGTGTTTGGTGAAGGCTGTTTGCTAAGCAACTGGGCTTCGTCAATAGGATAGTGATAGAAAGATAGTGAATAGGTGTGAATGAACTTCGCAATATACTCACACGGGATGTCTTGTTTGGTTTAAAGAAAGGATTCCATCGAGGTACCTAAGTTATCTGTAAAGAAAAGAAAGTTGAAGATTGGTAGACTTTAGGTTGAAAGCTCAATAGAGATGATAAAAAAACACTTGGATGAAGGCGTTTTGGTGTGATGTGTAAATCAGGCATAAGAAGGATGCTGTCGCCTAAATTATTGAATACAGACTACTAGTGAGTAACTATTTTCTGAACCTTCCTTCCTTAAACTCGTCTACAAGCAAGTTAGATACCTTAGTACATAAATGTAAATATTGTACCTGAGGCATATGCAGTTTCCCCGAACCGAGTTGGCAATTACCATGATGATGCAATAAGACGAGTAAAAATAGGTGTAGGTACCTAAACTTGGGTAAGGTACAATGGACTAGGCCACACCTGCCTTGAATGTTTTTCTAAAAGTTGGCATCAAGCATGGACTCCACTCAGTTGTAAACTCTTGTTTGGTATCTGAAGATGTATCTTAAAAGTACCTAAGGCAGGTAGATTTTGCAGACTGATACTCTTTGAATTGTTTCCACTCATCACGCAAAGTATCCTGCATGTAGCCGAAACGTCGCAGACCGCTTGCTCACACGTATACCTTCTATTCTGAATTTTCTCTTGGTCTAATGACTCACATCGTTGCTAGATACTCAATCGAATAAAAATCATCCCAGAATCTTAAAATATATTGTGTTCGGACGATTTGTACGACCAGTCCTAATCTCCAACTAGATACCTTACTACCATCATATACATAGATTACGTAGGCATTTAATTTATACTAACAATACTAATACTTCGTTACAATCAAGCTATCACATAGGCAGGGGCTATATATAATACGGATATGCATATTCTGTACATGCTCTCAGGCAATCATATTGGGGAATATTGTCAGGGTAAAGGGCCTACAATGGTTTATCTACTATATAAAGGCATTACGCGCCCAAGAAAGAGAGTAGAAGTCGGGCATTATTAGAATAATATATTATACCTTTTGGTCAACCTATCCTAAACCTTTACCCGATGTACGACATTGATCAATTGGGTATAAATTCCTTAACAAATATGTCGATTTGATTTCTTCTAGTGAAGGAACTGAGTCAAGAGAGAACACGTGTAGGGAGGTACCTATATATCCTGGAATTTTGCTCGATAATTGCTTGATGGTTTTCCAAGGCTTCGTATCCAATGCCGATGAGAACGACTACTTAAAGAAAGGGTCACAGATCCTTCAAAATATTAGACACCATCCGAGTACCCAAGTATCTCGGGGAAAATTAGTAGTAGGTGAATCAATTAAAATAGAATAATTAAATGGAAATAACTATTTACCATCTATTATATACAGTACGATGAAAGAAGGCACTCGAGATCTTGAGCACCGAGAAGTGAAACCCATATCCACTTAGGAGTTCTTGGGTATAAACTGCACCTAAGATATGATGCTACCAACGGGGGTTGTCTATCTATCAAACGGGTGATACGCCCTCAATGACAGTCATTCGTCTAATTAATTCCTCTAGAAATATTCCTAAAGGATACATCTAAAGACACCACTACCATCACTACCCTAAGTTCAACACAATGGATAAATATTTTTTTTTACAAAGGAGCTACATATATCACGTTACTATTCCACCAAGTTAGAAACATATAAGTAATACCTCTAAATATAATAATAAATAAAGTCGTATTGAGACTCAGAAAGACACTATTGATACTATCTCATGATGAGGTATGCAAGATCCTGTTTACCCGCTACCTTAGGTACCTTACCCATCTAATCAAACCTCCAAAAAGGGACAAGCAACTTTTTTCTCCAATGAACCATATGCAAAATATGCCAGCAAACTTCTTCCATGTCTTATCCTCTCATGCGCCGGATTGTGAGACCATTTCCCCCTCACACAAGAGATTAGAAAAAAGGAGAACGATATTAAGGGAAGTCCATGATCTTGCCCGGGTTCATGATCCACAGGGGATCAAGCGCCGACTTGATCTGCTTCATGACGCCTAGAGTGTCTGGGCCAACCTCTAATAGGAGCGAGTCCTTTTTGCCCCAGCCGATAGAATGCTCGCCCGTACAAGTCCCCTCCATGTCTAATGCTCTCTTGACCATGTTTTTTACGCACTTTTCTACTTTATCGAGTTCATCTTTTTTTGTCCGGTTGTAGATAATGCTCTCGTGGAAATTACCGTCTCCGATGTGGCCTAGAATACTAGCGAATAGACCTAAGTCGTCCATCTCCTTTTTGCTGACTTCGATGATGTCTGCCAACCTGCTGAACGGGACTGCGACATCGGTAGACCCTGTGAAATTTTGTTAGTGAAGGTTTAGAATTTTTACATCTTACGGTAAGCGATCGGGAATATTGACACGTCTAAAGAGCTAGAAACGAAGAGGCGTAACTTACAGACTTCCTCGCCCTCCTTTCTCAAAGCCAGCATTGACCATAGAGATTCCTTTCTTGCCGACCACAGGAGCTTCTGCTCTCGGAGATCCTTGGCGAATTCGAAGTTGCTGCCCTTATTGTTCTTGGCAATGGCCTGAACGCGGGTGATATTTTCCTTTACGCTGGTCTTTGTCCCTGAGAATTTGAAGAAGAGCGTCGGAACTTCCTTCCATACCCGGGGCGCGGTCGCTCCACCTAAGTTGACGACTTTCATTTGGACCTCGTCCATGATTTCCATGGCTGCGATGGGGACGCCGGTCTGCATGACCTCCGCCGCCGCGGAAGCGGCATCACGAATTGTAGGAAAAGTTACCACTGCCACGGAGAATTCCTCAGGGACGACGGCAAGCTTTAGAGTAGCTTACGGATTGTTAATGTTTATATTATAAAAAAATGGAGGATCAATGCTTACCTTCGGTAACAAGGCCTAAAGTTCCCTCGGAACCGACAAACAAACCGTTAAGGTTGTAACCTGCCGAACTTTTCCTTGGACGTCTCCGCGTCTTGATGACAGTTCCGTCTGCCAAGACTACAGTTAAGTTGATGACCCAATCCTTCATCGTCCCGTATTTAACTGCGTTTGTGCCAGAACAATTGGTACCAATCATGCCACCGATCTTGGCGCTTGGGCCTAAAGTTAGGGGTTTAGTTAGTCTCCTTTTTTCGCGAAATTTCACCTTGAGAGTGAATGCATGTGACATAGGAGATGTGATCATCCTAGTAAATAAATTTCCTCCATCTGGTATAGAAATATGACGAAAATTCACTCGAGGTGCTAAGCTCACTCACCAGGATCAATGGGGAAGAAAAGACCGCTACCCATTCTGCTTAGTTGATCGTTCAGATCTTGCCAACCAATGCTTGGCTGGACGACAATATCCATATCGTCTTTGTTAAATTGGATAATTTGATCCATGTACGCGAAATCAACGCTGATGCCGCCGAAAGGGGCCGAGAAGTTCCCTTCCAAGCTCGAACCTCCCGAATAGGGGATAATGGGTACCCGGTATTTATGGCAAACTCGCGCGAGGATCGATACCTGGTCTGTCGAGCGCGGATAGACAACCGCAACCGGTAAGCCATCCGGATTCGTTGTAGACCATTCGGAATAGCCATGAGCCAGAAGGTCTTCTGGATCTGTGCTTATGATGTCTTCTTCCTCACCATTTTTGGCAAGTTCACGACGAATCTCTTTTAATGCCTAGAAGAAACTAAGTAAGGGTCCTAGTGGAGTTTATATCCTGACACACGTCTATCTTTCTGAAGGTAATATATAGACTTACGTCTTCCATCTCATCCAAAGATGCGTATTGAGGTGTTGGTGTCTTGCTATCAAAAAGCGTGACAGTACGCTTAGGAGGTCCTTGGAGTGTTGCAGAAGCAAGGCCGAATCCTAATAGGCTGGCGGTGGCTGTCAAAGCAAACACGGAGCGCCCGCTCCACCTCGTCTGATGATATGCCGGGTTGGTCCACGCTCGTTCGGCGCTGGTCCCATTTTCACTGATAGGCTTCCTCAACAAGCGAGAAGTGTGAAATGTTCGTCTCCAAGCGCTCGGAAGACGCCCGGCAAATTGCTTAGTTGACATGAGTCGCGGATTTATAGGTATGAGATTCACGAGTGAATAAATTAGGACCCACGCATCAGAGAAGGTGACCCTGATAATTGAAGGAAGATATGGTCGATTAAACCGAGACTACGGGCTCTGGAGAAGTAATAGTAGGTCCCTTGTGGTCGGGCTGGATCTCAGACACGACCTTTCTATTCCTCTCTTAGGCAGAGACGCCTGGAGGTGAGTTTCCCGCTCGGATCTGGAAAAAGATTTTGCCCAGATTCTCGATTGGTGTTTAAGCCGTCGGACTAGAAGTCAAGACTGCCTAAGGGGGTATTGACGCTTAGAAGACCCTGGATAAACCCAAAAAAGGAAAGCCGAAATCGAGTTTAGTGGGCGGGGGTAGCCATATGGATAGAAAGCAGGCAAGAGTGGGCGTGTTTATATCGTCGTCTTGGTCCGGGAGGAGTACGGTAGATAGAATCGAGGAAAGTAATGAGAAGCTCTTGAGAGCGGCCTGGTCAAATAACAAAATATAGTATTCGGTTGGGGCGAACCCCGAAAGCAGCTGAAGCGGTGCGGACTAGCCGTGATGGGATTTATAAGTGGAAGTGACTAACTCTAACCGTTCCTATAAGAGTCACGTATGTCCTTCTCTAGACTCAGTGGATGCTAGTGAATATTTAAGTAGGAAGTGAACGAATCCTTGATGCGGACTAGGATATCAGAAGCGATCAGGGACCCAATCACGAGATAAAGGGGTTAGTTACTGGGTGCTTTTGAGGCACTAGATGTAGAGAAGAGTAGATGCGAGTAATAAAGACTAATATAGTTGCCAGTGACTACTAGCAGAGAGGCTCGGGAAAGGAAGGTGTTTAGCTTCGGCAAGAGAAGTACACTGGTAGCGTCGAGTAAGGCTTTATTAAGGAGATATAAAGGACCTACGTAAATGTAATACATGGACGGCTGGCTATGTGGGAGCTAGTCCCACGATGGGAAGCTGGCAATACGTTCATGCCACGCCACGCCATGCTATCCCTGGTACTGGGAGAGTTGGCAGTTGTAAATGGGTAAGAAAAGGCCCACAAGTATGTTGACGTTAAATCCCAATCGTAGTCTGCGCTACCAGATGGCAACGAATAAGGATCAGGGCCAGCCTAGACAAGGGGGGCTAGAAGGTGTGGGAGCAAAAGAACGTGTTAATGTTACTAATACAGGTAGTGTAAGTATAGGAGAGGGGCTAATCGGTCATATGGCTTCTTGCTAGATGGGAAGCTGATATAGCTAGTAGTTGAAGAGACGTTGGATATGCTTAAAGATGATGAAGTGCAAAGAAGGAAAGGAGAAAGAGGAAAAATAGTTTGTTGATCCTTTGTTGTAGCACATCCCCGGTCCGTGGGGTTCGTCCCGCTAGGTACTGCCAGGGCAGTGCGGAATATTGTCACGAACTACATGTAGGTACAATCAGCTGCATCTATACGTATTGTAACGTATTAGTCTTATATCATTCGTTGCCCATTGTCTGGTGAAGAAAGGATTTTCTTACCACGTTTAGCCCAGTATTCAGGTTGGGTTCATAGGAGACGGTGTGAGCACCTATGCCGACACGGTTACCCTGTCTGACCTTCCAATTATATATGGCCAGCACGCGACTACTCGTCAATTTATTGGCAAAGAACAATCTGGATGCATGATGAATAGCCTCTTCGTAAAAATAGGACCTCGGAAGATCTAAGCTGCAATAATATCGATTGGAGCGTTTCAAGCTACCACTCTCGCTGTGAGACAAGCTGACAACACGGGACGGGATATATATGAAAATAAGTAAGGTATATATAAGCGGGACAATATGTTGGTTGGTTAAAATGAGGATATACGTACATTATGTTCCACACCACCATCTTCCATAGCTTATTCTAGGTTAAGGGGAAATAAGAAATGACAATGTCAACGTACTCGGTACGAAATTCAGGTGATACAGATGTTTGAAAAATAAATAATGAGGGGCTAGAACTAAGTCAAGACCGCCATTTTATTTTTCTAGTGTTTTTGATGAGGGGTAAATGTTCAAAACCTTCGGGATGCAATTATCAATCCTTGGCCGAGGTGGATACATCAATATCCCACATGATATCTTACACACCGAGTTGCATGTTCGCTAACTAGTTATATCATATTCTATACTTGATTTTTCTTGGTATATGGTAAGTAATCGAGCTTCTTAACTAGATATCTGTAATTGATTTAACGGGATCTTCGTCAGCTTTTCAGCCCTGCATGAAACGTACTTAATAAGTGTAGGAATGACATCAATGGTCATCACAGGGCCAATATATCTTCTAGCTCGAGCAAGCCTCACCGGTCCATAGGAAGTATGTATCCCTCAAATCATATTCATCATCCAACTTCTATGGTCGACTTTATTGCAGCGGCCGTAGGTCTAAGAACGGAGCCTCTCGTGATCGGCATCTTCCCGGCTTACTAAGTACATTCAAGGTCACCATATATTGGCCGGTATATGCCCTTATAGATGTGGATCCTTTTCTCTAGACTTCGGGATCCAGAACATATTTGGTGGAAAGTGTCGTGGGCGGTTTCATCGTTTCATATATGCATGACCTGGTCCAAATACGACCTGGAAGCTATAGAAGCAAAACTTGTGCGTGGCTTATGATTAAACGTAGAGTAAATGACGATGTATTTTCGCCTAACATGGCATAGCTTACGATAGAGTATGACCGACCTGGCTGTAGAACTGTAGATGAGAAAGGTCACGCGGATTCATTTCATGAAAGGTACCGCCAGGGTGTCGGGAAATGGCTCAAAACTCGGCAGTCCCTAATACTTCCACTGTGACTTTTGGAAAAGATAGTATATGCTGCTCTTACTCCTTTTTCTTGCTGCCGATGCAGGCTTTGAGTGATGTCCTACTAGCCGATAGGGGGGACATCCTAAGGTAAGCTTCTACTTGCTGCGTCAGAGCCAGACATGACCAACCATGAATATAATGAATTCAATGTATGGCCTATGGTAGAAGGGCAACAATTCTGTGTTGGCATAAGCCGGCTCGAGAATAATGGATGGCTCTAATGGTAGGCAGCCTAATTTCTTGACTTTCACCAGGTTGGCGCGTATCGTGGCTGAAATTTCGTCACGAATTGGTCACAGCCCATCACTGTGTAACTACAGCATCAAACCACAATGGGTAGACAGTATCCCAAGCGATTGTGATTCAGGCTAATTCTAACCACGGTGATGCTTATGAGTAAAGTATCCCGGAACTGGGGAGTCTACCCCAGACTATCCATTCGGGTCGCCACATGAAAACCTGGAGATGTTATGGGTAGTCTTTGACGCTTGCTAAAACAAGAGTATTCGGGCCCACCGACCTCCAATGCAGTAGTAGCTGTTAGTAATAGCTCTATAGCGAATTTTCAAATCCTCTTAGAGCAATAAGATCAGATGGTAGTTTTTACAGGGACTACCTCATCCAAGTTTAGCGGCAGTGGGGGTTACGTTACCTCCTGTAGGTATCTTTCGCATTTAACGGCGGCTTTCAAAATATGTTGACTGATAAGAACTTCAACGTTCACTTCTTTCAGTAATCATAGACAAGAGAAAGAAAAGAGCTGAAAAAAAAAACCAATGTAGGTAAACAAGTAGAGCGATGTGTCTTTGGAGCATATTAGTGCCTGAGGTTTGACTGGACGTTTGGCGAGATCTTCAGGAGTTATGGGTGATAAAGGAACATTTTACTTTTCGTCACGGTTGGATATCTTACACACAGCTCACCAGTTGCAACCCATTACACACACCCTAACATCACGCTTATCGCCGGCTGAGAAGTCGAACGATTGGTCCAAAGATACATGTATAGCTTAGTACACTTAGTACTACGATTGTCATCACTATACGCGGAATGAGAGATGTTGCCTCCGAGGCGCGGGGAGAGAAAATGCAGTTATGCCAGATAGAGGGCGTTGAAAGTCGGTCAGAGTCAGGTAACAATCGGGCCGCAGGCCAAGCAAAGGACAGAAGGAAAAGTCCATCTTCATGCAGCTTTTCCCTAGCTCGATTTCAGGAGAAGGCTACAGCTTTACACCAGAAAAAAAAAGATACCGGCCTCTTTCCCTATGCTCTCTATAGGAGCATTTCGCATGCAGTATGAAAACGCGTAACACGCACTAGCTACCACGGATGCGTCTATGTCGGGACGGAACGTGCAACGATGTTGCCCAGACAAAGATATTTACTTGATTCGATACAGTATGCATAGTGTATAATGCTCGAACGGGAAGCGGTAGGCGATACTTGATCAGGGGTTATAACTTGCATACCGAAATACTACTCTGAGTTCCGAGATCTCGGTCCCTGGCGAGAAATAATTGGGTGCATGTGTCAACTAAGCGAACCAAGGTCAGTGCTAGAGAAGTGATTGATCAATACATACCACAAGGAGGACTAGCGACTATCGCGACCAGGCACAACATAAAGCAAAAAATCTGTCGCAAGGAATTCTCGAAGCTAATGCCATATTTCAGAAAGGGTATTATAATACGCGATAAATACCCCCCGCGGACTTGACATGCTGCTTGATCCCTCGGATATTCCGGTGAAGGTGATGATTGGTTTACCGGTGCTCCCGGCCGATCATCTAACTGCTTATGTATAAGTGGCCGTTATGTGGCCGTTATGTGACCCTGTTACAATAGGTAGGTACATAAGACGGGATATGAGGCTGACGTAGATCTAGGTTGCTCAAGATATGTGATAGGAGAATAAAGACTAAGAGGTGTGAGTTGCGAATTGCGGAAGACAATCGGTGATCGAGACTCGGCTAAAATTCGGCTAGAGCCGAGATATTTCAATAAAAGAGATATACCCCGCCAATATTTTAATATGCATATATCCATAGGTCAGCTTCCCGTTGAAGTCATCGTCACCCATGCAAAAATTACAAAGTTTCTAAACTCCAATTTATTATCAAGATCTTCTCTCTCTCTAAACCCCCATACTCTTCCCCCGCGCGTACATAGAATATGAGGTCACGATAAGTACCAACAAGACATAGAAGAATTATTCATATTAATATTATATCATACCCAATTTCTCATACATATTCTCAATTTGATTAATACAGACCGCCTTTTGACAGTCATCATGCCTGCATACTATACCACACCCATTCACCTGCCTCAATACCCAATCTCATCTATCTACCAAGGTACTGTAAGTCACACGACTCATACTACTCACGCGAATCACTCAACGAGATTCGCTTTGTTACGTACCCAATATAAACCCCACAGGATACAAGGTATCAGCGAAGAATATACCCATGTCAACCTGTGTCTAGTTGTGACATGCATGCTGCCCTACGAAATAGACGTTCTTTTTTCCATATGCAGACTACAGTAACATCCCGTCCCAGAAATTTCTAGCCCTCTAAGTAGTAATCGGCCGGAAATCCTTCTATTCAGCGCATACCTATGTCATTGGTTACTAGATATGTATTAATAAGCTAGTCTCCTAAGACTATCAGCTCAGTTCAAGTTTACTACTATAGTTTTACCAGTAACTGATGATATTGCCACAACGTAGCTGTTTAATGAGTATCTCCAAATCAAACGCTATGTAATATATATATATAAATGTAGTAATAGTAGTAGTTGATTATATGGGAGGTTAGGTTTTAGGTAACCCCCTGATGAGCATATACAAAGGCCACATCTATCAGACTCGGTTACCTTAAACCCACAGACTTACCTGTTTAATAGACGCTAGACTACCTTTATAACATTGTAGGAATATATTGTCATAATAGTAGACTAGCCCATCCCAGTAGTAATATGTGTTTCGATACTAGGCATAGCCGTGTGCTTCTGTACCAAGAGATTACGGTTGGCATGGTTGAAACCTTGCAGCATATACGGCGATGAGTGATCGTATATCAAACGGAGGGCTGCCATAATTAGAGGCAAGAAAGCTAAATGAAATAGTAAATAATATTCATGTGACAAGAAATGACGTTGATGGAATATGGGAGTTTAAAAGAAAACGATTCTATAAATTATGCAACCAAGTTTAGCATCCGCAATCACACGATTTTTATGTTATACGATGTTCATATTATAAATATATTAAAAGAGTCTGCATTTGAAATTATTCTTCAAATGATATCAACTATAATATCATATACTGATTAGTTAGAAACTTATCCCACGAAGTTTATCCACTGCATTTGCCTCTCAGCCTCGTATTAGAATATAAAGTCATAGCCCCCCGTAGCCAGCTCAGATTTTCTTACAGAACAACAAAGTTGCTTTCATACTTCTTACTCCACATTGTGACGCCTTGGAACTTTATGAGCCAGTCCAAATACTACTAGGGCCCGGTACAGGGTAACTAGTGATCTCTCCGTAAATATTAAATAAAATGCCCGGATCGTTCTCTTTATAAAACTTGGTAGCGGGCACGCCGCCGCTAATAGACTTAGATCCGGCACCCGTAACGTGTAGGTTGATACACTGCGGGTATGCCTGAGCGCCATCAACGTTGGAGGCACCATGGAGGGCAATTATCTCGTGGCGTAACACATAGTGACCTGACTTTAGGGTTGCCGGAATCTTGACCTGCCACTTGAATTGGTTCCTTATCAGATCATCCGAAGCCCAATCGTTGCCAGATTTCCAAGAGGCCTGTGCAATCTTAACAAACTTCAGGCTTTCCTTCTTGGCTTCAGCGCAGCCGGCTGTGCCGCAATCAGCCAAGTAGTCGATGATAGGTCCTTTATGGCTGTCTGGCCACGTGAACCACTGAAGTGTCAATGTGCTACCCGCGGTTACGTCCACATATGCCTGACCCGGCGTGGCCGCTTTGTGACAGATGATGTCCGGGTTGGCGAATGATTCGGGACTGACGAAACCGATATCTGGATTATCCGCTGTCCAGCCTGGGATGCTTGGTGGTGGATTTTGAAAGCGGAAACCTGGGTCCCAGCCGGTATAGTTCTTGCCATTGGCAACAATGAACTGCACAAATCCATGGCAGGATGCGCTTGTAATAAGTGCACCGATGACTGGCAACTGCTTCGTAAATACGGAAAGTAACATGTTGGGCTATGTAAGTTGGTGGAAGCTAGTAAGAGATGAATAGTTTGTCTCTGACGGTACTTATATCTTCACATTTGGTAATATTAAGGCGTATTCGAATAGCTGGAAGTAACTGGTCCGTTTACCGAAAAGGAGCATGGCTAAGTAGCATTAAATAACTACCGAATGGTATTTAGGCTGTTGACAGCTCAACCATCGAACGTTGTAAAGTCTTTTTGCTGTGGTCTAGTCCAAATATTCTAACTAGGCTGAAGTCGTGTGAGAGCGGTTACTACTAGATTATCAATACAATGTAACGCTTGGTATCTAAATAAAAGTTTATGTGAAAGAGTTTACTCCTTGGCTACCTATATTTCAAACATTACCGACAAGAAACTAAGACTAGCACAGATAGGCTTGTTAATACAAGCTGGGAATCATAATTATAGGTTAAAATGACGATATAGCATTTAGATTGCTCATTCTATAATTACTACGTTTACTCTCGAAGCTTGAAGTAAACTAAAATGGTAAGCTATTGGGTGAGAATATTTGGGTAATTGACGTTACCTCTCTTTGAAAGTCGTAGTAGGTTAGCCTTTGGACTTTACTTATATCCACAAGGTGGCTACTTCGTAGATTGTTACATTTCCTGTTAAAAAATCACATCTCATGGCTGATACGAAAGAATTCTTCCAATATTCTAAAAACCTTTACCTTGGTTATTCTAAATGTCAATAGTTTATAGTTTTCGTATTCTTGTCTAGGGAGGGTTGATTAAATCGTCTACACCGTATATTTAAAGCACTGACTTTAATCCTTGCCATATCAGGTACCGAGGACCTAACTGTAACTAGTTTAGTTAATCATGAACTTATCTAAAGAAGATGAGATAAATGGTACGGTAAAAAGATTTTTCATAATAACAATAGATTTCCAATTTCAACGCGTATACATTGTCGCATCTCACATCCAATTTGCCTCTTAATAATCGTACATATCAAGAATCCATAACTTTCATTGATTATCAATGATCATGTCGGAAGATGCTCTACCCTTATCGACTTGGAAATGGCAAGAGACGGATCTCGTAGCTCCTGATGATGAGAGTGTAGACTTTGGCAATCCACTAGAGCTTACCAGCTGGATTGTCGATCAGGTCCGAGCCTGTCCTTACAACGATGCTCGTACTATAATAGAAAGCCAAAAGGTATGTTTATTATTGATCAAGCTTGTGCAGAGTAGTGCTCATGATAGGTAGACCATCACCCGCTTAGTTGAACTTAAACAACTTCGGGAGAAGGGTACAATTATCCAACCTAAATTTCATCTTGAACGACAACAAAGAATGTCAGCTATGGCAGCTTTCGTCACGATAGATAAAGTCAATTTGGGCTCGTGTCAACAATGTTTACATAAAAAATCGCGTGGTCCATGCGTCGAGTGCGTTGCCGGTGACAAGGACTTGTTCAATGGAGCTTGTACAAACTGCCAATTTTCGAGTACGGCTGCGGCATGCTCATTTTATGAAGGTAAAGTTTTGACGGCCCCTTTTAAAACCCCCAGAAGCTAATTGTCGCAGGTAAAAGTCGAAAAGCTAAGAAGCGAAGCTGTTCGACCTCCGACGACAACCTCCCTAGCAAAAGATTTCACATAACCCCCGAGGTGCTAGATGATCTGACAACTCGCGAGCTTGAACGCTGGCGAAATATGATTGAAAACGAACTAGATATACGCAATCAGCCTTATTCTCGCTAGGGAGCGGCCACGCTCTTAACTTTTGGATCTCGCAGCCATCGGCACCTACTAATAAATTATTTCCTTCGATGGTGAAATCAGTTCCTTTAGCTAGCTTAATCTGTTGGGTTTTATGAAGCCAACAATATCTATGGTTCGTGTAACGGATGCTCAAGATGGCGACTATTGTTTATGCTAAATCGATCACGACCTTGCCTATGTGATTCCCGCTCTTGATCCGCTTATAACCCTCGTTATATTCCGCAAACGGATACACTCGATCGATAATCGGCCGCACATGATGTACTGCCATTGCTCTGAGCATATCCTCGAAGTTCGTACGGGAACCAATAGTTGACCCCATTACAGTGAGGCTTCGACTAAGAATGTCAATCGGAGGGAGGCCGCCGCCAAAACCGCTAGCGAAGCCGATCAGACTAATCACGCCGCCAATTCTGGTTGATGCGGCTGATTTAACGATCGTCTTCTCTCCTGCGATATCCAGGACTTTGTCAACACCCTTGCCGTCAGCGAGTGCGAGAATCTCTCGGTCCCACTCGGGGTGAGTACTGTAGTTGACTACAGACTCGGCGCCTAATTTTCTCAGCGTCTCGGCCTTTTCATCGGACGACGTGATGGCAAAGACACGTGCGCCAACGATCTTTGCGAATTGCAGCGCGAACAGCGAGACGCCACCGGTGCCTTGAATCAAAATGGTCTGTCCAGGCTGGAGGGGAGTGGCCATATTGAGCGAAGTCCAAGCCGTAACGGCAGCACAAGGCAGGGAGGCAGCCTCAATGTAGGACAGGTATGCTGGAAGGTGGACAAGCGCATTTTCGTGGAAGAGTCCATATTCAGCCAACATCCCATCGATACGGAAGCCGACGCTTTGTGCCTGGTACTCCGACATATACGGCCCCCCGACCCAGTGCATAGTGCAACTGACAGCGACACGATCGCCAACTTTAACTCGCGCAACATCTTTTCCCACCGCAACTACCTCACCAGCACCATCCGACAGAGGAACGACATTTGGCTTGGTTGATGCGGGGTAATTGCCTTCGAGCAAGGCAATATCGCGATAGTTGAGCGAAGCGGCTTTTATCCGAACCAGGACTTCGTACGACTCTGGACTAGGCAGAGTATCTTGATGTAATTTTAAAGCTTCTTGGTCGCCTTTATTGGTGACCCTGACGACTTTTCTTTGCGTCATATCGAAGTGAAAAATATGAGTAAAGAAAGATGACGAAAAAGAAGTCGAGAACCTACATTCTATTATATTTATATGTCAACCTTTTATATGTCTCTGAGTCTAACCGTCATACTATGTAATTCGGACATCTGCGGAACTTGGCTTAGGAGTGATTCGATTGATGATAAATCATCTAGACTCCCACTAATGAAACCAATAAAGTCCACCATATCTGATGGACTAAGTGGGGCTCTCAATTTACTATGTACCGGCTTGTCCCCAAGCAACATCGAACATTGTCAGTTCCTATCAATTTCTGTGTCTCTGCTGTTCGTACTCCATCTTTAAGAGATACGATATAACATCGCAACCACACAGTTGTATAATGCATTTTAAGCTACTGTTGACCCGCTCTACTCTTCAATAAAATAGCCCCCTTTTGCCACTATTGACACTTGAATCTCCTTTACAGCTTGTGGTTATAGTCGGAGTTTGAATACTTCTGCTAGAAACAACTTGCTAGAAATTCTTCATCGATGCCCCTCCTTTTTTATTCTGCAAGACTATTATCTTAATACGCAGGTTAAAGCTCAGACACCTCGCCCAGGTCAAATGTTAGTCATGGTCCCTCGGAACGCCTACCGTAGTAGAAGATATTCAAAGACTCCAGAATATATGTCTCGTCATTACTAAAAACATATATTCAAGCTTGCTTGAGTACCGGGGCTACTTCGGTGTCATGGGTAGCTGCTACACAGTCATCGAGACTGTATCCGCGAGTCCCAAATCGCGTAGGCGTCTTGGCCAAGAACTTGCTCTAAAGCAGTCCAAAGCCAAACTATCTCCGGTATGATAGATGCAATAAGACTGCTAGCAACTGGTTTTATTTAGTCATTAAGGCTGTATGAAGCTTTTGTCATTATAACCTACTAGGTATAACCATGGTAGCCCCTATCCTAACATTAGGGCATCCGGAATGTTTGGAGATACTATAAAGAGAAGAAGTTTTCTAGACTGCGGCCAACTAGGCATCGCGTATAATTAAGCATAGCTCGTTTCCACGTGCGTCGGAAAGACCAGAAAGCCAATGAGGTTACTGTCGAGCGTGGTTCAATTGCTTGGTTTGTATGACAGCGCGGTTCTTAACCTTGAGTACACTTTCGTAAATGGACTCGTAGCTGAACCGCTAGCTTTAGGCATATCATGACGAGCATTTTATACCAGCACTTCTAAAGGTAGCCGTTCGTAAAACTGTCAACATAAGAAGCCGAGGTGATAGAAGGGTAGGTAACTTCATATTCGAACTTAAGATTGATGGGACAAGAGGATTCGGAAGCAAGAGGGGATGGAGATTTATCCAAGCACGGCGTGACTCTTAAGTTTCTTTAGTAACTAGTCGTGATTAGTTAGTTATACGAGTCGTCTAAGCTGTTGAAGTTGTTACGTAATATTATTCGTCTGATACTTGGCGCAATGTAAGCTGCATTCCATCACCACCGTCTATTCGAACCTAATAACTTCTCACCCGTCGCATGTTAGTGTATACGATGATGCGTCTGCCTAGTACATTTGAAAATGCTGACAACAAGACTCCACTGGATCTACGAAGCTGCTATATTTCTTCCCAATCATGAACATTAGCGCTCATTTGTGCCTTGGTCTCATATGCCTTAAATACGCAGCCAAGGCTTGGTTCGTGAGAAGCTTCGATGATTAATAATTCGAAGAATGATAGAGATACTACTTGATTTATAATCAGCTATAATATGACTCTATATTAGACGTCCTTCGAGTTACGAATTCATGATTAGGCATTCAGCAATATATTCTAAAACAATACGACTAAAGTTATTCTTACGATTTCCACAGTATATTATACCTCCTATTCAAGATGTCCACTTTCCTAGTCACTCTCGCTACTGGTCAGCAAGGCAGAGCAACAGTCGCGGCTCTGCTTAAAGGTGGTACCAAAGTACACGCGGTGGTCCGAGACCCAACCAAGCCGGCCGCCCGCGAGCTTGAAAGTCAAGGCGTCGTCTTATTCAAGGGCAGCAACGACGACATCCACGTATTCCGCAACGCAGCTAAGGGATGCAAAGGTATCTTTCTAAATCTCAATTCGTGGCCAGACAACTCGAACCCGGGTCGACAAGCGGCAGATATCCTTCAAGCTTGCAAGGAAGCCGGGGTGGAACACGTCGTAGCCTCTACTGCGGGATGGGTAGGGAGTAAGGAAAAATGGGATAATCCTCTCAACAGGAGCGAGTGGCTGAGGGGGTTCTGCAAGAACGACGCGCTTGTCGAAGACGCGGTTCGTCACTCAGGAATCAGGTATCTTACGATACTTCGTCCTTTTTGGTTCCATTCGAACTACCTTCCGCCGGCTGTTCAAGAGTATTACCCAGAACTGGTAAGCAAAGGAGAAATATTCCACTCGTTTAAGCCAGGAGCTATTTTCCCACACATCAACGTGGATGACATCGGGCGGTTCGCAGCCATGGCGCTTTTTGATCCAGCAACATTTGACGGAGAAGAAATCGAATTAGCCAGCCAGAATCTCACAGTAGAGGACGTAGCCGATGCGATTCAAAAAGCTACAGGAAAGCCCATTACAGTTCGAGCTCGTACACTCGGAGAAACAGACGACACAAATCCGATTGTATCATGGCAGCTCTGGGCTAATGCGGTTGACTTGACAGTTAATCCGGAGGCACTTGAAAAGAAATACAAATTCCGCTTTACGACACTCCAAGAGTATTTGGTCCAAGAGAAAAAGCAGCTAAATATTTTGGCATAAGGTACAATTAGCTGCCTAACGGTACAAAAGAGCTAGGACTAAGATAGTCTATACATAGTAAATAATATAACTTTAGGAGTACGTTGCTGAGATGAACGAGGTGTAATAAAATACACTACGCCTTTTTCTATCTGCTTATATTTGCAATAAACAAGAGTACAACTGGCCTCATTCCGCTTGGATAACTGATCCAAAAGTTTTACTACTCCAGCCAGTTCTAAACCTGGCCTCCCCTAACTATTAGTTTTTTGGCTTTTTACGTAAAAAGCATTTAAATTTGGTATAGTTTTTGCCCCATTTTAAAAATGTTAGGAATAAAAAGCGTTTATAATTATTTTAAATATTTCTTATTTAAAACCTATTTAAATTAAATCTTATAAATTTGTTAAATAGTTGTATTAATTTAATAAATTTATTTATTATTTTAAAATTATTTTGTTTTTATTATGTTATTATATATATATAAATTAAAATAATTTAAGATTAATTTTAATAAAATGGTTAAAATTTATATAAATTATTATTAATGTTTTAAGGTAATAAAAAACCTTTAAATAATATATATTTATTTTTATATTAAAAATAAAAAATATTTAAATAATATATATTTATTTTTATATAAAAGGTAAAAAATATTTAAATAATATATATTTATTTTTTATATTAAGGGTAAAAAATATTTATATAATTTATTAATATATATATAAATTAATATTATTTTATATATAAATAAAAATAATTTAATATTAATTGAAATATATATAAATTAATTTAATAATAATAAAAAATAAAAAATATTTATTATAAAGTTGGAATATATATAAATTAATATAAAAAAAAATTAAAGTTTAAAAATATTTTGATAATATAGATTTATTTATTATATTAGAAGTAAAAAATATTTATATAATTTATTAATATATATATATAAATTTAATATTATTTTATAAATAAATAAAAAGTAATTTTATAAAAATTAATTAATAATAAATAATAATTAAATAATAATAAAATATATTTAAAATAATATTAAAAAGGTTTTGGGTAAAAAGTATTTAAAAATAGGTAAAAAATATTTAAATTATATATATAAATTAAATTTATAAAAAGTAGAAAGTATTTAAATTATATATATAAATTAAATGTATAAAAAATAAAACATATTTATATAATTTATTAATATATATATAAATTTGGATTAGTTTTATTGGCAAATAAAAAATAATTTAATAAAAATTAATTAATAATAAATAATAATATAATAATATTTAATAAATTATAAATAAAAAATATTTAAATAATAATAGAAAATATTTAAATTATATATATAAATTAAATATATAAAAAGTAAAAAATATTTAAATAATAAAAATAAATTAAAAATATTTTATTAATTAAAATAAAATTAAATTGATAATATTTTATATATAAGATTATAATCCTTATTATTTTAATTATATTTATTATATATTTAGATTATTTTCGCTATATATATATTTATACATTTATTATAAATTTATTATATATATTAAACAAGGTTAATAGCTTTAGCCTTGGTGTTAAACTTTTATAAACTTGATTTCAAAAACTTATAAATATGATCTTATAAAATATATAAATGGGAATAAAAAAAATGTATTTGTTATGGAAAAAACTATTTACAATGGGTGTGTGCAACCATAAAAGGTATTTATATTAAGATTATTGTTATATAATTAAAAATGAAATTATATGATATTTTGTCTTTGTTTATACTTTTTTTTTAGATTTGATTAAGGTTATGAGATTAAATTTAACCTATAAAATAAAGGTTAAAATCTTAAAATAACAATATATATAAAGATTAAATTTGAGATTTTAAAAGAAAAAAAAAAAAAACATTACTTTGGTTATTAAGGCTGTTGATTAAGCCTTACGTAATACCGTTATTTTAATATTTATTTTAATATTTTTAATATTATTAATTTTATTAAGTTTTAAATTATATTTTAAATTTATATACGGTGTAATTTAACTTAACTAAAATTTACTAATTAATTATTTTTAAAATATTAAATTTAATTATAATATTTATTAATAAATTAAATATATAATAAACGTGTAAAAAATTGTATAAGTTTTTTTTACGATAAATTTAATTAATTTCTTTTTTTTCCCTTTTAATATTATATTAAAATAATTTTTGTAATTAATTATTTACTTTTTTTGGTATTTTGATTTCGATTTAATTTAAATAGGTTTTGATATTAATTAGGTTTTTATTTTCCTTGTAATAAACTTATTAATTAATAAGTTAATAAACTTATTAATTAATAAGTTAATTAATTAATTATTTTTTTTATATTTAATTTTTTTAATTATTTTGTATATTAAGTAAAATATAACCTAAAAAATATTATATAATTATTTTTAAATATTTTTAAAAATAATTTATAATAACTGTTAATATTTTTGCTAAACTTTATTACCGTATTCTTTTATACGTTAATAAAACCAACTTAATTTCTTAGTATTTAATTAGTTGGGATAACGTTATAACCTAACTATTAGTTTTTTGGCTTTTTACGTAAAAAACATTTAAATTTAATGTAGTTTTTGCCCCATTTTAAAAATATCGGGGGTAAAAAGCGTTTACAATTATTTTAAATATTTTCTACCTATATATTAAATTTAAATTTAATTAAAATATATTAAAATAAAACCTTTAAAAAAACAATTTTAATAATATATTTAGATTTATTATATAATTTATATTAAAAAATATATCAATAAAAATATATAAAAAAATTTTTGGTAATTTTTATTTTAATAAAATTATACATACCACCACAACAATTAAATTAAATTAAATTTAGATTAATATTTAATTTTAATCATTTTTTAATAAATTAAGATATAAAATTAAAAAAAATAAATTTTGAAAAATAAAAAAGAAAAAAATTAAAATATATAAAAATATTTAAAAAAAAAAAAAAAAATTTAATATTATACGTATAAAATATATACCTTTAATAATTCCTGGATTACTCCCTTTTTATTAATCTTTTAGTTTTTTACGTAAAAAATATTTAAATTTGGTATAATTTTTACCCATTTTAAAAATGTTAAAAATAAAAAACGTTTTAATATTTTAAATATTTTTACCTATATATTAAATTTAAATTTAACTAAAATATAAAATAAAATTTTTAAAAAAATAATTTTAATAATATATTTAAATTTATTATATAATTTATATTAAGAAATATATTAATAAAAATATATAAAAAGTTTTTAATAATTTATTTTAATAAAATATACATACCACTATAATAATTAGATTAAATTAAATTTAAATTAATAATTTTTTTTAAAAAGAACATAAAAAAAAAAAAAAAATAAAAAAAGAAAGGGGAAAAAGAAAAAAGAAAAAAAGCGAAAGAGAGAAAAGAGGGAAAAAAAAAAAGAAAAAAAGGGAAGAGGAGAGAGAAAAGAGAGAGCCGGAAGAAGGCCCAAAGAGGACCGCCCGCCAACGAAAGAAGAAGCGGGGAGCGGGGGAGAGAAAAAACAGGGAAAGGGGGGGGAGAAGCGGGACCCCAGGGGAAAAAGAGGGAGGAAAAAAGAGGGAGAGGAGGGGAAAGAGGGGGGGAGGGAAAAACCGAGCGAAAGGACAGCGGAGAAAGGGAGGAAAGAGGGAGAGGAAGGGAAGAAACCGAGGG